>NC_086193.1:7910699-8576398 GCF_023053635.1 Elgaria multicarinata webbii | reverse complement strand
CGGTCGAGGAGTCTCAACAAGTGCTTGGTGTCGAGTCTTACCACATTCACCCGGAATATGACCCAACAATAATTTCGAACGATATCCTTCTGCTGAAGGTACATTTTCCAAGCGATCACTTGCTCCCACCGTGCCCCTCGGGCACAGATCCGATGGCAGGAGAGGAAAATGGCTCCCCCGTTTCCCATGTCTGAAATGTGATGCCGTCCATCATTCACAATTGGTTGTCCAGATTCTGCCACCTGAAGCAGCCACATCACTGAGGCTCAGTGGAGAGTTGGCCCTCGGGACAGTGAAATTGTGCAAAATGTTTGGATCTTCATTAACCTTTTCTGATGCAGCAATTTCTTTTATCCTTTTTAAAAACCCCACTTCAAAGCTATATACAGTGGTGTCAATGGATCCCTTTGTGGCCTCTGGCTGCCAATTTCTGTCTCCTGTCCTTAGTCCAGAACCTGCCATAGATCTGCATAAAGAATAGATGTGCAGAGAATCATGTAGTTCGTATGTGTTTCAGGCCAACTTGGGAACATATTTAATTTAGGTAGACTTACCCATTCTGGTGCATGAATTTAGTGACTGCTACCTTGGAGAGATGAATGCCCTGTCATAAAAAGACACTGAAAATGCTCTAAGGGATCTGCTGAGAGTGTGGATTAGGCTTCCCAAACTTGATGCTGTCCAGATATATGGACTGCAGCTCCCACATTCCCTCACCCTTGACCACACTGGCTAAGGCTGATGGGAGTTGAAGTCCAAAACACCTGGAGGGCACCACTTTGGGAGTGCCTGGTGTGGGCGGTATCTGCAAAAGTGGGCACTTGAGGGTTGAAGCTGAGGGTTGAAGCTGACAGAAAGTTGAAGACAAGGCCTCCACCTCCATCACACCCAAAAAGCACTCCTTGCTATCAGAGAGTCACCCAGAGAGTCACCCAGAGAGTCTTGGATTATGATGACTAAACAATGCTAAATCTGCTGGACTACAGTTTGGAAGAAATGGGTGATGTTTCGCAGCCATCTAAGCACCTTATGCCTTCAGCAGAAGAATGGATGACCACGTCTTGGTGCAAAATGGGCCATGCAAGGAAGTGCAAGTGGAGCTCAGTGATTTGCTTTCCGCTACGCACGCGTGAAAAGCTGTGCCATGGCACAGCTTAAATAACAAACCCAAGTTCAAAATTTTACTTGCATTTATTATTCAGAAATGTATGTTGCTGCTTGAATGTAGTGTCTGATTCAATATTATTTCATAAATATTTATTTCATTTTTATTCTACCCTTCCTCCAAGGAAGTCAGGGTGGGATACGTGTTCCTCCTTCCTCTTACCCTGACAACAATCCCTTGGGGGTGGGTCACTCTAATTGATGGGCACTAGCCAACGTGCATCCAGCGAGCTTCATAAACAGAGCAGGGATTTAAACTTGTGTCTTGCTGAATATAATCCAACATCATATTCACTCTACAGGTAGTAGCAGTCACTAGTAATAGCTCGTCTACACATTTTGACTTTAAAAAATCCCTATACTTTGCCACCAATATGAGCTTTCCCACATGCATTCATTCATGAATGGTTGCATAGCCCCACTGGAGTTTCAGCCATCTTGCAAAATGGCAGCTACGGAATGTGGACACCAGAGTGGGCTGGTCTACCCAAGTTAAGTATGTTCCTACATGGAACGCGCAGATTTTACGTTTCACTTCACAACTATTTTTTGTGAGGGTCAATGTAGGTCCAGGACTGCAGGGTGTTATGTCACAACTTAATGTTATCTCCCTCTGCCAGTGGTGTGAAAAGAATTAAAGGCTCAGTTAGCAAAGATAACAGAGAGCCTGAACCATTTGAAGAATTTTGCTCTGTGTTGGCATGCACATAGCCATAGCTCTGCATTTCTAATACCATGAGGACCAGTATCCCTATCGCCCACCATCTCCAATGCCCCAAAATGGAGTGAGCTCCTGTTGGTTCCTCCTGGTCTATGTATTGCACCAGAGGCCTCCTCTCATGGTTCTGCATCTCACTCTCCTTTCTGCAGCTAAACTTAGAGGCCAAGCTGAACAAATACGTTCAAATAGTGCCCTTGCCGAAGTCCAGCAGCGACCTCCCCGGTGGGACGGGATGCAGCATAGCCGGATGGGGCCTGATTGACCAATTCAGAACCACACCGAAGCTCTTCGAGACCAACGTCACCATCTACAACCGCAGAAAATGCATGAAGTTCTACCCAGAGCTCAATGATGGGATGATCTGTGCAGGCAGCTACAACCAACTTCGGGATTCGAGCCAGGTGAGGAGCTGCAGATTTTTAATTTACAGAACTCTACGAAATTGTTTGTGGAAGATTTGGGGAAGGGAGTCCCAGCTCTCCTTCCCCTAAAATTTAGCAATAAGGTGTGTGCGTTTTTGCAGGGGAGGGGGTTAAGTAACACTCTTCAGGAAATGTGGGAGGTGTTTTACAGACCCCTGAAAAGTGCCTGACATTTGAGAAGTTCAACATTTGGAAAGAACAGAAGTGCCCTGATGCTGGATCAGACCAAGGGTCCATCTAGTCCGGCACTCTGTTCCCATAGTGCCCAACCAGCTGTCAACCAGGGACCAACAAGCAGGACATGATGCAACAGCACCCTCCCACCCATGTTCCCCATGGGCACATATGTGCCTTGAATACTGGAGATAGCACACACTCATCAGGGCTAGTAGCCACTGACAGCCTTCGCCTCCAGGAATTTATCCAACCCCCTTTTAAAGCCATCCAGATTGGTGGCCATCACTACATCTTGTGGTAGTGAATTCCATAGTTTAACTATGCGCTGTGTGAAGAAGTCCTTCCTTTTATTTGTCCTGATCTCCCACCAATCAGTTTCATGGGATGAGCCCAGGTTCTAGTATTTTGAGAGAAGTTGTTGTAATTATACTGCCCCATAGCCAAAACTCTCTGGGCGGTTTACAAAAGTTAAAAACAGTGAACATTAAAAACAAATATACAACAAGTTCCATTTGAAAGAATTGTTCACCTTTGCTTTCACATGTATGAGAGAGCGGGAGAGAAGGGATGAGGTGGCACAAAGAAAAAGGGATGCAATTTTCACACCGCTGCTGACCTCGGGTCACTTTAGGACTTCGGCTCTGCCCACTCTCTGCTGCAAACCTCCTTTCAGTGGTTCTTGGTAGAAAGTGTCCATCCTGACCCGACAGTGACAAAGAGCTTTTGCCAGCTCAACCTAGACATGCCAGGGATTGAACCTGGGACCTTCTGCATGCAAAGCAGATGCTCTGATACAGAGGTATAGTCTAATCCTTAGAAAAAATCGAAGCAAGCTTCCAGTCCTCATGGTTCTGAATGGAGGGCAGATTTAACTAGGAATGTAGGAAGTTGCCTTACAGAGAGTCAGACCATTTGCCCATCTGGCTGCATGTTGTCCACACTGACTGGTGAGTTTCCCTGGGCTTTTGGACAGGGATCTTTCCCAGCCGTACCTAGGGACAGGTGCTCTAGCCCTGAGCAAGGATGTAGGTGGCTGTGTGTTGTGCAGCTCAGGGCCCTTGAGGTTCAGGTCCAGAATCCCCCGACCGGTGGTCCCAGCATCTTTGCTCTGCTGCTATCTTTGTTCTCTCCTTGCACAGGGGGACTCTGGAGGGCCAATGGTGTGCAACGGCGTGGTGCAGGGAATCGTCTCCTTCGGCAACCACTTCCCTCCCGGGGTTTACTCCCGCATTGCCAACTACCTTCCTTGGATCAAGGAAATCATGGAATCAGACCAGTGAGAAGAAAGAACAACTGTGCTGTTTTTTATAAAAAGGAAAATGTTTTTCTTGTAAGCCTTCTGCTCACATGATAACCTGTCCAGCTTGCATTCTGAATTCCGCCAAACCCCTTTGTCTGCTGCAAAATATACTATAGGCGTAAACATCTGCATTTCTTGAGAAATGACCCTTCTGAGAAAAGGATCCAGGAGCAAACAGTAGATCTCTAGATGTTTTGGATTCCCAGAAGCCCTACCAGCATGGCCAGTGGTCAGGGATAATGGGAGTTATAGTCCAGAACATCTAGAGAGCTACCTTCTGTCCACCCTGCTCTGACACTCAGCTGCCCCAAGTCCTTTTCTCCCTGGTTGCCCCTTGTCCCTGGAACATCCTCCCTGAAACCCATGAATCACTTGCTCCTATAAGGGATCCCTTCCATGACCCATTATGCCCGGAACTCTCCCCCAAAGTACCTTCATGAGGCCACCTTTCAAAATACCTTTCCAGGACCCATCTCTGCCGTGCAGCCTTTGGCTGAATGCCTTCAGTCATAGAATCATAGAATAGCAGAGTTGGAAGGGTCCTACAAGGCCATCTAGTCAAACCCCCTGCTCAATGCAGGAATCCACCCTAAAGCATCCCTGACAGATGGTTGTCCAGCTGCCTCTTGAATGCCTCTAGTGTGGGAGAGCCCACAACCTCCCTAGGTAACTGATTCCACCGTCGCACTGCTCTAACAGTCAGGAAGTTTTTCCTGATGTCCAGCCGGAATCTGGCTTCCTTTAACTTGAGCCCGTTATTCCGTGTCCTGCACTCTGGGAGGATCAAGAAGAGATCCAGGCCCTCCTCTGTGGGACAACCTTTTAAGTATTTGAAGAGTGCTATCATGTCTCCCCTCAATCTTCTCTTCTCCAGGCTAAACATGCCCAGTTCTTTCAGTCTCTCTTCATAGGGCTTTGTTTCTAGACCCCTGATCATCCTGGTTGCCCTCTTCTGAACACGCTCCAGCTTGTCTGCATCCTTCTTGAATTGTGGAGCCCAGAACTGGACACAATACTCTAGATGAGGCCTAACCAGGGCCAAATAGAGAGGAACCAGTACCTCACGTGATTTGGAAGCTATACTTCTATTAATGCAGCCCAAAATAGCATTTGCCTTTCTTGCAGTCATATCGCACTGTTGGCTCATATTCAGCTTGCGATCTACAACAATTCCAAGATCCTTCTCGTTTGTAGTATTGCTGAGCCAAGTGTCCCCCATCTTGTAACTGTGCATTTGGTTTCTATTCCCTAAATGTAGAACTTGGCATTTATCCCTATTAAATTTCATCCTGTTGTTTTCAGCCCAGCACTCCAGCCTATCAAGATCACTTTGAAGTTTGTTTCTGTCTTCCAGGGTATTAGCTATCCCACCCAATTTTGTGTCATCTGCAAATTTGATCAGCGTTCCCTGCACCTCCTCGTCCAAATCATTAATAAAAATGTTGAAGAGCACTGGGCCCTGCAGCACCCCACTCGTTGCCTCTCCCCAGTTTGATAAGGTTCCATTGATAAGTACTCTTTGAGTCCGATTCTGTAGCCAACTGTGAATCCACCTAATAGTTGTTCCATCTAGCCCACTTTTAGCTAGTTTGTTAATCAGAATGTCATGTGGTACTTTGTCAAAAGTTTTGCTGAAGTCAAGATATATGACATCCACAGCATTCCCACGGTCCACAAGGGAGGTTATCCTATCAAAAAATGAGATCAAATTAGTCTGACAGGATTTGTTCCTGACAAATCCATGTTGGCTTCTAGTAAACACTGCATTGATTTCAAGGTGTTTACAGATTGACTTCTTTATAATCTGCTCCAGAATTTTCCCAGGGATGGATGTCAGACTGACTGGTCTGTAGTTCCCAGGTTCTTATTATAGTTCTGAGTTTATTAAAATCAGCTTTGCTAAAATCCAGAGTACGTGTATGGCTACGCTCGACTTTTGTCTCCTTCATAATCAAGAATTCAAGTATGACGTGGTCACTTTCCCCCAGAGTTCCCGTAACTGCCACTTTATCCACTAAGTCATCCCTATTGGTCAATAACAAGTCAAGGATTGCCGATCTTCTAGTTCCTTCCACCACTTTCTGTAAGAGAAAGTTATCACCCATACATGTCAGGAATTTCTTGGAAGGGCCGCTTTTGGCAGTAATGGTCTCCCAACAGATATCAGGGTAATTGAAGTCCCCTATCACTACTACATCACACTTCCTTGAAACACTGGCAATTTGTTTCTCAAAAGTTTCGTCCTCATCTTCTCCTTGATTGGGTGGTCGGTAGTAGACTCCGATTATCATATTCTTTTTATTCCGAGCTCCATTTATTTTAATCCAGACGCTCTCGACGGGGCTCCCAGTCTCATCCGCCTGTATTTCTGTGCAGGGATAGGTATTTTTAACATATAGTGCAACTCCACCTCCCTTTCTATTTCTTCTGTTCTTTTTGAACAAGTTATATTCTTCAATTGCTATATTCCAGTCATGGGAGTCATCCCACCAAGTTTCAGTTATACCTATCAAGTCGTATTTGCCTTCATGTAATAAGAGTTCAAGTTCATTCTGTTTGTTTCCCATGCTCTGGGCATTAGTATATAGACATCGAAGACCATGTGTTTTATAGTCTGGCTTTGTTCCTACATTGTTGCGGTCACTATTTTGGGGCACTATTGGAGCTGTTCTATGTACTGTGGTGCCTTGGCCTTCATCCATTGTTGCCTCGAGGTTTACGTCTCCCGCCCCCGTAAGATTCAGTTTAAAGCCCTCCTTCAGTCCACATCCCAAACTGAAACACAGTCTAAATGCGTATTAATTTCTGGGTCACCCATTCCGAGTGACCCTTGCAGCTCCGCAGCTGTCAAAATATGCTGTGGCCTTCATGGAAATAGGGACTTGCCGCTTTCCCCTTTATTTTTTCGCTCTTGGAATGCTGTGAAACGCCCTCGCACCTGACCTGCAAACCAGGGTTGAGTGGAATCATAGAATCATAGAATAGCAGAGTTGGAAGGGGCCTACAAGGCCATCGAGTTCAACCCCCTGCTCAATGCAGGAATCCACCCTAAGGCATCCCTGACAGATGGTTGTCCAGCGGGAAGAGGGATCAGGCTCTGCTGGAGGATCTCTGGTTGATTCGCAGAAGATCAGCAGCAACTCCCTACCCCCAATCATTTAGGAATAGCAGCTGCAACATCCTTCCTTTTTTGCCCACCCTAAATTAGTCTGCTGAACTCAACAAAGCTTGTGTGAAAGGTTGGGAAAAATGAGATGTGTGTATGAAAAGCTCTGCATGTGCCAGCAGCTCAGGTGCTGAAAACAAATTCATTGAGCAGGGGGTTGGACTCGATGGCCTTGTAGGACCCTTCCAACTCTGCTATTCTATGATTCTATGAAATACCTGAAGATGTGCTCAGAATCATCTTCTTCTGTAATTCTCCATCCACCCTCCTGTGTCATGGTTTTACCCCTCACTTGGTGAACCTTGGAGGGTCTGGATCTACTTTGTAGATCCTGTAAGCCTAAAATCTGCCCCCGCTATAAACAAACAGGGTTCCGAAACATGAACTTTTCTGGATTTCAAGGTATGTGATAAACAACTGTTTTTGTTAGGAATGATCCATGTTTTGAGAACGCCGTGGGCTTCCAAAGAACGCCGTACACTCAATCAATACCGTGTCTCCCAGCTGCCAAAGCCTCTGCTCATAATTTAAGTTCTCTCCCCAAGTGACTGACGATTCAAGCTCCTTTGCAGCACAGGCCTTTGCGTGCTGACTCAGGAGAAAGCCACACTGGGTTCAGTGGGGCTTCACCCCTGACAATTGTGCATAGCAATGTCACAGGTTCATGTTTTGGGGGAGGGGGGTCTTTGGGGCAAGATTCTTTCCATGGGACACCCTCCTTGCCCCCTGGGCCTGTTTCCCACCTCCCCCCAGAAGTAATAGAGCAAGGTGATCCACACAATGGCCACGGTTCATGTGCTTGGAGGGGACAGCTGAACAGAAATTCACAGCAAGGAGGCAGCACTCCAGGGCCTTGGCACATGCCCCACAATGCCAAGTCCTGGGGCCAACGCCACAGCACATGTTTGCAGCCTTTTCTACTCTATCCAATCATGCACACTGAATTTTCTGTAGCAGCAACAACAGTTTCCAATATAAAAAAGTAACTAGCATTGAGTAAACGTGTGAGAAATTCAGGCATTCATGTACTGGAACAGTCCTATCACAATAGCTGTTCCGAAAGGCAATAGCAGTATCAGGAGGCAGAGTGAGGCCCTCTAGTCCTGCCAATCACAACAAAACTGACACAAACCCAATTAGGAGGCAGACTTTCAATTCCAATCCAACCGTGTTGCTGGTTTGAGGGGACAGTATTTCAATCCTTGGGTATTTCTCAGCATGAAGTCTCCAAAATGACAGGCCCATTCGAAATTCTAGAATAAGCCATGAGAAGGGACCTCAGCAGGCACAATTCAGCAGGAGTTAAAACAGCACACCAGTTGACCATCACCAGACTACCCCAGGTGAAGGGTAGAGGGCCTTTTCTGCAGCATCCCCACAGTCTGCTTGACTCCTGCTCCTTTAAACGAGGTTGAACTCCTCCAGGTACCCTGCCAAGACGGCATCTTTAATGTCCTCAAAGACTGTGCCGATGTTCTGCGTGTCCGTTGCACAGGTGTAGTGGGGATAAAGGATCCGGGGCCTGCAGACCTCTTTGGAAGTCCTCACGCCAGCGTTGTCGTCATGGTCTGAAAACTGTGTGAAGATGTCCATGTACATTTCTAGGATGAAGCGCTTCGCCGAAGGGGCATCTTGCTTTGGGCCTGGAAATGGACAAGCAACGCAGCCCTCGGTGAGGACGTCAGCTGACCTACGGCGGCATCCAACCCTGCCAGGCACCTCTGCGCATTATGTTGCACTAACAGGACCCACCACTGGCACAGCGGGAAGCATCTGTTTCAGAGAATAACCCCAGAAATGAACATTTTGGCTCGTTTCCAGGGTTACTGGAGGAAGCACTAGCTTCATGTTTGGCCAGTGATGGATCTTGCTGGCACAACGTAATCAGTAGAGGTGGTGCATGCGCTGCCCTTAACATGCAGCCATAGTACATACCCACTCAAGAATTTGGCACAGCATTCAAGGCTCAGTCACAAGTAAGTGGGGGTGGCTTCGGAAGTGAAGAAGCTCTCCATGCCTTATCCCTTTGCACACATATCGCACACGTGGGGTGGGGATTACACTCGCTAGTCCTGCCCCAACATCCATGGGCTGTTCACCACCAATGTCCATGGGTTCAGCATCAACCCAGGGGCTGCCTTCACAGTACCGGGTTGGCGCCACCTCCCTCCGAAACCCTGCAGTTTTCCTCTCCCAGGATGGCATCAGGTAATCCTGACGCCAAGGAGGGAGCACAGGGTTTTCAGCAGCCGCCTGGGTACCACAGCCCCCTCTCCCCCTGCCCTCTTCCTGGTGGAAGGCGACCAACCACCACTCACCTTCCACCAGGGACATGTCAGACGTTCCTCCCATTGAAAACACTGGGGTAAGTCCCTGACTTTTTCAATGCGCAGCTTCCCAGGAAAGCCCCACAGTAGCTGCGAAGCGGCATCTGCGTCATGTAACTGATGCAGCGCAGATCCACACCCACTATGGGACTTTGAACACGTATAGGCGCCCCACCCCCACCACCGGGAATCCAGAGCATCCAGATTTTCTGATTGGCTACAACATCTACATACTTTCTGATGTTCCACTGGATGTACAGATATTGGGCGATGGGGACAAGGTTGGAGGGTGTGCAGGTGTTTGGGATAAGCCTGGAGGGCACCGTTCTGCTTCCTCCTCCCCATGCATGGTTATGCGGTCTTTTAGGTTGCAATCTAAATCACATTTACTACTAAGTCCCATGGGACTTAATAAGAATTATTTCTGAGTAAACACATGTAGAAAGTAACCCTTGGGTCAGTAACCCACAAATGTCACCCTTGGGTCAGTACCCAGGGCCGGGTTCTGTGTTGTCTAGGGGGTGTTTGTTTTTCCCTTAAGGTTAGCTCAGGCTCAAGCCCCCACCCAGGAAACCTGGGACACCAATTTAGAGATGTCTGAGTAGCAACCTCACCCACACACTTGAGGTATAAGTACTGGTATTTATTCGGATTGACAACCAGCAACAGAAGTAGAACACAGAACAAAAATCCAACCTTTTGGTCAACACGTCTCCCTCCCAAGGTCTAGGTAGGCCAGGGGAAGCCCGTGCCCTTTGTCTGTAATCCCAGTTAATCCCAGCAGATGTTATCTATGGTAGAGATGTTCCATAGGCATCTCCACCATACAGCTGGAAAATAAGCGTTTTTATCATGATTGGTAAAACGGCCCAAAACGCCTTTTCTGAGAGAAGCGCAATCCATGTCCATCCACCTCCAAATAGACCCATAGCATAATTGACATTGAAATGATTCCTCGTGGCCTGGTCTCCCATACATTTCCATGGGTCTACTCTGAGTAGGACTTGGCTTGTGTTTCATTATGACATGATGAAACTTTTGTTGTTTGCTGCCAATTCCATTCAAACTCAGAGGATGGACATAGAATCATAGAATAGCAGAGTTGGAAGAGGCCTACAAGGGCATGGATTGCATTTCTCTAAAAAAATTTTACCAATCATGATAAAAACACTTATTTTCCAGCCGTACGGTAGAGATGCCTATGGCTGAGTTTGAATGGAATTGGCAGCAAACAACAAAAGTTACATCAAGTCATAATGAAACACAAGCCGAGTCCTACTCAGAGTAGACCCATGGAAAACCAGGCCATGAGGATCATTTCAATGTAAATGATGCTATGGGTCTATTCGGAGGAGGATGGACATGGATTGTGTTTCTCTCAAAAAAGGCCATTTGGGGCCATTTTACCAATCATGATAAAAAAAAGTAGACCCATTGAATGAATGGGTCTCAAAGTAGTCTAACTCAAGTCGCATTCATTTCAAAGCCCCTACTCTAAGTAGGACGAATATTGGATATAATCCATGGACTCTAGATCGTGGGGTGGGGGAGAAAATGGATCCAAGATGGACTCTGAGCATTCCTGACCATTGGCCATGCTGGCAGGGGCTTCTGGGAATTGTAATCCCAAACATCTGGGATTACACATCCCTACCTTGTGAGGAAGGTTAGGCTGAGAAAGAGTGTGCCTGGAGGTTCGTGGCAGGGTGGGTTACCCCAAGGACCATGCTGACTGGGGGATAATAGACAGGTTGGGGAAGGCAGCTCTAACCACTACACCATGGTGTCTGTCTGGACAGAGCAGGAAATATTACCTGGAAAACCTGGGAAAAAAGCAGCCAGGTCAGAGATCATGATCTTCTCCTCCAAGATGTCCACTTTGTTGAGGAAGAGGATGATGGAGGTGTTCCAGAACCACGGGAGCTCCAGGATGGTTCTGAAGAGGTCGAGGCTCTCTCGCATCCGGTTCTAAGGCAAAGGAGGAGAGACAAAAAGTGAAAGAGAAACGCAAGCACGACTTGTAAGCGCCCGTGAGAGCGGATGCAAGCCAGACTGTTTTGTCTTTTTGGGGAGCAGAAACCGAGCTCCATGGCTCTCCTGTAGCCAAAACAGCACCACCCTCACACACAAGTAGCAAACAATGGGAATGAACCTGATCCTGAGACCCTGGAGAGCTTGATATCAGTTGGAGCAGAGCTGCTCCTGGAGCAGGCAGCACAAAGCAGTCAGTCTATGAGGCTCAGAAGACCGGGGGGGGGGGGGATCGCGTTTCCATTACCAGCGCTTTGCCTCTTGCTTCAGTCTCACAGGAGGGACGAGCAGCTCCCTTTTTCTTCACACAGGGCAGAAAGAGGAAGCAAGCAATGACCACGTGGCCCCATTCAGTGGGCGTTTTTATTGTGCTGCCTTTCTAAGGGCTCATCTACACCAAGCAGGATATTCCACTATGAAAGAGGTATGAAAGCGGTATATAAAAGGCAGGCGCCACACTGCTACTTTATCGTGATATTGAAGTGCACTGACAAATGTTGGGGCCCAGGACACATCTACACCAAGCAAGATATAGCACTATTAAAGTGGTCTGAAAGCATTATATGGTATGTGTCATGGCTTCTGTGTTTTATACACTGCTTTCATACCATTTTCATAGTGGAATATCTGCTTGGTGTAGATGAGCCCCAGGTCTTTCTTTGCGGATGGAAAATTGAGTAGAAGGCCCTGCGAAGAACCATGAGCAGCCAGCCGTGAGCATGCGATAAAACGGCATAAGAGAAAGCTTCATCTGTAATCACTCTCGCTATTTACAACGTCCAGGTCGTGAGTGCCGTTGCTTACAGAGCCAGAACAGGCACCACACACACACAAAGAGGGAGAAATTGACACGTTTGGGGGAAGTCCAAGCTTTGCAGAACCAGGAAAAAAAATCTTCAGAAAACAAAACTTTAAGGGGCAAACGCCCCAAAAACAGCCTAATGAAGACTGAGCAGCCACAGAATGTTGAATGGTTGTGGGGGTGGGGGGGATTGAAAACTGGGTGGGAGGAGGCATGGAATGGAGCGGCCTAGAGAAGGGCAAAGCCGGCATCCTGAAGAGAACACTCCACGCTGCAAAATTTTGTTGCAAGGCCCATTTGTTTCTCCCTAATCTCCGCCTGGTTCACTTCATTCTTCAACATTCCCAGTGATGCAGATTTGGGCTGGGGGGGGGGGGGTGGCATCAGAGCCACCAGCCTCCACTGGCTCAATTGCCCTGTTCTTTGCCAAGAACCATTTCTGTTCTCTGAAAATGAGAAATAAATCTTCTCCTCCTCCTCGGGCTCTCCCACACTGGAGGCCTTCAAGGGGCAGCTGGACAGCCATCTGTCAGGGATGCTCTAGGGTGGATTCCTGCATTGAGCAGGGGGTTGGACTAGATGGCCTTGTAGACCCCTTCCAACTCTGCTATTCTATGATTCTATGATTTCTAGGGTTATTTTTAGAAGTGCAAAAGCACTGTTGCACAAGCAGTCACCTGCAGAGGCAGAACAGCCCTATTGGGTACTGCCCAAAGTGAAAATTTATTGGATTTGGCTTATCAAATGCTTTTGCCTCAAAATCCAACCAACAAGCATTCTTTTAAACTTCACCTCTCGGATTCAAAAAAGTTCAGGAAGCAAAATTTGAAAAGGTCCAATATTCTCAAAAACATACTTTAAAAAAAGGGGAGTTTGATATTCTGAGAGATAAATGTACTTTTGTTTAAAAAATCAAAGCACTTATTTAATCTTCCTCGGGGAAAACACTCCATGCTGAATATCCACGCTGTGCAGAGGAGAGTTCCTGCACAACCGTTGTATTGCATGTTGTGTGGAGGGCTCCGTGGAGTTTTCCATTGCTTTGAGTTGACTTTTCCCACTGCTACAGAGTTCCCTGGCAAGAGTGGTGAAAGGAGTGAGTGCCGCTCTAGGAGAGCCACCGGGATTTTTTTATTATTATTTGGGGGGGGGGCAGCAATGGCTGATGGGATGCCATTGGGAGAACCAGGGGAGGAAAGAGGGCGGGAGAACTGTCAATCAAATGTTGCGATGGATTTTACTCTATGGTAGCCCACAGCCACACAACGGTGGAGTTAGAATATGTTGCGTAGGGAGTAGCTCTTAAAAACTCAACCGTTGAGTGGAGTTTTCACACTGCGTTGACTAACGTGTTGTCTGATCTGTGCCTTGGTTTGGGAATGCCTGGTGGATAATCTGGTCTCCCCGTGGTGCAGAGAATCTACACCAGCCATCCTCAACTGGGGGCCCTTCAGATGTGTTGGATGACAACCTCCAGAATCGTCCAGCTAGCATAGAAGAGCTGGCTGGAGGATTATGGGAGTTGTAGTGCAACACAACCAGGTTGCAGAACACTGATCTACACAGACAACACATTTCTCAACGGTGGTGTAAAAACAGTGGTGTAAAAACCGTTGAGAAACATGTGGTCTGAACTGAGCCCAAGTGTGCCAAGAGTGAAATAATTTTAGATTGAAGGCTCATGATGATGAATAGGTTGCTATTCTAGCTGGATTGGGTAACTCCGTCTGAGAGCAGTTCTCTGGGGCCTCCAGAAAGGAAGGGTCTTCTCATCACGATCTCCTTCATCTACCTGGAGATGCCAGGAGCCGAGAACCTTTGGCATGCTAAGCCGATGCTCTGCCAGAGAGTTAGGTTCCTTCCCTTAAAGACAAACCAAGGCTCCAGTCCTCATGGTCTTGGTTTCAAGGCCTGATTCAAATAGGAACACAGAAAGTCAGCCCCTTGGTCCATCTAGCCCAACTTGGGAGCTTCCGCAGGCAAAACAGGGGCTATACCACTAAGCTCCAGTTCCTCCTCAAGGAACCCTGGAAGCTCCCTTATACCAGATGAGACCGTTCACCTGCTGTTCTCCTCCAGGAACTGGTCATTATTGTTTCATTCCAGCCAGCAGAGGCTCTCGAGGGTTTTCCACCACTTGCTACCTGGAGATGCTGGGGTTGAACTGGAGACCTTCTCCATGCAAGCAGGTGCACCACGGCTGAGTTACATTGCCTTCTGGGTCCGTTTCAGAAAAACTGGTGTAGGACTATGCACAGTGGAAGAGCGGCATCACTGCAGCTGTCTGACTGGGAGAACCTATCCTGGCCAATATCCAAAGTAGTGCCGTGCCCAAAATTCCTACCACATTTTTTTGACCGGGTTCATTCCATTTGATAGAAATGGTTTTCGAAAAGTAATGAACAGTGAAGGAAAACCCAGAGAAGTTCTCATGGGTCGGGTTGGATGTTCTTGTGCTTACCTTACTTAGGAGGTGACTGAGAACTCTGCGCGACTACCATGCCTTTCATTGTCCATTCATCTCTCTTGCAGCCTGCCGCCTCCCTGGCTTCCCACTCTTCAAAGGAAGCCCAGGGGAAGACACCATTAGATCAAAAAGTGCAGCCAGCCTGAGAGGCTGCGGAGCAGTGGGGAGATGTGTGAGAAAGCACACGCATAGGACTCTCAGCCCCGTCACAATGATTTATGCAAGCTCAAAAACATCCCAAAAATAAATCATGGAAGACCCTTAGAATGAGGCCGAATTATAGAGATTTTGGCTCAGCACTAGCTCCACATTTATGCTGGAGTGGGACCCAATGCTGCCTCCCTCACACCTGCATGGTAGAGGATGCAAGATGGCGGACAACCTGCTAACAGTTGACGCTGTTGTCACTTGCTGTGGCAACGCAAAAAGCCTGAAAAACCACTATGAAAAAAGGCCAGCGTGTCAGACTGGGAGTTGGGAGATCCGGGTTCTAGTCCCCACTCGGCCACGGAAAAAAACACTGGGTGACTTTGGGCCAGTCACAGACTCTCTCAGCCCAACCCACCTCACAGGGTTGTTGTTGTGAGGATGAAATGGAGGAGGAGGAGGATTATGTACGCCGCCTTGGGTTCCTTGCAGGAAAAAAAGGCGAGATATAAATGAAATAATAAATAAATAAATAAATAAAAATAATGGTGAGCCCTACCTGCTGGGAATTTCTCTTCCTTCTGGAGAAATTCAGTGAAATTGTCCTCCTAATTTCTCTGTCCACAAAGAGGGTGGAGAATTTCAAGGTGCCATCGGCGCACAGCTCTAATCCAAAGAGCAGTGCTCATACTCATAAGATCTCATGCTCAGGGGGCTGAACCGTGCCATCCTTAGCTGGCATAAAGCCCTTGGAAGAATGGCCGCTTTGGTTTGGGGCTGCACCTGTTGACCTTTCCTTTCATAGAATCATAGAAGAGTTGGAAGGGGCCTATAAGGCCATCAAGTCCAACCCCCCGCTCGATGCAGGAATCCTCCCTAAAGCATACCTGACAGATAGTTGTCCAGCTTCCTCTTGAATGCAGCTTTCATCAGTCTTATTCACATAACCAACGGGTTTCTTGGGGACCGAGGACCCAGAGATGTGTGCCTGGTGGATAAGCACAATCTGGTTTCCCTGTGGTGCATAGAATCTACACCAGCCATCCTCAACTGGGGGCCCTTCAGATGTGCTGGATGACAACTCCCAGAATCCTCCAGCAAGCATAGAAGAGGTGGCTGGAGGATTATGGGAGTTGTAGTGCAACACAACCAGGTTGCAGAACACTGATCTACACAGTTAGGTTCTCATCCAAAGTAGCCCAATGTAAACATCCTGCAGGCCATTTGAATGCCATCAGTTTGCTGGAAGTCTCCAAAATTCCATTTCAGCGCACGCACACACACACACACAAGGGAGGGGAAATCCTCCCGTACTTCACTGCTGTTCTCCTCCAGGAACTGGTCATATTCGCTTAGAGAAGCCAAATAGATCAAGGCAATCACGTTTTCGAAACAGTGGATCCATTTCCGACGCTCTGACCTCTGGCCGCCAACGTCAACAATCCTGGGAACATAGAAAGTGCCTTTACTCTGAGTCAAACACAGTGGAGGCAGGTGGCTCCAGCGTCAGTGGGGCGGTGAATCTGCTCTGGGTTTCAGTCAGAACTCTAAAGGAGCTCTCTGAGGGGCTGATGGATTCCCCACCCCACTGACATCGGAGCCACCAGCCTCCATTAATCAGACCAATAGTCCCTCAAGACAGTGCCTGGCAGTGGCTTTCTTGGGTTTCAGACACAAGCCGTTCACCCCACTTTGTCGGCTTATGCTGAGAATTGAATTGGGGACCTTCTGCATGGAAAGCAGGTGCTCAACCCAGCAAGAAGTCACATCTAGATCTGCCATAATTCACACTGGGCCCATTCAGAAGACATCTTAATCCATGCAAATAAGGCTTTTTGGTTTATTCACCATGGTTAAAGTAGTGGTTTAAGGTGTCTTCTGAACACAGCCCGGCTTTCTGGCTTAACCACTGTGGTTAAAGCCATGGTTTATGGTGTCTTCTGAATGGGGCTATTGTTGAGTTTAAGGCTGCAGGACAGACATCCCTGAAAAAATAAACCTAGCAGGAACAAAATTGATTGACCTAAGGAGGAACTGGATTTAGAGTTGTGAATGATTTGGAGGTAGGTATTGGGTTCGAATGGAGACCATTTGCTGCGAGGCCTTCAAGATCTGTTTGGCACACAACTACCTGGGACCCCAACCATAAGAACAAAAGAAGAGCCCTGATGCTGGATCAGACCAAGGGTCCATCTAGTCCAGCACTTTGTTCGCACCGTGGCCAGCCAGCCATCGACCAGGGACCCACAAGCAGGACATGAGTGCAACAGTACCCTCCCACCTATGTTCCCCAGCAACTGCCTCTGATTCTGGGTCCAGCTGTATAGGATGCTGCTGACTGATGAGTTTAAGATGGAGATGTCATGCGATTGACATTACTGATTTGTTGTACTAGTTTGATGAATCCCTTAATGGGTTGATCTCTACACTATCTTGCTATTCATGTATTATTGCCTCATTATGCATCACTTCCATGGCTTCAGGTCTGCCTGGCAATGATCAGACCTGTCACTTTTCTAATTTGACTCACCTTAAGGTTACCTTTTGCACCGAAAAGCAGTACTCATTAATGCCGGTCGTCGGCACGCGGGTCCTCAGGATGTCCTGAGAACTCGGCACATAACCATCCGCTGCGATGCGGTCCAGGTTGGACAAGAAACTGAAACACAGAGACACCAAAGTCACCACAAGCAAATAAGACAGGGGTCCCTTAACTCACTGCCCCCCCCCCCCCCAATTTGGAATTTGCCTGCACGGATCAATCAGTTCAGACTGGCACACACACATGTACACATTGCTTCTTGCTCCACCTTCTGAATGCTAGGTTCATGTTTGTTTGTTTTATTTATTCATTCATTCAAAAAAGGCTTCCAGAGTAGCTTTAAAAAATTAATAACAAGACAATCCTAGCCCTCAAACTTACAATCCAAAGGACATAATCTTATAACACAAAAGGAAAAGAGGCAAAGAGGGAGGACAAAAAAGGCAAAACCCAGGCGCTGGTTCTTCGTTTCAAAGTCCACAGGAGTTAGTAGCCTGCACCAAATAATAATTCCTAGCCTGCTGGGGGCTGGCAGAAGAGAGGCGGGACTCTCCCTTACAGCCTGCTGAGTTTCTATGCTGGGTGCAGAAAAGGGTTGGAGCTCTTGGGTTATTCTCCACCAGCCCACTGGCCAGCCTGCGTGGAATTCCAGGTGTTCACCTGCAAGCCGTTTCTTCTCGCCTGCAGCTACCAGGCTAGTGATTATTATTATTATTATTATTATTATTATTATTATTATTATTTATTTATTTATATAGCACCATCAATGTACATGGTGCTGTACAGAGTAAAACAGTAAATAGCAAGACCCTGCCGCATAGGCTTACAAGGCCACCCACCCCGAGCAGCAGCCCGCCCGTTTTTTAAAAAGGCAAGAGGGTCACGATGTGCAGGGGAAAGACGCCACCATCCTACAGATTTGTTATCAACAGGTCAAAATGAACTGTATCAGCAGAGGGCTTTGGAAATTAGACTGAAGCCTGCACGAAGTTAGCCTCAGGGACGCAAGAGGCCCTATGGATGCGGAGCGGAAAGCCACGGCTATAAAACACGCCCTCCAGCATTTCACCCACAAACCATAGGGATGCATCCTAACAAGCCTTACCTTCATAAAAGCTACCCCTGCCTGAGCACCCACACTCTCTCCAGCTGGGGTCGCCCTCCCCCAAGTAGTATATCCATGGCAGAAGACAACATGTTGTCCTCCACCTCCTGCACTGCTGGATTTCATCCACCCACCAGGACAAGACAGCCAGAGTTCTTTTGAACAAATATATACTAGAGGGGGGGAAACAGCCCATAGCCGTGTCCTGCAATATGTTATTGACAATTCAAACTATAACCTCAGCAGCTGCTGTTATGTGCAAGAGACACAGTCAGCTGTGTGCTGCACATGCACTAAAATTAGGGCTGTGCACGGACCCCCAGATTTGATTCGGACCTTCCGAACCAGGCCCGATTTGGCTCGGGTTGATTCGGACCTCCCCTGATTCGCTTCAGTTCTGTTTAAGGGAGATCCGAATCACCTCAATTCGCTTCGGATTCAGGATTTGGATCTGAAGCAGTGCACAGCCCTACTAAAAATGCACCTAGTCCTCATTCGGAGATTTCAATTCTAGAGACTCTGGGGAGGGGGCTGCTAGCAACTCGCCCTCACAACCTTGCAACAAGGTGTTTCCCCAAAGACAGAGAAATAGGGGCAGCAATTCACTAGGGAGGGAGGGAAGCGCCCATCGTGAATAGGAAAATGAACAGTGGGGAAGCTTACGAAATCCAACATTTGCAAATTCCTATACAAAATAAAGGGATTCGAACCTCTGGGACTGATGTTTGAATTGGAACTTAGGTACCCACTGGACTTTGCACTTCTCTGAATGCTGCGGCGCAGCTCTCAGTGCTTTAAATGTATCAAAACACAAACTTAAAATGTGTATTTGAGAGAAGGCCACATTTAAAATTAGGAGTGAGCCAAAGTGGTCCTTCCTGCTTCACCATGTTCTTCAGATATGGTGAAATACAGACAGTCATTTGGCTATTTTTCCAAAGGCAGGGAATAGGCAGAGAAAGAAAGAGAGAGAGAGAGAGAGAGAGAGAGAGAGAGAGAGAGAGAGAGAGAGAGAGAGAGAAGCAAGGGGATAAAAAGAAAAAAGAGAAGGTGAGCAAGCACACTTTTAATTAGCACTGTGCACCACCTCGGGTTGAATCCCTGGATCCGAGGCAGGCCGATTCAGCCCACCTCAGCCCAAATCTGGAGTGGTACCAGGTCAACGAGGCACCTCGAGGCCGAGGCAGACTGGTACTGAAGCCTCAGAGCCACCTTGGGGCAATTTGGGGCAGTGCTGGGCCATTTCCCCACCCACCCGCCCCCAGGAAAGCTGGTACAAGGGGAAATGGCCCTTTATGGCCACCGTAGTTTACAGCCATAGATATAATAAAAACAGAGAGCCCCTGCGATAACTTTAAATTGCTCTCAGGAGGACACATTTCCAAGTAAGTCCCAGTGGCAGCGGCTCTGGATTGGGGGTGAGGGGACAGCAAGCGGGGGTGCAGGGAGTCAGGAGTCCAATGGACTCCCTAATATTAGTAGTAGTAGTAGTAGTAGTATCCTGCCTTTTGCCCAATACTGGGCTTCAAGGCAGCCTTACAAAATTTAAAACATATACATTTAAACCTAGGAAAAGAAATGTACAAAATTTAAAATTAAAATAAATAAATAATAATAAAACAATATTAGAACATTAAAAGTTGAAAATACATGACAATTTTACCAGTCCTTAACATAGATGGAGGGCCAGATTATTCTCCAAAGGCCTGCTGGAACAAAGAAGTTTTAGCCTGCTTCCAAAAGCCCATCAAGGAGGGAGCCAGTCTAGCTTCCCCGGGAAGAGAGTTCCAAAGCACTGGAGCAGCCACCGAGAAGGCCCTCTCCCGTGTTCCCACCAGGCGCGCCTGTGATGGTGGTGGGATCGACACCCAGGAACCTGCAAGGCTGACCTCCTTTGGCGCTGAGGTGAGCCCCCCCCCCCGAAGCACCCCGAGACAAAACGTGGCTATTTCGGAGGCTTCCGAGGCAAGTTGTGGCGCAGCTACTTTTAATACATCTGGGACTGTTGTTTTTTTTAAAGGCAAGGTAAGTGTTGCCCAATGTTTCAGTTATTTTCCCCTCCCAGAAACCTTTCCCATTTTCAGTATCTGTTTTGGGACTCAAATGGTTCAATCAGAAGTGTTTTGACGCACCCCAAATTTAAATACATATTTTTGGAAACAATTTGTTCTAAAAATGGAGATGAATGCAGAACTGGAACTGAAGAGACTCATGGATAAGAATGTGCAAAAGTGAGATGGACTGATCCACCCATCCTTATGCAGGCCCAGTGTGGGGTAATGGTTAGAGTGTTGGACTGGGGCGACCCGGGTTCTAGTCCCCATTTGGCCATGAAGCTCACCGGGTGACTTTGGGCCAACCACAGACTCTCAGCCTAACAGGGTTGTTGTTGAGTGGATAAAATGGAGAGGAGGAGGAGGAGGAGGAGCGGGATCATATCACACCATAATTTCATTTATTTATTGCTTTTCTCCATCCTGGGAAGGGAAATCTAAACAGAACAAACAAACCAAGCAGGGAGAGAGAAGAAGGCGCTCACTACGCAGTGGAATCCAGTAGGTGATACTCCCTCCGCCTCCGGTAGCAGGTCCTGATCCCGGTGTCCTTCCAGAGGCTTCCGATCATGCT
Organism: Elgaria multicarinata webbii; assembly: GCF_023053635.1. NCBI lineage: Eukaryota > Metazoa > Chordata > Lepidosauria > Squamata > Anguidae > Elgaria > Elgaria multicarinata. Next base: position 8,555,399 of record NC_086193.1, on the reverse strand, counting down.
GGCATGGCATGCCTCCATCATGGTCATTTTGTAAGCGTCCACTTCCAGGAGGAGCTTGGCATTTTGCTAGAAGCAGTGAGAAAAATAAGGATTGCTCCTTGTAAGGCAGATCTGTACAGGCCGTGAACCACTAAGCCAAATGTGGACCCAGCCAATGGGTTCTCAATGACATTTCCTCGGTTTTGCTGCCTGCCTGTGACTGTCCACGACCCTCAGAGCTAGGGTGGCCAATGTGCCTCTTTTACAAAGCACCATCCCCTGAAGGGCTGCCTGGCCCAAGTCCAGTTCCCCATCACCAGTTAGCAGTGGGATAGCAGGCTAAAAAGGCAAGCACACAGGTTGGCCAGTCACAGTCCAACAGACACGATGATGAGATGTACTGAGCCAGTGTGGTGTAGTGGCTAGAGTGCTGGACTGGGAGTCAGGAGATCTGGGTTCTAATCCCCACTCAGCCATGGAAGCTCACTGGGTGCCTTTGGGTCAGACACAGACTCTCAGCCCAGCCTACCTCACAGGGTTGTTATTGTGAGGATAAAATGGAGAGGAGGAGGAGGAGGAGGATTATGTACACCACCTTGGGTTCCTTGGAGGAAAAAAGGTGGGATATAAATCTAACAAATAAGTAATTTCTTATTTACATTATAATAAATACTTTTTAATTTGCATCTAATTCTATAAATTGGCACCTACAAATTTTATGCAAATCGTTGATCTTTTTTTGGTGATGCCTTGCCTCTGTTTTGGCAATACATAAGTGGCCACCCAGCCATATTTATGGGAGGAGGTCTAGCAGTGTCTAGCAGCCATAATGGGAAAATGGAACCGCCATGTTGAGGAGCAGTTTACCTCTGAAAGGGGATATATGGGTTTTGTTAAATCCATTCCATCTGTGTTTTGCAGATTATTGGACATATGTCAACCCTTGAGCCACTCATTGACAGAAATGGATTTATTTTAGGGAGGTACAAGAATTCCCTTCCACTTGCACAAGGGAACATTAGTACCAGAGTGCAACTCTGCAGGTAATGCTAATGTGAGTTTCAAGTCCACATGACTCGAAAGGAACCAGTCCGTTGCAGAGTCCATTGGTCGGATTTATAGAATCCATTCCACATTTCTCCGGCCCACAGGCCTCTGAATACCAGTTGCTGGCGAGGGCTTTTGACGTCCTAGGTGTGGCTTTCCAGGCGGACCTCCAGTCTGATCCAGCAAGGCTGCTCTTTGTGTTGTTACTCACCACATTCTCTGGCTCAGCATAAGCAATCCGGAGGGTGTCCATGGCCTGGATCATGGCCTGGATGGACATGAAGATGTTCTGATGCACAACCTTGACAAACCCTTTCCGGTCCTCTTCCGTGTATCCCACCCCGTGGATGATCCGCATCTGTTTGATGAAGGTACTTTTCCCGCTCTCTCCGGTACCTAGCAGGATCACAGAGTAAATGCAGGCGATCCCAATTTGCTAGAGAGAAAATCCATAAACCCGCATATATATATCTGGCCCTGGCAAATCAACAATTTCCCATTTTCATATGGCATGACAGGATCAACCCATAGAACTCCGGGTTGTTTGCAGCAGATCAGCAAAGGCTCCCTGAGTCCCAGCTGTCTCACAACTGCAAAAAAACCGGTGCAGATTCCTCTCCTAAATTAGGCTGGGGGAAAAGCCAAGACTGAGTTGATGAGTGAAAAGGCCTTGCAAGCCAGCTTGACTCTGCTCACAAATTCTTGGGCTGAGTGTGTGCTCAGAGGCACAAGCTTCCTTCGTTCTTAAGGAAATCCACCTGCCTGAGCCTTTCTTTCCCACCTGGCATCTTGGGGCTCTAGTGAAAAAGAAGCACAGCTCCTGCAAGCCTGAAATCCACCCGCCGCTGTGCCCTGGTCACTTGGAGTCCTCCAGGAGCGAGTCTTTTAAATCATTCTTCTGATTTAAGTAGAGTGCTCCAGCAATTGCCACACTCTGGAATATTCCACGTTGATCATTCTGAACTTGCCATCTTGGCTACAGCACCCATTGCAGTGGAAAGTGGCAGAACCCAAAGTGTGCTGCTTTCAAGTATTTAATATTTCTGTTACGCTGATCATAACAGAATAAATTAAACACACGTACACAGTGTGAAGGCGGCCACTCAGAGACAGATGAAGTCTCAACTTAAAGCACAGAGCACACAGATTCGTGGAAAAAATGCTGGGGGGTTGCCAGTTTGCCCCCGCCGCACGCACACACCCAAATCTGGCATAGGAGATCTGGGAAGGGCGCACAACTATTATTATTATTATTATTTATTTATATAGCACCATCAATGTACATGGTGCTGTACAGATAACACAGTAAATAGCAAGACCCTGCCACATAGGCTTACAATCTAATAAAGTTGTAGTAAACAATAAAGAGGGAAGGAGAATGCAAACAGGCACAGGGAAGTGTAACCAGGCACCGGGTAGGGTGAAGCTAACAGTATAGAGTCAGAACAAACTCAATATTTGAAGGCTATAGGGAACAGAAAAGTTTTTAGCTGAGTTTTAAAAGCAGTGATTGAGTTTGTAGTTCTCAAGTGTTCTGGAAGAGCGTTCCAGGCGTAAGGGGCAGCAGAAGAAAAAGGACGAAGCCGAGTAAGGGAAGTGGAGGTCCTTGGGCAGGCGAGAAGCATGGCATCAGAGGAGCGGAGAGCACGAGCGGGGCAATAGTGTGAGATGAGAGAGGAGAGATAGGCAGGAGCTAGACCGTGAAGAGCTTTGAAGGTCAGCAGGAGTTTATATTGGATTCTGGAGTGAATTGGAAGCCAATGAAGAGATTTCAGAAGTGGAGTGACATGGTCAGAGCGGCGGGCCAAGAAGATGATCTTAGCGTCAGAGTGGTGGACAGAGACCAGCGGACTGATGTGAGACGAAGGAAGGCCAGAGAGAAGAAGGTTGCAGTAGTCCAACCGAGAGATAACCAGTGCGTGAACTCAGTGGTGGGGGTCATGCTTCACACACTGAAGGTCCCAGGAAGGACCATTACTGCCCAGTTAAGATTCAGGGACCAGGCCTATAGGACCCAAAGCTGCATATGTTAAATTTAGAAATAATTACTAGGATTTAGATTTCACAGGAGGCAAAGCCAGCCAATTAATTTCTCATCTAAATAATCTCAAATACAATCTTCAATTAATTTACACCCTGCCCCAGATCATCCCAAACCAATGGGAAAAGATTTTTTTCTAAGCCATGTAGGGAGAAATTGGGAGGGGGGGATGCAGCATGTGTGGAGGGGAGAGAGAGAGAGCGCCATTCCCAATTGCCCTTGAAAATTTCCAACTGCATGGCAATTAATTTGAGAAAAAAGAAACACTTTCCATTGACACCAGTGGAATTCACATCTCTGTGGAATAAATCCAGGGCTCTGGGGAATTGATGCAGGGCAGCCCCCGCCCCCGTAGGCCCAGGCCTAACAACACCCCTGGTCCCAGCTCAATCCCCTGCATCTCCAGTTGAAAGGATCAGGTGAGGGGAAGAAGACTCATCTCTGTCTGAAATCTTGGAGCGCAGTTCCCAGTTGGAATGGACTAGGGTGACCATATGAAAAGGAGGACAGGGCTCCTGTATCTTTAACAGTTGCATAGAAAAGGGAATTTCAGCAGGTGTCATTGATATAAACGGAGAACCTGCTGAAATCCCCTCTTCATCACCACAGTTAAAGCTGCAGGAGCTATACTAGAGTAACCAGATTTAAAAGAGGGCAGGGCACCTGCAGCTTTAACTGTTGTGATGAAGAGGAAATTTCACCAGGTTCCCCATATATACAAATGACTCCTGCTGAAATTCCCTTTTCAATACAACTGTTAAAGATACAGGAGCCCTGTCCTCCTTTTCATATGGTCACCCTAGAATGGACAGTATTGGATTAGAGGTAGACAAATAGCCTGGCTTCTTCTATACATAAAATTGGGTGAGGAGAAAAGGAGAAAACTGCCCTTTACTCCTAAAAGGAGAAAAGGCAGTGTAAATGGCGGTTGTGCTCTTCAAAACTTCCACTACCAAAGCCCAAACTCCAAAACGTTTGGTTTTGGTATGTTAAAGTGATACACACAGCCATTGGCTCGGCTGTTGAGGTGCTATGGAATGTTTAGGAACATTCCATCTGCTCAGCTATTTTAGGAACCGTAAACAAGGCCTAAGGACGAATGGACTGTACCATCACTCTCACAGTCTTGGTCCCGATTCAACCTGGCGTGTGACTGTTAGGCAGGTGCAACAGATGTCCATTATACAGAATATGTTGTGGGAAAGGTTGGAAATCATGGAGTATTACACTTTTTAAAAAGAAATAAGCCTGCATGTGTAAATCACATTGTTCTCTTCACTTGTTTACATTGGAATTACTATCAAATGCAAGAAAAGGAATAGAATTGGAAGGAACCTCAAAAAGTCCTCTAGTCCAACTGGTGCAAGAAATTCTACTGCTTCAGAATCCCTGATATGATTTTACTATTATTTAATCGTAAGGTTTACGTACCACCTTATTTGTTAAAACAAAAAATCAAAGGACTGCACAGCAGTTTAAAACAAAACCATAAAACAATAAACTAAGAACATAAAAATAAAGCATTACAAAACTGAAACAATAAAAGATTAGGAAATAAAATGACATAATTTAAAAGGCTAGATTAAAAAGATGTGTCTTCACACCTTTCTAAAGGTTGGGCAAGTTGGGGCCAGTTGTAGCTCTTAAGGGAGCCCATCCCACCATTTCAGGGCAAGACAGAGAAAACTTTTCACGTGTGCCCTCCAAAGGACCTCCCCTGAAGATCTAAATACCCTGGAGAGGCTCATAGAGAGGCTATCACTGAGATAGCTGGGCCCTAAACCTTGAATTGTGCCGGGGAAGCAAATGACAACCGGGGTAGGTCTTTGAAGCCAAGTATAATATGATCCCAATATTTTTCCTCTTCCCTCCCCATGCTTTTTTCCTTGTGCGCCACATCTTTTTAGATTGTAAGTCTGCGGGCATAAACTGATTCTTTTACCAATTGATTGTAGGCTGCTCCTGAAGCCTTGTTTGTTTGAAGAGTAGGATAAAAATACTTCAGATAAATAAATAGAAAGCAAAACCCTTTCCTTGTTGTCTGTCTTCAGCAGCTCTTATCAGAACACAGAATGGCTGCAGCTTTAAATAAATAAATAAATAAATAAATAAATAAATAAATCCATCTCTTCTCCAGGCTATACATCCTTGACTCCTTCCTATTCCTCACAGGACTTGGTCTTGATAATCTATCAATTATTCTTTCAGTAGGTATTCAGTCTTGATTGATCTCTCAGTTAAGTTTGCATATGGCTAAAAATAATATTTATGAAGCCTTGCAGCATCCTTTGGGTTGGATTCAGACTTCAAGACAACCCACTGAAATAACTGAGATTGCAGGTAGTGAAGACGAGCCTACGTTCCACCGATTTAAATGGGTCTACTTGAAGGCAGACTAAACGTGGATCCAACCCATTGTAGTTGGGTTTTTTGTGGGGCTGTTTTGCTTCTAAAAATAATAATACATGTTTGCATAGCAAGCATCTTTGAAGAGGAATTTCATACTTCTTAACTGATTTGATGAATCAACTAAGAACCCTGGTTTATATATTAAATTCTTTTTAAAAAATGATTGGCAGATCTCAAAGGGATCCACAGAGTACAAATGGATGAAGTTAGGGAAGGAGAAAAATGTATTCGTTTTTTTACTTGCTCTAATGGAAGGCATTCAGGCCAGCTGCTGGGTAGCCCATCACCCTTGCCTCTGGGCTCTCTGGGCTCATATGTAGCTCCTTACCAGAACGTTGTTAAGGATCGAAGAAGAAGAAGAAGAAGAAGAAGAAGAAGAAGAAGAAGAAGAGGAGGAGGAGGAAGAGGAGGAGGAGGAGGAGGAATAGGAGAAAAACTATACACTCACCCAGCAAAAGCAGCTTCAACTCCCACCTATCCCGTTTCTTTTGCTCTTGCAGAAGCCGATTGATTTCTTTATCTATCGCGATGGCATTTTTCTGGTCTTCCGACAGAAAGCAGAGGCACCAAACCATTGTGGCAGGAAGGCTGCCTCACGCCAGCCCCACCACCAGGATCAGGCAAAACCCAGAGGGAAAACGCACGACGCAAGGATTCGGAAAGCAAAAAAAGCGGTGGGCAAAGGTTGTCACAGATGCCCAGTCCAAGTTAATTAGCGCCCACTCCTTCTTGGGAGGAGGTGTCCTGCAAGAGATACTTTGAGATCGACTTTCAGACGAGGAGGGAGTCCACGGCACCCATCATAGAAGCACACAAAAGATCCAGGGGCGGCAACATTAGGAAATGCAAAGGCACAGTGCATTCCTTGCACTGTTGGAGTGCAACATTAGGAAATGCAGCAACAAAAAATCCTCCCAGCAATAGCCAATGTTGGAGATGAAGAGAAACACATTTCTTGGCTGAGATCAGATGCGTGGCTAATTTTCTGGATGTTTTGCCACCACTGTCCAAGACTCCGTTTAGCACAACCACTCTTTGAATTCAGCATCTGCCGCTAATCAATATAGGGTCTAGGAACTTTTAAGAAGTACAATATCAGGCTCCTCTTCAGGCATTTAATATTCTCCATTTTAAAAGATACTTTTGAAGATATGTGCATGAGAAGGAGAAAGAGAGAGAAGGGCCATTGATCGGGATGAAAAGTACATTAAAACTTTTAATCAATTATACATTTTTAGAATCAATTAATCTAACCAATTAAATCATTGCAGGCCTCTAGTTGAAATCAATTTCCCCACAGAAGAAATGGTATTTTTGGATCAGCTGCGGTGTGATTCAGTCCTTACTTCTGAGTAGATGCGCAGAAGCCTTGTCCGGCTTACTTCTGCCCCTCTCTCAAAATCCTAGAACCCAGTGGGGTCATTCCATGAAGCTGATGGGTAGGAGATTCAGAATAGATAAGAGGAAGTTCCTCTTCACACAGTGCAGAGTTAAACTATGGAACTCACTACCACAAGATGTAGTGATGGCCACCAATTTGGATGGCTTTCAAAGGGGGTTGGATAAATCCTAGAGGAGAAGACCATCAATAGCTACTAGTCCTGGGCTTGTCTTGACGAGGGGGTTTGCCCTGGGGTGGATCCACAGTGGCGGTTGGTCACCTACATGACGCAGCCGCCATGGCGAAGCCATCCAGGGGCAAAGCCCTGAAGCTCCGGTTTAAAGAAGTCGGGCACTTACATTTTTCTCTTGCAGCGAGGCCACGGCAGCATCTGCCGTCGGTCGCCTTGCTTCGGAGCTGCGTCAGAGGTGTGCCCTAGCCGATGGTGACCCCGATTGGTTTCCTGGTTGGGACGGGGGGGGGAGGGCCAACGAGCCAAATGGCCACTGGCCCACCTCCGCACTTCTCCGGCATGGGGAGAAGCTGGGTAAAAGGCAAAAACAAACTGGGACCCGAGGAAGCCCGGACGCCCGGTGCAGGGGCGCTCCTCCTAGCAAGCAAACTCCTGTGCTCGCTCCTTCACATGGGGCAACGCGAAGGAGCGCAAATGTGGGGATTTGGGGCTCGTGGTGCAAAAGCCACGTCAAGATCAGCCCCCTGATGGCTACGTGCTCTCTCCAGTATTGGAGGCAGTAAGCCTATATACACCAGCTGCTGGGGAACATGGGCGGGAGGGTGCTGTGGCACCATGTCCTGCTTGTCGGCCCCTGGCTGATGGCTGGTTGGCCACAGTGTGAACAGAGTGCTGGACTATATTGGTCCGATCCAGCATCAGGGCACTTCTGATGTCCTTATGCTTCCGCGTAGTGGCCAACCTCCCGTTGTCTCAACCCACCGTACCTCTCTATGCTCTTTGCAATTCCCAACTCGTCTGTCCAGCATGTCACATTCTTGCAGGTTCCCAAACCTCACTGCAGGATCTGGCCCTCTCGCTCGGAGTAGGGAGATGAAGAGTCTTGACCTTCCTCTGGTCAGGCCTTTCGCAGGAATGTCTGAAGAGCAAGACAAGAACCAGTCAAGAGGGGGCAGAGGATTCCGGGGGGGGGGGGGCAAGACTCAGCATCCCAGAGGAAATCTATTGTTCACCAATCCTTCATTATCAGTAACGTAAGACGCTTATGCTGAGTCAGATCAGTGGAGGTTGGTGGATCCAATGTCAGTGGGGCAGTGAATCTGCTCTATGGTTTCAGCCAGAACTAGGGATGCAGGAGAAATTCAAGACAGACTAAAATGAGCCCAGATTTCAGAGAAACAGACCTGAGGAATCCACGGTGGCTGCGTGGAGTCTGTGGGCTTCCAGATATTTTAATTTTTAGTTTTACTTTCCCAAAATGTATACAAATTCATTCGCAGGAAATTACGCTAATTTCTGCTGAAATATATGCCAAGCTGGAAAATATACATAGGGAAAAGCCAAACGGATTGGGGGACTAACAGAAATAAGGCGAATTGTTGTAAGAATTAGTGGTATATTTTTCTGTGTAATGGGAAAGAAAAAATTAGAATCTCTCTGTGAATGGATGTTGGAACGAACAACACTGCATAAGCCACAAAACACACGTGGGACAGATTCCACAAAATCCAGCCATTTCTAGTCACCTTGGATAGCTCCTTGAGAGTTCTGGCTGAAACCTGGAGCAGATTCACCACCCCACTGACACCGGAGACACCAGCCTCCATTGGTTTACCCATTTTGGTCCTGTCTATGCAGAGTTTTCCCAGCATTTCTGGAGATGCCACAGTTTGAACCTGGGACCTTCTGCCGGTAAAGCAGGGACTCAACCCCTGAGCTCTGGCCCTCCCCTTCCAGATGCAGTATGACTCCAATCCTCATGGTTCTAAATAAAGGGCCAATTTAAACAGAAGCTGCTACAGAGGAAGTCAGACCACTGGCAAACATATCATAGCATAGTATTGTCTGCACCAGCCTTCTTCCATGCGACACTCTCCACATGTCTTGGACTTCAACTCCCATCATCCTTGAACACTGGCCACATGGGGGCTGTTAGGAGTCATAGGCCAAAACTTCAGGAGTGCAGCACATCAGGAGAGTCTGATCAGCAGACACTCTGCAGGCTTTTCAGGCCAGAGGATTTTCCAACCCTACCTGGAGATGCTGGAATTTGCACCTGGAACCATTTTCCTGCAAAACAGGTGCTCTACCAAGCCTGCGTAAATAATCCTCACCTGGAAACTAGTCTAAAGATGCCAGGAGAGACAGAGGACTGGCAGTCCAAGGAACCAAAAGCCAGATAAAGCAAGCGGCAAAAGAGAGCTTTGGCTACTGGGCGGTATAGAAATGCAATAAATAAATAAATAAATAAAATCTGAGCTGTACGCGTAACCGGTGTCTTGTTTGGTGCCCAAAATCTATTAACAGGGAAAGAAGTTTTATTATTATTAATAAATAATAATTGTATTTCTAGACCACCCCATAGCAAAAGCTTTTCAACAATTCATAAAAAGAGAAAATGCAACATCATAAAAAGAACTTAATTTTTTTTAACATAGAAAAATTAAAACAACGTAAACAGCTAAAAACCTTGTAAATAAACAGTGTTTTTCCTAACACACTACTGTTTTAAAGCACTTTGAAAACGTTTTGAAAACTATGGAGCGTGTCCTGGGCCCCAACAGTTGTCAAAACTGTTATAAAGCACTTTGAAGCAGTAGTGTAGATCTGTTCTAAAACAATAGACGCAGATGCCTCATCAATGCCGGGGGCCGAGAAGGGGACGGCGTCGGCACCAGGCGGGCCTCAGCGGGGAGCGAGGCAACAACTGGCCAAGCTGCCGGGATCCCCAAATGCCCGAGCTGCCTCAGAGCTGCAGTAGCCCAAGAGCAGATCCACCGCAGAGCTGAGGAAACGCAGGGAGTCGTTTGGGATGATCTATGCTCCAAACAGGACCCGGCACAATGAAGGGCAGTGGAAGAAGAGGCAGGACCTCAAAGCCAGGCAAAGCGTTAAGGCAGCCTCCCCCAATCCGGGGAGGGGGGGGGAGGCTGCCAGAGTGGTTGGACTACAAGTCCCACAATCCCCAGAAAGCACAGCCAATGGTGGTACTGGCTGGGGGTAATGGCAATTGTAGTCCAATCCATCTGCTCCAGGGCAAGTTGAGTTAAGGCAACACATGAAGACATCCCAGCGGAAAGCAGACCCTCTGTTCCTCCGGGAGAAGAATAGCGAGAGGGCTACCGGAGTCCCCTTCGAAGCTGCTCCCGCCGCCGCTACACGACTCAGATCCGGCCTTGCTGTCGGAGGCGAAGAAGGCCAGCGCTGCTTTGCATCCGATGCCAACGCGGGCTCTGCGAGCGGCGCTTCTCTCCCCGGCTGGCAAGTCTCCTCCCAGGCCTCATCCTGTTTGCTCACTGAAACAGCAAAGATGTACAAATCGCCCCCGGCCTTCCCTAACCCGCCCCGGTTCACCAAGACAACCAGAAACCCTTTTTTTCAAAGTTCTTCTTCCTCCTTTTGCACCTTGCAAAATCCTCCACGGCCACAATGTTTCATTCCCACCCCGCCCTGCGTTCAAAAGCAAAAAGGAAAAACTAGAAAAGAAAAAAAGGAAAGCGCCCCGGGGGCCCTCAGGCTGAAATCTTGGTGACTCAGTACGGAGGGCGCGTGGGGGCACGAACCTGCTCACATCGAAATAGTGGAGGTATTTAAAAGATGATTTACGCCGGGCGGGGCAGACACACCTCAGACCAGTGGGCTAAATTCAGCCAGGGGGAGGCAAATCCAGATAACCCCTCCCCTTTCTCCTAGCCCCTCCCCTTTCCCCAATTATTTTGGTGATTTCCAGCTGTTCTGCAATTCCCTCCCCCACTCCATTCCAAAAGGTTGAAATTTATTTATATCCCACCTTTTTTTCCTCCAAGGAATCATAGAATCATAGAATAGCAGAATTGGAAGGGTCCTACAAGGCCATCTAGTCCAACCCCCTGCTCAATGCAGGAATCCACCCTAAAGCATCCCTGACAGATGGAACCCAAGGTGGTGTACATAATCCTCCTTCTCTCCACTTTATCCTCACAACAACAACCCTGTGAGGTGGGTTGGGCTGAGAGTCTGTGACTGGCCCAAAGTCACCCAGTGGGTTTCCGTGGCTGAGTGTGGACTAGAACCCGGATCTCCCGACTCCCAGTCCAACACTCTAACCACTACACAACACTGTCTCTCTTAAGGCTTAATTCCTGCAATAAGGGCTTGAAGCCACAATATGCTGGTATTTTTTGTGATGTTGGCCCTGCCCCTTTTGCCCCACTGACCCACCCTGGAATGCGGCCCCCAAGAACTGAATTTGGCCCACGGGCTGAAAGGGGTTCAGCGCCCCTGAAACACACATACAAAATCCTGCGGCCAGCTTAACCTGGATTCCCTCACAGTTTCCCAGCTGTTGTCTGTGTGCCCCAGGAACACGCATCAGGGTGGCCTTGAACTGCAGACCTCCTACAAGCAGCTGCTGCATCTTGTTTTGGTGAAGGCATGTTGGAAACGGCCCTCGCCTACCTGGGGGCTGTCTTGATGTCGTGGCTCCAAATCTGCACTGTGTTGATTAGATGCCACAGCCACAGAGTCGAAGCCACCCCAGGGCAATGAAAGCCAGGGACTTTTCCAGCCAGAGCGAGCTCAACCCAGCTCTTCCGCCGGTCTGTCCTTACTCAGAGCCGCTCTGGGGGTGTTCCCAGGCAGAAGGCGACCTTCTATCGGTTGCTGGAAGCTGGGGGATGGAGCCTAATGGCCGCCAGAAAGCCCACCCTGCCTCCCTCATTAGAACAACTTGCCAGCACCAGGGATGGCACGGGGTTTGGCACCAGAGCAGCTCCAGCCCCGCCCCATGAAGGCAGTCCCCAGGGGCAGATTGTTCCATCTGTCTAGCCCTGGGACCTCATGCAGGCAGAGGAGGGCCCCCTGCCACTTTGCAAACCAATATTGCTTCCTAAAGTGGCCACCGGCCCCTGTCAAAACAGAGCTGGATTCCCTGCCCTCAGGCTTAAAAAAGAGAGAGAGAACACAAGTCATGCAGAAGGAAGGGGAGTGGTGGGGAAAGAGGCAGAGGAGGGCTTAGTCATGCTAAAAGAAAGTGGTGAAAGTGGTGCGTGTAAAAAGGCATCGATGCCCAGTTGGGGCCCGGCTCTCCCCTGCTGGGATTGGGGGAGAAGTTCATTCAGTTGGCATTTCAGCCCTATTCTAATGCAAGCTCACCTAATTTTGCACATCTGGTTTTGCCCAACTCCACCCTCTGACAAAATTCACACGTCTATAAATTTTGCCAGGGAGTGCTCCAATCAAAACAGGTATGAACATGAGTACGTTAGGGGAAATTAGCATTCAGAAACACATTCTGTTAGGGAAATTGAGTGTAAAAATGTCCACCTTGGGTGAGAATGCATACAACAATACATGCATTGGGAGTAATCTGCACAAAACTGCTTATGAATTTACCTGAGAGATTTTTAAAAAATCCTCAGAGTTCAAAACAAACTGAACAGAAGCAGCTTCTGCCTTACCTGGCTTCTGAAACTGATTCCAGCCGAGCTGGCCAATAATTTTGGCTTGCTGGTTCCCTAAGTGATACAGGAAGTTCTAACTAAGACTGACTTTTGGCAGACAGGGACTGAGAAGGAGAATTGAATTTCGCTATCCACCATGCACCCTTGGCATGGGGTGGGGTACATGTCCAATTAAATAAATGCCTCTGAAAGGCTGGAAAGTGCCTCTCCTTGGCCCGTCCATGCCACCCATTGGCCAAGCTGCCCTGATGTCACAGAAATAACTAGGAACATTCTGTCAGCAGAAGAACAGCACAGCTTCTGTAGGGGATGAGAAAGGTCAGTCTGGATTGGGGAGGTGGAAGGAACTCCAGAGAGCTTCTCCTGCTATTGGACAGAACAGAAATGTAATACATACATACATACATACATACATACATACATATATACATACCCTGTAGGCATGTGTGCACTGTAGACAGAAAGGAAAGGAATAAATAAAATAAACGCTGTGAGCTGTGCGCTGTGGACACAAAGGAATGGAAATAAGATTGCTGGACAAGCACTGAGACTGAAGGAAGTTAACTGGCAATTATGCTCACATCAGAAAAAGGAGAAATGGCTTCTCAGGATGCAAAATGTTTATTTTCACGAAGCCCGATGTGTTTCAGCCTGTACTTTATTGAAAGATCTTCCTCAAGGGGTTGCTAGAAGATAACGCCTGCAGAATTTCTTCTAGCAAAATAATTGTCTCCTGTAATCATTTATGGCGACTGCCTATGGTGACCACATTTGGGAAACCAAAGAAGAGGACATCCAGTGGGGGTTGGGAAAACGTGCTTTCTGGGGCCTTCAGAAAGTGCGGCATTCCCCACCCACCCCCGCCATGCTAATGGTGGCCGCCATTTATGTGGTGGGAGGGAATGACACACTCTCCAGAGGCCCCAGAAAGTGTGCTCTCTGCTCCAATCGGGACCTTAAAGGCCCTGACTGGAGCAGAGGAAGGGAAAGTGTGTCGATCCCGTCCCACTGCTCCAATCAGGCCCATTTCTATAATGTCCGGGAATGACCTGCTTTCCCCTTTAAGGCCCAGATGGGAGCAAGGGGGATGATACACCTCTGGAAAGCACGATATCCCCCACCACCACCACGCTAATGGTGGCCTTAAAGGGGAAAGTGTGACATTGCAGGACATTATAGAAAATGACGGAAAATCCCCCAACACCCAGGAGAGAACAAAAATGAGGACAACTCTGAGGAAATCCTGACAGTTGGTCACCCTACGACTGCCTAGTCACCATAGATGATTACAGCAGACAATTAGAATTCTGCATTCATTATATTCTAACAACCCCGAGGAAGGCCTTTGAATAAGGTACAGGCCGAAACAGTCGGATTGTGAAAATAAACATTTTGCATCCTGAGAACCCATTTCTCCTTTTTCTGACCTGTGTTGGATGCTCTCCTTTTGTTTTTGAATTATGCTCACATGGCAGGAGAAGGATGAAGGTGGACATGGTTTCTTGCATGGCACAAAGAAAAGGTGGATGAAGGAAGCAGAGGTCTAAAAAAGGAGTGGAGAGAGGAAAAGATGGACAAGATGGTGTGTGGAAAAGCTGTAATATGTCTGATGGGGGCATAGCTCTGGGGTAGTCCCGGGTTCACTCCCTGGAATCTCCAGGAAACATTCTGACCTGCAACCCTGGAGAGCCACTGCTGCCAGTCAGTGTCAACAATACTGGGCTAGCTGGAACAAGGGTCTAACTCTGTGTAAGGCACCTTCCCATGTTCCTAACCGTGGGCTGTTGCCACTGCTAGGCAAGTAAAAGAACCTTAATGGAGCAGACTCATGATAAAATTACTGATGGGCCTCTCAACACGCAGTGGCTCAAGTCTTGGGTTTAAGGTTTCTAGCAGAGTAGAATTCACCCCAGTGCTCAGATTCACCCTGGCAACCTACCATAGCCCAGTAGCAGAAGTATTTCAGACTGCTGCTCTTCCAAGGGCTTTTGGTCCTGGGCGACTTGAACATCCCATTCAAGACCAGTTTGGCAGGTGAAAAACTTGGGACTATCCCAACTGGTCTCCGGACCCACACATTCAGCAGATCACACCCTCGATGCTGTTTTCAGCTCCGAACAGATGGATCTGTGGGCAGAGGTGATAAATACTTCTGTGTTGTTATGGAGAGATCATTTTCTGGTCAGGGTTAGTATCACGGCTACTATCTGCCCCTGCAGGGGTGGTGGACCAATTAAGATGGCCCACCCTCGAAGACTGATGGATCCTCTTGGATTCTTGGTTCTATGGCTGGTATCGTTGACGATCCTGTTGAAATCTTGGTCAATAGATGAAACCAAGACCTAACTAGAACTATCAACACGATCGCCCCCAAACATCCTCTCCGACCTGCTTCTAATCAAACACCTTGGATTTCTCCTAGGATTTCTCCTAGCATGCGACTAGCGCACCAATGGCAGAAGCTGACAATGGCATGTCCGGCAACTTATTTATTTATTTATTTATTTATTTATTTATTTATTACATTTCTATACCGCCCAATAGCCGGAGCTCTCTGGGCGGTTCACAACTGATCCTTACACTGGATCAGTTTCAGTTCATGAGTACCAAGGACATGAACAAGCTGCTTGGACGAGTGAGGACAACTTGCCCTCTTGATCCCTGTCCTTCATGGCTGGTCATCCAGGGAGGAGACAACAACTCCTCCCTGGATGACCAGACAACAATTATAGCATATTATTAATGCATCTCTCAGGGAGGGGAGTTTTCCATCATGTTTAAAAGAGGCGGTAGTACGTCTGCTTCTAAAAAAGCCCTCCCTGGACCTTAATAATTATAGACCAGTATCAATTCTTCCATTTTGGGGCAAGGTGATTGAGAGGGCAGTTGCCTTCCAAATCCAAGCAGTCTTGGATGATACAGATTTTCTAGACCCATTTCAAACTGGTTTCAGAGCAGGATACAGGGTTGAGACTGCTATGGTCGCCTTAGTAGATGATCTATGCCTGAGTATTGACAGGGGAAGTGTGTCTCTGCTGGTACTTTTGGACCTCTCAGCAGCTTTCAATACCATCAACCATGGTATAATTCTGGATCGCCTGAGGGGATTGGGGGCGCTGTGCTCCAGTGGTTCCGGTCCTATCTCTTGGGTAGATTCCAGATGGTGATGCTTGGGGATAGCTGCTCCTTTGAGGAGCAGCTGTTGTATGGTGTAGCACAAGGCGCCATCCTATCTCCAATGCTGTTCAACACCTACATGAAACCGCTGGGAGAGATCATCCGGAGGCACGGGGCAGGGTGCTATCAGTATGCTGATGACACCCAAATATATTTCTCTATGCCTTTGACAACAGCGTCAGCTAAGGACAGTGTGTCTCCTCTGAATGAATGCTTGGAGGCAGTAATGGGCTGGATGAGGAAAAACAAACTGAAGCTGAATCCAGACAAGACAGAGGTGCTTACTTTCAAGGGCTCTAACCCGGGTTTGAAGTTGTGTCAACCAGTTCTGGTTAGGGTTACACTCCCCCTGAAAGATTGTGTTCACAGCTTGGGGGATGCTTCTGGATCCGTCGCTCCAAGTAACAGCCCAGATAGACGCGATGGCCAGGAGTGCCTACTGTCAGCTTTGGCTGATACACCAGCTGCACCCCTTCCTAGTCAGAAGACCTAAAGACGGTCGTGCATGCGCTGGTAACTTTGAGGCTCGACTTCTGCAATGCGCTCTACATAGGGCTACCTTTGTGCCTAGTCCGGAAGCTTCAGCTAGTTCAAAATATGGCAGCCAGGATGGTCACCGGTACACCTAGGGGTGACCATATTACACCAACTTTAAAATCACTTCACTGGCTGCCAATTAGTTTCCGGGCGAAGTATAAAGTGTTGGTTATCACCTGTAAAGCCCTACATGGTTTGGGTCCAGGTTACCTGTGGGATTGCCTTCTCCCATACAGTCTGACCCGCACACTTAGGTCCTCTGGGGAGAACTTACTTCTGTCAGCCCCAACTAGGCTGACAACTGTTACCCAGAGGACCTTTTCTTCTGCTGCCCCCAGACTGTGGAATGGCCTGCTGGAGGAGATTCGTCAGCTTAATACTCTCTCTGAGTTTAAGACTAGTTTGTTCCAGCAGGCCTACCCAGATGAATTTTAAACCTAAGAATGTTAATATGTTGTGATTGTTATTTTAATATTGTATTGATTTTATATGCTCTTTTAACTAGTTTTATGTATTATATTGTATTTAATGTAGTTCCCTGCCTCGATCCAGAGGGAGAGGCTGGTAAGAAATATATTGTTGTTGTTGTTGTTATTATTATTATTAAGGGTCCGACACAAAGAAACTACGTTGACACCCAAGGCTATCAAAACTCACTGGAGTGATTGCAGGAAGACAACCCACTTCCTCCGAAGGAAAGGATTCACATGACCACCATCGCCATTGGCAGAAAAACTGACAAAGTCATCTTCACGGCCAAACCAAGAAGTGCACACCAATCAGTAGCAGCAGAAGGCGAAAAAAGAAAACAAAATTATTGCAAGGATTGGAAAAAGAGACGAAGTAGTAGCGAACCCTTTGCTCCTCGCCACAGGCCGTTCACTCCACACCCCGCTTGTTTATAAGAACTCCTTAATGTTTAGAGAACTTGCGTTCTTGGTTGACAGTGCAAGGGGGGCAGGGGAAAGGAAGAATGAGGAAACCCAGATCCGCCCCATCTATCACTCTTCGAAAGCGCTCGGATTCTGGAGAACGGCTCTGGCAAAGAGGCACAGAACTGGCCACCCACATTTTTGCATGGGGAGAGCATCAGCCCATGAGAATGACACCTCATAAAGAACAGCACTTGTTTTTGTCTGGGTGCAACCTGCTGCCAGCCGATTCCATCAGGTGACCCCAAATGGTAGCATCAGATGAGAAAAATCTGTCCTCGCTACATATATATACACCATTCATAATTTTAGAACCCTCCATCATATCAGCGAACATCAAAATATTCCGTTTTGCTCAAACTGTTTATCTTCTACCATTACACAACCAACCCACTTTTAACCCCAGCCTTCAACATGGGGATTATTTCTAATTTTTTGCCGTATAAGTCCATGTTCTATTAACTCCTCCCCTTAAAAAGAATAAGAATTCTTGGTACAGCCTACCTTGCCTCAGGCCACAATCTACCCCACTGAATACCAACTGTTTAAAGTCGCTGGGCACTCAGTGCCCCTAGTATTGGGGGCAAGGTTAAATTGTTTACATTCTGCCTTTTGTCCAAGGAGTTCAAGGTAGCACATGAGTTTCTCCTACTTTATCCACATAACCCTTTGAGGTTGGTTAGCTTAATGCAGAAGTTGGTCCAATGAGCTTTATGGTAAAGCAGGGCTTTGTGCAAACAACCTCTCGAAATTCTCTGTGTCTGGAGAAATTCTAAGCAGTTTCTCATACATGGGGCTCACTACTGGCAAAGGTGGTAGCCCAGCTTGTTTCTTTTTTCCTAAGGGATTCCCCCCCCCCCATTTAATAGAATCATAGAATAGTAGAGGTGGAAGGGGCCTCTAAGGCCATCGAGTCCAACCCCCTGCTCAATGCAGGAATCCACCTTAAAGCATCCCCGACAGATGCTTCTTGAAGGCCTCTAGTGTGAGAGAGCCCACCACCTCCCTAGGTAACTGATTCCATTGTCGTACTGCTCTAACAGTCAGGAAGTTTTTTCCTGATGTCCAGCCGGAACCTGGCTTCCTGGCACTTGAGCCCATTATTCCGTGTCCTGCTCTCTGGGAGGATCAAGAAGAGATCCTAGCCCTCCTCTGTGTGACCACCTTTCAAGTATTTGAAGAGTGCTATCATGTCTCTCCTCCATCTTCTCTTCTCCAGGCTAAACCTGCCCAATTCTTTCAGTCTCTCTTCATAGGGCTTTGTTTCCAGACCCCTGATCATCCTCGTTGCCCTCCTCTGAACACGCTCCAGCTTGTCTGCACCATTAGCCTGGCATGGGTGGGTGGGAATACTACCGCTGCAAGTTGCAACAGCATCAGCTGTGCTCACAGCCTGGCCCCCATTTTACATCCAGCACAGTGCGGGTGTGAGGGGGCAGCGTTACGTCTAGCCCCTGGGAAGGGGGAGCTGGTGCCCTGCCTAAACCGGTGCTCCAATTTCCTGAAAGGGTTCTTCTTACCTCATTCAGGGCCAGCATCAAGAGTAGATGTGCTTGGGCAGCTGCCGAGAGGGCCCCCACCCCGGCAGGGGTTCACTGACATGAACTTGCCGCTCCTCGTCTCCACTGCCACCTGCTTGTTCACCTGCCTCTTGCTCTGGCCCAGACAACGTTGGGTGGTGAGGACAAGCAGAAGATGCCACTGCCTAATTGCTCACTGGCTCCCAGCCTGTAGCCAGGGGGCAGGAGTAGGGCGATGGTATAAAAAGGAGGACTGGGCTCTCTGTCTTTAACAGTTGTGATGAAGAGGGAATTTCATCAGGTGCTGCATGCATACTGAAATTCCCTTTTCTAAACAACTGTTAAAAGATACAGGAGCCCTGTCCTCCTTTCCATAGGGTCACCCTAGGCATGAGGGCCTGCCCCCACCCTTAATTTTCTCCACTCACTCCCTTAAACTTTTTACAAACCAATTATTACAGAAATTTTTAGAAAGCCAACGGGGAAGTCTATGTTTTTCTTCTTAAGGGTACAGCTGCTGTTTTGGTGCGATGCTACAGTGGAATCCTCCCAGAGATTCATAATAGTACATGCAACTGAGGCTATACTCGAGATGAAGGAATATTTTGCCTTATTTGAACAGTTGTACATATTTTTAAAAGGGGGGCATTGCTCAGATTTATAAAGTAAGTTATTGAAAATGCCTCTTGGGTCCTATGACGGACTGGACACTTGATTCAGTTAGTTACACATTCAGATGAAGAATTCATTCTTTCCAGTCAAATTAATCAGTGCATCTTCCCCGTGTGGAAGTTTTTCTCATCAAAAAACAATGCTATTGGGTTGCTTGATCAGATCAGTCTTTCTTTTCCCTTACTGAAATTATGCTAAAAGTACTGGGCTACCTTAAACCTGTAACAGCATTGCTGCAGCCAAAGAATCTGGATACAGAGGCAGCATTGAAACCCATTGGGCCTGTTCAGACAACATGTGATGCCATGGTTAGGCTACTAACCGTTTTTGCAGCAAATGGTTAGTGAGTGTGTTTAAACCGCGGTTATGGAGCCACCATTGTTAGGAATGGTTCACACAACACACTAAGCCATGATGTTTAGCTCAAAATGCTTAACCACTGTGACTTAGCATGTCATCTGAACAGAGTCACTGTCTTGGGAGGCAGATGCAAGAAATGCAAGATGATGCTATTTTCAACAACACTTTTGAACCAGCCAAGAAAGCATGTGAATCTGCTGACCATGAAGCAGAATCCAACATCCAAGGTCTTCCTCCGGGTGCCTACTCCAAGGGAAGCTCAGAGGCCGGCAACAAGGCCTTTTCTGTGGAGGCCTTTTCTGTGGTGGCCCCCCAATTGTGGAACAATCTCCCTGACAAGGCTCACCTGGCGCCGACATTGTTATCTTTTTGGCGCCATGTCAAGACTTTTCTCACAGGCATTTAGCAATATGCAATTAGCCTGGGTTTGTTTTTGTATGTTTTTGTGGTTTTAAATTGTATGTTTTGATTTAATTTTTTTATATATTGTTTTTAAGTGTTTTTATCCTATGTAAACCGCCCAGAGAGCCTTGATGATGATGATAATTCCCTTGGACTTCAGGAAAACTGATTTTAATAAATTCGGGGCACTGATAAATAGGATTCTATGACAGGAAAACCCACCTGGAAAAGGAGTTCAAGAGGTAGAAGAAATGCTTTTTTGCAGGTGACACAAAATTGTGTTGGGATAGTGAATACATTTTGAAACTTGGAGTTGATGTGGCTGCAAAAAAGGCAAATGCAATTTTAGGTTGCATCAACAGGAGTATAGCTTCAAAATCATGGGGAAATGGAAATTCCACTCTACTCTGCACCACTAAGACCTCACCTTGAATACTGTGTCCAGTTCTGGACACCATACTTTTAAGGATTCAGATAAACTGGAATGACTTCAGAAAAGAGCAACAAAGATGATCAGGGAACTAGAAATTAAGTCCTACGAGGAAAGATTGAAGGGACTGTGCGTGTTTAGCACTGGGAAGAGGAGACTGAGCAGAGGTATAATAGTACTTTTCAGTACTTCAAGGGTTGTCACACAGGACAGCCACAAACTGTTCTGTCATCCAAGAGTGCAGGACATGAAATAACAAGCTTAAGTTACAGGAAAGCAGACTTCAGTGGAATATCAGTTGAAGTGGAGGTATTCAAGGAAGGAGGCAGTCATCTGTCAGAGATGCTTTAAACTGGATTCCTGCATGGAGCAGGGGGCTGGACGATAAACATAATACATCTGCTGTAGCTTATTCTCTCTCTCTTTTCATGACCTTTTTTTTTTGGTTCTGTTTTGTTATTCACAATTAAAAGAAAGGCAATTCTTTATTTTTATTTTTACCTTTTTTGGTAACTGGTGCAAAGAACCGTTAACACTTGTTGAAGTTGCTTAGTGAAAATTTCTGAATGTATATAAATTGCAGCAGGGCTGCAAGAGAGTTAAGTTTACAATTCTGTCTTTAAATGGCCAGATAAATTCCCCACCACCATTTTGTGGTGAGGGGCCAGCCTCATTTTCAGGATGTTTTATGATCTATTTTCATATTTTTGAGTTTACCTAATCCCCGCGAAGCTACTGAGGGTTTCGTGTGCATTTTCTTTCTAATATATCTGTGTTGTTCTGCAGCCTCCCAGGCTACCTGCGCTTCCTGATGACAGAATTACCTCATGAGGTTGGTTAGCATGCAGTTTGAACCCAGGACATTTTCCTCAAGGTGGCTGGTTAACCATGCAGTATGGCTTGCTCAGCACCCCAAACAACCCAATAATCACAGGTTCTCAAGGTGGCTTGATTGAGAAAAATAAGCCATGCTGCAGAAAATGTCTTGGCTTCCGACAACACACTAATCCACAGTTTGACGAACAACCCACACTCAACCGCTGAGTGTGGGTTACATGTTGTGCAACCTAGTCAAAAGGTTTCAGGGCTGAGTGAGGATTTGTACCCAGGTCCCTCTAGTCCAAGTCCAACATTTTCTTCTGGTTCAATATGAATGTTTGGAATCAATGTGGCTGATATGGAATACTGCCTCTAATTTCCTCTTTTCTCTCCATATCAGCTGCAAGTTTCTTGCTCTTGCTCACATATTTTAAGAGGGTCTGTGGGAAGAGGACAATAATCCTGCAGTGCTCCGGCTGCCCCCTGACCCCGACAATATTTTACAATTTTTTTATTATTACATTTCTATACCACTGAATAACCAAAACTCTCTGGGCAGTTCACAAAAGTTTGCTATCCCATACATGCTTTCAATTCCAGAATGCTCCAGAATTCATATGCCAAACACAGCATGTGTGTGTGGTGCTTAACCAGTCACATCTAAAGGACAAAGCAGCAACAGGGATTTCATACATGCTTCTCACCCCCCCCCCCCCAAACAAAAATGTTGGAAGGAGCCTAAAGGTCTCCTAGACAGGATTCTGCATGAGCAGGTAAGGGGAGAAAAGCAATACAGGAAAGCTTTTGATGACTATAAATTGGGCTCCCAATAATTTTCTCCTAAAGCAAAGTGTGAGGGTAGTGTAGGTTGTTACTTCAACAAAAGCATTTCGGGGGAGACTAAAAAGTTTTGATAAGTGCAGTGGTGTGACGGGCATGCAAAGGGTGGAGGAAGAAAGTAAATCCACGGACAGGAAGAAGCCTCACGGTGCACCATGCAGAGTTTGGCACAACCTGTCTCAAACAACAATCTTCCCAAGGGCCACTGTGTCCCATGACAATCTTTATGCCCCCTGCTCTCAGAATATCAAGAAATCATTAAAAACAATCCAGAGAGCACAGTTCACAGCAAGGAAGAGGGTTTTTTGGAACACCACTGAGGCAGAGTTTAAGGCTAGAAAAATGGAGATGAAGCATGGCATGGATGAAGACCCCGCCCTCCCCTCTTTCCCAGAATGGGCAAGTGCCATTCAATTCCATGATTGTCAGCACTTCCCCCTTTCTCCACAGAAGTCAATGAGGTAGTATCAGTGTTGAAGGGGCGCCTGCTCACGCCTCCTTGAACCAGGTTTTAGATTCGGTTCTTGCAGCAATACTGCTGAAGCTTTGGCCAAAGAAAATGGATGCTCTTTAGCGCCATCTGGTGGCTAGCTAGAAACCAATGGCGGACAATCATGTCGGAAGCGGTAGTCTAGGCCAACACAATGCATGATGCAAGCCCATAACAGATCACATTCCAGGAAGTGAACCATAAAATTACACTAGTAGGACAGGTCCACAAATAGAGTTCTTTTATGTATATAAAAGTGAGCATTTGCCCTCCTAAAAACACACACACAGCCGGCTGGTGGGCTTGAATACAGAGATCTTGAGTCAATAGGCTTGAATACAGACCACCACCACCAATGCCTAAGTATTCGTACTACATTGGAGGGTTTGTATAGTTCTCAACCCATGCCGGGGAAGGATATTGGGAGTTAACAAGCAAGTGGATCCTTGCAGTAAGGATGGAAGTGACATGAGAGTGTATCATTGTCACAGCTTCAGCTGGTCACACGAGATCATCTTTAAATTCTATGAACTGCAAGTCAAGAATCTGAAGGCACTTCCTTGCTGTGTTGAAATGGGAACCTTGGTATCTTCTAGTAATTTATTAACACTGCATTTGAAGGATCTCTCTTTATATTACAGAATTCGAAGAGACTTCAAGCGTTATCTAGTCCAAGCCCCAACCAATGCAAATAATAATTTAAAAAAATCCACTGCTACCATATCTTGATACACAGCCATCCAGCTTCTGATCAAAAATCTCCTTTCTGAAGCTGGCTGTCAAATATAGGAACACCAGGAAGTTCTTCATAATGTTTAGTCAAAATACCTTTCTTGATATTTGAATCCCTTGATTTGGATCTCTGGAGCAACAGAAAACTAATCTGCTCTATCAGCGATGTGACAGCCCTTTAAACATTTGAAGATGGGCCAATGGAATCGTCTCTTCGCTAGGCTAAACATACCCAGCTCCTTCAATGTTTTCTCATAGGACTTTGTCTCCAGCCTCCTCACCAGCTTTTACCTCCCTCCTCTGTACACAAGGCTCTGATGGGAACAAGTTCCCATGGCGACACCCATTATGGTATAGGCCAGGCTGTCTTCCGACTCGATGCAGTCTATAAAACAGAAATACAGGTTTTCCAAAAGCCGCTCTCTAATAGCAAGTGTTAGTTACATCTTGGGAACTAGCTAGGGGAGTTTTTCTGGTCACAAGAGAATGGTTTTTTTCTTAAACTAACTTTTTGCCACAAAGTGACTCGCATGGCTATAGGGAAGGGGGGGGGGGTAAGACAAGCTGTAATTTGTGGACTTTGCCCCCAAACTGATTTAATGGTTGTAATGTAAAAACCTACATGGATTAATTCGGCTATAGTAACTAAGATTGCAGCCAGGGGGAAAACAAAAGGGAACAAATAGCCAAACAGGTATTGGATGTGGTTTTTTTTAAAGGAACAAATTTTATTCCAATTTCAAACAATTTATTCCAGGAGAAAGATATGAAAATCGATTTCCATCAGGTACTTCTAAACAATGAGGGTCAGCACCCAGCAGACGAGAGAACCAAAGTGTTCCGAGAACCCCCATTCCTGTCTCACGGACTGGAGAGAGAGACAAGAACATGGGGCAAAAAAGCCGGTCCCGGGCCACACCGTTCAAAATCCCCGTCCCGCGCCCACCCCCACCCCCACGCGTTAACACCACATGCAGTTTCAAAATGACAAAAAGGTTTTAAAAACAGCATTTTTATATAGTAGTTTTCGTTCTCGCTTTTAAATAGGATAATGCTTAAATGTTTGTTTTGTTTTTAAATCAGGATCTCTTATTATAATATACAAGTATAACCAAATAATTTTCCACCACACTGGTACTTGTAAAAGAGTCTCTGGTACTAAAGAAAGAACGGGGCATTGGCACAAACCATATAACGCTTAAAAAAAGTACGCACACACACACACACACACGCACACACACGCACAGAGTTACAGACTTTAACTTCTGATGGACTCAAACAACCTTCGTTTTCGGTGAAGCGCAATACAATTAATGGCCAGCGCACACACCAAAAAAAAAAAGAGTAGCATACTTTTAACGTAGTAATAAAATATGTGGAAAAAACACAATTGAAGGCAATGGCAGATTGAATAATTCAACTCCAGGGAAAAGGGAAGACGTGGCTGGAGGGAAGAGCTGCTCGCTATATGGCCCAATCATTTCAAAGCTCTACAAGGAAATGGAATGATGCATTTTACAATCCTCTTCCTGCGTATAAGAAGATGAACATGAAGGGGTTGAGAGCAGGTTACTGTGTTTTCAGTAGAACTCTTTTCATATAAAGTGCACTGTGAACAGAACTTGGTCAGATTGTTCCTTCATCTCAACTTCGAGTTCCTCCACTCTCACATGCATGAGCTCAAGAACTTTGCACCCTTGTTTCTGGCACATCTGGAACCTTGACCAGCTTCCATCAGCACAATCCAGGGGGGTCAGGGGAGGATGGCCGAGGTGAGTTTGGCACATTCACTGAGAACAAGCGATTGCTGGACCAGGGACAGAGGGTCCACCACAAAAGCTGGTCCATGTAAGGTGGCTTCACAAGGGTACTAGAGGACACTTGCAAGAACTAGCATCTTTTTCATTTTGAGAACTCCTCCCCCAATATACCACTAGCAATGTACAACTTGCCCCCTTTATGGGATCAACAGCCTGCTCAGCAAATAAATTGAGTTGACGTTCAACACCCCAAGCCCGTTTCAGGCAGGGAGGCCCGTCCCAAAGCAGCCAATCCAAGAGAGGTGCCCAAGAAGTTTGGCTTCCCAGCTCCTGGATCTCACAGCTACAGGTCCAATGCCTGCAGTGGACGCTGCAGATCAAGGTGTGCGAGAACAGGCTTGCATAATGAAAAGGTGCTCCGGGCAAGTGGCGCTGAGAGGACATCATGGCACATTTGCAGAACTTCTCTTGTAGAAAAGAGCAATGAGCATCTTTTGGCAAGAACACAAATCTGATGCAAAACTGTCCTGACCTAAGCGGGAATCCCCCTCCCCTGTCATCACAAAGACATTTAGACGAAAAAGATCAGGAATGTTGGTTATTCTAGAAAGCACTAACCGCCCCACCCTCACTTCCATCAACCCAACAGAACCTCTTGTGCAGGATTTCTACTACATGTTGGTCTCCCAATTTTAAGAACTTATCATGCATGTTGCTGGATGTGCAAAAGTACCCGGGAATCCCTTCAAAAAGTGTCTCACTTTTGCTTTCTTCTGTAGTGTTCCGTGACATGAATTACTCCCAGGAAACCTAGAGGCTGGCAAGCTCCTCCCACCCAATCCCACCCTACCTGGAATGCTGCAGCTGTCCACATACAATTCGACTTTAGTGTTGAGACCAAAACACATCCAGGAAAAGAAAAATCCTGTTACATCTTGTGTAACGAAGTTCAACTAGAGTTGCCTACACAACATAGAAGCATATTTGACACTATGCCATCGCACGTTGCGGCCACAGGCCTTCTTTTTAAGTAAAAAGTCTCAGGCTGTCCTTGTAGCATTTGGGAAATTAGCTGTTAGTGGCTCTGAAGTCACATTAGTGTTGTTTGTACTTCATGGGTCCAGAGGGCACCTTTAAAAACAGACCACTTAATCCTCCTGGTTCACTTGCTTAATGTGGTGGTAATTCTCCTTCCAGTGTTTGGTTTTTTGGCATCGTCTCCCACTGGGGCTCGAAGCAGGTTTTGCAGGAACCCATTTGGCACCAAGAATCCAGAACCGGACCTTCCATCTTGTACACTTTAAAAGTCGGCCACCTTCTCAGTCGTTTCTCCCCCTCCCCCATTCCAAGGCTAATTCATGGGTTCTGATTTCCACAGACATCTCTGTAGGCCTCTTTCATGAATGCACACTGTGGCCCTCAGAGTAAGTATTGATGCAAATGCTCCCAGTAGAACAAAGCCTTCCAATGTTGAAGGGAGAGGAGAGGACAAACAGCAGCTGCCATTCACACAAGCCTTGGCAATGTAGTTCAAGGTGGCCCCTTGTGCAGCTGCAGAATGCCAGAGAGGTCACGCTTTCCTGGAAGCTTTTCACAAGATGCTATAAGCTGCCTCTGCATGCCTGGAATGCACAGGTCCTTTCCCACCTTGCTCCTTCCTTTAGGACTCCTACGTTTGGGTGAGCATTCTTCTGAACTCAAGTGGCTGTTGGCAGCACATGCACACACCCAAAAAAAGGTCTAGGAGCATGAACTGGAACTTCACATCTTTCTTCTGGTCCAAAATCTGCTGCAGGATGTGGGCTCCACCACCAAAGAGGTATCACCCCCTTGTGATTCCTTTACATTTCATGCTGGGCGAGAAGATTTTCTCTAAAGTGAGCTAGCTTTTTTCCTTAAAAACTTAAAAAAAACAACCCCACCACAGTCAGGCACTTCCCCACCCACCCACCCAGGCTCGTTAGCTATTGCTTGGTTGGTAGTCTATGAACAAAAGTACAGCATATGTAGCAAACTATGTATAGAACATTAATTTAAAAAAAAATCACAGTCTCAATATAACTTTCATAATTGAAAAGGAAAGAAATCTACACTAAAATGGTACAAAGGAATGAAGGATCAAATGGCGGGCTTGTTTGGCGTTATTGGCAGAGAGCACTTGTTCCTCCCAAGACGTCTCCTGAGGACACCCTTTTGGCGCATGACCTTCTGGGCAGGATGCGCAGGGGCACCAAGGAGAAAGCTAACAATGTGAGCAAGTTACACCAGAGGCATCATATGGCACAAGGTGAAGGTGCTAGTAGCGTACCACACTCCCGTAGCCAAGCAAGCTCAGTATCTTGGCTAGAAAGTCTGGTGTTCATCTATCACTGGAACAGAAAGGAAAACTTAATTGGCTAATGCAACACAAAGTCCAAAAGGAAGCCGCCTTGACTGCTGGCAAGAAAGCAGGAAATTAACAAGGTGCCAGAGAGAGAAAAAGTGAAATGTGTCCCTTGTTGCTGCTTTAAATTGTGAAATAAAAGCAAATTTGTTTTTTTTAAAAATCAGCTATTCTGTGGGGCAGACATGAGACTCCAAGATAACCGTGAGCAAAAAACAAAACCTTGCCACTCCACAGCTCAGACAAATTGCAATCATTACATCATTAAAAATTAAGATTGTTTTTCCTGTACATTTTTTGTTTGTTTGAATTCATGGGGTTCTCTCGTCTTACTTTCTTCACGACAAAAGGTCTCCCAGGAGATTTGGGGAAAGGGAGGAAGAAGGGTGGGGAAAAGAGGACAAGCAAATCAAGGTCAGACTAGGTTATATTCCTTCAAGTTGAGCTGCAGGATGGTGTCCTTGACAGCAGCAAAGACAAACCGGATGTTCTCCGTATCTGTGGCACATGTGAAGTGAGAGTAGATAATTTTGTCGCTGTCGGGGTTTAGATCCACAAACATCTTGAGGATGAACTCCCGGGCTGCCTGTGCATCTCTCTGGGGGCCTGCAAACAGATTTGGGGGGAGAGGGAGAACCACAGTTACAATGAGGAATTTCCACCGATTGTAGGGCGGTTGGCTGTTGACGGGAAAGCAAAAGAGCAAGAGCAGGCTTAATTGGGCTGCTCGAACCAGGCACCACTCAGCCACTGCCCTCTTGAGTGACGGGGGATCCTGCCAGCAGCCAGATGCTAGCAGCTAGGAGGATGGTGAGAAGGCAGGCAGACATAAGAGCATAGGAAGAGCCATGCTTGATGAGACTAAGGTTTCATCTCGTCCTGCATTCTGTTTACACAGTGGTCAACCAAGTTGTCTGTGGGAAACCCACAAGCAGGACATGAGTGTAATAGCCTCCCCCTGCTCATGCTCCCTACCAACTGGTGTACAAATCCACACTACCTTTGATATCAGAGGTAGCATATAGCTACATATCAGGACTAGTAGCCACTGATAGCCTGATCCTCCATGAATTGGTCTAATCAACCACCCAGAGCTTTGGCTATTGGGTGGTATAAAAATGTAATACCGTATTTCTTCACTTCTAAGATGCACTTCCCCCCCATATAAACATCTCTAAAAATTGGGTGTGTCTTAGAATCGCGAGTGCATTTATAATTTCTTAGAATCAAAGCTTTTTTTCTGTTGGTGGTACTGAAATTAGTGTGCGTCTTACAATCAATGGCGTCTTAGAATCAAAGAAATACGGTAAATAAATAAATCCCTTTTCAAGCCATCTGGAGTAGTAGCCATCACCCCCATCTTGTGGTAGTGAATTTCACAATGTGCTGCATGAAGGAGCACTCCGTTTTATGTTCTAAATCTCCCACCAAACAGCTTCGTGGTATGACTATGGACATTTGCAGTGAAGCCAGGAACAAATGGCTCTGCTGGCTAGCTACCACGTCAAGCCTCTGACAAAATGGCTGGGCTACTCCAATTGTAAGGGTCAGTTACAGCCTTCTGCAGCCTGCCTCCTTGGAGACCGAGTGGCTTTCTGCCTGGCCCACCCAGAGGAAAAGTGTCAGAAACACGCCGGCTGTGCCAATCATGTCCCCTGCTGCTCCTTCCCCTCCACCTCAGGAAAGGCAGAACACTGGTCGGAAGCTGTCTTACGCAGAGTCAGTCTGCTGGCTCCACCTACCTCACTGCTGTCTACGCTGACTGGCAGTGGCTCTACAGGATTTCAGGCAGGTGTCTTTCCCATCCCTAAATGGGTACCTCGAGGATTGAACTTGGGACCTTCTGCATGCAAAGCATGTGCTCTTCCAAGAAGCTACAGCCCTTCCCCACAGTGCTTTTAGAACTGGCGACCGCAAAGGGACTATGGGAAAATAAGTTATCCTTATTGGGCTGAGACACTCACTGAGCACTTTAAAGGGACTGAAAAGAACATTCGAATGTTTTAAAAGCAGTTTCTTACCATCAAACTCTGGAAAATAATCCACAAGGTGAGAATACATTATCTTGTCTTCCAACAGATCTTTCTTGTTGAGAAACAGGATGACGGAGGAGTTCTGGAACCAGGGATAGGTGATTATAGTCCGGAAAAGGGCTTTGCTCTCCTCCATTCGGTTCTGTCAGGGGGAAAAATGTTTTCTAGGTATCATGGTTGCAATCATAGAATCATAGAATAGCAGAGTTGGAAGGGGCCTACAAGGGGCCTCAATGCAGGAATCCACCCTAAAGCATCCCCGACAGATGCTTGTCCAGCTGCCTCTTGAAGGCCTCTAGTGTGGGAGAGCCCACAACCTCCCTAGGTAACTGATTCCACCGTCGCACTGCTCTAACAGTCAGGAAGTTTTTCCTGATGTCCAGCCGGAATCTGGCTTCCTTTAACTTGAGCCTGTTATTCCGTGTCCTACACTCTGGGAGGATCCAGAAGAGATCCTGGCCCTCCTCTGTGTGACAACCTTTTAAGCATTTGAAGAGTGCTGTCATGTCTCCCCTCAATCTTCTCTTCTCCAGGCTAAACAGGCCCAGTTCTTTCAGTCTCTCTTCATAGGGCTTTGTTTCCAGACCCCTAATCATCCTCTGAATGCCCTCCTCTGAACACGCTCCGGCTTGTCTGCGTCCTTCTTGAATTGTGGAGCCCAGAAGTGGACGCAATACTCTAGATGAGGCCCAATCAGTAAGGAGCAAATACATAAAAGGGGTTTGTTTGTGTGTTAGATATTTATACTCTAGTAAGATCCACTGGTACCACCACAGCAGGAGGAGGAGGGGGAGACAAGAGCTTAAGATGCTTTTTGGTACGTTCTGTATACTTCAGAGATGGTCAACAGGGAAGAGGAGTACACAGCTGTTTGCTTTCTCCATTTCTACCATGTTTTCAACCACACCCCAAAATAGTGCCAGTCGCTCTCAATCCAGAGAAGCAAGTGGTTAGTTATGCAGCCTCCTCCCATCCCATTCACAGATGAAGTATTCCATTTATTTCTCCCATTTAGACCCTACTTCCGAAGCAAAATTCCTAAAGCAGTTTGCAAGGTACCAAAAAGAGACATTGTTTAAAAAGGGATTTGAGTACTTAGATCATCAGGGGAGGCCCGTTTAAAGACGCCCATGCTTACTAGAGATGTAAAAATTCTGGAAATTTTGAAGTCATTGAAAAAAACCAGTTTCTTTGTTACTAATCAACATTAGTAATAAAGAAAATTATTTATGTCTCCTCTAGTCCTCCACAGTGTCAAGCAGACATAAAGCACATAAAAAGAACTGAGAAAAAGTGGGGGGGGACCAAGACTCAATGAATATGCATGAAATGTAATCAGACTCCATTTTCTTCTGCTGCCCCTTACGCCTGGAATGCTCTTCCAGAACATTTGAGAACTACAAGTTCAATCGCAGCTGTTAAAGCTCAGCTAAAAACTTTTCTTTTTTCTAAAGCTTTTAAAACTTGATTTTGTTCTGACTTTTATACTGTTAGTTTTACTCTACCCTGTGCCTGTTTGGTGCATTTTCTTCCCCTTCTTATTGTTTTATTATGATTTTATTAGAATGTAAGCCTATGCAGCAGGGTTTTGCTATTTTATTGTTTTACTCTGTACAGCACCATGTACATTGATGGCGCTATATAAATAATAATAATAATAATAATAAGACTCATTTTCTGAGCTATAGCTAAGCACTATCAATTTCAGTCTCTGCTTCAATGGCAGTGCTGCCCCCTAGAGGCAGAAAGGCATCTTGCTCCTGCAGTTGAGACTTTGCAACCTAGGACTTGCTTGTCCTCAGAGCACAGACACCGTAATAATCTGATACTGTACATAGTTTTAGAAATCATTTGGAGGAGTAAATATATGAACACCTTGTCTTAAACATTTTATTCATCATACTAAAATAAAACATTCCATAATCCATTTTTTCTTCATTTTTTTCAATTTTTCAGAAAAAAACAAAAAAGGAAAAACCATATCCCCCCCAAAAAAATTCCAGTTTTTTCCCCAGGCCTTCACATCTCTAATGCTTACAGAGGCCATGGGAGGCATGGGAGAAAGGCTTTCTCTTGGGTTGCTCCCAAATTCTAGAATGTCGCCCTTTGGAGTTACAACTGTTCCCCACTCTCTCTGCATTCAGGAAAGGGAACAAGACACATCTGTATAATTTAGCTTTTTAAACAGTTACTAGTTGTACCTGGCGTAATATACGCCGTTGTAGCATATCTTAAAGTTTATTAATTAAATATCATTGCGGGGGCACAGGCTGCTTGGAGGCCGCCGATACACCGCTGTCTGGCAGACCTGGGGGGCAGGGAGGTCGGGGCAGGTGTCCCCCATTCCCCGGGGTTCCTGTCAGCCTTGGGCTACCAGCTCGCATGAGATTAGGCCGGGGCGAGTAGCAGGCGAGCAGCCTCCCACCCGGCCACCAAGGGCCCCGGCAGTGCCTCGCTCATGCTCCGGACCATGGCGTTGCACCCTTTGGGGGGGGGGGGAGCAAAGAGGCAGAAAGTGGGTTAGGATTACCTTGGAAAGCCCGGAGGAGTCGGGCGAGGGGCTTAGCAACCTGTATCAGCTGACGTTACACGTTGTTACTGTTGCTTAGCAACCTGTATCAGCTGAAGCCTTTATGGAAACATACCTAAGCGTTTTATATAGATAGATGGTTTAAGGGGTTGTTTGTTTTTGTTTGTAGAACATCAAAAAAACAATGTCATTTGTTTACAAGTCTCCCCTCCTCTAGCACCGCACCCCCCACCCCCGCTGAATTTTGGTAAAGTGCTTTGGTTAGTTTCAGAGCCAGGATAGAAATGTATAAAAATAAATCCCCCCACCCCAAACTCAAGGCAACATTTTAGGTGTGTTAAATCTGGAACAGCTCATATTCCATTTCCTTCAAACCTGGTGTCCTCTTACTCTAAACTCCTTTTGCCCCCATGTGCAAAAGATTTAATCCTGTCTCCAACAGCCCTGAGTCAAGTCTATGGGTTATCGGGGAGAGGAGCTACTCACAGCAGAAGAACAGACAATTGTGAAATAGGATGCCCCTTCATGACACACTGAAATGAAGACTTCCTTAACAGATTGGGGCTTTATAGCCTAGCTGTCGCTCCACCATAGTAGCATGCTTTAAACTGCAATGTCTAATTTGCCATTCTGATCAAAGGAGGGGCCTGAAGACACCTATATCCTGTCAGCAGTCAGGGTTTTGGGGTTTTTCCCCCACTCCCAAGGACTTACCTTTGGAAGGAAGCCCCAAAAATGTAAAAGGCAACTGGGATAAATTAAGCTCTGTAAGATTATCTGTACTAACAGTATTGTTTCTGATACAGCTTTCGTGTGTGTGTTACTCTACTCCCAGTTTTGTCAAGGGTTTTGTTTTTTGCACCTGTTTTTATCCCTCTCTTTTCAATAAATGTATCTCCAAAAAGAAAGTAAATAGGAAATAGGAAGAAAAGCAAAACTCAAATCGTGCTTCACTGCAAAAACTGTTTTACATGTGTGCATAAGGGTGACTCCGTGCGCTTTCATGTGATCACAAGACTCAGAGAAAACTGACAGTTTGCTGAAGCTTTCTTCAAGTTGAGGA
The DNA here is from genome assembly GCF_023053635.1 of Elgaria multicarinata webbii. Lineage (NCBI taxonomy): Eukaryota > Metazoa > Chordata > Lepidosauria > Squamata > Anguidae > Elgaria > Elgaria multicarinata. The sequence goes on along the minus strand of NC_086193.1, from coordinate 8,522,228 downwards.
AACAGAATGTCTGTATCCTCTAAATCCCTCATGGCTTCAAAATTTATGCATATGCACAGAGCTTGACCTGTCCTTCCTGTAGGGCACAGATGGTCAACTTGGAGGCCCAGTGGCCACCTCTGGCCCATGTTTTATGGCTCATTCCCCTCCCTGCACAGCTTGGAAGTGAGCCGCTGCTGCTCCCAGCACAAATTGAGAGGTTGACACTTCATTTAAAATTGAGAGGTGGCTGCCAGGTCAGAAGTAGCACAGCGCTTCATGCGCTGTTTCTGGCCTGGAGGCACCACTTGCCAAGTGAGGATGACCCTCTGGAACATCATCTTTTCATGCTGTGAGGGGCAGCTGCCTTGTTCTTTAGCTGGGGGGTGGGGATGAAGACACACACACCCCGGGCTGTTTAGGACCAGCACAAAAGGATCATGCAGATCAGTTCAGAAAAATCTAGCTGTCCAGGCTGAAGTTGGCTACTGCTGCTTTAGGTGGGTGGAAACAGGCAGACCTTGGGCCAATTCTAGCCAAGGAAAGCTTTTCCAGACTCCACAGATTAAGACACATGGAGGAAGGAAGACAAATATTTCAAGGGGGATGAAGGCATTTGCTAGCATGCTACTCTTTAATAAGGCCCTGAAGGGTTTCCAGAGCCATTTCTTCTTCATAAAAAAACCCACACTTCCCAGCACTTTTTACAATTAGTTCCAACATTTCCAATCCAAGCTATATGACTGGAACTACAAACAGCCACACACCATTCACCCCTACAATTGTGCTTACCTCGTTATCAGATTCCACCAGAACTTGGTCATATTCACTAAGTGCAACTAAGAACATGATGGAGGTTACATTTTCAAAGCAGTGTATCCATTTCCTTCGTTCTGACCTCTGACCCCCAACATCCACCATTCTGAGGGGATAAAAAGGCATGTCTTGACTATTCAACATTCGTTCAAGATTTCCAGTCCACAAAAATACATCTGCAAAAGCAGAACTACATAGGGAATTGTGAGACCAGCATGGGACATGGTGCCTACATAGGATTTTCCCTGATACAAGAAGTATCCCCTTCAGGCCCTTCCTCAAAACTCCCTAGTCCTGGTACCTCACTATAACCATGTCAAATTACATGTAACTGAAGTAACAGCCTCTTCTTCCCCTCCGTTTCCCCCTTCCTTTATTGTTTCCGTTTCTATTTTAGATTATTAGACCTCTGAGGTAGGGACTGGTGACACATGTCCTTTGTAAAGTGCCATGTACACAGACACAACCATGTCCACCACCACAGCTCCTTCTTGAAACCTTGGAGAAACACCACGCAGACCATTCTTCCCCAACCTGGTGCCATTCAGATGTGCCCATGCTGACAAGAATTCAGGGAGTTGCAATCCAACACATCTGGTGGGCACCTGGTTGGGGAGGCTGATGTAGACAATGCAGAGCTAGATGAACCAATGGCCTGACTGCATCCAGGTGAACTTCCTATTTATTTATTTATTGCATTTCTATACTGCCCAATAGCCGAAGCTCTCTGGGCAGTTTACAAAAAGGAAAACCATTCAAAATTTAAAACAAACAGTATAAAAGCATAGTATAAAATGCAATATAAAAGCACAATGAGATGCATTACGAAGAACTACTAGCACAGATCCTGGGAGTGGCAGCTCAAGAAGTAGGCCCTTCCACGTAAGGGGCTTCAGACAATACCAATGCAGCAGAGGAAGGATACGTCCTGGCACTGCAACAGTTCCCGTGCAACTAAGGCCACACTGGAGGGAGCCTACGGGTCTTGCTGCATTGGGTTTAACGTGCTTTCAGGCTACAACCAGATAAAACATTCAAACCATGCAGCCAGCAGGACACTTGGCGGGTGGGGAATCCATCCTGCACGGGTCTCCTGCTTGGCATGGTTGCTGACAGGCCTTGCAGTGTCTATGCAAAGGAGCTTCTCATGGATTGTGCCATGACTGAGGGGTTCAATGTTTCAATTTGCTGCCTGATTATAGACACCACAGAGAAGGTAACCCCTGCCCAGAAGGGGATTCTGCTGACAATATAACTCTGCATTTTTCCTCCTTCACTTAGAAAACAATCAAGTGTGGGGAAACATGGTGGGAAGTGGCATTCATTTGACCCACCTGCCAGAAGACCACTCAATGCCTCGAGAGGGATGGCCTTTAATTACGCTGTTGCATATGCTGCCTTTGAGCCTGGGGAAAACTGGACTGTAAATACCAAGCGTCTACATAAATTAAAGCTGTGGAAGTTACCTGAAGATAATGTTCTCTAGGTCAAAGGGGTATTCTATGATCCCAGTTGTCGGAACTCTGACCCGCAGGACGTCTTGCTGGGTTGGGAGGTACCCTGGGGTGGCGATACGATCCACGTCAGTAAGGTAGCTGCAAAAAGCATGTTCAGAGGGGGAAGATTAAGTTGGCTTGAGTTGGCTTGCCACAGGAAGTGCTCCTGCCCAAAGAATCATTATAGAACTATGAATATGAAACCTCAGTTACTTTACAGTGTCTTCCACCTCTGCTAAACAAACTGGCCATGCAGCAGCATGGAACAAAACAAAAGACAAAAACGCAAAAGCCTAGGAAACTGAAGCAGAGCTCTGGGTCACTTCTTTATGAGCAGGCACAGGCAAAAGCAGCCTTGTTATTAAGTCCTCAAAGGTATTAAGCCGCAAAAAAAGTTTACCTCGTGGTTTTAATTTTTCTGAACCGCTCCAACAGCTCTGGCTACTGGGCAGTATAGAAATGTATTAAATAAATGAAATTTACTAGCCTGCTGGGGCTAGCAGAGGAGGGCTGCATTTCTTTGCTGGATGTGGACAAGGGAGCTGCAGTCCTCAAGTAGCCCGCCTGTTGTCTGTGCTGGGCACTCCGCCCCTCCTCTGCTAGCTCACTCGCTCACCTGCATGCAATTCTGGGTTGCCTATGGCTGCCAGACTAGCATTTAAATACAAGCCTGTCCAAAAGGCTCATTTCCTCCCCACTGTAAATGGCAGCAGGCTGGCAGAGCTGTCTTCCTAGGCATCTCACCTCATTTGCTTAAACCTTGGCTGGGTATGTCCAGCAAAGCATAGAACACTGCAGCTCACCTCAGTCCCTTTATCATTTAGCTCTTCTTGTTCGGAGGGAAAGAGATAGGAAACTGGAGGACTAGACTGAGACGCTTGGGCTGTCAGTGGCTGACCTTTCTCGGAGACGGCTCCCACAGAAGCAAACATGAGAGATCAGAGAGACTGGTGCTCTGTGTTTTTTCTAGTATTGTTGTGATATCCCCCACCTACTAACCCCCAACTACTGCAGTCTTTTCTTGAAGCCCCTCACCACCTTTCTCAGTCTAACACGAGGGTAGGCAAAGTTGTGGCCATGAGCACCAGCGTCGCCCCCCCCCCAGGGGTGGGAATTTTTACAGGGATCCTGAAAAAGAGACTATGTGCTTTTTCATGTGCTTGCAGTAACGAGAACATGCATGCATATGTGAATGCATGCACAAAGGATAGATGGGGAGGTAGTGAGTCAGAGTCAAAGAGAGAGAGAAAGAAATGGAGGAATGAGTTGACTGGCTAGCTGGCAAAAGCTGGGGAGAGGGGGAGTTTGCTTAGCTTCTGTGAAATAGATTTCTGATGGCGCCAAAAACTGTGGGTTCAAAGGACTTATTTAGTGTGCTGGGGCTCAGACCCCACCTCTGCCTTGCACTCAGCATTTCAGCCGGTTACTTGTGACTAGTCACAAAGGACACCTCCCACGACAGCCATTTTGAGGTGGTACCCAGGACAGTTTCTCAAATTGCCAAATATGCCCTCAGACCCCAAAAGTTACACACTCTTGAACTAACACATGAGCCTAACTAACACATAACACCTGTGGCCCTTCAGAGGTTGGACCCTCAACATCCATCTTCCTCAGCCAGCATGGCCAATGGTCAGGGATGGTGGGAATTGCCAGCCACAGGTTCCCCATCTCTACCCAAAATACATCTACTACCAAAATATTTATTCATATTATCAGGCTATCTCCCCCAAGGAAGAAAGTCAGACAGTGTTACTTCCAGATCATTTCCAGTATTTAAAATTTCATCTTGGAGCATGGTCATTCTGAAAGTTCAGGGAGGACAAGATTTAAATGCAAGTATTTATTAACTTATAGCACAGCTTTTGGCTTAAAGAGCCTGCAAGGAAAAGAACCTACAAGATAAGCGCGTAAAATCACTCAAGAGCACATTACATCCCCAAATTTCTAACAATACAGCAGCAAGTAAAACACTGACCACCTCTCGCCCCTTCAGTGCCAAAATGCCTTTGGAAAACGCAACAGCTATAGTTGAAACACTGAGTGATGTTGCAAGCCACACTCTTTCCACAGAAGTCTTCCTTCCACACACTCCTCCTCACAAGGTTTTCAGGAGTGGGAGCCCAGCAATTATAATGCCACAAGAGTGCCAACATGTGAGAGCAGGACAGAGAAACTACTTTTGCTTACTATTTAGCAGAGTCTGAGAGCTGGTATTCTCGCCGTCGGTCATAACACTCCTGAATTCCTGGGTCATTCCACAATGTTTTAATTGCACTTACATAGGGCTGCTCGAAGGACGAGACCTTTTCTACATCCACTTCCCGGATCAGCAATGCATTGGCCTACAATTTGAGATGAGGGAGAAAGAAATAGGCTTGAAAAGCTTATCCTAAGACCTGTCTCCCTATTCACCCACCAAGTGTGGCCTTTCCCCCATCCTACGGGCCCCTTCCTTTGCTGCTCCTAGTGATAGCTAGAGATGCAGGCGTTGCGCTTACCGATTCCATCTGCATTTAAGCAAACAAAAGTATGTATAAATATAGGGAGTGATTCTTAACAATAGCAGCAAACAAGCACTAGCCACAGCCGAGCAACTGCCAAAATACAAATTGATTCACCATCAGGCCTCCACAATTGTTCTACAACCCAATAATATATACCATGTTGGTGGCCCACCAGGCTTTGGGTAAAGGAGATACTCTCACTTTGGTACTTAAATTTTCTGGTTCCTACAAATGTGTTGCTGGCTCCTGACAGTTACTCTGGGGCAGTTACGTGTTGTGTTGTGTTGCAGAATCTGAGTTGCACATACGACTGCAAACAGTCAGTAATGAGACAACGGGACAGAGAAGTGGGGTGTTTGAGCAGGCCTCACCTTGTTCTGTTCATATTTGTACAGGATCTTTAAGGTCTCCATGGCCCTGATCATTGACTGCATGGCAGTGAAGATGTTCTGGTACACCAGTTTGGTGAAACCCTTTTTGTCCTCTTCAGAGTAGCCCGAGCCATGGATTATCCGCATCTGTTTGATGAATGTGCTCTTCCCGCTCTCTCCGGTACCTGAAAGGAAAATGTGGAACAGGGGGCAAGGAGACATGAGACACCAAGATAGTGATGTGTTTTGTTTTAATTTAACTGATGCTGTATTTATTTATTTATTTATTTAAGGATTTTTATGCCGCCATTCAGCCAAAAAAGGCTCTCACAGCGGCTTACAAAAGTATTTCTTGACAATTAATTGGGGTTTGATTTTGTGTGTGTGTGCTACCAACAAGAAATCTTACACTGCAATTTGGTTTTGCAATAAATTTTGTTATTGTATTTTAATATCTGGTGTTTTGTGAGCCACCTAGAAAATGCCATTATTGTAAAATAAGAAGGTCAAACAGTAGTCACAATGATGGTTGTGCAAACTCCTGTTTCAAACCAATAAGCATTTTGCTTCCACAATACATTTCAAGCAATGAAAGTACTGTTTGAGGAGGGGGGCTGCTGCTGCTCTGTGATGCCCCAGGCTGTAAAGAGTAGCTGCTATTCTGTATTTCCTTCCCTGAAGATGGGAGCATGGAGGGAGCCATTTATTCCTAAATAAGCCTGTTACCTCAGGGAGCTGAAGGGCGGGGTGGTGGTGGGTGTGTTTGTGATGGCGGAAAGGCATTCTGCACATGCTGAGCAGCCCAATGACAATACGTTCTGGAATCAAACACTGCTACTGAACATGGTTCTGGGGCCTGACATGATTTACTCTTAAGCTTCTTTGGCTCTTGGGTCCATACCTAGTTCTTGGGGGCAGGGAGATCATAATTTCTCAAACACCCAAATAATAGGTTGACCACTAGTTAAACCACTTAACTATCTTCTACCTTTTGATCAGCTAAAATCATGCTTAAAATGGCCACTTTAAGTCTGAAGAAAATACAGTCACAGACCTGATATGAAAATGCTTCCTTTCTAGATTGCTACTGCTACACAGCTTACCTTACAATAATCACACACACACAGGCTGCTATTTATCCCAAAAGGTACTGTTTTGCAATAAACAACACCTTCAATTCAAATAGCAATTGCAGGGATTTTTTTTGTTACAAAACTGGTGAGGGGGCATCACCCCGATCTGGAAAGGGCCCCACCACTGCTTCTTCAAAATGAAATGGCCATTTTAATCACGCTTTTAAAAAGCGCTTATTGTAATATGTAGTTTGGCCCAAAGCTGTTACTTGCTGTTAGAAGGAAAGACTGTCTTAAATAAAAAAAAATAAAAATGGTTGTTTCCTATTACAGTTATACACCAGAATTGGGTGCTTTGTTAACACATACAACAAGAGCTAGGAATATTAACTGGGAAGTCCCCTATTTTAATCTCATCTCAAAAGTATTATTTATTTAGAAAGGCATGGCAGGGGGTGGGGGGACAGTAGAAGAGAAATTTCCTAGTATCAAGATCAGGTTGGCCAAGGTGTTTGGATGAGAAGAGGCCTGGAACCATTCAAGCCCTGTCTTGGGGTAGATTACTTGGAGCCATACCCTGGTACCTTTTGAAAGGATTCCTGCTCAGATACCGGAATTGCAGCGGTAATTTCAAGAAGAAAAAAGGAGTCAGCCTTTATGGTGGCAGAGAAAATTGGCATCCTGGAAGGCAATTACTAAAAAAAAAGAAGCAGCTTACATTCATCCACCTTCATGTGCCTGGGAGACGAGCCACCTAGGCACACAGAAGTCCTCTTCCTTGCCAGCCCATCAGGACAATCTGAAGTGGCTTTCCCAAACCTCTTGGCTGCCACTCCCTCTCCTTGTAGCACCTTCAATCCAAATGACTGTTATTTTCTTGCTATCCAGTACCACTAGTATCTGCCTTTCACCCCAGGCATGAAGCTTTGGCTTCCTCACTTAGCTCCCAGATTCAATCTGTCCCCAAATGACATAATTTCTTCCAGCATTCCTGACCACTGAACATTATGGATACTGAAGTTCAAAACATCTGGAGGACACCAAGGCCATAGCTAGACCTAAGGTTTATCCCAGGATCATCCCGGGTTCGTCCTGCCTGAGCGCTGGATGACCTGTGTGGCACTTAGATGAACAGGTTTGACCCCAGGACAATCCTGGGATAAACCTTAGGTCTAGCTATGGCGCAAGTCAGCGAAGACTATACTAAACCATAGTTTAGCATTATGATAAGGAACCGCAGGCTCTTCCCTCAGCAAATGGCACAGCTAAGAGACAGTTAGAGCTTTCACTTCTGATGCCATTCCTACAGCCATACTCCGAGAAGAGAGGAGTGTGGGCTCATTTGCATAACACATTAAACATGCCTTAGCACCATGTCTGCATGCAACCAGTGGGCCAGTTTGCATGACACGGCAGGCTCATCAGGAGTTCCTATGCCATGCAAACTCAACCACTGAGGATTAAACAACCCTACAACAAACTGAGGTTTATGTGAGGGACACAGCTGTTTAAATTTTAAATAACCATTGGTGGCCGAGTTTAGACAATACAGCAACACCCACTTGGGGTTGCATATTCAAAATGTCCTCAGGCACATGCCACATTTCATCAGGGGTTAAACAACCCCCAATGAGCCCACCATGTCCCACATCTCATTTTGGGAACTTGTACTTTGCACTTCAACATGTTTCCAGAGGGGCTTAACGAATCTCCTTCCACATCCAGCAGACACTCTGCATTTATTTTTAAGTTCTGCATGCCTTGTCCAGCCCTATATCTTTTTGACCATTCCCCTTAAATTGCTGCTCAAGACTTTCACTCTTCCATCCTTATCACCAGAATCTCCCCACTTTCCTCCCTCACTGCCCTTGGTGCACAGAACTCTCCACCCCCAAATGCCCTAGACAGCCACACCATGTCACACACATTCGCTTTCACCTTTCATCATCATCCCTCATTGATACCAAGGCTAAGCATGTGTAACTGCATTTGCTCAAATTCTCCCCCAATTAACCTTGCCCCTCACATCATTTCCCCTGATAAAGTTTAGATTGTGAAGTCTTTGGAAATAGGAACTCTCATTCGTTTTTAAACTTGTGCCAAAGGTATCATGTATTCTGATGGCACTAAGAAGAGATCTGGGGTGTCTTTGCCACAAATTGTGCTGGGCATGAGAGCTTTTGAGAGAGTCTCCGGAGTTCAATATGTCATCACAGACAAGACTCCTCCTAAAGAACAAGGGCAGTTTTGGCAACATACATAAATTTGGGCTGGTTACCAAGGACAGCCACAATTTGTGGATCCTCAGTAACAAACCTTCCCCCAGACTGCCAGCACTCACACTCACCCACAAAGTTGTTGTTTATTAGCACCTATTTGAAACCTTTTTATAGCAGCTGCATCTTTAGCAAATACCTGTATTCATTAAAATAGTTCTACTCGACCTCTCATCAAGAACTCCTGAGAGAGCTTACATGTTAAAAAAACAGCAATCGTAATAAGTTTACCTAAAAGTTTAACAGAGATGCTTTAGCAACTTTGTCATTTGAGTAGAAACATCTCTTGAGTTAATCAGTGAAACGAAAAACACGAAGCAATCAAACCTAACAACCCATTTATAGTTATAGTGGGACTGGAAAGTATTCTAGATCCAATTAGCCAGTATAAACATTTTAGGGAACAATATCCTTTCCCCACCCCCTAAAATCACCTGCAAAGCAACCCTTGCACAGACAGAATAATCTGAGGTAATGACTAGGTGCCAGCGCCACATTTCTAAGCTTCCAAGCCCAATCTGTCCCACGGGTTTAACGTAACTTTCTCCAAGGCAGTAGCAAAATCAGCAAGCCACCTGGAACTGGTCTCTCTCCCATCACCTATTTCAAATGCTACATTAGGACAGAGCAAACCCAACAAATCCACAATACAACTTTGAGTAATGCAGTCTCGTTGGTCCCCAGTCTTCTAAGTCTTTTAGGCACGGAAGGGAATCACAGTGTTCAACATTGGCCTCTGTGACTGGCAGGCAATGTGAGGCTCCTGGATTGCTCAGACCAGATATAAATACTTGAAGTCTGGTTTATAACCCTCCCCTGGTCAACAGAGCAATAATTCCTGTATGCCACAGTTCAAGCCCTAGCAATGACTGCAAGAAACCTGGAAAGGACAACATCCATTCCAGGTTATAGCTGCCAATCTATTTCCTCTCTAGAAAGCAGAGCCAACAACTTTGGGATGTGTTTATATGACTTCACCAATTCAGTACACAAGATACACCCTTCTAAAGGAAGCCCAACTGCACACAACACTGCTTTATATGAAGGTAGAAGAATTTCACCTCCCTTTTTGCTGGGTAGGGGGAAGATAATAACTCGAAGCACACACTATATAAATTTGTTGTTCAATTTTCTCATAACAATTAGAAACTCAGGACACCCCCAGACAACCCCACCCTCAATTGCCCAATCAAGGCTCAAGAACATGATCATGTTAACAAAGCAACAATGATGCTTCAGGGTTTCCCTGGCAGACTGGAGCAGGGAATCCCAGTACATCACTACTTCCTCGGAATGATGTAATTGCTCATATCTTGGCACAGTGACATCACAGAGCATTCCTGCTCCTGAAGCTTAGATCAGAGGACATATTCAATAGAGTTACCAGTAATGTAGGTTTTCCAGAAGACTTTTGAGCATTCTCCACTGCCTTAAATAGACTATCTGATTTCACATGTTTAGTAGACTTATATTAGGTAAACAAATCTAAAACAGAAATATGCCTTGTTAATAAACCTCAAAAGCCAAAAGAAGTTGAGCTGAAAATATTGGACTGGGATGGAGGGAGTCAATATATAATATTTTAAAGTGTAGTTTTAAATGTTATATCCAAACAAATCCATTATTTAGCATTTAAGGGGAAAAGTAAAGGAACTGAGAATTGTTGAGACTAGTTTTAACATGCCTGAAGAAACAGTGGACATATAGTTATTTAATTAAAACATTTGTATCCTGCCCTATATCATTAAGATTTCAGGGCGGCAAACATTTGTGCTTCTTAGGGCTAGTCATCTAAAAAAAAAAACACCTTTCAATTTAAAAATTTACTGATAATGCAGCCTTGTATATAACAGCTCGCCTGGTTGCCATAGGTAACCAGGAATTCCATGCAGGGACCCATCATCTGCATGGTAGAAGGCATTTTAACTGGCCTGCTAAAAGGTTAAGTAGCTTGCATATCCATGCCACTAGACTCTGTGGAAGCTAGTAACCTTGGTAGACTTATTTACAAGGCTGTGATTATATATCCATTCCAATTACAAAAATTAACTGTTTGTATCCATTCCTCATGTTACTAATTTCACAAAATAATAATGCATTTCTTAACAAGTGAAATTTTCTGCAACATGGCAGAGGATTTTTTCCCCTGTCAAACATTTTCCATGCCACATCACTCAAGTGGTTTCATTTCCCAAGATACATTCCAGCCCAACTCCATTTGGGAATCACCAGTGTAAATGCAGGGGGGCGGGCAGCACCACAGAACCCAATAACTACTTAGGGGTCAAAGAATGTCCCAACCCAGAGCAGAAACAGGATGAGGTGTAGAATAACAAATTCAACCACATGAGGGCACTTCCACAGTTCATCCCAACTAGCAACAGCAGCAGGAAAGAGAGATGAGGATTTAGAGTTACTGTCGTCATTTGAGTTATCCCAGCAATGTCTTCCAAAGCCACTAATCAGCATGAACTAGCAGCAACTGAAATGGGGTAGTCCCCGGAATGCACAGTTTGTAATCGCCTCCCGGTTAATAGCATCAATCCTCCATAAGAACGTCCATATAAATCAACAGCATATCATAAAGGAGAAAAGCCAGCACTATATAGTTAACCTAAGTGTGCTTAGGACAATGACTTATCTAAATCATTTTGTTTCAAACTCCCTCCAACAATCTTTTAAGTCAGTCCATCTAAATTACTAACCTGCAAAAATGTTTAATAACCAGCTGGCTGCTCCTGCATGTGCATTTTAATTGTTAGGAGCCTTCGTAGCTGCCTGGACAGGATTCTTAGCCACCCCAAGTGACAAGGAAGGGGCTATTTACAATCTGCTCTCTGGTATTCCTCTCTGAGGGAGAGGAATTCAGCTCTTTGTCATAAAAAGCCACCACCTGAACCCAGCAAGCCTTAAAAGCTACACAAAAGTAAGCATCCTGTCTGACTCAGGATAATCATCAACAGATAACATTGAGCGGGGTGGGTGGGTTGGACTCAATGGCCTTATAGGCCCCTTCCAAGTATTCTATGATTTAAGTAAGAGCATTCTAGAAGCTGCTAGTTTACAGTCAGCAATTGGTCCTGCTTTTTAAAAAATTCTAAGAGACAGACCAATAAATAAAATAAAATATTGTAATGGGAAGCCTATGCCATACCAATTAAAGGAAACAACATCTAGACAACATAAGCAATCTGGAACCCCTCCAGATGTTTTGGACTACAACCCCATAATCTGTCCATTAGCCATGTTGGCTGGGACTGATAGGAGTTGCAGTCCAAAACATTTGGCCACACCCCATCTAGATGTTTGTACAGCCAATTTCAAAAGATATTTCTTTAATGACTAGTTATACAAGGTGCTGGGTAAATGGTTTGTGTTTGCTGATGACTACTAGCTATTGGAAACATCTCACAGGCTTAGGTAATGGCTGAATTCTGGGGAGAAACCATCTAGGAGTTAATGTGCTGGCAAAGTCCAAGTTTGCTGGCAAGGGGATTGCTGCTGCTATAAAAGATCAGCATCATATATGGGTGCTCCGCTCCCCAAGAAGCATAGTTGTAAGAAAACACAGCACAAAGAAATCCCAACCTACAAGTTATCTCTTATCACAAGAAAAATAACCCTGCAGCAAATGTGCCCACGATAATTTGAGAGAACACAAAATATTTTAATGTAAACACATTGGCACTTTTTTTGTAAGCTTGGCAAATACCTGAGATTTTCCAGCCCTAATCAATGCGCCTAAGGCTGTATATAGAGAACATAAACTTTTTGTAGATCAATTTCTGGTCTGATGGACAGAATCTTTGGTTCAAATCAGTCTCAGAAAGCCAGGCTGGGACAGACCTGAATCCATGACCCTTATTTAGGTAGCTCAATAAGTAGCTCCACACACTCTAAATGTAGCAGCAGCCAAAAATAGTTTCAGAACCCCTAAAATTTCCTAGTTTGGTATGATAATGAAATAACACATGGCGATTTATAAGACGTCTTTCCTTGGGGATCACAAGTCTCTTTGCAGCACATTCAAACGTTACATCACAATGCTCAGTTCTGCAGGTTTCTGATTAAGATTGCTCATTCTGGGAATGCTAAACTACAGACATATTTTTTTCGTTTAATTTGTGCCATAGCGTAACTCTCACACTAGTTACGGCCAGGATCAAGTTCTAGAAGACAAGGTAAAGTCAAGATTGTGTCCATGTACAGCAGTTCCCCAAATGCTACCAAGAAATTGCAACTCACCTCCACTTCTTTGCAACTGCAAAAAAAGTTGCTCCAAGAGTGGGATTTTACAGGCAGGAACCATAGAACCCTGTGAGAGAGGCTCTTAGAGCAGCTTTATAAAAAGTATAAAGTTAGAAAACAGAACAGTGGAGACTGGAAGACTGGGGAAATTGTGTGTGTGTGTGTGTGCGCGCACACGCGCCCATGTCTTGGTGGAAGGGAAGTGTGCACATATGTGGGGATGTGTGTCTGTGTATCCATACAAGTATGTGTATGGGGTGGGCGAGTGTGTGCATGCCCATGTACAGCCCCTTGCCTTGCATCAGACAGCAGATGTGGCCCTCAAGGCAAAAAGGTTGTGCATCCCTGATGTTCAGAGAGTGCCTTTCTTTGACTGCTGAGTTACTACAATCTACTTCACACATTAGATGGGATTAGGAAACAAGGCTTTTTAGACACAAGGCAATTCGATTTAGAAATTAAACATTGGCCACATTTCATTTGACCAGATTTCTTAAACAGCCGCCTGGTTCACACAGAATCACAGCCCTTGGGTTCTTGCAAATAGGGCAACGTGCTTGTGCACACAACTGCAATAATATCAACCAAGAGTTTAAAAAACAACTAAATTATGACATGTGAACCAAGCCAGTGTTTTGCATCCTGTTATCATCAGCCCCTCAGAAGAACAGCCACAAAATCAGGGGTGAAACTAGCACAGACCTCCTTACTCCCAAGAATTGTTTCAGGTTAATAAATGGACTGAGAGTATAATAGAGAGAAAGACCACCACTTTGTGAACCTAGAAAACAAACCCAGAAGTCTACAGCTAAGAAAGTCACATTTATCTGGACCCATTTCAGTCTGGTTTCAGGCCAGGGCACGGCACTGAAACAGCCTTGGTGGCTCTGACTGACTACTTACTCCAGGTGAAAGACAGGGGGAATGCTACCCTGTTGATCTTCCTGGATCTCTCGGCGGCTTTTGATACCATTGATCATGGTATCTTACTGGGTCGGCTCTGCGAGATGGGAGTAGGAGGCACTATGTTACAGTGGTTCTGCTCCTACTTGCGGGACCGATCCCAGAGAATGGTATTGGGGGATTCCTGTTCCACCCCATGGCAATTAAGCTGTGGGGTGCAACAGGGTTCTATTCTGTCCCCCAAGCTGTTCAATATCTATATGAAGCCATTGGGTGAGGTCATTGGGTTTTTTGGGTGGGATGCCATCGGTATGCTGATGATACTCAGCTCTACTTCTCCTTGTCGTCGGAGTCAGCTGGGGCTGTGAAGGTGCTGGACCAGTGCCTGGAGGCTGTAATGGGCTGGATGAGGGCCAATAAACTGAAGCTGAATCCTGATAAGACGGAAGCTCTGTGGATTGGTGGTTCCCGAGTCTGGGAATTGGGTAAGTGACCTGTTCTGGATGAGGTGGTGCTCCCTCTGAAGGAGCAGGTACGTGGCTTGGGAGTACTCCTAGATCCATCATTGTCACTGGAGGCCCAGGTGGACTCTGTGGCACGGAGTACTTGGGGTCAGCTTCGGCTGATCCGCCAGCTACGGCCTTTCCTGGACAGGGACAACCTAGCCACAGTAGTGCATGCACTGGTAACTTCCCGATTAGACTACTGCAATACCCTCTATGTGGGGCTGCCCTTGGAGATGATGCGGAAGTTGCAGCCAGTGCAAAATGCTGCAGGTACATCTTATAGAGCCCACATAACACCGGTCTTAAAGGAACTGCACTGGCTGCCTATACGCTTCCGGTTGGAATTGAAGGTGCTGGTAATGACGTTTAAAGCCCTAAACGGCTTGGGCCCTCGATAGTTGAGAGAGCACCTCTCCTTATATATGCCTGCCCAAGACCTTAGATCTGTTGGAGGAGCCCTTCTCCACATCCCATCAATGCAACATATACGTTATGATGGAACAAAGGAGAGGGCTTTCTCTGTGGTGGCACCCCGGACTGTGGCATGCCCTCCCCTTGGAGGCCCGATTGGCGCCAACATTGATTTCATTTCGACGCCAAGTGAAAACATGGCTTCTTAACAAAGCCTTTGATGGTTAAACTCACTGGCACATTGTTTTAACTGTTTTAACTGTATCTATTGCTTTTAAATTATATATTGTTTTAACTTGGATCATGGTTTAATTTGTTTTTAACTGTGTATATTTATTGTTTTATACTGTATGTTTTTATCTGTACGCTGCCCTGAGATCTTAGTGATATAGGGCGGGATATAAATATTTTAAATAAATTAATTTCAATCATTGTATTGCTTCCTAGCATCATATTCATTGACCAAATGCAGAAGCAAAGAAGTTGGGACTTTCCAATAGGAGAAAAGCACTAACCCCCAAATATTGCAATGACACTTAAGAGACAAAATTTGGGGTACAACCATTTTCAAAACTAGCTTCAGCTGTATTCAGGATTGATGCCTAAAGTTTGAAGCTAACTCTTTAAAAACTGTTGCTGCAGCTTCAGATAGATATTGTTAGATTACATTTGGGTAGGAGGTAAGAGGAAGGGAAGAAAGATGGAGGCATAAGAAATACTCCACAAAAGTGCATCTGGTGTACATATGAATACTTGGCTGGTAACCCAGAAAGAGTGCAAACAGCAGAGGTGGAGCTCTTAAAAGCACAGCACGTAAAACGGCGTAAGAGGGTAAGAATTCACACACAGATAAGAGCAGGGAGTTAGTTCCTTAGAGCGTATGGAGGATTGGAACTTGAGGTTCCTTGGTATGAAGGAGCCATGCATCTAAAGAGGATGAGCAGATGTCAAGAGGAAGAGGAAAGTCGTCAGAAAGGCTGGAAATGGAAAAGGGGGGAAGAGGACTGATGCCTTAGATTCTATGCCTTAGGGAGGAAGGCAAACATTCCACACACACAGATGGAGATAATTATGAAGGGGGGAGTCTTTAGCAAGGAGGGATATTGTCAGGAAGAAGAACCACTATGAGATTCTTTTAAGCTAGTGAGCACGATGCAAATCCTAGAAAAATAATAGAGAAGGCCAAGAATGAAATGGTAAAAGAGGGTGGTGTCCTTAACAGGGGTGGGGCTAATACCTTTCTAATGTAGGGAAAAGAGGCTTCGTTTTTTCATAGAATGTAGCAATTACATGAAGGGTCAACTGTCAGGAAGTAAAGCCCCTATGAGTCTTATCATCCAGGGAATGGAACATAAATCCTGGACCAGTTACTTTATATAAGTAATTGAGATTTATAGTCTGGTCCTTAGCCAATAAGGCTCTCATAGGGTCTGTTCTTCCTGATGTCTGTCCTCCCCACCTTCACCATAAGGACACCTCACCATGATCAACTAATTCCCAGCACTTTGGGCCATTTCTACAAACACTACTACAGTTGTTTCTAAGACTTCTATTGGGTCTCCTAAACAATATGGTTCTGCCTCTTGACAACTGCCACCCTCTACCGTTATGAAGCATACACCCGAACTATCAACTCCTCAGCACCTCTTTCCCAGTCTTTATTACTATTCCTCCTCTGGTAAGAGGAAGAACAGCAGTGCTTCAAGAGGGCTAGAAATTAACATGATTGGAGAGGAAGGCTGTCCATATGCAGGGTAAGCACCTGTCAGGAACAACCACCTTATTGGTTAGGAAGTAGAATACAAATTCCAGGAAGATGTTATGGACTACCAAGTGGGACCTGCAACAAAATGTTGCAGCTTATCCTCATTGTCTAGTGTAAGAGCTCCAGTTTGGAGTATCAGTGAACCAGCCAAGCTCTCTTCTAGGATACTATAAGGGGTAAGCGTCTCAAAGCAGGCCAATTTACACCCTTAATTTTTCTTATCCAACATTCTGGAGCTCCTGAGGAAACAAATCATATTTAGCCTGCCATGTTTAACCCCCCCCCCGCTTTTTTTTTTTTTTACTTCTACAAACCACAGGGTTCCTCCCAAGCATGCCAATGCCTCCCTCTCAATGACCCCGTTTTGGTTCCAGTTCTGTTGGCATTCAGCCACCTAAGTTTGTTATTACAGGGAGTGAAGATACATATTTTGATACACATTGGTCATGAGCAGAATACAAGTCTAGAAACCATTTTAATGAAACAAATGCTAATAAATTATTGTTAAAGGAGGAATGATAAAAAAGGGTGGAAATTACACGACCTAGATAGAATGGGAAATTCCTAGGAAGCTAAATGAAATTGTTTTAGGAGCAGAATAAACCCTACAAACAACTGTATAAAAATAAATTAGTATTGTCAGAGAAGGAGTGATTGAAACAGTTGGAAATTATGTGTTGGGTGCAATTGTCAGTGGGTTTAGCTTTATGTATTATGGTTTTGATGTTAGTTGCCTTGGGAGGATTTTACCCTGAAATGCAGCATACAGGTCTTCAAACCAAATAATAAATCGATAGGGACTGAGATGGGCCTTCTCTGCAACATGAAGAGGGCCTTCTCTGCAGTGGCCCTACACCTTTGCCATCAGAGGTCTGCCACTGCAGGTTTTTAAGAAGGCCTTGAAAACTTATTATTTTACCTTGGCCTTCTGTTGATATGACTGCTGGTGTTGCTGTTATTGGCGTTGCTGCTAGTTTTATTGTTGGCTTTTATTGTTTTCAGTGCTATTTTACTGTTTATGTTTTTATCACTATTTTAACTGGGTTTTTTTTAATGAATTTTATTGCTGTAAGCTGCCTTGGAAAGGCTTCTGCGCTGAACAGCATCCAAGAAATATTTTAAATAAATTAAAAAATGATAAATAAGTACTATTAAAATAATAAAACATCACATGATGCTAGAGGCATCTATTGAAATGAATGAAGTTTTACATAATTAAGGTGGGGTGGGAGGTTGTCAATGGGGATGAAAGATAACAGGAAGGAGGGATTTTTCTTTTTAATGGCAGGGTGTTTGTCTAGGTTTTTTAAAAAATATATCTAGAAAATAATTACAACTGCCAACAACAGTAACATTACGAATAAGAGTTTATGAAGAAATCTCGGGTGGGGATATAAACTATCCAGAGAAGGAGGAGGAGTGGCAGTGGGTGGGGGGACACCAAAGAAAGCTCCCCTAATAGCCTGAAGGCCACAGAGGGGGAGATGTCAAATCCAGGAGAAGGAAGAGAAAGAGGTGCTTGTGTTTGGTTTCTCTTTGAGCAGATATTGCGGGAAGTTCCTGGTGGAGGGACATGAGAGGAGTTTCGGACTCCTCTCTCAGAGTCAACCTACCTCACACAGGTGTTGTGAAGATTTAACTGTGCATATTTATTGTTTTATACTGTATGTTTTTATCTGAACGCTGCTCTGAGATCTTAATGATATAGGGTGGGATATAAATGTTTTAAATAAATAAATAAATAAAAGCGGGCAGAGAAAGAGCTTCATACACCACTTAAAGCTCCTTCGAGGAAGAGGATAAGAGAAACACAGAGATACAGACATATTCATAGTGTAAATAAATGAGAAAAAGGAGGAACGTTTGTTGCATGTGTAACGTAACAAAATGAGAAAAAAGCAGGGATATCTAGTTATATATAAAAATCAGGGTCCTATCTCTCTCTGTGTGTGTTCTTTATATACACAATGCAAATAAACGAGAAATAAAAGGAAGGCCGAAAAATATATAACGTCAATGAAGAACGGGGAGACCACGTAAATATAAGGGCAAAACCACTGTGTGTGTGTGTGAGAAAGAATATCTCAAGAAGACGAAGGAATAATGTAACTGGAGTAAGCAGGGGAACCTGTCACTGGAAGACACGGCGAAGGCAAGGGCAGGCGTCCGTGTGGTGTTTGCAAATAGAAGAGAAAACGTAAAATAGTGCAGACTGTGTTCTAGTGTCTAAAATAAATACCCAGAGACCTGAGGGAGAGGCGGGAAGGACCGCGCGGGGCCTCCCGCCTCCGCCTTCTCCTCCTGGGCCGCCCTGCCTGGCCTGGGGGCTCCGGGGAAGAGGCGGTGGGGGGCACAGCGCTCTGCCCGCGTCCCGTCCCCCCCCCACACGGCCTCCCTCCGCCCCGGGAGCGACTGACTGCCTGCCTGCCTGCCCGCCCGCCTTCGCCCGCCTTCGCCCGCCTGGACTGACCGAGCAAGAGGAGCTTGAGTTCCCTGCGGGCGTCGCGCTTGTCCCTCCGCAGCTGCTTCTCGATCTCGGCGTTGATGCGCTTCGACTCCTTCACCTCGTCGCTGAGGCAACAGGCCATCATGGACTCCAGCGTCATGGCTGCCACCGAGCCACCGGCACCAGCGGCGGGGGGCGGAGGGAGGGAGGGAGGGGAGGGGAAGAAGGCGGCGGCGGCGGCGGCGGCCCCGTCGGCTCGGCCCTACTCAAGCGGCGGCGGCCCCGTCGGCCTCCTCCGCCTCCTCCTTCCTGGCCTGCCTGTTCCCCCCTCGCACAACAGCCGCCGACACAGCCCAGCGACGCCAACCTAACTTCACAGCCGCCCTCCTCCTCATAACACACAGGCTCAACCGAACCCCCCTGCTAGCAACAGCGGGGACGAGCGGCGGCCGCGCCCAATAGCAAGGCTGAGCGGCGGCCCTTGGGAATGCCGGATTGGGCGCTGCCCCGCGACGCGCCCGGGCCAATCGTCAAGCGAGCCCCCTCAGGCGAGAGGCGGGCCCCGGCGCGCGCGCGGCGGAGGGGGAGGATTGGCCCGGCGGCCGCACCCTGACCAATGAGGGGAGGAGGAGGAGGAGCTTAAGGAAGCGGAGAGGCGTTTGCTGGCGTATGTTGGGGGGTTAATTATTATTTTAATTTGGGCTACGCCTCTTTTCTGTTTTTTTTAAAAGCAAATTTGGTTGTTAGCTGGTGAATTAGAGATGGGGGGGTGACACGCTAATCAACGGGGGCGGGGTTATAGGAACAGAATGGGAAACAACCGTTGATTAGCGTGTCCTCCGAACTCACCCACGGAGTGCGCATGCGTGGGACGGGCGTGGTCGCTGGGTATTGTGGGATGGTGGAGGACTTAGAGTGGGGAAGAGAGAAGGGGAAGGCTAGAGAGGCCCAAGGCTGAGGTACACACGCATGCACCCTCTCTCTTGTCATGTATGTTTGAGGAAGGCAAAGGGGATGAATTATTGAGCCCAGGAGTCTCCTCCTATTGGTTTGGCTGAGGTCTGGGAGATGTGAAGTCCTTGTGAGAAATGGTTATTCTGAGCATGTGCAGAGTGCTTTTTTCCTACCACTGAGAAATCCACATCAGTGTGTGCTTCTGTATGTTTGTTTATCTAGGAAAGAAGGACAGGACTCCTGTGTCTTTAATATTTGCATAGAAAAAGGGAATTTCAGCAGGTTGGGTGAAATTCCCTCTTCATCACAAAAGTGAAATCTGCAGGAGCCCTGCCCTCTTGACCAGATACAAAAGAGGGCAGGGCTCTGGCAACTTTAACTGTTGTCACGAAGAGGGAATTTCACCAGGTGCTGCATGCATACAAAACACACCTCCTGAAATTCCCTTTTCTATGCAAATATTAAAGACACAGGAGCCCGGTCCTCCTTTGCTATACAGCATTTTTACCACTCCCACTTTCTTTAACTCTAAAAGAGCTTCCACCCTGAAATTTAAAGCAGTGATCATCTCACGCAGACGATAAAACTACATAAAAAGAAGGTTAAAAAGGATAAATCATGTAAATTGCACCATGTATAAGGAACTTAATTTTGCCTGAGGTCATTTGAAACTTACCTGGAATATGGATTATATAGCTAGCGTGGTGACGTTTAGCTGAGAAAAAGAGTTTGACTATTTGGCAGTATAGAAATGTAATAAATAATAAAAAGGCGAGTAAGGAGAGACATGACAGGGATATGTAAAATAATGCCTGGTGTGGAGAAAGCGGGTTGTGAGAAGTTTTCCTCCCACTCTCATAATACTAGAACTCAGTGGGGTCATCCGTGTAAATGCATGGTGGGAGATTCAAGATAGGCAAAAGGAAAGCACAGAGTTAAACTTTGGACTTTGCTACCACAACTTTGACAGCTTTAAAAAGAGGGTTAGACAAATTCATGGAGAAGGCTATCAATGGCTACTAATCGTGATGGTTATATATTACCTCCAGTATCAGTGGCCATCTGCCTAAATACACCAGTTGCTGGTGAATGTAGGTGGGAGGGTGCTGCTGCACTCATGTCCCATTTGTGGGCTTCCCATTGGGGTATCCGGGAACTAGAATTCGTCAGCATAAGATGTAATGATGGCCAACAATTTGGACAGCTTTAAAGAGAGATTAGATGGTTTCATGGAAGAGAATAAGCCCATCAATTGCTTCTAGTCATAGTGGCTCTATAGTATGCCTCTGTATTCCAGTTGCTGGGGACTACAGTTTATTTATTTGTGGCATTTGTATACTGCTGAATATAGTAACGCTCCTCACAATATTAAAGTACATTTAAAATCACAACATTAAAAGCACAGCTTTAAAACAACTACTGTTACTTTCTACTGTTAGTTTTTCCCTACCCTGTGCCTGCTTACCCTACCCTGTACCTGTTTGCATTCTCTTCCCCTCCTTATTGTTTTACTATGATTTTATTAGATTGTAAGCCTATGCGGCAGGGTCTTGCTATTTACTGTTTTACTCTGTACAGCACCATGTACATTGATGGTGCTATATAAATAAATAAATAATAATAATAATAATAATAATAATAATAATACAGTAAAAACTGTTTAAGAGCAGCAAAATGGGTGTGCATGATTAGTTTACTTAAAGTTGAGGGAAAGCCTGGGTGAAAAGGTGTGTGTTTTAGCAGGAATTTGAAAGATGTCACCCTTTCTCTCTCCTGAACTGCACGGGGGAAGGTTTCCCAAAGGGTGGGGTGATGTTACAAGTGGGAGGGTGCTATTCGTTCATATTCTATTTATGGGTTTCCCACAGACAGCTGGTTAACCACTATGGAACGGAATGCTGGGTGAGATAGACCCTTGGTCTGATCCAGCACAGCTCTTCTTATGTTGTTATGATGAGAGTGCAAAATTCCCCACTCAGCAATAAAGCTCCTTGGGTGATCTTTGACCGGTCACTGACTGTTTTTGGATGATACACTGTGGCTTGTCATGGGTTATTTAAGTTCCCTTGGGTGCCAAGCTGTTCAGGGGTTGTGTCATTCAAACCTGGCAAACAGACCATGGCTTATTCGAGGGTTGTTTAACCCAAGTATAGCCCATGCTCCTTGGGTTCAAACAACACAACAACCTTCGAGAAGAGGTTGCATATTCAGAATGGGGACTTCATGCGCCCTGCACACACCTGTGGTTTAATAACATGTCATATGAACAGCCCCACTATCTCTCCACCTACCCTACTCAAGTGGGTTGTAATAAGGTGTTTTTAAAAAAGAAAGGCTTGAAATATAAATATAAAAAATAAAGAAAAAGTTGAATATGTATGTGTATGTACAAGATAATTCTGAAAATAAAATATAAAAATAAACAAGCATTTTTCATCCCGTCCTCCCCTCCCCCACTCCTCCATTTTTATCCTCACACCAAACCTGTGAGGTGGGTGGCTTTAAGGTCAGTCATTCTCTCTCAGCCCAACCTACATTACAGAGCTTAAAAACCAATACCAGAAAGATAAAATAATCAGACATCTAAAAAACAACAAGCCTGGGCAAATAAAAAGCGCAAGAAGCTGCAGCTGCCTGGCCAGCAATGTTTAATCAATTGGAAAGATTAAATTATTCAGGCTGCAGTCCGATACCCACTTACCTGGTACTAAACCCCCATTGAACCCAATGGGACTTAATTCTGAGTAGACATGGGCTGCACTTGCAGCGCAAACCTATACATGGCCACTCAGAAGTAAGCCCTGTTGAGTTTAATGGAGGTAAACCCCACTAAATTCACACTAACGCCTACTTATGGCTGTCACCTGATTAAAGAAATCCCAGCTGATGGGTTGTATGGGTTTGAGCTGACGAAGCGATCAACTAAACTTCCATGAATCTGCAAAACAAGCAAGAAGCTTACTTTCTCTTTAGGTGTTGACCCTCTGACTGACTCTTTGCTGGCTTTTAGAATACACATTTCCTCCTACATGAGATGGTATTTGTCATCTGCAGTTTTTATAAGTGGTTCTATTAAAAATAAAAACTTTAGCCTAGTAATCAAAAAGGTGTGCTTTTTTACAGCACAATCCTATGACTGTATACTCCCACTGTGGCATTTATTATTTATTAATCCGGTTTATCTACCGCTTTCCACAAAGTTAACTGCTTAGTCTAATCCAGAGATGAGAAACCCTTCTTCTGTCAAGGGCAGTATTCTCTCGGGAATAATATGAGCAGGGGGTGGACCTAAGCATGCTGGTGGGCCAGAATCCAGCAATAGGTGGGGGCACCTCTCTTTCTCGCTCGCTCTCTGCCACCCCTTTCCCCCCTTTTTGCTACCCATTTTTTCTCTTTCTGAATTCTCTCTTTCACTCTCTTTCTGATAGTCTATTTCTCTGAAATAGAAATATAGTCTGAACACTCTCTGCCACCCCTTTTTCTCACTTTCTGCCACCCCTCTTCTCTGCCACCCCATTTTCTCTCTTTCTGAACTCTCTTTTTGACACCGCATTTTCTCTCTTTCTGAACTCTCTTTTTGACACTGCATTTTCTCTCTATTTTTCAACTCTTGCTCTTTTTCTGACACCCTATTTTTCTCCCTTCTCTCTCTCTGACACCCCGTTTTCTTCCTCTTCCTCTGCAAAGAGCCAGAGAAAGTTTGGGTCATGCTTGCCTCAGAGGTCTGAACTGATCTCTTGCAGAGAGCTAATGAGATTAGCCTGAGGACTTGCAGGTTGCTCTCCCCACCCACCCCTCAACTTAAACTTTGCAACTAACAGAGATGAAAATTTATAGCACACGATACCACATGAGGGGGTAGGGGGGTGAAATACAGTATGAACAGGAAGAACACACACACACACTTTAGTTCTTCAGATCAAATGGAATTCTATGACTAACGTATTTGTAAAATCATGAATTTACAAATTTCCCCCCTTTCCTTAAAAAATATATCCTACAACATTCAAGGCAATTTATACTCACAGTGATTTGTGCTCAATACAATTTACAAATCACCTAGAGTCGACTTGGTTCAGAAAGGCGGCATATAAATATTTAAAGAATTTTTAAAAAAAGAGACTCATTTTGAAATTCATTGATAAGATTTTTTATAAAAAGCACTGACAATCCAACATTCTTATGTTCTTGTTTCATTTTTATAATGAAAAAAACCCTCTATTTTCTCATATGCTAGTTCTGCAGGGCCTTGGGAAAAGGTATTGCATTCACTAATGAACCTTTTAACTTTTTCTTTTTTAATAAAAATCTTCCAGGTAATATGAACAAAAACTTCATTAGCTTCATTCACATTTCTTTATTGCTTTGGAGGTGAGGAGACTACAAACAACCAGGGTAGGTGTTACAACTTCTAATCACAGTCTTGCTATTATCTGGCAGGCATGGTCCAAATTCCAAAGACAATTTGGAAGCCTGAGGAAGATAATTTCAAGCAAGATAATTTATGTGTGAGTATCAAGAGATTTCTTTTTGTTGTTGTTGTTTCTTCCTTTTGAGCTGTTGTTCATTTTCTTGCAACATTGGCAGCTCCCCTAGGGTGACCACTTACAAATCACAAAAAAAGAGGACAGCAATTTGTGTAAAATTTGCATATGGTACTTTATGTGTATAGATGCACACTTAGAAATAATGATAATTTAAATAGAAGTGCAGTATATCTCACTATAGTGTGGCCACACTGACTGAGTAACTGTTGTCCTGCTCTGCCTGCTGTTCAAGTTTTAATGGTTGATGGACAACAGTTCTTCTGGTTCTTTATCTTTAAACCTGACTTAGACTAGACAGCCCATCAAATAGAGGCTGGTCCTCTGGTAGCACTTCAAATTGAGGATTGTCCTCTGTAAAAGGGGACACACGGCCACCCCTATCTTTGGGGACTCTGAAATATGGGGCTTAAAATACAGATCGACTTACCTGTACCGGGTCTGACTCCAATTCCTAGGAATTAAATTAAAAAAGACTCGCTGGGTTCACACAACATGACAATCTATGCTCAGGGTTGAGTGTAGGTTGTTGTTGAACCCTGGGCTGTTGTGCTGTGTGAACCTAGCCACGCGAACAAACCATGATTTGCTCGCCACAAACAGCCCGTGAAGAGAAGCCATGGTTTGGTGTTAGGTTGTGAATTGTGGGTCATCATACAACAACCCACAGTGCAACAACCACCACACTCAACCCATCCTCAAGGTTGTTGTGTTGTGTGAATGCAGCTTCTATCTGTCAATGAAACCTCTACATTCAAAGGCAGTCTACCAGGTATTCTGATACCAGATCCTGAAGACAGACAACAGGGGAAGATTATTTTCATACCCTGGTTGTGGGTTTCTCAGAGGCATTTGGCTAACTGCTGTTCGAAAGAAGATGATGGACTAGATCAGGGGCTCTAAACTTTTTGGGTCAATTGGCAAATTTGAAATTTTGAGAGTGTCATGGGTGCTCTCATAAAATGGCTGCCGTGGTGGGCATGGCCGGTCACAGAACACTCATTTTCCAGAGGCCAAACGGGTGAGACTGAAAGAAAAATAACTTGTATAATAATAATAATAATAATAATAATAATAATAATAATAATAATAATAATAATATTTCTTACCCACCTCTCCGTCCTGACTGAGGCGGAGAACAACATTAAGTATAAAATATATAAAATACTGATTTAAAACATAGTATACATTGTTAAAACTTCCAAAAAAGCATCCGAAAAGCATCCTAAAATTCCACTGGATAGGTCTGCCAGAACAGATCAGTCTTTATAGCTTTCTTAAATGCTAAAAGACTGTTAAGTTGACAAATCTCCTCCGGCAGGCATTCCACAGTCTGGGAGCAGCAGAAGAGGAGGTCCTTTGGGTAATACCTCTCAGCCTAGTTTTGGCAGGCTGAAATAGATTCTTCCCAGAGGACCTGAGTGTGCGGGGCGGATTGTATGGGAGAAGGCGATCCTGCAGGTGGACCCAAACCATGTAGGGCTTTAAAGGTGATAACCAACACTTTATACTTTGCCCGGAAACTAATTGGCAGCCAGTGAAGAGATTTTAAAACTGGTGTAATGTGGTCCCCCCAAGTGTACCAGTGACCAGCCTGGCTGCCATATTTTGGACTAGTTGAAGTTTCCGGACTAGGCTTAACAGTAGCCCTATGTAGAGCGCATTGCAGAAGTCAAGCCTCAAAGTTACCAGCGTGTCCAAGAACCTAAGTAAAGGCAGAGGTGGGCTCTGAGCTCCAAAATGCAAAACATTCTTTTGAACGCAAACTCCTTAACGGATTTTCTGTAGTCAGAAGAAGAAGAAGTTTGGACACCCTGTAGAATTCCATGAATGAGGCAGGTGGCTTGCATGCTAAAAGTCTTGCCAGAGACATTCTGCTTTCTACCATTCTTGTGAAGGGCAGACCCACAAAGCATGAGAGCTGAACAGGACCCACCAAACTCATTCCTCCTGGGTCAGATCTCTGAAGAAGATTGTATCTTAGAGAGAGGTCTGTGGCCGCCATGCCTTAATTGTACACAAAGGATTCTGGGAGGCACCTGGCCTGCCACCGCTGGTTTATTTATTTAAACCTTTACTTATTTCAACATTTATAAGCTGCCTTTCAGGACTGACAAGTCCGCTGAAGATGGCAAACAGGACATAAGCATAAAAGTAAAAATGTGAGACCAGAATACTGTAACAATACAATGAAGTTGAAAAATACCACCCTACCAACAATAGAGTAAGATGTAATTCAGCCAGTATTTTTTTTTATAAAAAAAGATTGAGTCGCAGGAATAAACCAGCAACATGACCAATAAGAATTCATTCATTAAAAGCCATTTGAAATAAAGTCTTTTTAAATGCTGCAACTGTGAGGGGGGCCATGGAACAGAGTTTCATAAGGGAGGGACCACTACCGAGAAGGCCCTGTCCTTAGTGCTCCCAACAGGATATTTGTTTATATATCCTAATACCAGAGAATGGATCCGGCTTTGCACAGGTCGGACTAGCCCTTAGTTTTATACAGGAAAGACTTTAAGCAAATTTACACAGCTGTCAAAGTTGGACACCCTGTGCCCGCCTCATCTGAGAGAAGCCATGGTGCACCCCTGTCATGGTGTATACTATAGCCCCTAAAGGAAGGCTCTATCAACTTGATTCCCCTGAAAGGTGGGGTTGCCCACAGGAGCAGAGGGGGCAGGTATAGAACTCTAACCTTCGACCTACTTGCGGCTTCTCGCTATGGACTGCAAAGCAATGTGCTGCTTAGGGAAGTCTGCCCCTTAGTGGGTGAAGATGTTACCGCAGGTTTCAACCACCTGGGCACATTTAAATTAATTAAAATTACAGTAACTCTGGGGTGCACACTCCTAGGGTCTCCACAGTATAAATGCCAAATTCGTCTAGGTATTGGCACTATGGTGCTGTTGGAGGGACAGACAGACACACATCCTCTTTTATTAAACAAAACCCTATGAAGAGAGGCTGAAAGAATTGGGCATATTTAGCCTCGATAAAAGAAGACTGAGGGGAGACATGATCACACTCTTCAAACACTTGAAAGGTTGTCACACAGAGGAGGGCCAGGATCGCTTCTCGATCCTCCCAGAGTGCAGGACACGGAATAAGGGGCTCAAGTTACAGGAAGCCAGATTCCAGCTGGACAGCAGGAAAAACTTCCTGAGCAATGGAACCAGTGACCTAGGGAGGTTGTGGTCTCTCCCACACTAGAGGCCTTCAAGAGGCAGCTGGACAACCATCTGTCAGGGATGCTTTAGGATGGATTCCTGCATTGAGCAGGGGGTTGGACTAGATAGCCTTGTAGGACCCTTCCAACTCTACTATTCTATGATTCTTTTATAGGCAGCTGCCTTAGATGGAGTCAGACCAATGGTCTACCTAGCTCAGTATTGTCGACACTTATTGGCAGTGACTCTCCAGGGCTTCAGGCAGGAGTTTTACCTGCTCTACCTGGACATGCTCGGGATCAAACCTGGGACCTTCTGCATTCAAACCATGTACCTTTGATGCTTGAATGACCTTCTCTGAATTTCATATAGTTTTATAAAAAGTGGTGTGTTAGTACTTCAGACTATAGACAGGGTGGTGGTGGATTACTTTTGAAAAAAATGTTTTAATACACATCAAAAACTCCCTTGCATGTAGAACACTAGCACATCAAGAAGAAACATTCCTATCTTGTCATCTCCCTGGCACAGTTTTCTAAAAGCAGGGAGTTTTTGCTGTGCAGAACCGATTTTAAAAACGAGATCTCCCTTCCCTCCAATCTAAAATTGTACACTTCCAGGAGGAGCCAGTCACATGGTTTTACTGAACGTGTAGCTCAGCCCCCCAACCTGTTCTCAGAAATTCTGGCTCCTCAGGTTGAGTGCTTCTGATCATGTACAGAGAGTCTTTCCTTTGTGCAGAACACCGTGGTGGTGTTATTTTTAAAGTATCTCTAGGTGGAGTGGTCCTGAGCATGCACAGATGGCCTCTTTCTTCTGATGGGAAGCACCATCTTAAAAACAAATGCCAGGACAGAGTGCTGTTAGGCACGTGCAAAGCGCTTTCTGAAGAATGCCATCTTTTATTTTTTAAAACACATCTCAAAGAACAGAGGTGGGCAGAAGGTAGATTACAATTGACTGGTGGATCTCTGGGTGATTTGCAGTAGATCACAGAAGATTTCTGTCTCCCGACTGTTTTACCACCACCACTACAAAATGAGCCTTAAATTATACTGTTGAGAGGAATCAGGTTAGCTGGGGGTAACCAGGAGTAGATTTTTGTGTGGAAAGACTGTGAGCTCTGTTCAGTTCTGCCCTTCCAAACATGTAGTGAAATAACAATCAAATCTCTGTGTTGATTTGATTTATGTAAAATATGTTTATATGGTCCTTAATTGAAAAACATTTCAAAGTGATATATAACATCATAACACTGAAACAAATAACTCAGACATTTAAAAACACAACCGTTACATACAATTTAAAAACAACAACGCTGAGTCATTATAGGCAGTTTAAAAGGCCTCAGTAAATAACAATGCCTTAACCTGGTGCCAACAAGCAGGTGAAGTTGATGCCAGATAAAACTCCTTAGGGGAACCATATTTAACAAGCTCGGGGCCACCACTGAAATGACCCTCCCCTAGTGCTTTTCCAGTGAGGAAAGCAATTGAAGGGGAACCTTAATAGATTAGCTTAAGGATGGAAAGGGGGCTTCTTCAGACACTTGGGTCCCAAGGTGTTTAGAAATTTAAAGGTATGTATTGGCAGCTTGGACTGGGCCTGGAAGCAAACAGGGAAACAGTTTCGGTTTTTAACACATCTCATTTCCTCCCCTATGGAAGTCTATTGATAATAAGTCTGGTTCTTTTTTTGACACGACAATGTGTACGACTTTATTTATTATTATTTATTTTATTTATTATTGCATTTATACCCTGCTTTTTTTCCTCCAAGGAACCCAAGGTGGTGTACATAATTCTCCTCCTCCTCTCCATTTTATCCTCACAACGTCAACCCTGTGAGGTGGGTTGGGCTGGGAGTCTGTGACTGGCCTAAAGTCATCCAGTGGGTTTTCATGGCTGAGTGGGACTAGAACCCAGATCTCCCAGTTCCCAGTCCAACACTTTAGCCACTACACCACACTTGATTTGTGTTTGTGAGCCAAGGTGCAGGCTTTTCTCCAAACTCCCAGACCATTTAGGAGGCATTTCCTCTCCTCCCCATAGGTTCTGCAACTTGTGCAGATATCTGAGCACTTTCTGCAAATTTCTTAGCAATTGCACCAATTGCTCAGAAATGTGCGCAAACTCGCTGCAGATCGCTGCAGTGGAAACTGGGACGGAGTACGGGGCAAAACCTTGGGAAAACCCATCAACCAACCCCCCCCCCCAAATGGATTTCTCTACATCCCTCCCCTCCATTAGATCTTTGGTAACTGGAAAAATAACCCGTTTGCAGAACTAGCTGAATGGGACAGAAAAGATAAGGCAAACCAAAGGTGTCTTTAGCAACGTCCCTTGGGTCGGTGGCTTTCTTCAGGTATCTTTCTTCAGGTATCTTCAGGACACGGAATAATGGGCTCAAGTTACAGGAAGCCAGATTCTGGCTGGACATCAGGAAAAACTTCCTGACTGTTAGAGCTGTACGACAATGGAACCCGTTACCTAGGGAGGTTGTGGGCTCTCCCACACTCGAGGCCTTCAAGAGGCAGCTGGACAACCATCTGTCAGGGATGCTTTAGGGTGGATTCCTGCATTGAGCAGCGGGTTGGACTTGATGGCCTTATAGGCCCCTTCCGACTCTACTATTCTATGATTCTTCACCCAGACACACACCTGCCCTTTCTGGGGGAACAATTGATCTCCTTTTTCTGTTGCTCTCGCCAGCAGAGGTCGCTGTTGCACTTCCTTCTGAAGTTCAGGCGGTCCGGAATGTGTAGGATTTTCAAAGGAATTTCAATGAAAAAGCATCACTGTCAGTCAGCCCTTATAAGGCCTTCCCTATCGGCAGAGCTCTCATCACCCACAGTTTTGTTCATGGATCAACCTTCGGGCAGCCTGAGCACACTGTCTGAACGGGGCCCTGAGAGTCTTGCTAAGCAGCTGCCCCTCTGCTCAAGCTGCCAGCCCTAAACAGCCCTAAACTAGATGGGGAGATAGTCTAACCTGTTATAAAGCAGCATTCCTGTTCCCGGCCCCTGCAGCATCACCACCACCAGGTTGGAAGAGGCAACTGGGAACATTCCAAGCCAAGGGGCAGCCCTGATCTAGGAAAGCCAATCTGTTTTAGCACCAAGGCCTTCACCTGGGCAACTAGACTGTACTTCTACCTGCCTCCCTCATCAGGGCTGGCCCAAGACATTTTGCTGCTGGAGGCAAAGAATAAGGTGCCTGCCCCTCCCATTCCAAGTACAAAAAACAATTGAATCTTTCTTCAACACTGACAATGGGTCGTTATCCTTCCCCATACCTGAAGGCAGCAGGCAAACTTAGGGGGCACAGAACATAAAAACATCAGAAGAGCCCTGCTGGATCAGACCAAGGGTCCATCTATTCCAGCATTCTGATCACACAGTGGCCCACCAGCTGTCCACGGAAAACCCACAAGCAGAACCTGAGTGCAACAGCACCCTTCCACCCGTGTTCCCCAGCAACTGGTGCGCACAGGCTTACTGCCTCAATTACTGGAGGCGGCATAGAGCCATCAGGACTAATTGCCATGGATGGCCTTCTCCTCCAGGAATATATCCAACCCACTTTTAAAGCCATCCAAATTGGAGGCCATCACTTCATTTTGGGGTAGTGAATTCCCTAGTTTACACACTGTGTGAAGAAGTCCTTCCTTTTAGGTGTTCTGAATCTCCCAAATTCACTGTTGTAGGATGACCCCATTGGGTTTGAGTATTATAAGAGAGGGTGAAGAAAAATGTCTCCCTGTCCACATTCTCCACACCATGCATAATTTTGTACACCTCTATCCGGTCTCCCCTCAGCCTTCTTTTTTCCAAGCGGAACAATCCCAGCTGTTGCAACCTTCCCTCATAGGGGAGATGCGCCAGCCCCTTGGTCATTTGAGTTGCCCTTTTCTGCCCTTTTTTCAGCTCTACAATATCTTTTTTAAGGTAGAATCATAGAACAGCAGAGTTGGAAGGGGCCTACAAGGCCATCGAGTCCAACCCCCTGGTGGCCAGAATGGTACACAGTGTCCTAAGTGTGGTCACACCCTAGATTTGTGCACAGCACACAGCTCTCTCCTCCCACACCTTGCTGCCACCTCCCAGCATTTGCCACCTGAGGCAACTGCCTCACTATGCCTAATGGCAGGGCTCGCCCTGACATATCTCACTGGGCCCCATAACTGTAATCCTACTTCTGATCCCTCACCTGTCAATAATAATCTGGTTGAGCTTTTATATTGTATTTTATATTAATGTTTTATACTGTTGTTTTATACGTTGAATGTTTTTAATTTTTGTGAACCGCCCAGAGAGCTCCGGCTATTGGGCGGTATAGAAATATAATAAATAAATAAATACATAAATAAATAAATTGTTACCCTCCACTCCCTCTGGATCAAGGCAGGGTACAACATAAATGCAAATGCCATAAAATACATATAATTAAAACATTTAAAACTAATACATTATTAAAAGCAGCACATTGCATCTTAAAATTCAACTGGGTAGGCTTGCCGGAAGAGATCCGTCTTTATAGCTTTCTTAAAATCTGGAAGACTGTTAAATTGACGAATCTCTCCCGGCAGGCCATTCCATAATCTGAGAGCAGCAGAAGAAAATGTCCTCTGGGTACTAGTTGTCAACCTTGTTTTTGTTGACTGGAGTAAATTCTTCCCAGAGGACCTAAGTGTGCGGGGCGGATTGTACGGGAGAAGGTAGCCTGGACCAAAACCATGTAGGGCTTTAAAGGTGATAACCAACACTTTATACTTTGCCTGGAAACTAACTGGCAGCCAGTGAAGAGATTTTAAAACTGGTGTAATATGGTCACCCCTGGTGTACCAGTGACCAGCCTGGCTGCCCTATTTTGAACTAGTTGAAGTTTTCGGACTAGGTACAAAGGTAGCCCTACGTAGAGCGCATTACAGAAGTCAAGCCTCGAAGTCACCAGCGCGAGCATGGCCGTCTCTAGGTCTTCTAACTCTAGGAAGGGGCACAATAACTGTAGCCTCCGTGCCAGTTATTGGGATGCTAAGCCAGGGTTAGAACCAGGAGCCCACATCTGTTTGTATAGCTCTGCTGTGTTGTGTGTCACTAGAACTATTGTGTGGAGACTGTTCTAGGCAAATGTTCTAGATTGACCTGCCAGAATTCAATGGCTCACCCTGCAGTTTTTCCAGCAATTTGTCGATACTAATGTAAACATAGAATCATAGAATAGTAGGAAGGGGCCTACAAGGCCATCGAGTCCAACCCCCTGCTCAATGCAGGAATCCACCCTAAAGCATCCCCGACAGATGCTTGTCCAGCTGCCTCTTGAAGGCCTCTAGTGTGGGGAAAGCCCACGACCTCCCTAGGTCACTGGTTCCATTGTCGTACTGCTCTAATGGTCTGGAGGTTTTTCCTGATGTCCAGCCGGAATCTGGCTTCCTTTAACTTGAGCCCATTATTCTGTGTTCTGCACTCTGGGAGGATCAAGAAGAGATCCTGGCCCTCCTATGTGTGACAACATTTCAAGTATTTGAAGAGTGCCATCAACACCCCACCCTCCCCTTTCATCAGCAAGCTCTCCCTTCACAGCACACACCCCCAACAAAGGAAAAAGCAAGAGAACAGCACTACACGGAGGCTTCGGGGTGCGTTAAATTCACTTGAGGAAAATAATCCAGACTTTCCCCATTCTAGGAAAAGACAGAAAAGGCTAGGGAAGAGGCAGGGTGTCTGCAGGACAGGCATGGCGTCATGTGAGTACCATGCTGCAAAACCACACACCAGACATGGTGAGAGTGCATTAAATCGCTGGTGTGATGGAGCCCTTAGTATTTTCAAACTATTAGCACCTAATAGTTTGAAAAGCTACAGGAGATTGCAGAGGTTCAGGAATCGGTTATCAAGTTCTTCCTTCAACCCCAATTCCCAATGACTGGAACTCTTTTCTGAAAAATGACAACAACAAACAGCAGCTATTCCGTATGCTGGCTCACAGATCAGTGCGCCTGCTAGGTGCCACCCCAGGAAAAGGTGTTATTGCAACCAATAGTTCCCATATTGTCAGAGAGAACAAAAGCGATCATTCGCTACTAATTCTGTGCTCCTATGAGGAGGCTGATACAAGGTTGATTCTCCATGTTGCTGAAACTGTTCAAAAAGGACATTTTCATTTCAAGGAAATGAAAGCAGAAGAACTATGGGCAGGTTATGGCACAGGAATGAAGATTATCCCAATACATGTGATAGCAACATCACTTGGTAGTAAGACTCGAGCTCTGCCATTCTTCCACAGCTTCACAGGTTGTGACAATGTGTCTTTCTTCATGTGGCATGGAAAAGCTAACACTTGGGAGACATGGAAGTCTTTCCCTGAAGCAAATGCCATATTTGCGGAGTTATCCCAGCCAGCCTCTGATGCGACACAGCAGCACTTGAAAACAATAGAAAAGTTCGTTATAATAATGTATGATCGTAGTAGCAGTGAAGAAGACATAATCAGTGCCAGGAAAGAACTATTTGCAAAAAAAAGGAAAACACATGGAACGGATCCCACCAACTTCAAGTGCTCCGTAACAGCATGTAAAACAAGGCGTTTTTCAAGCAGGTCAGGTGTGGGGAACTTCTTTACGGCCAATACCATCATACCCTGATCCCTGCAACTGGGGATGGGAGAAAGACGGTGAATCTGGTTGGACTACACTTCCTCCTGCTTCAAAAGCCTGCCTTGAGTTTGTTTGTTGTAAAACAAAATGTGAGACTAACAACAGATGCAAAGGCAGTAGTGCTGGACTTCCATGTACTGTGATGTATCAGTGATGGAGAATGTGGTCAAGGCTAAACGATAAAAACTAAATTCACTAAAAGAAATGGTTAAATATAAATTTTGTGTGTGTGTTACAAGATACTTTAGTACATTTGCTATGCAGTAAACAGATTTCTATAATGATCCAAAATCCTGATCCAGAAAGAATAAATCAGCCGCTCTTATGGAAATTTCACATTATTTTCACTAACTTCCCTCTTTCCCCAATTGATGCCTCAATAATATTCTTGTTGGAAAAGGTGTAAAATCTGACCTCTGAAAGTTCCAGGCTTGCAACACAAAGTGCAAGATTGGAATGAGGGTGAGACAGAGCATCTTGTTGACTTCTCAGACAAATGGGGAGGAATAAAACCTTTATTATCTCGATGAGGGTTGCTCCTATGAAAAGATTGTTAATGAATTTTTTGTAGCAAATTTTATGCTCTTTAATTTTGTACTGAGACATCTTTTCTGTGAGATTACAAATAATAGAGTTATTGTGCGGAAACTGGATTTGGGGCACCATTTTCCAAGATGATTTCCAATACCACCCTACCAAATACCACCCTACCAAATTTCACACTTGTATCACAATGTGACTAGAAATTGCTGTTAAGATGCTCTACTAATTACCCCCATTCTTAAGTCTTTGTCCCCATCTTGAAAGACCATCAGCTAGAGTCTGAGAAGAAGTGTCTCTTGAGTTGAAAGCATACCTCGATTGTGATCAAATGCATCACCTACAAACCAAAGGACATCCTGGAAACAGGGGCCCGCAGGAACTAGGCCTGTGCACCCACCCCCCAATCTGCCTTGCCCAACCCACTCCGGCACCGAAGCCAAGGCGAGATTCAGGCCCTCTAAGGCAACTTGGACTTTTCTGGGTGCCGGCTATGCAGATGGCACCCAGAAAAGGCTGCCTTTCCCTACTTACCTTCTGCCACTGCCTTCATCTGCCACGTCCATCCTTGCGTCTGGCGGCTTCCGTGCGACCAGAAGTAGGCCGTGCGATTTTAAGATATCGTGGGGGCTCTGCTGATTAGTACCTCTATGGCCACTATAGTTTGTGCCACCGGCAGATAGTGGGCAGCGGCAGACAGGCAGCAGCAGCGGGCAGCAGTGGACGGCAGTGGAGGCAGCAGGTAAGGGACCGCCGAAGGCCACTCCAAAGTGCCAATGTGCCCTGAAGTTTTGGAGCCAATTGGCTTTGGCTTTGGGGCGCCTCAGGCTTCACCTGAACTGCCTCGGAACTGAGCTGAGGCGGGCCAAATCAGCCTGCCTCTACTTAGATTCGGGGCCTCATCCTGAGGCGCTGCACAGCCCTAGCAGGAACTCAGAAATGGATTTTTTCCCTCTGCATTAAGCTGCAATTCTCATAGTAGCAGCAGGGGGGAGAATTAATTTTCTCAGCAACAATATATCGCTCCTTATTGTAATGCAATGTAGTTTGGGATGGCTTTGATTTGAATGAGCAATTAAGATCCATTAGGCTGACAAACGACCGTGCTTGTAGCAGAGATGAAAACTGCTAGAACTGTTTTCTTGACCTGGATCAGAAGGCAGCTGCTTGCATTTTGGGATTCTCCTTGCAGGACAGGGCTAAGAGCACTGTCATGATGAGTGACAGCACTTCAAAAGTTACTATTACTGCAAGGTTCAGTTGCTCTCAGTGCCCCTATTCATCAGGGTCTCTTGGGAGAGGAGGCCTCTGTCATGGACAAGGCTTCTTCTCACTGTGAGCAATGACTTGCCGGTGTCTCCCCAATTCCCCAGGGCGTGACAGACCTTTAAGGACGCTCAGTTCCCTGCTCCCTCAACCTCAGTTCTGGGCGACAATGTTAACTGCTGAGCTTTTGGTTGGGCTGCTGAGTACATCGACTGCTTGGCCTCTTTTTTAAAATTCTGCTGGGATTATTGGGAACAAGCCACTGATGAAAAGAACTCTCCTGCATTGACAGCAAGACTAGCGTGTGGCCAGGGCCGGCCCTCCCATTAGGCAGAGTGAGACAGCTGCCTCAGGCGGCAGCAGATGCTGAGAAAGTGTTAGTGAGGTGGGGAGGGCGGAGCCTGCCCTGAGTCTCCTAAACAAGCCTGCTGCCCTCCGTTGCAGCAGAGGAGGCTGCCCCCATGTCGGTGTTGAAGTAAGTTTCAACTGCAAGTCTGGTGAGCTTTTACGCCTGGGGTGGGGAGAGCCACTACCTTGTCCTTTCTCTCAAGCAGAAAAATGCCTAATGGTAGGGCCTGTGTGTGATGCATTCTGGCTGGGCTGCTGCCATACAATAAACATCCACATACCTATGGACCCGACTCCTGGTTCCAGGCTCCTCTCTGACAGCTGGCTTCAGCTCAGCCCTGATGCATCCCAATAGGGCATATAGCCCAGATTGAGACCTCCACCCTCACCTCCAGGTTCCATGGAGCAGCGTTGGTTGTTAGTCAGAGCTAGTGCAGGAGGCCCCCTATCTTTGATCTCGATTCAGGAGATGAGGAGAGTTGGGGAGCAGGACTAAGAGCTCCAGAAACGAAACTAGGACTAAGAGCTCCAGAAACAAAGCAAGGACTCAGAGCTCCAGAAACAAAGCCAAGACTCAGAGCTCCAGAAACGAAGGCAGGACTCAGAGCTCCAGAAACGAAGCCAGGATTTGGAGCTCCAGAAACGAAGGCAGGACTCAGAGCTCCAGAAGCAAAGCCAAGACTCAGAGCTCCAGAAACGAAGGCAGGACTCAGAGCTCCAGAAACGAAGCCAGGATTTGGAGCTCCAGAAACGAAGGCAGGACTCGGAGCTCCAGAAGCAAAGCCAGGACTCGGAGCTCCAGAAACGAAGCCAGGACTCGAAGCTCCAGAAATGAAGCCAGGACTCGGAGCTCCAGAAACGAAGCCAGGACTCGGAGCTCCAGAAACGAAGCCAGGATTCAGAATTGAGGACTGCAGCAAAACAACCGGAACCATGAAGAACGTTGTCACTCTGGTGAAAATCCAACCCCAACAGGAAGCTAGCCTATCAGGGGAGTCCGGAGCCTGAGAATATTTCACTGCCTTGGAAGATTCTCCAAAAGCAGCTCTGGCAGCTTGCCACACAGGGCAGCTGTGGGGACTCCTAATACTGGCCGCTGTGGCCTCCTGGCAGCCCCCCCCCCAGTGCTCTAGACAGGCGTGGGCAGACTTTCAGCCTGTGGCATCGACTTTGGGTTTTTACTACAATCCTGAGCTCCACCAAACATGGACCCAAGTGTCAGATAGTGGGGCCAGATGCAGTGGGGTGGCTCAAGGGGCGGAGCCAATCACCTTCTTCCGCCCCCCTGCCCTAGGGAGGGGGCAGCAAGGACCTCTCACTTGCTGCCTGGCTGTTGCTGGGGTGTGGAAGAACCCTAGAAGGGCACATCCTGAATGCATTTCTTCTGCCTGGAGCTTTGTTCAAGTCATCTACCCTTCAGTGCTCCCTCTGGTCAGTTATAATAAATTTACTGAAATCCATAAAAAGAGTTTGTTGATTTTTTAAAATTATTTTATTATTATTATTTAAGCATTTTTATGCCGCCATTCAGCCAAAAAGGGCTCTCACGGCGGCTTACAAAAGTATTTCTTGACAGTCCCTGCCCACAGGCTTACAACCTAAAAGTATTTATCTTGGGCTTCAACTTGTATGGGCCTTTGGATGGTGGGGTAGTGTATAAACTATCATACTATTATAATTAAAATGTAATATTTTTGTTGAGTACTTGTTATTTCAATGCGGCTTTAAACACTCTAGGATCCATTGATGAAGGGTGGTTTCCAGAAATATAAATAGAAATATATACATATATAAATGTAAACAAATAAGCACAGCCCCCTTGCCCAGGTTTAGCCCCATGCCCCCCTCCCCCCGGAAATTAGACGCCTGTGCCCCTGGGTGCCACACCTCCTCTCTGCCACCTCCTACGCTTGCACACTCTCTCTCTCTCTCTCTAGCAACTTTGCCACAGACCAGGATCCTGCCCAGCTGGGCAGCTCCCCAGACCCACTGGGGCACCAGGGAAGCCAAGCACATCCTGATCCACTCGCCTCTTCCCCAGATCTGCCAGGCT
Organism: Elgaria multicarinata webbii; assembly: GCF_023053635.1. Taxonomy (NCBI): domain Eukaryota; kingdom Metazoa; phylum Chordata; class Lepidosauria; order Squamata; family Anguidae; genus Elgaria; species Elgaria multicarinata. The sequence continues at coordinate 8,483,899 of NC_086193.1, read as the reverse complement.
CCGAACCCAACCGGCTCTACCACCCGACCTGCAGAAAACATTCCCGGCTCCCCGACCTCTCAAAACCCGCCCCTGGCTCCACTCACGCCGCCCAGGCCTTCTGAAACCGCACGTCGGCCACCCCAGTCCTCCCTCCCGTTGAACATCTGGGCCGACTCTTTACTCTGCCTCTCCGTGTTCCTCCCTGAGCCAAACAGCACAACGCTGCTCGCTCCATCAAAGCCCGACCAGCCCACCTTTGGCGGCCCGAGAGCAAACATCAAACCGTGCACGGCGGCCTCCCGGAGGCGCACTGCCTTTTATGTTGCCATTCAGCCTGCTGAGTCTGGTGCTGGGAAGCAAAAGCCCTCGTTAGAAAGGGGAAGTCTTGGCTCTCTTTGATACAGAGCTCCCACGCTGCCTGTCAATTTCCATTTTAAAAAGAGAAGGAAGAAGAAGAAAAAACAGACTCTTTCCCTCTTTCCAGCAACTCTCTCTTGCAGTGTGATTTTTGCCTCTTTCGTGCCAAACGTGGAGGTGGGGGGACATGCGAAGTATGGCATTTTCTATGGGGCAGGTTTTTCTTTCTGGTCCATCATCAAATTTAACTAGTGACCTAGAGAAAAGCTGGAGCTAGGGCCAGAGTTGACCACCTCTGATAGCTACTGCTGGAGTACACCAATTCTCCAGGGAGCGATGCTTCAGGGCCAGGGTCAAATCCAGCCTATCCCTGGCCCAACCCCCTTTTCCACAACCACAAATTGTTCGGATGTCTCTCAGATTTTGCACACATTTCCCCCCACTCTCAAAGGCTGAAATGCCTCCTCCAAGGCTTCATTAGCAGAAGCAACATTTTTAAGCCAAAACATCCTGGTGCTTTTGGCCCTGCCCCTTTCCCTTTGGCCCCACCCACCACTGGATTGTGGCCCCTGAGAGTGTCTCCAAAATGGAGTCCAGCCCTCGGGCTGAAAGAGGTTCATAAACCATAAAGAAGGTTCCTGATCACATATCAATGGAGATAATCATAATTTATGGACCAGAGTGTTGTAGGTTGCAGAGTCTTGGACTTCAGCCAAGGAGAACTGGGTTCCAACCCCCCCACTCACCCTATTCAAAACTATGAGGACTAGACTCTTATTTCATTTTTAAGTGGATCAATGGTAGATAACATGTTCTGCATGCAGAGGGTTCCAGGTCCAATTCATGGCATCTCTACATAGGGCTAGGAAAGACCCTTGCCTAGAACAGCTGGAGAGTCACTGCTAGTCAGGGTGTCACTCCCTTGCTCTGTTTGTGGGTTACCAAGCCCCTGTCTATACGATGGTGGGATTGCTCCTCATTAAATAGAAACCCGAATTTTTGTTGATCCAAATCTAGGTAAAGAGCATCACACTGCAGCAGCAACAGTGAATTATTTCCTGAATTTTTTTAATAGTGCACATGCGCATATACGATGCTACAGAGGAGAGACGATGGAAGCTATAAATTTTATATGCGGAGCTCTGAAGATTCATTTAACAAACTGGTAGCGGAGGGGGTGGAGAAGGAACAAGGCAGCAGAATCAGAGAATTCAAACTAAAAACGGCGTGAGGGAACGAGGCAGCTGATAGGTGGGAAATCGGCCAGTCACGTTGTCCTACCCTCAAAGCTCCACCCACATGTCAAAATGCGATTTAACTCTCCCAAAGACACGTAGCCATAACACAGTGCAAACTCGGAGGTGATCCAAAAGTCGCGGTAAATCGCAAATGCGAAGATGCACATTATTGTGTTTAAAACCCGGCGCTACGGCGAATGGATGGTTGCATCATGTGTCTTGAAAAGCGAACATCTGCATTTAGGTTGGGGTAAACAAGCTGTATAGACAAGCCCCAAGAGGTATCCACAACCCCCTGCCAGTGCATAAACCTGGCTACCTCTTACTACAGCACCCCAAACAGGTGGCGCTCCAAGGCTCTGCTTAAAGGAGACCCACCAACATCTAAGCCAACCTGTTCTACACTCCGACAGCTCGTACCATTGGGAATATTGTCCTCACGTTTAGTCAAAATTAGGGGTGTGCTCCGCTTCGTTATGGATCCCTGGATCTGAAGCGGAGCGGGCTGATCCGGACCTCCTAGGACCAGTTCTGGAGCGGATCGAGAGAGGTCTGCATCAGCCCAAAGTGGTTCAGAATGGTCCGAGATAAGTGGGGGAAGCGGGCTTACCTGGCTCCACCGTCCGCTGCCGCGGTCCGTGCAGTAGCGGAGCCAGGTAAGGGGGGAGGGGGGCTTATTCGGCCCCCATTTTGTCCCCCCTTCCCCACTTACCTGGCTTTGCCATCAGCTGCGGCAGCAAGTAAGTGGGGAAAGGGGGCAAAATGGTGTCCAAATATTGATCCGGACCTCCGGATCTCGCTCCGTTTCTGGTTCCGGAGCGGATTGGGTGAGATCTGGATCGACCCGAACCAGTTCGGGCCTGATCCGGAATGTCTGGATAGGGATCTGAAGCGGTTCAGGGAGGGCGTGCACAGCCCTAGTCAAAATCCCTGTTCTTGTCATTTGAACCCATTGGTTCAGAATTTACCCTCTAGAGCAACTTTGCTCCATCATCGACATGAGAGTCCTTCAAGTATTTGAAGACAGACGTCCTATTTAGGGATGTACGAATTTTGTTAAATCCATTTCACCTGTGTTTCACCGATTATCAGATGTCTTCTATTTTGTCGTCCGCTCAGTGATGGATTTTTTTTTTTTTAGTGAAGTATGAGGACTTCATCCCTACAAGTCCGCATTACCACTAATGCACATTTGCACAAATCCCCCCATTTAAAATAATAATAATAATAATAATAATAATAATAATAATAATAATAATAATGCACAAATCCAGGGAATCCACATGACTCAGAAAAAGGTGGTCTATGGCAGTATCCACAGGTCTTCTTGGGATTCATAGAAATCAGCACTCATCTGAAACTGTCGTGAATTTCTCCAACTTATCTACTTCTATTGCCCCTTTGTTGTTTCTTCTCCAGGTTAAATATACCCACAGCTCCTTCAACCACTCCTCCTGGGACGACATCCTTTGCAGCCAAAGGTGGCGGACATCTATACAGACAGTAAAAACAAGACCTGGAGCTGACTGTAGTTCAGATCATGAACTTCTTATTGCACAATTTAGAATCAAACTAAAGAGAATAGGGAAGACCCACAGATCAGTTAGATATGAGCTCACTAATATTCCTAATGAATATGCAGTGGAAGTGAAGAATAGATTTAAGGGACTAGATTTAGTAGATAGGGTCCCGGAAGAACTATGGACAGAAGTTCGCAACATTGTCCAAGAGGTGGCAACAAAAACCGTCTCAAAGAAAAAGAAAACCAAGAAAGCAAGATGGCTGTCTGCTGAGACACTGGAAGTAGCCCAAGAAAGAAGGAAAGCAAAAGGCAACAGTGATAGGGGGAGATATGCCCAATTAAATGCAAAATTCCAGAGGTTAGCCAGAAGAGATAAGGAATTATTTTTAAACAAGCAATGTGCGGAAGTGGAAGAAGACAATAGAATAGGAAGGACAAGAGACCTCTTCCAGAAAATTAGAAACATCGGAGGTAAATTCCAGGGGGGCGGAGCTGGCCGCCTGAGCAATGGCGGGGTTCTTCTGAGGCTCTAAGCGGCGTTTGCCGGAAAAAGCAATTATCTCTCTTCTAATGGGCATAAATCTTTGAGCAAACGACAGAAAATGATTATAAAAGTCACAGGAGCTGGAAAAGTGGAGAGATTTGAAGAAGGGAGGTGAGATGATTGATGTTTAATACAATGTCTGTGTAAACGGCAACACTATCGAAACCGAAAGTAAAGAGCAAACACTGACGCAGTTTAAAAAGAAGGAATTTATGCTTGCTGGACATTGATTTGTGTTATAACCTTTCATTCTTATCTCACATGGGAACGATTGAAATGCTGGCTTTGTAAGGTGGAAGTTGTTGATTGGATTTATTGGCGTGGCGAGAAGGGGGGGAGAGAAGGTGGAAGAAGCTGCATTTGGCATTCGGTGAGGGAGATGTGGGAAGCTGAGAGGCTGTGAATGATTAAACTGATCCCCTCTAGTGAATGCTGTTGTGAACTGGATATTCCCCCCCCCCTCATGAAGAAGGAAAAAGTGTTTGATATATAACAGAGAAGCCAGCATAAGTTGCTAAGGAAGTGAGTTACACTCTAAGATTTATGCCCTACCCAGAAGAGTCCCATGCCTAACGTTAAAAGAAAGATCAAAAGTTGGGCAAAGCTTAATATACAAAAAAAGAAGAAAAGAAAAAAAAAAGAAAAAAAAATAAGAAACCTTCAAATCATAAAAAAGGAACTTTCAAATCATAATTTGGCATACCTCTCCCTCCTGGAAAGGACAGCCCCTGGAGTTGAGCAAGAGGAGGAAGATAAAGACCCAGTCCCTTTGGATACAATACCAAATAAAGAAAAAAATATGACTGAAGGAGGAGAAAGTGGTAGCAACCCTCCCTCGTTGATGGAGATCAGGGCCATTATAGCTGAAAATAACATTGTTATATTTTAAAAAAATGGATCAGCATATGAGTGAATTTAGACATCAATTGTGTATTTAGCGGATAAAACGGCGGAAAATTCGGATAAGATCAAAAAGATAGAGGCTAAAGCGGATTTGGACCAGAAGAAATAAGAGGCTTTTGAGAAATCAACTAATATACAATTTAAAGAATGGGTACTGTGATCAATTGCCTTGGAAGATTAATCTAGTAGATCTACTTTTTGAATAAAGCAGCTAAAGGAGTCGCAGGGAGAAGATCTTAGAGAAATCATCGTGAACTGGTTCAAGGAGCTGATGCCTGATATATCAATAGACGGATTGGATCTGGATCGAGTCCATCGTGTGGGGGGGCAAAACCACTAAGGGGCTAGAGACATTTGGTGAAATTTGGTAATTATTATAAAAAAGAGCAAATTATGAAAGAATTGAGATTTAAGAATCAGATATAATATAAAGACAAAACAGTGCAAATTTTTAATGATTTTTCTCAACACACATTAAATTGGAGACGAAGTCTTAAACTAATAACGGAAATATTAGTGAAGAATAAAATTCCTTATGTATGGGGTTACTCGGTTTCCCTTTTTTTTTTTTTAAGATCTACATATGGGAGGAGGGAATACAGAGTAACCTCATTGGGTCAAGGTAAAGAATTGCTGAAGAGGCTGGGTCTGGATGGAGAAACAAATGGGGCTGGAGTGGGTGGGGGAGGGAACGAAGCTGGGACATCTGGAGAGTAAGAGAATTGTTAATTATGTTTGGAGATAATTGCAAATAGAAATGCCAATAAAGAGACCTGCCGGCCAGGCGCAGCACTGCCTCCCCCCCCCTTTAAAGTAGATGGCTGGAGTATTAGACTCACGGGGATATGGGGGGGGATTAGAGTGGGGGGGTGGGGAGGGGGGGAAGGTAGGAGAGGAGGGATTGGGGTAGGAGGGTGGGGGGTTTATGTATGGGGTTTGTGTTTTTATGTAAGCAAGTTTGAATTGCTGAGCACAAGGGATCGGAAGAGGATTCAAAAGGGTGATTATGGATAAAAAGATAAAGGTATCAACACTCAATGTTAAAGGTTTGGGGGCAGTCGTGAAAAGGAAGAGAATAGAACAAATGTTTAATAAAGAGGGATCAGATATTATAATGGTTCAAGAGACACACCAAGGCTCCGAGAATTCGAATATGATAAAATTAAAGTGGTTAGCCTATTATGAAAAGTCATTAGGGACATCGAAAAAAAATGGAGTGGCCACTTTGATTTCAAAAAAAAGTGGGTTTATATTAGAAGAAGTAAAAAAGGATGATAAGGGTAGATATCTCATGTTAAAAGGTAAAATTGAGGGAAAGGTATATACTTTGATTAATGTTTATGCCCCAAATGAGAGGCATAGAGAGTTTTTTATAAAGTTATTTAAAGAAATAGAAGAATTTAAGGAGGGGTATGTTATATTAGCTGGGGATTTTAATATGGTTATGGATAATAAATGGGACAGGTCAAATCCCACTAATGCTGAAAAGAGGAATAATATGACTATATTGAATAAATAAATGATACTGATTATCTAGATCCATTCCAGTCTGGGTTCCGATCTGGTTACGGGACTGAATCAGCCTTGGTCGCCCTGATGGATGACCTTTATCGAGAGAGGGACAGGGGGAATGCAACCCTGTTAATCCTGCTCGATCTCTCGGCGGCTTTTGATACCATTGACCATGGTATCCTCCTGGATCGACTCCGTGGGATGGGCATCGGAGGCACTGTTTTACAGTGGTTCCGGTTCTACCTACGGGGTCGTTTTCAGAGAGTAGCATTGGGTGACCAGTCCTCGGCTTCTTGGCAATTGAGCTATGGAGTGCCGCAGGACACCATCTTGTCCCCAATGTTATTTAACATCTATATGAAGCCGTTGGGAGCGGTCATTAGGGGATTTGGAGCTAAATGCCATCAATACGCTGATGACACGCAGCTCTATCTCCCTGTGACAACTGAATCAGGTGAGGCTGTGCAAGTCCTGGACCAGTGCCTAGACTCAGTAATGGGCTGGATGAGGGCCAATAAACTGAGACTAAATCCTGGCAAGACGGAAGCCCTGTGGGTGAGTGGTTCCCGAGTCCGGGAGACAGGCTCATTGCCTGTTCTGGATGGGGTTGCTCTGCCTCTGAAAGAACAGGTTCGTAGTTTGGGGGTACTCTTAGACCCATTTCTGTCGTTGGAGGCTCAAGTAGCCGCCACGGCTCGGAGTGCCTTTTACCATCTTCGGTTGGTTCGCCAACTACGGCCTCTCCTGGACAGGGATAGCTTGACCACGGTGGTACAGGCATTGGTAACCTCAAGACTGGATTACTGCAACGCGCTCTATGTGGGGCTGCCCTTGAAGCTGCTCCGGAAGCTGGAGCTAGTGCAGAATGCTGCAGCTCGGCTGCTGTCTGGAGCTGCCCCTTTCCAGCATGTAACTCCTCTGCGGAGGGAACTGCACTGGCTGCCTATTCGCTACCGGGCCAGGTTGAAGGTTCTTGTACTTGTGTACAAAGCCCTAAACAACTTGGGAACAGGATACCTGAGAGAGCGCCTTCTCCCTTACCAACCTGCCCGGTCACTGAGGTCATCCGAGGGCCTGCTCCTGCTGGTTCCACCTAGAACCATCCTCCGATTGGAATCCACCAGGGGAAGAGCCTTCAGCGTGGTGGCCCCCCTCCTGTGGAACTCCCGGCCTCTGGAGGTCAGGCAGGCTCCAACCTTGTACTCCTTTCGGCGCCTCCTGAAAACATCTTTATTCCAAGAAGCCTTTCTTTAACATGCAGCCTTGGATTTCTGTGTTGTTGTTGTTTTGCTTCTTTTTAAATTTTGTTTTAACTGTTTTATTCTGTTTTTATTTTCATTTTACCTTGTACACCGCTCCGAAATTTTTTCAATGAGGTGCGGTATATAAATATTCTAAATAAATAAATAAATAAATAAATATGCAGATGACACCACTTTGATGGCTGAAAGCGAGGAGGAGCTGAGGAGCCTTATGACAAAGGTGAAAGAAGAAAGTGCAAAAGCTGGGTTGCAGTTAAACCTAAAAAAAACCAAGATTATGGCAACCAGCTTGATTGATAACTGGCAAAAAGAGGGAGAAAACGTGGAGGCAGTGACAGACTTTGTATTCTGGGCGCAAAGATTACTGCAGACGCTGACTGCAGCCAGGAAATCAGAAGACGTTTACTTCTTGGGAGGAGAGCAATGACAAATCTTGATAAAATAGTTAAGAGCAGAGACACCACACTGACAACAAAGGTCCGCATAGTTAAAGCAATGGTATTCCCCGTAGTAACCTATGGCTGCGAGAGCTGGACCATAAGGAAAGCTGAGCGAAGGAAGGTAGATGCTTTTGAACTGGGGTGTTGGAGGAAAATTCTGAGAGTGCCTTGGACTGCAAGAAGATCAAACCAGTCCATACTCCAGGAAATAAAGCCGAATTGCTCACTTGAGGGAATGGTATTAAAGGCAAAACTGAAGTCCTTTGGCCACATAATGAGAAGACAGGACACCCTGGAGAAGAGGGAAAGTGGAAGGCAAAAGGAAGAGGGGCCGACCAAGGGCAAGATGGATGGATGATGTTCTGGAGGTGACAGACATGACCTTGGGGGAGCTAAGGGTGGCAACGGCCGACAGAAAGCTCTGGCGTGGGCTGGTCCATGAAGTCACGAAGAGTCGGAAGCGACTGAACGAATAAACAACAACAAAAACCCAGAACTAGGATGCTGGCCTGGACCCACCATCCAGTGAGGCGTTTTGCAAAATCTATTTATGCTGTTCTATTCCAAGGAAAGACAGATATTGAATAAATAGGTCAATCAACAAAGCACTTTGCATCAACGACACTGAGCTAAGCACATCGAAAATCAAACTGCCAATATCAAACTGCCTTTATATAAATCAATGGTGCGACCATTCATGGAATGCTACGTACCATTCCAGTGGCTGAACCTCAAAAACAGATATTGTAGACCTGGCAAAAGGGTGGCCCCTATGATCAGGCTGTTCTCCTAAAGAGAATGGTTACAACATTTGGGGGAGGTAGCTTAGAAAAAAAGGTTAGTAATGAGTAGGGCTGTGTGCAGCGCCTCAGGCCAAGGCCCTCAGCTTTAAGCCTGAGGCGCCCCAAAGCCAAAGCCCATTGGCTCTGAAGCTTTGGGGCGCCTCAGCGCTTCGGAGCGGCCCTCGGCAGTCCCTTACCTGCTGCCTCCACCGCTGTCTGCCACTGTCCGCCGCCACCCACCGCCTCTGTCCTTGCGTCTGGCGGCTTCCGCCGACGCATATGACCGGAAGTAGGCCGCACGATTTTAAGATATCACAGGGGCTCTGCTGATTAGTACCTTTATGGCCACCATAGTTTGTGGCCAGGACAGGGAAACGGAAGGGCCTTCTTCACACAGCAGAGAGTCAAAACTATGGTGTGGTGATGGCTGCCAACTTGGACGGCTTGAAAGGGGGTTAGACCAATTTGTGGCAGATCAATGGCTATCAATGGCTATTAGTCACAACGGTTGTACATTACCTCCAAAATCAGAGGCAGTATGCTGGGGAACATGGGCAGTGTGTGCTACTGCTCTCATCTCCCACTCGTGGGCTTCCCACTGGGGCTAGATAGGCCTTTGGCCTGATCCAGCACAGTTCTTTTCATGTTCTTATGACTAATAGCCCAACTAAGCATAAGGTAGCTTCCTAGGCTCCGATTCCACCCTCATCAGTCATGACAACAACCTTGTAAGGCAGGCCAGCATAATTACCTCTGTATTACTAAGGGCTATATTACTAAGGAGCCCAAGGCCGGTTTGAGATCTGGATCCCAACCTGGCCCAGGACGCTCTTTGGCTCACAGCGCATGCTCCTAACCAAAGAGAGAGAATTTTGTTATTCCTGTCAGCTGTTGTCAGTGGAGGGGAAAGCACCATTAGAAAGAAAGAAAGAAAGAAAGAAAGAAAGAAAGAAAGAAGACCTCACAGTTTCCTGTCAGGAATGAGAAATGTTTTTCACATCTCAGGCGGTAAACGGGTGATAATTACAGCTTAATCAGCCTGCAATGCAAATATTCTGAAGGAAGGAGGGGGGGAGGATATGGAGAGAAATGGGGGTGGGGAGAATTCCTGCCACACAAGACATATGGAGTTTAATTATTTCAAGTCACTGATAAAGGAGGGTGGGGGTAGCAGAAATGATTTGTGGATATGTTCTTTCCTCAGCACTCTGGTACTCCCCCCCCCCCAATTAATTTTGCCTCTTAACCGTGTGTGTGTGTCCGTCCTTTTTCAGCAGCATCCTTAACGTTAGTTGCGCCATGAATGGGCAAAACACGTCACATGCTAAAGTGGGCTTTTTAAATTAGTGATGCTGGTGGCCTCTTTTCTTTCTTTCTTTTTTCCTTCCTTCTTAAATAGCAGCAGCCACCACCAAAGAAGGTTCTTATTTATTTAGCTGTCTATAATAATAAAATGCTACTTAGGCATGGAGGTTTTATTAGAACGAAGCATCTAGGAGTCTTTTACAAGCAATTATTAATTAATTAAGCTTTCGAGGCATCGGGGAAAGATTGGGTGGGGAGGGAGGAAGAAAAGCTATTAAAGAATCCTTCTTGGTCGCTTCTACTCTTGGCTGAATGGTGGGAGAATATTCTTGTTATTCACCATTATTCACTAGTATTACTATTATGCACTATTGTTTCACCATCCAGCAGTGGGCAACAGAGATAAACAAGGACTCTTAAAGAGCCTCTTTTTCTCCATCTCTCCCTGCTGTCTCAAAAACGTAGGGTGCAATTCTATGCATGTTTAGACAGGAAACATGCATAGACTTTTTCCTGTCTAGACACACATAGGATTGCACCCTTAATTTATTAATAATAACAGTGGGACCTTCAACAAAATATTGCAGTGTGAGGAGCTTCTGTTCAAGATGCCAGCCAGCCAGCCAGGCCCTCCGTTCCATTCCGTCATGCACCCCAATGGAGGGGATTTCCTCAGAGGAAGACCTAGAGCCCCCAGCATGTGCCCTGGCTCAGGACCTGCCAGAATCAGAAGGTCTGGAGGAGCCTGGGCCCTCACCAGTGCCAGCCCAGGAACTACCCTGCAGGAGGAGGGGGGATCCACTTCAGAGGCAGAAGAGGAGAGACCCCCCAAGCCCCTGGGCAGGGCCAGGCAAAGCTGGTCATAGGCCCGGGCCAGGTGGGAAATGTAGGCCCCATTTCAAACTGCTCATTAAGTATTTTTTATCAGTTCTAAATACATACAAACTAGAACAATGTATTAAAAAGGTAATGGCAAGCGCTTTTATTCAAGATGTATATAAGACATCAGTTCTTCACATTCAGAAATGTTTTACGTGCTTTTCTTTGGGCAAATTCATCAACAACAGCAGAAAAATCAAGCAACTTTGCCTCTACAAGGGGGACTCGGTGTCGGCCCCCTCAAAATTGTAGGCCCAACTGCCCATCTGGCCCCCATCTGCCCAGCCCTGCCCCTGGGAGCAACGTTGGCTGAAGAGACAAGTCAGACTCTTTGAGCTGAGGAGAAGTACCTGGCTGCAGCAGATGACTTCTGGGAGGAAAGAAGTGGCTGGCAAAGAGCCTTTTTTCAGAAGCTACTAAGAAGCTACTTCTGGATCCTGGGCTAGGTTCTGACAGCCGGTGCTTAAGAAGAGCAGTTTGGAGCTAGAAGAGTTGATGGAGACAACATTGATTCAAGACAAAGAAAAGGAAGCACTTCTTCACACAGCACATAGTTAAATTGTGGAACTCACTACCACAAGATGTAGTGATGGCCACCAATTTGGATGGCTTTCAAAGGGGGTTAGATACATTCCTGGAGGGGAAGGCTATCAATGGGCATGTCTACACCAGCCATTTATCCCGGGATTGTCCCGGGATCATCCCTGTGCATGCAAATGACACACAGGGGATCCCAGGAGCAGGCAGGGACGATCCCTCCATTTGCCTGGGATAATCCTTAGGTGTAGAAAGGGCCAGAGGCTACTACTAGCCCTGATGGCTCTATGCTACCGCCAGTATCAGAGGCAGTATGCCTGTGTGCATCAGTTGCTGGGGAACATGGGTGAGAGGGTGCTGTTGCACTGTGTCCTGCTTGTGGGTCGCTGGTTGACAGCTGGTCAGCCACTGTGTGAGCAGAGTGCTGGACTAGGTGGACCCTCGGTCTGATCCAGCAGGGCTCTCTAATGCTTTTATGGCCAGACTTTCCTGAATCCAGCTTCCCTTGCCGTGACTCCAGACTTCTTCCTTGACTGAGACTTGGCTGGCATGAGTCTTTCTGGACTGGACTCCGGCTCTTGTTCTCCCTGCTCCTTGTCTGCTGTGTTGCCTTGGGACCAGATCCCCATGTGACCTGGACTGTTGACACTTTGCCTCTTGCATGATGATGCCTGTTTGCGCTGATCACCTTGGGACTCTTGAACCTGCAGCTGCTAGCCTCAGTTTCTGGACTGGGATATGTTCCTCCCTGCCATCCCTTAAAATTCCGTGCCCACTAAGTATGTGCAGCCCTCATTGGGCTCTTTGAGGGCAGGAGCGACTGCTTCAGGTTTTTCCCCCAGATACTTTTTTTTTATACGTCTGCAATCATTGGGATTTCCTGGAGCCTCTTGGTCATGGGAGCTGTTGTTTTAGCTTCATGAGGATCAGCACTCAAAATTTGCATTGTTATCGACTGCTTATCCATGTCACACTGTCATGCAAGTTTGCGCCCATTTAACTCGGAATGGCTGAGAATTGCATTTGCTTCATTTGTTTGTATGAACTTACCAGAATTTGTAAATTTCTCCATAAATGGGATGGAAAGAACATGAGATTAAAAAAAGAAGCAGGAGAAACCAAAACTGACAAATTGGTCATTTGATGCAGATTGCGTTGGGAGTTAGTTTGGCTCTGGGTTTGAATCGCTGTGGATTCAGCCATGTTTGTGGTGCTGAATTCGGATTGACACTTCTTTTTCATACAGGCACCTCATCTTTAACAGCTGTATGGCAGGCAGATACAACGTGATCTTCTCCATGCTGTGAATACAGCGGCAGCCAAAATTGTGGACACTTTTTGACATTTTCATGTTTTGCAACTTTGCCTGCTTATAGAAAATGTTCTGTTTCACGAAATTCAAATGTTTCTATATCAACTGAAATATCTGATTCATGTAATACAACAACCTTGCTTCTTTTCCTGGGTGTCCAATCAACTCTTTTCTTTGGTGCCATGGCTCTATTTATGATGGACGTACATATACTTTTAATTTGAGAAATACTTCAAATATTCCCACCATCTCCAATTGCGCTTCAGTTACAGAACAAACAGCAAAAGTGACTTTCCCCAACTTGAAACATGATGTATCGCAACTACTGCCATGTGATTGGTCCCCAGAACAAGGACTGTGATTGGCCAGTAGGGTTTGCAATTCCAATCCGCTTCTTCACTCAATCACACCTGTGTTTGTTTTTAGACTAAAGTAAGCATAACTTCTTTTGTACTGCAGATATTTGCATTCTGTTTTTTTGTATTGAATTCAGCATTAAATTCTCTTTCAATTGATATATAAATATTAGAATTTTGTGAAACAGAACATTTTCTATAAGCAGGCAAAGTTGCAAAACATGAAAATTTCAAAAAGTGTCCACAATTTTGGCCAGCACTGTAGCTTTGAATAGGACCAGTGCAGATGGGTAAGAATTTTGCTTCTATTCATTTCTGATCAGTATTTACCAGAATTCAAAAATGTCCTCCAAATGGAAAGGGAAGAACTTGAACATTTTTTTTTAAAAAAAAATTTGAACGTGGGAGAAACTGGAACTGGAAGTCCTGGTACAATAAACAACAATAAATATAATTAAAAACATGTTAAAATATGCTTTAAAAAGCCATCATTCCAAATATCAATACCATCATGTCAGTAAGTCAATGAGTAACAACAGAACTATCAATAAATATCAACGCAAATAATGCAACAATAAGAAATGATGCAGATGAACTAACCGCAGAATGCTGAAGCCATGTTACTTGGAAATAAGTCCCACTGAGTTCAAGGGGGCTCTAGGACTGCTGCCTAAATAATCTAGTCCAGCCATTTGAACCCAATCAGGTCCATGATGAATGGCACTTTACAAAGAGATAGGTCCCTGCCCCAAGCAGGCCACAATCTAGAAATTGACATATGGAACAGGCAGCAAAGTGAAGCGGGGGCAGACAGCAGAAGAACAGTGTGAGATAAAAGCTTAGCACGGACTTGTCTGCGAACATTTGAATTTATTTTCATTTCTAATTGTATTTGTTTATGAGATTTTTATACTGCCCCTCAACCAAGGCCCTGTCTTGAATATGACGCATTGGTGCTGTGAGCCCCCAAAACCAAGCAGTTTAGCTGCTGTGGAGTTCTCCCCACGCCGAGAAGCGAGCGCAGGGTTTACATCCATTGGAGGAGGGGGTGCCACCACCCACCCCTCCCTGGCTTTTTCTCCCTCTCACCTTGCGGGGCTTTTCCCCAACAAAGGAACAGTGAACTTTACTTCTCCCCACGCCTAAAATCGGCATTTGACTCTATATCCCACGACTTTCCCTGGAGCGAGCTAGAAAAGGACTGTATCAAAAGAAGACTTTCATTTTTTTGCTTCAGTGCCATCGACTCTGGTTCGCTGTAGTAACAAGGGCACCTTACCAAGGAGATAGTTTCCTCTCGAGGTGTCAGACAAGGGTGTGTACTTGCCCCCGTTCCATTCAATTTGTACTGGCAGACTATCCCCTCCACCTAAAATTGGCCTCACAAAAGTTTCCATTCTGCTCTATGTTGATGACGCTGTTCTGATCTCCCAGACCTGCCTGGGCCTTAAGAAATTTTTGAGTGGTTTCACTGAGTATTGGGGTGGGTGGGTGTTACTCTTCCAGGCACTGAGTATTTCCCATGATGCCGCCCCCTCCGCCCTAGTGGTGTTACATCAGAGGCCTTGTTATCCTGTTTTGGTGGGAAGTAGTAGCCAATGGGGCAGAATGGGGTAGGAGCAAGGTCTGCAGCAGAGGTGGGCAGAAAGTAGACCTCCAGTTGTCTTGGACTTCAATCCCCAGCATTCCTGACCATCAGCTATGCTGGCAGGGCCTTCTGGGAGTTGAAGTCTCAAACATTTGAGCTCTAGTTTCTGCCCACCCCATCCTCTACAGGACTCACCAGATAGAGGCCTGTGATGCTTTGACATCCAGAACTCCCTCTCAAGATCCGCTCACTCCTTGGAAGCTGGAAGGCTGCACCATGGCTGAGGAGGATGGGGCGGATGGCTGCACTGCTGGGCCTGGCCCAGGCCTAGCAGCCCGGGCCTGGCAGCGAAAAGTGAGCGTCTGCGCCACACGGCTGAAGAGGATGGGGTGGAGGATAGCCACGCTCCCGGCCACCGCCGCCACCATGTACCTTCCGTTCTCCCGTCGTCGTCTCTCCGCCGCCCGCTGCTGCTGGAGTCCCGCCAAGACTGTTGCAACCCAAGCTGGCTGCTGCAGTTGCGCAGATCAGCCAGCCAGGTCTTCTGCGCGCTTGCACGAGATCTGGGCTCCTGGCCCAGAAATCTCACGAGACTTCCTATTTCCTGTATTCCAGAGGGGAAGAAGACCAGGCCGTGGGCAAACAAGGCCTACCGTCACTGCAGCCAGGCAGGGCGCCTCCTCCGTTTCCCCAGTTGCTCCGGTAGGCCTTGTTTGCCCAGAGGAGTCCGGACTTCTCCCGTGGGTATGGTCACACTACTTTAAAGGCGTAAGCGCCTCACCCTGCCATCTCTCCATGAACTCATTGTGTTCGGTGTTCATGCCTGCATTGGTGCGCCAACTCCGTAGGGTGAGAAGCCCAAGTATGCTGCACCTGGAGTGGAAGTCAGAGGTGTCTGGGGCATCTCAGTCCTAGGTCTCTCAGACGTCTTGGGGTCAAGTGTCTCCAGTTCAGCTGTGGTGCTCAGTCCTGGTAGAGCCTCTGTCAGCATCATGGATTCTTCAGCCTCTGTGTCCTGATCACTGCTGGACTCAAACATCATGGCAATCGGTGGTGACGTCAAGGAAGGACCTTGGGGCAGACGTCCAGGGGACCCACTTGGCAGAATGAGCAGGAGGGCCCTACAAACGCAGCAAGGCTGGCTGACCACATTTTGAAATAAGTGAAATTATAAAGACACCTTGCCATCTATGATAGGGGTCCCCAACATGGCCTCTGCAGGTACCTCTAGTGGTGCCTGTGAAAGGATACCTAACATAGACCCTTCCTAAAAAAAAAAATTTTTTTTTGATGGATTTGTATGAAATGCATATCACTTTCTAGCAATTATACATGACTTTCAACACAAGTGGACCAAATATCCAAATAGGTATCCTTTTGAAGGTGGTGTCTTTATGCCACCTGTTCAAATAGTGATGGCATCGTAAGGTCCGTTGCATTATAGGACATGAGCCTTTTATCCTTCCAATGTTGTAATATTAGTCTTTTAGTTATCAAAAGAGTGCAGATAATCTATTTATGCTGACTAATAATTTCCATGAAACAGCTAAATAATTTTTAAAAGTGTGCACACCAGTGAATATTTAAGACTGTTCCAGTACTAAATTTATCTGTGTAATAACTTCCTCCCAAAAAGAAGCAACTACTGAAGATTGCCAAAATGTTTAAAAGAAGTGTCACCCCCAGCAATTAGCTGAATTAGGCAATCCCTTATTAAAGAGATGTTGCAATGCCCAGTAGACACGTAATTGAACTTTTTGCTGGATAAGATGCAGATTAAGATCCATAGACACCACAGGGAAACATCAAAGTGGCTATCTACTGCATTTTGTAGTGGTGCCCACAGATGTGCCCACAGGTCCAGAAAGTTGGGTACCCTTGCCCTATGGTCATCATCCAACACCCTGTTCCATGTGCCCCATCAAATGAGGCAAAGCGGGTGGCTGCAAGAGAGAGGACCTGTTCAGTGGTGGCACCCTGTCTGAGGAATATCTCCCCAAAGGGGCTCCCCTGGGACCTTCATTGTGGTCTTCTTGGTGCCCAGTTATCTGAAGGAACGCCTCCTCCCATATGTACCTGCCCGGACCCTAAGGTCATCCTCAGGGGTCCTTCTCCGCGAGCCCCTGCCAAAGGAAGTGAGGCAGGGGGCTACCAGGAGCAGGGCCTTCTCTGCTGTGGCACCCGGCTGTGGAATGAGCTCCCTAAGGAGGTTCGCTTGGCACCTACATTATATGCTTTTAGACGCCAGGTGAAGACCTTTTTATTCTCCCAGTATTTTAACTGTTTATAAATAAATTTTAACTTGGTGTTTTAAATTTGTAATTTTGCATTGCTGCTGTTTTTATCTGGTTGAGCTTTTATACTGTATTTTATATTATGGTTTTATACTGTCGTTTTATACTTTGAATGTTTTTCATTTTTGTGAACTGCCCAGAGAGCTCCAGCTATTGGGCGGTATAGAAATGTAATAAATAAATAAAATAAATAAATATTCTTTATTCTTCCAGGCATTAAACTGAAGAATTGGCATAGCACTTCTAGATCTTTTTATTTATTACATTTATATCCCGCCGTTTTTCCTCCAAGGAACCCAAAGCAACATACATAATCCTCCTCCTCTCCATTTTATCCTCACAACAACAACCCTGTGAGGTGGGCTGGGCTGAGAGTCTGTGACCGGCCGAAAGTCACCCAGAGGGTTTCCATGGCTGAGGGGGGGACTAGAACCTGGATCTCCCGACTCCCAGTCCGACACCTTAGCCACTATACTACACTGGCTCTCACCAGCTCTTGGTGCTGGTTTATTTATTTTTGCTGGCATCTTTATTTTGTTTTTTAATTATGTGCAGCACGATTTTACCCTCACTGCTGATTTGACTTTGTGGTGTTTCATTATTGTTTTATTGTGATTTTATATGTCCCATTTTAAATTTAATTTACCTGTACACCACCCGAAGAACTTCGGTTAGTGGGCAGTCTAAAAGTGAAATAAATAAAACCAGAGTAAAATGACCAAACTGCACCACTGCTGACAACTGTGGGAAATTTAAAAGGCAGCTAGGGTGGCCAGGTGTCCTCCTTTAGAGGGCAGTCCTCTGTTCTGGAGAGTTGGCAGAAGACAGTCCTCTCTTTGAAGAGCTGCCTCGTCCAAGTCCAGTTTACAGATAAAGAACCAGAGGAAAGAAGAGAGAACCGGACAGGGCGCCTTGAAGGTTTCCATCAACCATGAGCTCCTGGGCTGCTGACTGAGCAACCATACAGTTTGTTTGTTTGTTTGTTTGTTTATTTATTACATTTATATACCGCCCCACAGCCGAAGCTCTCTGGGCAGTTCACAAAAGCTAAAAACAGTAAACATTAAAAGTATACAAAATTTAAAAACCATCAGAGACATAAAAACAACAGTGTAAAAACAGCAGCATCCATTTAAAACAAGATCATTCCACAGTCGGGGGGCCACCACCAAAAAGGCCTTCTCCCCCGTTGCCATCCTCTGAGTTCACCTAGTCACGCCTCTCCACTAGGGTGAGATGTATTGTATTTCTATTTGAAATTATAGAATTATTTCTAAATTTGCACCAATTCATTTAAATGTGCGCATGCAATTTTTATGCTGTCCTCTTTTTTTGGTGATGCATTTCCTCTTTTGGGGCAATGCATAAGTAAGTAGCTACCTTAATAGGGCCAGATAGATAGGCATTGTCCACAGTGGGCCATACTCGGCCTGGTGTGCTGGTACAGGGGGGAATTGCAGTAGGGCAAAAAGATGAGGCCATTCATGGACTTTATTATCCCCTTGCGTGCGTGCGTGTGTGTGTGTGTGTGTGTGTGTGTGTGTGATGAGTTTCACCTTTCGCACATTCAAGCCTGTGAAGGAAGTCTTATTTTTTACAACCTGACTAGCAGGAAGTTAAAAAAAAAACCTGAATAATTTACAAAGGCTCTTCATTAAAACAGATTTATTTTTGGCAGCTTCCTCTGACTCTCCCTTTTAGCAAGGAAGAACAACCTCCTGATGGGGCCTCATTAGGCAATCCTCCGCATTAACCCTTTCACAAACTGGGTGTAAATCTATTACGTTAACATAAGCACATTAGCACATAAGAAGAGCCCTGCTGGATCAGACCAAAGGCCTCTCAGTTCCAACATTCTGCTCCCACCGTGGCGAACCGGATGCCCCAAAGGGAACTTCACAATAAGAAATGAGCACAACAGTGTGCGTGTGCCTGCCTGCCTGCCTGCACTCACACCATACAGACAGACACACACACAACATGCCGATGATACTCCCCTTGTTGTCGGAGTCAGCTGGGGCTGTGAAGGTGCTGGACCAGTGCCTGGAGGCTGTAATGGGCTGGATGAGGGCCAATAAACTGAAGCTGAATCCTGATAAGACAGAAGCTCTGTGGATTGGTGGTTCCCGAGTCCGGGAATTGGGTAAGTGACCTGTTCTGGAGGAGGTGGCGCTCCCTCTGAAGGAGCAGGTACGTGGCTTGGGAGTACTCCTAGATCCATCATTGTCACTGGAGGCTCAGGTGGACTCTGTGGCACGGAGTACTTGGGGTCAGCTTCGGCTGATCCGCCAGCTATGGCCTTTCCTGGACAGGGACAACCTAGCCACAGTAGACCACATAACACCAGTCTTAAAGGAATTGCACTGGCTGCCTATACGCTTTCGGTCGGAATTCAAGGTGTTGGTAATGACATTTAAAGCCCTAAATGGCTTGGGACCTTGATACTTGAGGGAGCGCCTCTCCTTAAATATGCCTGCCCGAGACTTGAGATCTGTTGAAGGAGCACTTCTCCGCATCCCACCAGCACAACACATTCGCTATGTTGGGACAAGGGAGAGGGCCTTCTCTGTTGTGGCACCCCGACTGTGGCATGCCCTCCCCTTGGAGGCCCGACTGGCGCCAACGTTGATTTTATTCTGGCACCAAGTGAAAACATGGCTTTTTAACAAAGCTTTTAATGGTTGAATTCACTAGGCACATTGCTTTAACTGTTTTAATAGTTTTACTGCTTTTAAATTATATATTGTTTTAATTTGTTTTAATTTGTTTTTAGCTGAGTATATTTACTGTTTTTATGCTGTATGCTTTTATCTGTACGCCACCCTGAGATCTTATTGATAAAGGGCGGGATATAAATATTTTAAATAAATAAATAAATAAATAAATAAATAAAATTATATTTATTGTAATTATTTGTATCCCACCTTTTGCTCAATGCTGAGCCTCAAGGCGGCAACTGGTATAGAAAGGCAGACTGCCTCTGATTCTGGAGATAATATATGTCCATCATGAGTAGTTCCCATTGACAGCCAAGGGGCTCTTCTACACCAAGCAGGATATTCCACTATGAAAGTGGTATATAAAAGGCAGGAGCCACACGACTGCTTTATAGTGGTATTGAACTGCACTGTAAGACCTACACTACTGCTTTATAGTGGGACTGAAGCGTACTGACAACTGTGGGGGTCTGTGACACATCTACACCGAGGCAGGATATAGCACTCTGAAAGTGGTATGAAAGCGGTATATGGTCTGTGTCAATGAGCCCCGATAGTTGTCAGTGCACTTCCATACCGCTATAAAGCAGCAGTGTGGCTCCTGCCTCTTATATACCGCTTTCATAGTGCAATATCCTGCTTGGTGGAGATGAGCTCCAAGTTAGCACCTATCAGTACATCTTGTGGTAGCAAATCCCACAGTTCTATGGGCTCTGTGAAATACTTCTTTTGATCTGTCCTGAATCTCCCACCATTAATTAATTTATTTCCAATATTTATATATGCTACTCATGCAAAGATTCTAGAGCAGTGAACAACAAATCGAATAAAAGAATAAAAACAGAATAAAAACATCGTATTAAAATTACATTTTAAAAAGAAATTGGATGACCCCCTTTGGGTGCTGCTGTTATGACAGAGGGGGGACTTTCTCCCTATCCATTTTCTGAGTATCATGCATCATTTTATTCATCTCTGTCATGTCCTTTGCTTTACTCTCCTTTTTTTGCTTTAAGTTCAATAGCAAAGAAGAGGAAATTGAAATCAGCACAGATCTCCCCCTGCCCCCAGTTTCATACCCAAAAGAGCTTTTAAAAAATCAACTGCTGTATCACACCGGCGCTTCATTGCACTTTCGTCCTGCCTTGTTTACTGTTTTGCCCAGCGACCCTCACACGACGTTGTCCCTGTTCTGCAGTTATCTTGCCCCTTCCTCTCCGTTTTTCATGTTTTTCTAGGATGGGGAAAGTGCGGTATTTTTTCTCCATGCAGGATAAAACCGCCCTTCTGTCCCTGTGTATTGCCGTCCTCACGCTACGTCGCAGAACATCCCTTCTTGGGTGGGTGTGCATTGAAGGGCAGTCTTGCTTACAAAAGAGGAGGGCGGGAACGGTTCTCCTCTGGCCTGCTGAGTCGATCGAACGGAGTTTCACTGCTCCAACCCCACTCTCATTGCTCTACTAGTTTCGACTTCCCTGTTTGTTTTTTTGCCTGCTGTACAAGCTGCCCAGCTGATGAAACGCTAAACGGCGAAACTTTAGACAACAAAACCAGAGCGGGGTGGGTGGGAGGGGGAGGCGCCCATGTCCATCAGAATATCCATCAACCACAAGAACCAATGAACTGGAGGGGGAAGGAGAAGAGGCGGGGTGGGCAGTGATGCCAGGAAGTGCGAGCCGGCGCAGGTGAAAGGGTAAACAAGGCAAAATAGTGCAAGAATGCTGCACGTGAAAGTGACCAGCGTTTGATGCACTAATGAAATGGAGGTGGAAATCACGGATGCATACCAGGGAAAGTAAGCGTGGTGGAGCTCTTAAAGTACCAGTGCTGTTCAAAACAGCAAGAACAACCAGCAACTGGTGTTTTCTTGTTAAATATATTCATTTTTATTTTATTTATTTATTTTTTAAAAAAATCGAGTTGCCTTTCAACCCACAAAGAGCCCCAAAGGTGATTTTACATTTTAAACCTTTGAAACAATTTGGAAACATTAAAACATGGCGTGCAACAAAATAAGAGCAGAGAAAAACAGAGTGGAACTCCTGCATTTAAAATCACTAGAAAACTTTAACAACCAAATTAAAGCTGCAGGAACCCGGCCCTCTTTTGTATCTGGTCACTCAGAGGGCAGGGCTCCTGCAGCTTTAACTGTTGTGATGAAGAGGGGATTTCACCAGGTGCTGCACGCATACAAATGACACCTGCTGAAATTCCCTTTTCTATGCAACTGTTAAAGACGCAGGAGCCGTGTCCTCCTTTCCATAGGGTCACCCTACCTTCATTGAGGCTACCTTCTTATGGCCATTGTCCCCAGCCCAGCTGATATTGCTCTTCCTCCTTCTTCTCATCATGGCTCCTAGGCAGAGAACCAGGGAGCAAGCAGGCCGGGGTCAGAGCAAGAGGCAGGTCAACAAACAGCTTGCAATGGGGAAGAGGAGGAACCATTTCTGGGGTTCTGGGCAGTGGGCCCTGCTGGGGCGTGGGCCCTTGGCAAGAACCCGACCACGCCAACCCTTGATGCTTGCCCTGGTGTGCAACTCCGGGTTGGTATTTGTTCATTTTTTAATAATTCATTCTAGGCATTCGGGGGAGGGGAGGGTCATCAGGTTTCACCCTTCCCTCCCTGGCCACAATATTGACAAAAATAGCCCTGCACCTGGTGGCAATTAGTATCAACAGAAAAGCTTCCATTGCTACCAATGGGCTTCCTCTAGGTGCAACTGCATGGTCTACCTCTTGCCACCTCTTCCTTCTCCTTCCATCCTGTGCTGAATTTTACCTTTCATCTTCCTCCAGGCTGGGAGCTGTCCCCTTGCATTGTATTCAATGCTGTGCACAAATTGATGATATGGACATAATATTGACAATAATGATTGTGAATAATAATAATAGCTTATCACTCCAGGGGACGGATGGAGAGAGTGTTTTTTCAGTTTTCCAGTGCTATTTGGCTAGCCACTGACGGAAACAGAATGGCTGGGTTTGATGAACCGATCCACCAAAGCCATAGTGACTATGCAACTAAGAATCTAGGGCATGAATTTGCTTTTTCCCTCCTCCCTCCCAGTCCCCTTTCCTTTGCAGTCATGTCTTTTAGACTGTAAGCCTGTTTCATTTCTAATCTTTGTAGGGAGAGCCAGTGTGGTGTAGTGGCTAGAGTGTCGGACTGGAAGTCGGGAGATCCGGGTTCTAGTCCCCACTTGGCCATGGAAACTCACTGGGTGACTTTGGGCCAGTCACAGACTCTCAGCCCAACCCACCTCACAGGGATAAAATGTGAGGATAAAATGGAGAGGAGGAGGATTATGTACGCCGCCTTGGGTTCCTTGGAGGGAAAAAGGCAGGATAAAAATGCTATCAACAAAAATAAAGAAATATGTATCTTAGAATGAATTATACTAACTGGAACCTCCATGTTCAGACGAAGGGGACAAACAGGACAAGGTATTCTCCTTCATGTTGATACCAGTAATGAGATGGAGTGGGTTGGTCTGGATGATAGTTTAGGGTCCCCAGTTTACAGCCAAGTGAGTCCAATTGTTAAAAAGATTCAGGATTAGTGAGTGGGAGGGCTGAAACTGGTTGAACAAGTTTAGCCTTGTAGCTTGTCATTGTGTTATCCTGACGTCTCTTAAGGACCAGGGAGTTTCCAAAGGGGTGGCACCTCTCCTAAGGAATTCAGCCTGTGTAAAATGCAAGTAGTTGCAGCTAGAGCCAAGAGTCTGAGACGAGAGCAGGCATGGGTCAGAGAGCCCAGTTGCAGCTCTGGTGGTATCTAAAGATTGCAAGAGCCCCTGTCCCTACCAAAAAACAAAACAAAAATCTGATGGGGCTACAGTGCCTGCTGGATCCCAGTGCCGCCCTGCGATTCGGGAAACAAGCTGCTAAGTGTTTTCCCAAATGGAGGGTTGTGAGAGAAATGCCAGCAAGCCACAACAAACAAGTAAAGCAGCCTCCCTCAATGTGCTGGACTACAGCTTCCAGTATCCCCAGCCAGCAGGTTGGAGCAGGTTGAAGTAAGTAAATCATGGAAGGCTCCTGTCCAGAGAGAAAGGTAGTTGCTTTATCCCATTGCTTACTCCTTGTCCTTCCAAGTGCAGAGGCCTGGGATTGAACTGGCAACCTTTGGCATGCAAGCAGGTCCATGCTCTGCCTCTTTGCCTGTTTGTATTGCTCTGCCTTCTCCTGATCAGCTTCCACTGCAGAGCATGTGGCTTTGTCCTTTCCCTGCCTCTGATGTGACTGAGGGAAATTCCTGCTGAGTTTTCTGCACTGAGTCTAGCTGGATCTTTCAGTCACTCCTGCTACCTACTGTCAAGGCTGGGCTGACCATGGGCCTAGCATGAGC
The DNA here is from genome assembly GCF_023053635.1 of Elgaria multicarinata webbii. Classification (NCBI taxonomy): domain Eukaryota; kingdom Metazoa; phylum Chordata; class Lepidosauria; order Squamata; family Anguidae; genus Elgaria; species Elgaria multicarinata. The sequence goes on along the minus strand of NC_086193.1, from coordinate 8,460,021 downwards.
CAAGAACCAGCCTGGAGTGAGCTAGTAATCAGAAACCATGAGTCAGGAACCAGCCTTCTGTGAGCCAGGAAACAGGAGTTGAACCAAACTGTGAAACCTGCCTGGAGTGAGCCAGGAGTCAGAAACCAGGAGTCGAACCAAACTGGAGTGAGTCAGGAGTCAGAAGTCAGGAACCAGCCTGGAGTGAGCCAAGAGTCAGAAGCCAGGAACCAGCCTGGAGTGAGCCAGGAGTCAGAAACCAGGAGTCGAACCAGCGTGGAGTGAGCCAAGAGTCAGAAGCCAGGAACCAGCCTGGAGTGAGCCAAGAGTCAGAAGCCAGGAACCAGCCTGGAGTGAGCCAGGAGTAAGGAACCAGGATGAACAAGCCTGGAATGAGTTGTGAGCCTGAAGTTGAACCAGCCTGAACAAAGAACCAGGGTTACTGAGAAAAGACCATAAACTGTGATTCTGGACTACAGAACAAGGCTGGAGTAAAGACCAAGAGTGATCAGGATCAGAGGACAAATGAGAAGGCAGGACTCGTCAGCAGGACTAGTGTGGGCTCTCCCACACTAGAGGCCTTCAAGAGGCAGCTGGACAAGCATCTGTCAGGGATGCTTTAGGGTGGATTCCTGCATTGAGCAGGGGGTTGGACTCGATGGCCTTGTAGGCCCCTTCCAGCTCTGCTATTCTATGATTCTATGACTAGAGACAGAAGACATACCATAAAAGGAACAACTTGTTCAAGCAAGCTCATCCGGGACAGGAAGTCCCCCCTTTTTAACCCCTTCCTATCCAGGAGGGTAGGGCCCTACCCTGTGCCTGTTTACACTTCCCTGTGCCTGTTTGCATTCTCCTTCCCTCTTTATTGTTTACTACAACTTATTAGATTGTAAGCCTATGCGGCAGGGTCTTGCTATTTACTGTGTTATCTGTACAGCACCATGTACATTGATGGTGCTATATAAATAAATAATAATAATAATAATAATAATACAGGAGGATCAGCCTGGGTGGGCAGAATCAACCGAGAAGATTCTTTCTTATCTCAGAGGCTGCATTCTGTGATTTACATCGTGGGGCAGCGAGCAGCACTTCCTGACACCCAGCTTCAGAAGAAGCTGTCAGTTGCCCCTCTGTAGGAGTGCTGGTGGCTGACCCCTTTCTGACACAGTCTCTTTCTTTGCCCCTGCGTCCAGTGTGAGTGGTTCCATGCGGAGATATAGCAGATAGTCCCTAATGTCTGAAGAGGCTGCCTGTTACAGCTCCGCATGAGTCATAGCTCTGATCATGCTTCTTTTTAAGCAGCACACTGGAAGTAGTGGCCCTGTTCAGGAGACACCTTAAACCATGTAAACAAAAAAGCCTTAACCACTGTGGTTTCAGGTGTCTTCTGAACGGGGCCAGTGACTCATGCAGAGACATGGAAGGGAGGGAATGAGAGAGGTGCGGGAGGGAGGAGGCCCTCTTAGAACAGGTCATTCTTCCTCATACCCACTTTCCTCATATCCACTTTACCCAGAGGAGCTTCTCTTCTGCTGCTCCCAGACTGTGGAATGGCCTGCCAGAGGAGACTCCTCAACTTGACAGTCTATTAGCATTCAAGAAAGCTATCAAGACGGATCTCTTCTGGCAGGCCTATCCAGTGGAATTTTAGGAAGTTTTTAGAATGTTTTTAGGATGTTTTAACAATGTATATTATGTTCTTAATTCAGTTTTATGTATTTTATATTGACTGTTGTTCCCCGCCTCGATCAAAATGGAGAGGTGGGTAAGAAATAAAATTATTATTATTATTATTATTATTATTATTATTATTATTATTAAAAGCCAAAGCTTTCCAATTCTAAGGGTGAACTGATGAATCCAAATTTTAACTCAGCAAAAGAAACAGCAGCAGCAGCAGCAGCAAAAGGGTGCCCCAGATAACCGAAGTTGCTGAAGCACTCCCCGGCGTTTAAGGGTGCCCATGCAAAGTGACCACTGGGGAGATCTTCCTGCATTTATTTATTTATTTTATCTATTTGCCACAGAGTTTTCATGCTGCTTTGCAAAACTAAACCAGAAAAAAAGCCTGCATAAAGTATTTAAATAAATACAAAGCCTAAAACGGGGTAGGCCATCTGAAGCCCTAGGTTAATCCAGGCCCTGACAAGTTTGGCCTGGTTCAGACAACGCGCTAAACCACAAAATGGTTAAGGGAATGCATGCATTCCCTTCACCATTTTGTGGTTAAGCAGCATGGTTTAGCGCGTTGTCTGAATGGGGCCATTGAGCAGCCCTCTTCTAAACAGAGAGAGAGAGAGAGAGAGAGAATCCCCTTACTCACTTTACTGCTGTTTTTTGCAGTAATTATTTGTTCTTATATCATTTTTATGGTATGATATACGCATTTTAGTGTAAACTGCAGGGTAGCACTGTGTTTTCGTTTGTTAAATGATATTTCTACTCCATCTTTCCTCCAATGGGCTCAAGGCAGTGTAGATGGTCCCTCCCCTGCTCTTGTCATTACAACAACCCTGTGAGGTAGATTAGGCTCAGAAAGAGTGATTGGCTCAAGATCACCCAGTGAGCTTCACGGCCAAGTAGTGGAGCGCCTGGGAGAGCTGCTTTAGCATCCTGACTGGTTCTGACGGAAACCCGGGAGTGGATGCACACACCCCCACGGGCATCAGAGCCACCAGCCTCCACTGGGCAGAGCACCTGCATTGCATGTAGGTCCCAGGTTCAATATGCAGGCAGGGCTAGGAGAGACCCCCTTCCTGGAAAGCGGCTGCCAGTCCAAGTAGGCAATACTAAGCTCCATGGGCCAAGGGTTGAACACACTCTTAAGGCAGGCTCCTGTGTTCTTGTTTTAATCACTCCTTTCTTCAGAACCATGAGGACTAGAATTTTACTTCTTTTTTAATGGAAAGTACTATAGCTCGATGGTAGAGGACTAGCTTTGCATGGGAAAGGTCCCTGGATAAATAGGTATTTATTTATTCATTTCCAGGTGGGAAAGCTCCCAATTTAAAAACCTGGAGTGAGCATAATTAGAAATGTGCTGGGTCAGATCTCTCTAGCCCAGCATTCTGTTCCCACCGTGGCCGACCCGATGCCTCTGGGAAGCTCACAAGCAGGACAGAAGTGCCACAGCAGCACCCTCCCACTCGTGCTCTCCAGTCACTGACATTGGGAGGGCCCTGATGCGGGAGGCAATAGAGAACTCTCGTAACTCATTGGCTGTTGAGTGCCGCTGCTACTCATTGTAGGCTGTCTTGGACTAGAGGGATCAAATGTTTGACGGTGTAAGGCAGCTTTTAATATTTCTATTTTAAAGTGGCCTTTTCTTCAGAACCATGAGGACTGGACTCTTACTTTATTTTTAGGAGGCTTCCAGCACCTGCTTTGCATACAAAATGTCCCAGCATGACATCTCTCCATAGCGCTGGGGGAATCCTCTTTCCGACACCCCGGATATAAAATATATTGTATTTTATATCATGTTTTTATACTGTTTGTTCGATACTTTGAATGGTTTTAATTTCTGTGAACCGCCCAGGGAGCTTTGGCTATTGGGCGGTATAAAAATGCAATCAATCAATAAATAAGTTTGTGCCGGCCAGGATAAACCTGGGGTGGGGGGTCCTTGCAGCCTTCCAGATGTTGCTGGACTCTAACCCCCATCATCCTCAGCCAGCGGTCAGGAATGAGAAGAGCTGTAGGCTGACAACATCTGGAGAGGCACAGGTTCTCCACCCGTGGCCCAATGCTGACTCTGCAGCCCAAAGCAAGGGAAAGCCACATCTGGATAGGTCAACACCTTGCATCATCCCTTACCGATGGGGCTGATGGGAGATGTAGGCCAAATACATCTGGAGAGCCACAAGCTGCTGACCCCTGGCCTAACCGGTCGAATGCAATGCACGTTGTAAGTTAGTCACGATGAGCTGTAAGGTGACCATATGGAGAGGAGGACCGGGCTCCTGTATCTTCAACAGTTGCATAGAAAAGGGAATTTCAGCAGGTGTTGTTTGTATATATGCAAATCCTGGTTAAATTCCCTCTTCATCACAACAGTTAAAGCTGCAAGAGCCCTGCCCTCTTTTGTATCTGGACACTCTAGTATAGTTCCTGCAGCTTTAACTGTTGTGATGAAGAGGGAAGTTCACCAGGTGCTGCGTGCTTACAAAGGACACCTGCTGAAATTCCCTTTTCTATGCAACTGTGAAAGATTCAGGAGCCCTGCCCTCCTTTCCGTAGGGTCACCCTACGAACTCAATCCCTTGGGTTTACCCTAAACAGGCCTGATGTGGGGTTTTACCCCAGGATCCGTAGAACCCGGAGCCAGGGCCGCTGTGTGGGTTTGGCTTCCGAGCCCAGTGGTCCAGGGATGGGATGTTTGGCAGATTCAGGGAGTGGTGTGGATTCCAGAGAGGTTGCATTTAAAAGGGAGAGGAGAGGAGGGGGGGGGCGTTGAAGGGAGGAAAGGAGGAGTATAAAAAAAGAAGAGGGAGGAGGGGGGGGGGCTTGGAAATGCAGCGGCAGAGCAGCAGGTGGTGCTGCTGTGCAGCCGCAGGAGGAGGGAGTCCGCAGCCGCCATTAAACAATAGGAGAAACAGCAGCAAAAAGAGGAGCAGCAGCAAGAAGAAGAAGGAGGAGGAGGAGGAAGAGGAGGCGGCGTCTCTCTCTCTCTCTCTCTCTCTGCCTGCCCTCTGCAAGGCCTGCAGCCCCGCGGCGCCCAGCCCAGCCCGGCCTGCCCTCGCTCTCCTGCTGCCCTGACCCTCTCGCCTCCCCTCGCTCCCCTCGCCCTGCCCGCGGCCTGGTGTCGCTGCTGCTCCTGCGGCGCTTGCAGGGCTCGGCGGCGGCGGAGCAGCGGCACAGCCGGCCCAGGCGCCCACAAAGGCGGCCGCGGCAGCCGCCTGGTGCAAAGCGACGCCCGCGCGCTCCTTGCCCGGTTTGCGCGGCAGCCGCAGCCGCCCGAGCGCGATCCGGAGCCGATCCGGAGCTAGGGCGCAGCAGCCCGCTTCGCAGAGGAGCCTGACATGATGTTTCCTCAAAGCCGGCATTCGGTAAGGGAGGGGCTGGGGGAAGGGGAGTGGGCGGCGGGGGGGGGGGCGCAAAGGGGAAAGGGGGGTGCCCGGGGGGAGAGGGAGGGCGGGGGGTTGGGGAGCCAAGGGGAAGCGGGCCAGGACAGATGGGAGAAAGGGGGTGAGATTCGGTTTACCCCCCCCTCCCACGCGCGCGCGCGCGCGCACACACACACAGAGGAAATCGGATCAGGGGTGCATGGGGAATTGGGGGTGTTGGGAGATCGAAGTGTCGAGGTTGAAAGAGGAGGAATTGGGGTTGCAAAGAGAGAGAGACAGAGAGAGACAGAGTATCAATTTGCAAAGGTGGCTTTTGGTAAAGGAAGTGGAGTAGGGAAATGTTGGGGTGCGTGAGGGGGAGGGGCCCTGAGGCTGGGATTTGGGGAGCAGAGCAATGGAGGTGCCTGAGAGAAGTAGGAAAACTGGAGGGGGAGGGGGAGGTGCAGTGAAAAATGGAGGACCTGGGAGTTTTCTTGGTGTGTGTGTGGGGGGGGGGGGTGCGTGTGGGGAGCAGGACTTGGATTGGAGAGTTTTAGGAAGGAGCTCTGTTTGATAAGCAGATCCGGAGAAATGGTGGTGGCACAGGCAGAAGTCAGGATGCAAAGGGAAGGGCGTGGATCATGCCCAGAGGGGGAGAAAAGTGGGGGGGGGATTGAGGGCACACGGGGGACATGGACCCCCTAATTCGGATCCTGTGGCATGTGGGATTGGGGCAAGGCCGGAGGACGCAGCATGCAGCTTGCCTTGGGGAAGCTGAGCAGGCCTGCTCAGCTTCCCCAAGGCGAGCTCCATGCTGCGTCCATCCTCCGGCCGTGCCCCACAGGATAGATAAAATAAATGCTGTGGGGGAACCTGAGAGGATGGCAGTGAAGGAGAAGGGGTCAGGATTGAAAAGAGGGAGGGAGGGACCGAGGTTCTTTAGTGAAAGAGGCCAAGGGGCATCAGGGTGCAACCAAAAGTGTGGGTGCTTGGGAGGAATTGTTGGGGGTGGGGGTGATGGGGATGGAAGGATCACTGCTAATTTAAGGGTGCACCCAAGGGTCAGGAAGGAGTGTGGAGCCTCTCCAGGGTCTCCCCCCCCCCCAATTCTAAAAGGTTGAAATGCCTTCTCCTTACAGGCAACAAGAGCTTTAAGCTAAAATATGTGAGTAACTTCGGTCCCATCCACCACTCCAATGCAGCCCCCCCCCCCCCCAAAGAGCACATACGAAATTGAATTTGGGCCTTGGACTGAAACCGACACACACACACACACACACACACACACACACCTGGTGGTAAAGAAAATAGATTGTTGCAGGACGTCATATAAGAAAGCTTGAACTGAAGGATGTAGAAAGGCAAGTATACAGGGAGAAATGTTGTGGATTGAACTGCAAGGGTCTTGTTGAAAAGGAAGGGTTGACAAAAAGACCAAGTAACATCATCATCATCATCATCATAATTCTTACCCTCCTCTCCATTTGGATCGAGGCAGGGAACAACAGTAAGTATAAAATACTGATTAAAAACGTATTATACATTGTTAAAATATCCTAAAAACATCCTAAAAGCATACTAAAGGCATCCTAATAATAATAATAATAATAATAATAATAATAATAATAATAATCAGATTTCAATATTTATTTATTTATTTATTTATTTATTACACTTATATACCGTTCCCATAGCCAGGGCTCTCTGGGCGGTTTACAGAAATTCTAAAATTGAGGTAAAAACAAGTATACAAAATTTAAAACTCTAAAACACAGAACATACACACATAAAGCATTAAAAACTGATTAAAAACTAAACATGTGGGTAATTAGATCTGTTATCATGAGATCTGCTGGGATGTGCCACCATATGCCTGGGCAAAGAGGAAAGTCTTAACCTGGCTCCGGAAAGATAGCAGCGTTGGTGCCAGGCGAGCCTCATCAGGGCGATCATTCCACAGTCTGGGGGCCACCACTGAAAAGGCCCTATCCCTCGTTGCCACACTCCGAGCCTCTCTCGGAGTAGGCACCCGGAGGAGGACCTTAGATGTTGAACGTAGTGACTGGGTATATTTCAAGGGATATGAGTCCTTCTTCATGCAGAGTATTAGCCCTGTGGCTCTCTTATAGTTTCACTGCAAAAGATATTCTTGGCTGCTGCTTTTTAAAAATAAATCAGCCAAGAAGCAGCTGCCAAGAATATGGCTACTCTTTTGCAGTGAAACTATAAGAGAGCCACAGGGCTAATACTCCGCATCTATTACCAACACTGGAAACAACTTTTTTTGAAGTTTGTAGGAAGAAAAAAGGCATTCTAAGCACAGTGTATACCTTTAGTGGGATCAGCTGGTAATCCTCATGGTGTACACACACTCACACTTACACACATGTGTGTGCGCATTGGGGAGATGGGGATTGCACCTGTTTCCAAGCTCTCATATTTGCATACCAAAAAACAAAATAAAATTCAAACTCCCTTCATGTAGAAAAGTAACAAGTCAGGGAGAAAGGTTCATTTTTTGTCCTGATGAGCTAGCTTTCCTTGTGAATGTTTTTTTTTAAAAAAAAAATAACAACATTGTGGTGGGTATTAAAAAGAAAGAAAGATCTCTTGGCTCATAAGACAAGCTCTGCTGGATCAGACATCTCCCTGCTCCCTTCAGTGGCCAGCCAGAAGCCTCTGAGAAGCCACAAATGGATCCTCAAGTGATACAGTCCAGGACAGGTTTTGTTTCTTGTTGACTATATAAATAGGCTTATGTAAACATAGCCGCACCAGATCAGTTTATAGTGCAGAGAAATGCACTGTTGGTTCTTATCTGTTGCATAGGATCCAGAGGTCTTCTCCAAACAGAAGCCCAAGCAAGGAAGTTGCATTTTTTCTTAGCAGGAACATAAGAAGCTCCCTTACGCTGAGGAATACCATTGCTACATCTAGCTCAGTATTGTCTACACCAGTGGTCGTCAACTGGTCAAGAACCAAGACCCACCTTGGACTCCCAACCTCCAACGTGGGACCCACGTCCACAGTTTCACAGTTGCCCCACGTGGCAGTAACAGCTTTGCCACAGCTCATCTGGACTGATCTCACGACCCACTTTGGGGTCACGACTCACCAGTTGAAGACCACTGGTCTACAGGCAGGTGTTCTCTATGTTCTCGGACAGGGCTCTCTCCTAACCCTATCTGGAGAAGGTGGGGATTGAACCTGGGACCTTTTCCATGCAGAGCAGGGGCTCTACCAGTGAGCTACAGCCCTTCCCCAAAATAGATGCAGTACTTGGAGGCCAGTAGAACTGTTGCGGAGGGAAATGCGGAGCTGTTGCGATTTGGAGTTCCCTGGGAGAGAATGCGGTGGTGTGGGCGCTTCTAGGACAGCGCCTGCGACATCTTAGACAACCAGCGAGTGACACCCGCATCACCTGGCTTATAGTACAAGCAGAGGGAATTTGGGGCCCTGGTGGACAGGGCAGGAGAGGCTCTGGAGACCTAGGCCATGGCTAGATGAAGGGGTTGGAGGGCGACGAGCTCACGGTTTTATGATTGCAAGATCGTTGCCCTCGTCTACATGCTGTGCGCAACAATGCGGCTGCCATTTTGGATTTTTTGCTTTAACGGAAAAGGAGCGCATGAGCGCTCAAACGCAGCAGTTTTTTAAAACAACAACACCTCCCCCTCCCCCCACCCCCTGATGGGCACAGAGCTCCGTGCCCCGTTCCTGGCTTCTCACAGTTACTCGCGAGGAGCCAGGATAACCCACGACGTCTCAGGATCATCCCGAGACCGCGGAAAAAGCAGGCTAAAAGGGTAGTGTGATATCCCGGGCCAAAGGAGAGATCATCCCTCCCTGCCCCCTGGATCCCCTGTGCATCATGTGGACCCACAGGGATGCTCCCGGGGCGATCACTGGGTATTGCCTGGTCTAGCCATGTCCCTAGAGAGTCTATAGAGTGAACAGAGGCCAGGAGGCTTGTCTCTTCTCCACACTCCAATCTGAAGTTGGTTAGGCTGGAGGCTTTTAGTATGTGAACCGGAATTGGCTGTTCACAGCCTCTTGCCAGTTTCAATCTGGAAAGCCTGGTTTTGTTTTGGCAAGCTGCCCAGAGGTGAAATTGACGTGGGCTTTTCCCCATAAGGGAAAGCTGTACTGATTCATGGCCCTTCCCCTTCTAACTCAAGTTAAGATTCCAGTCCTCATGGTTCTAAATAAAGGGCTGGTTTTAAATAGGGGACCTGTCCTATACCAGGTCAGACTGTTTGCTCCTCTAGCTCTGTGCTTTCTCATTTGACGCGCAGCGGCTTTCCTGAGTTTCAGGCAGAAAAGGTTCATTCTCATCACTTGCTCCCTGGTTTTTTTTAACTGGAGACACCGGGGATAGAACCGGAGACATTCTGCATGCCAAGCAGATGCTGTGCCCCTGAGCTACAGCCCTTTTTCCTAAGGGACAAAAGACAGCAGTGGGGTGCTCTAGGTCGTGTAGGACATTTGCCCCACAGCTGGATATCGATGTGGAGCTCAGTTAGGGTGCATTTGTGCAGATCATTTTCCTTTTGGGGTGTCCCTGGGGGAGGGGGCTGTTCTTCATCCCCTGGTTTTCTCTCCCTCTATTAACTCTCCCTGGGTGGTCTAATCACATCCCATGGCTTTCAGTATCACTTGTTGATGACCATCAGCAATGCCTCTCTTAACACTCCATCCCAATCCCCAGTTAAAAGGATCAGGGAGCAGGTGGTGGAAAAAGACCCTTCTCTGCCTGGGACCCTGGAGAGCCACTGGGTCCAGGTTATCTGAAAGATCATATTCTCCCTTACAGCCTGCCCATGCTTTAAGATCGTCAGGGGAGGCCTTTCTCTCAGTCCCACTACCATCACAGGCACGCCTGGTGGGAACACGGGAGAGGGCCTTCTTGGTGGCTGCTCCAGGGCTCTGGAACCCTCTTCCTGGGGAAGCCAGACTGGCTCCCTCCCTGATGTGCTTCAGGAGGCAGGCAAAGACTTTTTTGTTCCAGCAGGCCTTTGTTGAATGATCTGGACCTCCATCTGTGCCAAGGACTTTTAAAATTGTCATTTTAAATGTTTTAATATTTGAATATGTTTAATGTCGTTTAAACTTTTGTATATCTCTATTTATAGATTTTAAATATATATGTTTTAAATTGTGTAATACAGCCTTGAGGCCCAGCAATGGACAAAAGGCAGGATATAATAATAATAATAATAATAATAATAATAATAATAATAATAATAAAAAATATAATCTTGGTTCCCACTTTTTCTCAGTTTTTTATGGGAATGGGTGCTTAATATCTGCTTGGAGGACTAGCGGAGACATAAATAATTTTCTTTGTTACTAATGTTGATGGTTTCTTCTGGGTTTTTTAAAATTGTTTTTTGCCTGCTCCTCATAAACTGGCAAAACCAAAGAGGTTTCTTATAGTTCAGGTGTTCCTTACAGTCCAGGCGCTTGTAGCTCCATTTGTTATAATTTAATTTTTTTTTTAAAAAAAAATTAAATTTGTAATAATTATTTGAATACAGTGTACTTTTAATATACCAAATGTAACAATTTTATGCCAACCTAACTTGGACATAATTACATTTTATGTTCCTAAAGTAACAAAGTGACTTTCAATCTGTAAAAAGTGCTAATATAGCATTTTTTCAATTTTTCTGAAAATTTTCAATTTTTTCCGAGGGGGGGGGGAACCCAGAAAAAAAATGTGGTTTTTTTCCATGGCTTCAAAATTTCCAGAAATTGTACATGTCTATGCTCAGCCCAGGAATTCTTTTCCAGGACCAGAACTGGAGCTTATACAGAAGTCGTTTTGCATACAGCGATCTACTCCAATGTCCCTGCAGACTTCCTTGATTTTGGCAGCCTAATTTGGGGGGCTGCAGAGGGGGAGGCTGTTGCTAGTGTCAAACCAGATGGAGTGAGGAATCTTTGCTGATCAACTGCAAATACCCAGAGATCTGCCAGTACATCTTGATCTAATTTCAGCCCACCACTGGAGCAGATAATACTGGACAAATGAGATGTACAATTAGCTCACCTGGTATAAGGAGTGTGTGTGTGTGTGTGTTTTTGAATGGGTTGTGCTACAAAAAGCTGCACAAAGGGGGTGCCACTTTTGACTGCTCTCTTACCTACCAAAAAAAAAGCAAAAACTCTCCCTGCAGTTAAAAAGCCAGCACAGTGGGAAACAGATTCACCCTGCTGCATTAGTTTAGTACTTAAAAGGAGGTCTTTAATAATAATAATAATAATAATAATAATAATAATAATAATAATACATAGGGCAGCATTCAGAATTGTGGTTTTCCCCTCCCTGTGCTGCCCAATGTGGAACATCCCATATTTCCACCTTATTCTGCAAATGGGTGGTGGACAAAAAGCCACATCTTTATCCTTCAACCTTCCAGTTTCCGTGTCCTTGACCTTTACTCTCCAAATGCCTTGTTTTAACTGTGCTTTTATGTTCCATTTTAATAATACCACTCCCTATTTGTTTGTTTTTCTTTTTACTTGATTTAAATTCTGTTGGATTTTATAAGCCACCCTGAGGACTAGTATCTTTGAAAGGCAGCCTAGTGATTTAATTATAACCAGGGATGCTTTAAACTGGATTCCTACACTGAGCAGAGGGTTGGACTCAATGGCCTACATTTATTTATTCATTTATTTAAAACATTTCTTGGCCACCTTTCAGGGCAGAAGCCCTCCCAAGGCGGCTTACAGCAATAAGATACATAAAAATAGTTAAAATATTAAAAGGGATGACAACATAAACACAGTAAAATAGCAATAAAACAGCAATAAAAGCCAACAATGGCCCCTGTAATAAATATAGTCAGCCTGTCGCCATCCTTCAGCAATGGGTAAAACATGTTTTGTTTTACCCATTTCAGGACTAGCGCCCCTGAAAGGCAGCCTAGCGCTATAACAATTTTTTTCTCCCTCTTTGTGGTGTTCTAGGGTTCTTCGCACCTACCCCAGCAGTTGAAATTCACAACGTCTGATTCCTGCGACCGGATTAAGGATGAGTTCCAGTTGCTCCAGGCTCAGTATCACAGGCAAGTTCTCCTAGATGCCACCCCACCAACCCCATGTCTTATCCTCCTGACTCTTATCACCCCCGGCCAGCATGAGCTATGCTTGAAGATGATGGGAGTTTGAGTCCAAAACAGCTGGAGGGGGCCAGGTTGGGGAAAGTTGAAGTTGGACCACCGTAGATGGTAATTTTGTGGTTAGGGTCACAGGAAGACCCATGTGGGCAGCTATTCAGGGTGCCCTAAAGATCTTCCAGGAATGACAGCGGCATTCCAGGTGATATCAGATGCTGGAATTCTATTACTTTGGCACTGGGGTGGAAAACCCTATGGTTCCAGTCGGAGACTAAATGATGGTCTGTGCTAATATATCTTTCACTAGCTCTCCCCGACCTGTTTCCCTCCAGATGTGTTGGACTGCAATGCCCAGCTGGGGATGATGGGCATTGCAGTCCATCACACCGAGAGGGAAACAGGTAGGGGAAGGTTGGCTTAACAGCCAGTGTGGTGTAGTGGGCTTGAGTGTCAGACTGGGAGTCAGGAGATCCGGGTTCTAGTCCTCACTCAACCATGGAAACCCACTGGGTGACTTCAGGCCATTCACAGGCTCTCAGCCTAATCTTTCTCGCAGGGCTGTTGTTGTGAGGCTAAAATGGAGAGGAGGAGGATTATGTATGCTGCTTTGGGTTCCTTGGAAGAATATACGTGCAGTCTTCATCGTCGTCGTCGTCATCATCATCTATGACTCGGGTTAAAAGAGGAGGCGATGGAGTGAGAGGAGACACCAAGGGAATGGTCGGTGGAGAAGGAAGTGGCACCTAGTGGTGACCTGGGCAGCTGCCTTGTGCCTTGGCCTTTTTAGTTCATGATTGGCAGCAGCCCTTCAAAGTTTTAGGCCAGGGCTTTCCTGGACATGCCTGGGATCTGGTCAGGAGGGCTCCTGCAGCTTTAATTGTTGTGATGGAGAGGGCATTTCACCAGGTTCGCCATATATACAAATGACACCTGCTGAAATTCCCTTTTCTACACAACTGTTAAAGATACAGGAGCCCAGTCCTCCTGTCCATAGGGTCACCCTACCTTGGGAGGGAAGAGGCAGTGCAGTGTTGGCAGGAAGGAAGTGAGCAGGCATGGGGTGGGGTGGGGTGGGGACCCGAAGTGCACAGCGAGGACAGGAATACATATCATGGGGCTTGAATCACAGCGCGATCCTGTGCCTTTCTTCTCAGAAGTAGACCCCACTGAGTTCAATGAGGCTTACTCCCGGGTAAGTGGGTATAGGGTTGCAGTCCTAGGCTCCGTTGATTTATTTTATTTTATTTTTCTTTTGCTGTGTTATATTGGTTTTCTTCTGTGTATATGTATGTGTGTATATATATATATCGTGAGCCATGTAGAACTTTTAGGATATTAAATGGAATAAACGTAGTATAAATGAATAAGTAGTCTTTATAAACAACAGTGTTGCCTGTTCATTAAATTATCAGTTTTGCTGCCTGTTTTAAGCTTCATTGTGTGTATATATAATAATAATAGTAATAATATATTTTGTTGTTATTATGGCTTATAATTAGTTTTAAGGGATCTCATATATATATATTCAACTTGATCCTTGTCAGTTGCTTTGAGAATTTATTTCCTTTGAAAAAGCAAGGAGATGACAGAGCGAGTCCTTGGGAGCCACAGACCGGTTCACCAGCTCAGCCAGGACTTATGAAGTTCTTTGTTTTATTTTAATCCATACCTCAAGGAAGTTTTGGGGTGAAGGGAAAACTGCATGAGGAAGACATTGGGGTCTCTGAGATTCCGTTGGAATTGTGCTATTAAAAAAAATCCTTCACATATAACAGCTTCATATTTTCTCTTCCGCTAAGTCAGGGCCCCGTCAAATACATCATGTTGTTTGTTTGACTCCTTTTTTCAACTGTGATTTATGTGAGTTTATTTGGCCTCAATATCAGGATTTTACAAGCATCATAACGGGTCCAGCTCAGGCCACCATTGGTTTTTGGTGTGATGCAGGATTAGCCCCTGCTAGTAGCAGGGCCTTTTCATTGGTTGCCCCCATCCTGTGGAGTGCCTTCCAGAAAGATGCTTTTTTGGCCCTTGAGACTTGCCCCCTTTTGGAGAAGCTGAGTACCAAAGATTCATTCTGCTGCAGTTGTCTATCTGTTGGTTGCATAATTCGTTTCGATTTCATTTTAGGCAATTTTAATCAGTTAGATTAGTTGGTTAAATGCATTTTGATGGGTAAAATGAGCCCCCTGGTGGTTTTTTTTTACATTGTTAATGTTTTGGGTTTTTTTTTTTTTGAGACAAGTGCCATCTTAAAAGAGGTATTCTGTCCTTTGTGAGATAGAAGCAGAAATGCCTGTTGTTAGGTGATGGCTATTGAGAGGCACGGATATATCATTCTGCAGCATGAGAAAGCATTGGTGCCATTCTCTCCTGTGTGTGAGTGAAAACAGAATGCCTCTTCCAAAATGGTGCTTGTCACTAGACATTTGATTTTTTTTAAAAAAAACTTGTGTTAAAAATAATGCATGTTTGTAGACTTTGTAAGGCCGCCTTGAGGCCCAGCATTGGGCAAAAGGCGGGATAGAAATAAATATAATAATAACAATAATATTGTTCTTAGATAATACGTGTCTATGCGCAATCTTAGAAGATGCATTCCCTCCCATATGAGACGGAAGTGGAAATGCCTCTTCCAAGATGGTGCCTTCTGTGACAAATGTATGCGCTGTTATACAGCACCAGAAGGCATTGGTGCCATCATGGAAGAGGTATTCTGTCCCACCTGAGAGCAAAGGAGGGATTCCTCTTCCAAGATGATGTCTGGTGAGCTATATGCGTGTATCACTAGAAGGCATAGGTATAATCGAGAGGAGGTATTCCCTTCTGTGTGAGAGAGGAAGGGAAATGCCTCTTCTAAGCTGAAGTGGGAATGTCTCTTCCTGTGTGATGGCTGCTGTGACACATGTATCATACAGGTCCAGGAGGCATTCATGCCACCTGAGAAGAGGCATTCCCTCCCAAGAGAGAGTGACAGAGACAGGAGAATGCCTCCTCTAAGAGTCTTTGCCCCACTTGTTAGCATGATTTTTTCTCATATGCAAATTTATGAAGTGATTATTGATTTAAAATTGATATAATCAATAGACTAAGTGCAATCCTATTTATTTTGTCCTGTCCTTCCTCCAAGGAGCTCCAAACAACATATATAGTTCTTCTCAACCCACAGTCCACGTTTATCCTCACAACAACCCTGCAAAGTAGACTAGGTTGGGAGATAGTGGCTGGCCCAAGGATCACTCAGTGAGTTTTGTTGCTGAGTGGGGATTCACGCCTGGGTCTCCTTAATCCAACTCTGGCACTAGAAGTAAGTCCACTGTGTTGAATGGATTTTACTCCCACGTAAAAGCACGTAGGATTGCGGCGTAGGATCTCTTTAATTGGGTGTCTCAGACCTATGTTTTTAAAGTATTGTACTTCTGCATTTTTAAAAATGTTGTGTACCACCTTGTGAGTTTAAAGAGTTAAAAAGTGCTATAAAAACATGGTATACGAAGCCTTTAGCATCAAAAGCGACATCTGAAAATGTTCAAGATGCAAGTGAACGGATTCCAGAAATGTTGCTGTAGCAGTGATGTGCCTCTCTCTCTCTCTGTGTGTGTGTCTCTCTCTCTTTTCTTCCCCGTGTTTGTGTGGGGAACCTCACTGCAGCCTCAAGTTGGAATGTGATAAACTTGCGAGTGAGAAATCAGAAATGCAACGTCATTACGTGATGGTAAGTTTCGCACTTCTTGACGCCTGCTCGAGGCGAGGGCAGGAGCAGTGTGGGGGACAATCTTAACAGCTTCAGCATGAAACTAAGCAGTTGCTTCTCCCTGTCTTAAGGGCTAGAAACTTCAGGCTAAGGAGCGGGCAGCATTGTTGGCTCCGTCCCCAGGCTCCGTCCCCTGGCATCTGAGAGGCAAAGGAATTGTTTAGCCCCTTTCTTCCCACGTAAAATGGTGGAGGCCTTCTTTGAGGACTTCTCCTGCACCTCAGCTCCTCCTCCTGTCTGCTGCCTCTAAGCTTGTACAGGGCTGAATTAGCCATGCCAGCCTGGTACCCTGCAGATGTGTGGCCCTCCTGGGGGGTGTCGCATTGGGCTGAACAGTGCCCATGAAAGAACGGTGCCACGGCTTCACGGCTTCTGATCAAGAGCACTTTGTCCGACTCGCTGATAAGAAGCATCAGCAGCGCATGAGAAGATGGCAACTCAGTCAAAGACTTGTGTGGCGTTCACTGTGTGTGCGTGTAAGGGGTTAGGAGGCTTCTTCGGCGTCATTTCAGACCCCACATACCCTCTCTGTATAGTTGCAGCCCTTTAATATTCACTGTAACACAATTTTCATTAAAAACAACAACACCCCACAGTATTAAATCAGGGTCATTGTGGTTAAATGTGTGTCACTGGTTGGTTTTGCTGTCATTTAAAGGATAGGATAATAGGGACCAATACCAGAGAAGTAAAGTACTTCTTAGAAGGATAGGAGGAGGGTTAAAAGTATCAATCAAAAGGAAAGATTGGCTGAGATGAACGGCAGGAGGAGTCTTCACTGTGCTAGGGCCAGTTGGTGGTTGGCTCAGACCATTGGCTGCCTCTCACTAGCTTAAGGACTAGAAACTTAAGGCAATGTCTGGTGAGACCTCAAATGCCAGAACAGGGGTTGGTGAAAAACCCGTGTAGCTTTTTGCCCCTCTCCTTGATTCACAGAAATCGAGCAGATTACACCGATGTATCAATCTCCGTCATTAAGGCCAAATGCACTGTGGATTTGCATAATTTATGCAGGCTACAGAATTCCACTCTGGGTGGTGCGGAATTGGTAACCGTTTGCGTGTGTTTGTAATCGCAGAGCACAATGCAGACGCTGTCCAGGTGGACTCAGCCGTATTCTCCTTGGCGCAGCCGGCTTAAGGTCGCTGGCTGTGTCTGTGACCACCGCCAAGATCCAGCTTGATGGATTTTTATTTTCCTCCATCAAGGAATCATTAGCGCTGACAAAAAGGATTTCCAAAGCCCTAGTGAGACGCACAGCCATGCCTTCCCTGGAGTGGGGAGATAAGCGCACAGGGGGGAGGAGGGTTTTGTATCTCCCAGGAAACAGCCAACTTTCTTTTATAAAAAAAAATATAGCAGTATGAAACATTTTTTTAAAAAAAAACCCATTCTTCCCCTTTCCTTCTCTCCTATGACTTGGCTTGTGCAGGCAGGCCACAATTCCTGCAGGAAAGCCGCTAAACATAGTCTGGGGCACAGTACTTTGGTTTTTATTTTATTTTTTTAAAAAATGTTCCTAGTCCTTATGATGGTGAAGGTATGCTTCATTGTGCATTGGGCTTTGGTCTCCAAAGCATGAAACGGGATGGCTAAGGAAGATCTCTGATGGTTGGGTGGGGTCAGGGGAGCAGAGCTTCTGGATATGTATATGTATATAAAATTATTCAATCTCCTGAGCACCTGAGCTTGTCTCTCTTGTGTCTCCACCACCACCACATGATCAGCAAAATAAAGAAATTCTGCAGGAAGGATGATTTAATAACAACAAATGGAGGAATACAGCAGATTTATGATTTGGGTTTTTTTTTCTCTTTCTTTTTTCGTCTCCTCTTTTCCTTTTAGTCCCCCCACCACTTCGATTAAGCGTCCTTCCCCTAGAAGTTGTATCAACTAACTTTTATTTTTTCTTCTTTGTATATTATACTTGTTCACATAACTGTTGGTTTGATATTAATTGTTAGGGGATTGTTTGTATTCATTCCTTTTTTTTGTATCACTTAATTTTTAAAAAAAAAAAAATAGTTAAAAATAGCAGGATGCAAAAAGGTAGTAATGGGCTGTTGGGCAGCAGTGAGTAGAATTTTCTAATATCTTTTTGTCAGGTCTATGGTGAAACAGGCTTTTCCAATTGCTTATTGATTCTGCCCTGGTTCAAGGAGTTTGATATTATACTTAGAAAGTGCACTGGCATTTCTAATGGAAATGCAAAATTGTATAGGTACATCTAGCTTGAGCTGGTCTTTGCAATATATTTTGTCATCCTTCTCGATGCCTGGATTACAGTGGCCAGATGCGGAAGAGGACAGGGCTCGTGCACCTTTAATAGTTGTGTAGAGGAGGGGATTTCAGCACAGGAAGCTTGCATGACCATCTGCAGCGGCTGAGGTTCCCTCATCTGCACAGCTGTGGGATGTGGACGGGCCCTGCCCTCTTTTGCATCTGGCCAGCTTCGCCCCTTTACACTATCTCAATGTCTTGGCTATTGGTATTTTGATATATCTTTTGCTTTGTACTCTTGTTTCGTGAATGATCATATATTGTTCGCTATGTTCAATAAAAGGTTGACCACAAAAAATGAAATTAAAAATTAATCTCTTTTTTAAAAATGCTGCTGTTCGGATGAAAATGGGTTCTACCAAACAGCACGTGGCAACCCAAAATCCCAAAATAACCAGGTGGTGGTGGTGGTGGATTCTCAGCCAGGCACGGGGTGTCTGGCTGCCACCTCCCCTCCCTCCTCTGAGACGGCACTCCAGGAAAAATAAATGCAGATAAGGCTTTCTTTGCCCCCGAAGCGGACCGCCCCCACCAAAACCTTTTAGGGCGGAGGTTTCCCTGATAGATTATTTTTACAACTGGCTGTTGGGCTTGTATCCTGCCTAAATAATTATGGTTCTTGCTATGACCTGTGATTCGAACAAATCTATATCTGATGCAGCGGTGTAAGTACCTTTCTTGGGTTTTATGTCACATTGATATTTTAGTTTCTTTATGGCTCACGCCCTGTGGTCCAGTCGAATTCATTGTTGCTGCTACTAGGATAATTGGCTGCCATTAGCCTGGTTAGAGAAATGCACGGTGCAAAGGGGGCGAAACCTTTCCCCTGCCAGGGCTCCCATTCCATTGGACATTCCTCCGTCCGCTCAACAATGAGACCAATGGAAGCTTCCCACCACCACCAAGTCTTACTGCTGCATGGGGTGCATGTGGATTTGGGGGTGTGAGTGTCAAAGCACTGTGGGAGGAGAAGGAGAAGTCTTCTCTCCAGCTGTAGTGTGCACACACACACACCAGTAAAAATCCCCCACCCACACATAGAACAGGAGAACCTGTTGGCTCCGGTGCCAGTGGGGCGGCAAATCCTCCCCAGGTTTCAGTTAGAACTCCAAAGGAGCCCTTGAATAGCTCCTTTGGAGTTCTGACTAAAACCTGGGGCGGATTCTCCACCCTACTGACATCGGAGCCACCAGCCTCCAGTTGGCATGCATATAGTCTGTTGTCAGCGATGAAACGAAATTGCTAAAGGCGTCTTCCATATGCAGGGGATGTCTACCTCTCAAAACTGGATACAGGAATAGTAGCTGATGCTTGTAGACTTTCCGAGGGCATCTCCTGGGCAGAAATGAAAACAGTGCTATAAAGACACCTTTGGTGCCGTTCAGCAAGCTGATTCTTATGTTCTCGTCTTTCTTTTCTTCTCTCTCAAATGCTAACCACCTCCTTTGCCTGCCCACCCCACTTCAAGTATTATGAGATGTCCTACGGGCTGAATATTGAAATGCACAAGCAGGTGAGATCTCACAGTATATTTCTCTTAACAGTTTACTCCATAAGCGCAGGTCAGTGTAACCGTTAACATGTATGGCTACTCTGTCTGCCCGCCCGCCCGCTGCCTCTGCGTCCTCCTTTGTTTCCCCTCTGTCACCTCTCATGGGTAGTTTCATTGGTTTTCCTGCACATTGCAGAGGGTTGGACTAGATGATTCCTGTGGTGCCTTCCAACTCCACAATTCTATGATCCTAGGAATTTTGTGTTGTACACTCCTTGGGGCAGGGACCTGTCCTCTTGTCCTTTGCAAAGCAGGGATGGGGGTTACATTTTGGAGAAACTTTGGGATGGGGTGCGCACGCGCGCACTCCAGTGGTGGGCGTGGCCAAGGCAAGAGGGGGTGGGGTCAGAACAATGACGCATTTCAGCGTCAAGCTCTTACTGCCAGTAACTGTGCCTTAGGAGAGGGGTTTCAAATTTTTAGAATGAGCGAAAGGGTGTGCAAAAGTTTTCTACCTGTTCAGAACTGGGATCTACCGTTAACCTCAAAATGAATTATGGGGTTATTATTTATTTATTTTTGGTGAAGGGGGGGTTGTTGGTAGTGCTGCCTTAAGTCAGACTGTGACACAGTTGTGGGTCAAATCCCAGGGGCTGAAGGCGAGCCCAGCCTTGCCCAGTCTTGAGTCCCCAGATGTTTTTGCACTGTCCTCCTCCTGGTGTTCCTGACCATTGAGCATTCTGGCGCAACTGATGGGAGTTGTAGTCCAAGACATCTGGAAGGTGCAAGGTTGGGGAAGGCTGCATTGGGGAAGGGCAAGAATGCCAAGAACGAGCTTCTCTGCAATAGCAGTTTATTACTCTGGGTAGCATTTCTTGAGTGCGCGTCCAGCTTCTTGTAATGAGCCCTGATAACAAGCTTGTGAAAAAACAGATGCGGGAACCGTTTTTTTCTGAGGGCCTTGGGGGTGGTCTGTTCGGCCCATGCTGAGAATGCTGAAGCCAATAATGAGCAGGACCAGAGCAAAATGTAGGTGGGGTGGCACCCTTCTCTCTCTCTCTGCCACCCTGATTTCTCTCTCTCTCTCTCTCTCTTTGTGCCATCCTGTTCTCTCTCTCTCTCTGTGCCACCATGTTCTCTCTCTCTCTCTCTCTCTCTCTCTCTGCCACCCTGATTTCTCTTTCTCTCTCTCTCTCTTTGTGCCATCCTGTTCTCTCTCTCTCTCTGTGCCACCATGTTCTCTCTCTCTCTCTCTCTCTCTCTCTCTCTCTCTCTCTCTCTCTCTCTCTCTGTGCCACCCTGATTTCTCTCTTTGTGTACCTTGTTCTCTCTCTTTGTGGCACCCTGTTTTATCTCTCTCTCTCTTTGTGGCACCGTGTTTTCTCTTTCTCTTTGTGCCACCCTGATTTCTCTCTCCCTCTTTGTGCCACCGTTTTCTCTCTCCCTTTGTGCCACCCTGATTTCTCTCTCTCTCTCTTTGTGCCACCCTGTTTTCTCTCTCTCTTTGTGGCACCCTGTTTTATCTCTCTCTCTCTTTGTACCACCCTGTTTTCTCTTTCTCTTTGTGCCACCCTGATTTCTCTCTCCCTCTTTGTGCCACCCTGTTTTCTCTCTCTCTCTTTGTACCACCCTGTTTTCTCTTTCTCTTTGTGCCACCCTGATTTCTCTCTCCCTCTTTGTGCCACCCTGATTTCTCTCTCCCTCTTTGTGCCACCCTGTTTTCTCTCTCTCTCTTTGTGCCATCCTGTTCTCTCTCTCTGTGCCACCCTATTCTCTCTCTGTTTTTATGTGCCACTCTGTTCTCTCTGTCTGCGTGACACACAAAGGAAAAGGATTGGGTAGTCTTTCCACAGGGCTGATGGAATGGCCCATCCGCCCCTCTCTCCCTCAGTACAGCCTGCTAGAATGACTGCTAGTGATGAAACTCAAGGGAAGAGGAGCCTTCATGGGGGAGGTCTTTCAGCAGGGCTGATTGGCGCTCTCTGTCTTCCATTTCAGGCTGAAATCGTCAAGCGGTTAAACGGGATCTGTGCTCAGGTTTTGCCGTACCTTTCGCAAGAGGTAATCTCTCCCGCGGCCGTGTTGGGAATATGTTTGTGGGGGTGTAATAGGGATGGTTTTCCTAAACGACCCAGAATAACAGGGAGGGGGTGACCGTTCCCTGCCTCCTTCCATTTCCACCTCATCCTTCCTGGTGCTGGGGAAACTGCAGTCAGCTTGCTTTTGGAATTGGCCTTGGCATAGTCTTGATGACTACATCACCAGAAATGTGACAGGGCTCAACTGCCTTCCCAAACCTCTGAGCCCTTTCCCATGCCCCCAAACCTCCCCTATCCATCACTCTGCAAGGCCGCCATTCATTCCTGGTACCTGAGACAATGAAATGCCAAGCACCAGGGACCCTGGGAAATGTAGTTTTTCAGGGCAATGCCAGTTTCAGGACCATGGGGTCCTCTGGAAACTATACCTCCTGGTGCCACTGGCTCACTCCCGACTGCACCCTAGGGCTTCCTGTGCAGGCCGGGAGTCTCCAAGGTGCGTGATGTCTCTACTGAGGACTTGGGAGCCATAGGAAACCACATACCCCAGGGCTCCTGGCTGATACCTGCCAGCCCAGAGGCTCAGTTTACTTTCTGAGCCAATCTTTGACACACCACGCTCAATTTGTAATGCAGCTGGATGTCAATGAGTTCATATTCTGAGCCAGGCCGACCTGAGCTTCAGCCACATCCTCCCCCTTGGAAAGGTCTCTCCAGCTTTTCTCCTCCTTCCCATATTTCCCATTATATCTGTTTCCTCTAACTTGGGAGGGGGGGACCCAAATGGAGTCGGGCGCTGGGTCACCCACCCGTCTGGCCCTCTGTGGACCGAATGACATTTGGTCTCTGGCGGGCACATTGGGAAAATGAATCTTCCCTGCATGTCCGCTGGGAACCAGCTTGTAGGAATGGACAGCCACAGGCCCACGCTGGCCTGTGGGCACCAAGGCCACCTCCCCTGCCCCCTGCCTTCCCTTCACGCATTCCCTGTTGACTCCAAGGTGAGAGAGATCACCTGGGATTCCTCCAGGGGGCAGAGATTGGAATCCAGGATCGTTCCAGCGGGCCGGATTGGGCCCGTGGGCCGGAGGTCGCCCTCCCCTGCTCCAACTCCACTACCTTCGACTACTCCGCCCAAATCTCTCTTGACGCAGCCCTACCCGTTTTCTCCTGCTGCCTACTATGGCTATCCCTTCTTTTTGCCAGCATGTGCGGAACCCGCAGTCGCCTTTTCTAGGGTGACCCTAGGAAAAGGAGGACCGAGCTCCTGTATCTTTAACAGTTTATAGAAAAAGGGAATTTCAGCAGGTGTCAATTCTTATGCAGGCAGCACCTGGTGAAATCCCCTCTTCATCACGACAGTGAAAGCTGCAGGAGCTCTGCCCTCTTTTGTATATGGACACACTAGCTATACTCCTGCAGCTTTCACTGTTGTGATGAAGAGGGAGTTTCACCAGGTGCTGCCTGCATACAAATGACACCTGCTGAAATTCCCTTTTCTATACAACTGTTGAAGATACAGGAGCCCGGTCCTCCTTTTCCTAGGATCACCCTACCTTTTCTCTCCCTCTCTCTCTTCAGCACCAGCAGCAGGTCCTGGGAGCCATTGAGCGAGCCAAGCAAGTGACTGCACCGGAGCTGAACTCCATCATCCGGGTCCGTGGCGCTCCTTACGGGATCTGGGTAGTGGCCGGGCAGGGGAGGGGTCGGGGTCAGGGCAACAGCTTCTGGCTTTGTTGAGGGTGCCCTCACAGCCCCTGCCTGGGTAGCCCTGTAAATTCCCAGGTGCCTCGGCACTCACGTCCCAGTCGCCATGGGCCAACGCACTTTCTGTGGGCCTAATTCCTCCCCCATCGTCCTCAAAGTCATTGGTCCTTAGCCTCTGAGAGACAGCACCATGTAGCAGCTACAGCGTCTGACTAGGACTAGAGAGACCTGGGTTCAAATCCAGCTGGCATGATTCACCATCCCTCCTCCTCCTGCTCTGTTTGAGCCATGGGGGTTGCCTTTTGGTACAGCCAGCCCTCAGAGGGGGCCTCACGTAGACAGGTGTTTGGCACCCTTCTCCGTGGGTGGATGTTTTCTGCTGCATCTCTCAGTTGAGAATGGGGACATGATCCAACTGCACCTAGTACTTGCCCCAGCGGAGGCTGAGTTTGCAGAAGGCCGACACAAAACAGAACAGGCAGATTCGGGGTGGACACCCTCATCTAGAGCGCAGAGTTCTCTATGTATTTTATGACCTTTACTACGTTTTTATCTTGTCCTTTTTCCTAAGAACTCAGGGCGGGGTACAGTCCACCCCCAACTCATTTTTGTCCCTCCACCCTCAATCTCACACCCCTGTAAGGCCTGTTAAGTGGAGAGGCAGTGAATGGCCAAGATCAGTGAGCTTCCATGCTAACCAGCGATTGTGTTTGTTTATTTATTTATTACATTTATGTACCGCCCCATAGCTGAAGCTCTCTGGGCGGTTTACAAAAGTTAAAAACAGTGAACATTAAAAACAAATATACAAAAATTTAAAAGCATAAAAACAGCAATATCATTTAAAACAACTATTCTGGGGTTAGTTAAAAAAAACCTGTTGAATGCCTGGGAGAGAGAAAAGTCCTGAGCTGGCGCTGAAAAGATAACAATGTTGGTGCCAGGCAAGTCTTGTCGGGGTGATCATTCCATAATTGGGGGCCACCACTGAAAAGGCCCTCTCCCTTGTTGCCATCCTCCGAGCTTCCCTTGGAGTAGGCACTCAGAGGAGGACCTTAGACGTTGAGTGTAGTGTACAGATTTGAACCTGGGTCCCCCAAAGTCCTGGTTCCATGCCCTCACACCATGCTGCCTCTCAATTGTGTAATTCTTTTAATGTCACCCTAACCCGTGACATATCAGCAAGGAGCCTTGGCACATACTGTTTCCCATGGCACCCAATTCTGAGAATTGTTAGTACATATCCATCCTTCTTCCACCCCTCCTTTCCCACTTCTCTTTTTAAAACACAAGTTAAAGAAGAAAAGAAACAGGTGGTCACCCTTCTTAGCTCAGAGTGAGACCCAGTAGCACAGGGGTGTGCAACCTCTTTCAGCCTGAGGGCCAAATTCAATGTTGGAGAAGCCCGGGGGGGGGGGGGGGGCGCTGCATTTCAGAAGTGGGTGTGGCCAAAGGCAAAAGGGGTGGGGCCAGAAACAACATGTTTTAGCTTAACGCATTGACTGCCAGTAACTATGCCCCGAGAGAGGCCCTTTAACCTTTTAGAATGGGGGGGAAACCATGCAAAAGCAGGAAACGCCCAAAATGTTTGGCGTACGGGGCAAAGGGGGTGGAGCCTGGGGAAGAGGTGTGGCCATCTGATTCCAAGGCCTGAGTTTCTACACCCTTGGCCTAAAAAGTAATGTGCCCTCCTTGCTTCAGAAATCTTGGCGTTTCCCCATCTGCGCATTGATCCGCGCATCGATCAGCTCAGAGGCCTCTGAGGAATCGAGCCGCCACCGCTCACCCACCCCTCTCTTCCGTCTCTGTCCCTGTTTTCTCGTTTCCTACAGCAGCAGCTCCAGGCTCACCAGCTGTCCCAGCTCCAAGCTCTGGCCCTGCCCTTGACCCCGCTGCCGGTGGGGCTGCAGCCGCCCTCCCTGCCGGCCGTCAGCGCCAGCACCGGGCTGCTCTCCCTCTCCGCTCTGGGCTCGCAGGCTCACCTCTCCAAGGAGGACAAGAACGGCCACGATGGCGACGCCCACCAAGACGACGACGGGGAGAAGTCGGATTAGGCTGGTTTGGGGCGGCCGGGTGGGGGGTTAACCTGGGTTTTGGGGGGGGGAGGGGAGAGAATGGCAGTGGGGGCAGCAAAGGGGGCAGTGTTCCCCCCCACCAGCCACGTTTGGTGGAACGGCAGATGTTGCTCGGCGGGAGGGGTGGAGTGACGGAGCAGCTCGTCACCCCCCGGTGTTGGGGTGCCGGTGGTTTTGCCCCACCCACCTTTGCAGCAATAACATTTTGGCCCCTCCCCCTCTCTGATTCCAGCCACTTAGCGGACGGCCATAGCATGAGTGGTCCCTCGAAAAGCACGGCTCGGTTGCCCTGATGTGGTCATTGTGTGTGTGTGTGTGTGTTTGTTGAGTGGGGGTAAGACCTCCTCTCCCCCCCCCCCTACTTTTAAATTCAGTTTCTGAGTGTGGGTGTTTGCCTCCAAAACATTCACGTCCTTGTTGGCGTTTCCTGCCCTGCAGCGACTCACCTGGGACTCTGTGCTCTGGGCGCCCCTGGGCTGCCACTCTCGCTCCTCCCCTTGCGGGAGTGCGCGGAGGTCTGAGCAACTGGTGGGTGGGGATTGGGACCTCTTGCACATGTGCTCTTAGGGTGCCACCTTCAAGGGAGAGGAGTGCTTGTGGGTGGGTGCGTGGGTGGGGTGCTTGCTTTGTGGTAACCTTCTGGCAAGACGCAGCCGTCTGCAAGAGGCCCGTGTGGCTTCCAAGCCTCCTCAGCATTAGATACAAAATCAAAATGGCAGCGCATTCATCTTGAATGTTTCTCTGCATCAGGAGTGGTCATTGTCCAGGAGCCGGGGGCTCTATTGTGTCCTACCCCACCCCTGGAAACCCCGGGAGCCGCACCACATCCCCACCACCAAAATTGCCGTCCCCATGTCAAATTCAGCAGTGGAGGTGGGGGACTTGCAGAAACAGCCGTGGGGGTCCCCCCCCTCAGCTCTACAGCCACAGCAGGCAGAAGGCAGACTCTGGTTGATCGCCGGACGCTTTGCAAGAGTTCGCAGCCCCCAATTGTCCAATGAAAAGGGCTCTTCTTAGTTTCTACATCGGGCTTTAGCATCCCCGCTCCGCAGTAACTCAGATACAGTGATGTAGGGGTAAATTTCGGGAGTGCAGGCGGTCATCCTAGCCACGCCCCCAAGGAGAGACTAAAACGCAGGCAGCGGGGTTGATCTGGGTCAACAAACCCAATTCTAGCACATCCCATCTCCACCCGAAGCAGACCTGTTGTAAAGCGAATGCGTCTGCCTTGCCCATTGGAGACCAGGCCATCCAAACAAATGTCGCATTAGAACAGGGAAGAAATGTTGTCGCTGGAGGAATTCGTGTCTCCCCAGCTACCATGGGGATTGCTGCAAAGCTCAGCAGGGGCAAGGGGGCAGACGATGTCCAGGTGGCTGCGAATAAAGATGTGGCACTCTGCCAGCCCGCCAGGCTCAGCTACCCCACCACTAAGATGGGGAGGAGGAGGGGGAATCTCAGCGTGGGGCTCGTGGGGCACCGTTGGCAATTGGCTCCTGCCCCAAGGAGTTATTTTGCAGCAGGTTTGTGGACTTTGGAGTTCTGGTTAGAATTTAAAACATGAACAAGGCGTGAAGTAGATCCCACCAGCCTGTCTGCCCCTTTATGAGTGGCCTTCAAGTGTGCCCGTGTTTGGCCAGGGTCTGCTCGGTCCACCAGCTAGGAGAGGGGGCCGTTCGCCACCAGATGGGCCCCAAGTCCTCTGTTGGATGGTTGTTGGGTCCAGTTGGTCTTGAGTGTGCAGGACTTTGACTCACCCCCCTGCCCCCGTTATGCCCTCTCTTCCACTGTTCCAGGTGGGCTGAGATCATGCCCCCTCGGTGCCAGCCCTGACTGCTCATCATGCAGTCACTTCCCAAGTTTTTTGTGCTGTCCCCCACCACCCAATCCTAAGACTCCGTTACCGGCAATAAGAGCTTTAAGCTACAATATGCTGGTATTCCTTTATGTTTTGCATTTTTGGTCTCCACCCCTTTTGCTTTTGTGGCCCCACCTCCATTCCTTTGGCCCCACCCACAATTGGAATGGGTGGCCCCCTAGAGCTGAAAGCAAGTTCTGCACCCCTGCCGTTACGTGGCACAAGAACAGTAGTAATCCTTAGGAGCAGAGGGGCAGAACTCCCCTAGGCGCTCTCATGGTCTGATTCGTTGGCTCACTCTAAGCTCCGCCTGCAAATGGGCGGGACTTAGTGTGCACAAACGACAGCTGGAAAACGGTACCTTAGGGGGTGTCCGTCACAGACCTCGTGCTCTTGCTCCTGCCCCTGCCAAACTCTCACACACACACCCGCCCGGCCCGGCCATGCATCTTTCGTCTAACTCTTTGTACCACAAAACACCGCCCTCCTGGCTTGAATTACAGTTGCTTCCCATCACTCTCTCCCATGTAATGTCTGCAGTTCCTTCTGCTGCGGTTCTAGAAGCTGTCGTGCGTTGTCCCGTCCCCCACGCTCCCCCCCATTCCCCTTCTCCCACCAGCACTGTTTTAGATGAAGAGCACCTTTTGTCATTATGCATGTATCTTGTTTTTAAGGTAGCACAGAAGCAAAATTTTTATATATATATATATAAATATATAAATATATTAGTTCTGTATCCCCATCTCCGGGTTCACCCCTCCTCCCTATCACACTGTCCCCAGTTTCCTGGTGAATTCGGAATCTTTCTAACATATAATGGCTGACACCCCCCTCCTTTTTTTCAGTATGACTTTTTTGAGATTCTGTGTGGAGAGGGGAACGGAGAAGAATGGGTGGGGAGAGAAATTAAAGCATTCTCACCCCCCCCTTTTTTTGTTTTGAGCTCCCTATTGGTGTTGGTTTTGTTTTTTGTTTTTTTAAAAGGATACTGCAGCTTTTCTCTTATCTTTCCGAACGCTAGCTTGACTTTTTTTCATTTAACAAAAGCAATTTTACGACAAAAAAGAGAATTTTTTCGTGTTTGTATATATTCCTTTAGAGAAAGAGAGAGAGAGAGAAAAATCTTGTTTGCTTCATGTCTTTATTAATCACTTGACCTATATTAAGAGGAACTGAGAAAAATTAATTCTGTATTGAGGATGTAATAGCTGTGCCTTTTCAAATAAAGAAATCAGATGGTTGGTTAAACTGTGAAAATTTCCTTTCCGTTCGTCCTAGTCTTCCTGTTTCTTCATCCTTTCCCCCCATTTATTTTTTTATAGGCACCCAAAAAGTTCCCGGGGTGCAGCAGGGGTCTCGAACCTGCCAAGCCAAGCACCTTTAGGGTCTGGGTCACTGTGGCTGTTTTGCCACAAGAGGGAGTTACTGCCTTGCTATGCACTCTACTTGAGCACCCCCAGTGGCAGATGGGGGGTACTGCGGCTGCTGACTCATTAGTTGTCAGGTGACACAAGGGGGCCAATAGGAGCTATTCTGGCCTTATAAACCCACTGGCTCTGGCTTGGATCCTCAGTCTGGGTGACTTGCCTCTTGAACAGAGCTGCTTTGGATTCTTTTTGCCACTTAAGAAGGCAATTTGCTGATGGCCGTCCTTTGGATTCTCTCAGGGTTGTACCAACCTGGTGCCCTCCAGATTTTGAGGACTATAACTCTAGGGTGACCATATGGAAAGAAGGGCAGGGCTCCTGTAACTTTAACAGTTGTATTCAAAGGGGAATTTCAGCAGGTGTCATTTGTATGCATGCAGCATCTGGTGAAATTCCCTCTTCACAGCAGTTAAAGCTGCAGGAGCCCTGCCCTCTTGACCAGATACAAAAGAGAGCAGTGATCCTGCAGCTTTAACTCTAACGATAAAGAGGGAATTTCACCAGGTGCTGTATGCATACAAATGACATCTACTGAACTCCCCCTTTCAATACAACTGTTAAAAATACAGGAGCCCTGTCCTCCTTTTCATAGGGTCACCCTGTATAGCTCCCATCAGCCCTCAAAAGCATGTGCAATAGGTGGTTGATGGGAGTTGTCCCAAATATCTGGAGGGCTCTAGGTTCGGAAGGCTGACCTCTGGCTCACTAACCCTGTTGATAGGGGAGGAATTTTGGCAAAATTGCAAGGAACTGGGGCAAACTTAAAAGGTTATCACACAGAGGAGGGCCAGGATCTCTTCTCGATCCTCCCAGAGTGCAGGACACGGAACAACGGGCTCTAGTTAAAGGAAGCCAGATTCCAGCTGGACATCAGGAAAAACTTCCTGACTGTTAGAGCAGTACGACAATGGAACCAGTGACCTAGGGAGGTTGTGGGCTCTCCCACACTGGAGGCCTTCAAGAGGCAGCTGGAGAACCCTCTGTCAGGGATGCTTTAGGGTGGATTCCTGCATTGAGCAGGGGGTTGGACTCGATGGCCTTGTAGGCCCCTTCCAATTCTGCTATTCTATGATTCTATGAAATCGGATTTAATGTGCTTAAATGTATCTCCACATTTTCAACATAAGCTATCCAAAGAGCTTAGGGTGACCATATGAAAAGGAGGACAGGGCTCCTGTATCTTTAACAGTAAAGTGGAAAAGGGAATTTCAGCAGGTGTCAATTGAAGAGGGTGAAATTCCCTCTTCATCACAGCAGTTAAAGCTACACTAGCTATAGTAGAGTGGCCAGATACAAAAGAGGGCAGGGCTTCTGCAGCTTTAGCTGTTGTAATGAAGAGGGAATTTCACCCTCTTCAATTGACACCTGCTGAAATTCCCTTTTCTATATTACTGTTAAAGATACAGGAGCCCTGTCCTCCTTTTCATATGGTCACCCTAAAAGAGCTGGGCATTCCTTTAACAAACAAGCAGTTTAGATATCTGGGTGTGCATCTGGCTAAGGCACTGGGAGTTAATTATGGAGTCATTTGGAAGAAAATTCTCACAGACCTTAAAACATGGTCTAAGCTAACTCTCTCTTTAGCTAGCCACACAGTGTCTGTTAAAATGTCAATATTACCTAAGTTGTCATACTTATTCTATGTGCTCCCCATTGAGGTCCCTTATCGAATACCCAGTTCATGGCAAAGGAAGGTGGAATTTTTCATATTTAAGAGTAAACACCCTAGAACTATCCAGGATCACCGTACAGGCCTATGTCAGAGGAGAGATGGGGCACTCCATTATTTAAAACATAAAGCATACCAACTCTGACATCGGATCTCCTTTCTTAGACAAGATTGCCACCTGCACTGGGTGCAACTAGATATAACTCTCTTAGATATAGAGCCTCACGAAAGCATCCTATTTATAAAATGATTATTTCAATAAGTGGCCGGGAGCCCAGTATCCAACTTTATGGGACCATTTAATGTTTGTAGACAATGGTTGGATAAGTTAATGTCGAATCTCTCCACTACTCCCACTATATCATCACCCAAAATTTACCAGTAACGGAAGGCAAATCAGAGTAGAAGCATTTAAGAGAGCAGGGTTGTATAGAATACAAGATTTCTGTCATGATCATGCCCCCCCCTCTCTCTAAGAATTTGTGGAGAACCCATCTGAAGTACTTCAACATTACATGGATGGAGGGTGCAGGTGGGCCCATTTATATGTCAACTACATATCAAGGAATGTGCCACACACACCCTCACACGGTTTGAACTCTTAATCAAGTCCTCTACAGATACTCACTCAGGTCTGGTGTCTTGACTATATTCCATTCTTGTTAATGCTGGGATGGGCAGTTCTTAGGGTCTAAAGAAAATATGGGAGTTGGACTGGTTAGTCAAGGGAGAGTGGTCAAATTCGTTGAGCAAATTCCCATTCAAATCTGTCTCAATGTCCACAAAGGAAACAATGTTAAAAGATTTTGCAAAAATGGTATTTAACCCCAGTAAGGGGTGTGTGTGTGTGTGTGTGTGTGTGTGTGTGTGTGTGTGTGTGTGTCACGACTCAATAAATCGAGT
The DNA here is from genome assembly GCF_023053635.1 of Elgaria multicarinata webbii. Classification (NCBI taxonomy): domain Eukaryota; kingdom Metazoa; phylum Chordata; class Lepidosauria; order Squamata; family Anguidae; genus Elgaria; species Elgaria multicarinata. Next base: position 8,428,663 of record NC_086193.1, on the reverse strand, counting down.
TCACAATATTGCTAGAGGAGTTGTGGAGAGCTAGGCTCTTTCCAGCACATGTGGTGGCATTGTGCTAAAATAAAAGTTTTAATTTATTATAATAAAAGTTTAACCTGTTGGTTGTCTTACTATGATTTTAATTTTTGTGAACTGCCCAGAGAGCTTCAGCTATTGGGCGGTATAGAAATGTAATAAATAAATAAGTTTTCTGGGACTTAATTTTTAAAGAAATTAAGGCTATGCTGCTGAAATCTGAGAAGGAAGAAAGCTGATTGAACAAGATTCATAGGGAACTACCTTGTAATCAACGAGGCCATTGATCAATCTGACTGAGTATGGTTTACTGACTACTAGGGACTCCCCAGGGTTTCAGAAAGGGTTTTTCCCATCCTTTGTGGAGATGCCAGGCATGGAACCTGGAACCTTTTGCAAACAATGCAGGGACTCTAACACTGTGTTACAGCCCTTCCCATCGTTCCTAGTGCTGGTGGGGGGATGGGAGGACAGAGTTTCTGTGGTCTCCTTGATGAGGCACCATAAAAGAAGATTGCACAAAACATTCATGGCGTGTCCTGGGCTCCGGCTTTTGTCTGTACAGGATCTGGATGGCGGGAGCACAGATGCATTTATATTCAATCCATCCTAACCTCATTAGGACCAACCCAAAAGTCACAAAACAATGAGCAAGCTGTGAAGTTTTGCAGAAAGTTTCATCATGGATGAGACTGATTATCTGGATCCATTTCAGTCGGGTTTCAGGCCTGGTTTTGGCACGGAAGCAGCCTTGGTCGCCCTGTATGATGACCTCTGTCGGGAGAAAGGCAGAGGGAGTGTGACGTTGTTGATTCTCCTCGACCTCTCAGCGGCTTTCAATACCATCGACCATGGTATCCTTCTGGAGCGACTGGCTGAGTTAGGAGTGGGAGGTACTGCGTTAACAGTGGTTCCGCTCCTACCTGGTGGGTCGGCTCCAGAAGGTGGTGCTTGGGGAACATTGCTCAGCCCCCGTGGATTCTCCAGTATGGGGTTCTGCAGGGGTCAGTCTTGTCCCCCATGCTGTTTAACATTTACATGAAACGGTTGGGTGCGGTCATCCTGAGTTTTGTAGTGTGCTGTCATCAGTATGCTGATGACAGACAGCTCTATTTCTCCTTTACATCTTCATCAGGTGAGGCTGTGGATGTGCTGAACCGGTGCCTGGCTGCGACAATGGACTGGACGAGGGCTAATAAACTGAAACTCAATCCAGCCAAGACTGAGATGCTGTTAGTGGGTGGTTCCTCTGACCGGATTGCGAGTGTTCAGTCTGTTCTGGATGGAGTTGCCCTCTCCCTGAAGGAGCAGGTTTGTAGCTTGGGGGCCCTCCTAGAACCATCTCTGTCACTTGAGGCTCAGGTGGCCTTGGTGGCACGGGGTGCCTCCTACTAGCTTTGGTTGGTGGCCCAGCTATGCCCCTATCTGGACAGGGATAACCTAGCTTCACTTGTCTATGCTCTGGTAACCTCCAAATTAGATTACTGCAATGGGACTACTACATGGGGCTGCCCTCAAGGATGGTTTGGAAGCTGCAGCTTGTGCAAAATGCAGCAGCCAGATTGATAATCGGAACCAGAAGGTTCGAGCATATAAGACCCACTCTGGCCCACTTGCATTGGCTGCCCTTAGGTTTCCAAGCCCAATTCAAGGTGCTGGTTTTAAAGCCTTCCACGACTTGGGACCACAATAAAGCCTTCCACGGCTTGGGACCACAATACGTGATGGAGCACCTCTCCTGACATGAACCTACCCGCACACTGCACTCAACATCTAAGGCCCTCCTCTGGGTGCCTTCGCTGAGGGAAGCTCAGGGAATGGCAACAAGGGAGAGGGCCTTTTCAGTGGTGGCCCCTCAATTATGGAACGATCTCCCCAATGAGGCTTACCTGGCACCAACATTCTTATGTTTTCGGCGCCAGGTCAAGACTTTTCTCCCAGGCATTTAACAGCATATGCTGATTTTTTTTTAACTGACCCCAGGATAGTTGTTTTAAATGGATATTGTCTGTTTTGTTTGTATGTTATGCTTTTGATGGGATTAAATTTTGTTTATTTGTTTTTAATGTTCATTTTTAAATGTTTTTAACTTCTGTAAACCGCCCAGAGAGCTTCAGCTATGGGGTGGTATATAAATGTCATCATCATCATCATGATGCTGGATGACACGCAAGGGGAGGGGGGACTGCCTTGCTGTTAAAGTCATGACGTCTGCATTGTTCACAGGGTTACGATGAGTCGGCAAAGAGATGGAAGTGGTGTAGGTAGGTAATTTTATACTCTGGACTTGGTGGCCTTACAGGAAGGGCTTGTTGCCTTTGGGGGAACCCTCCACATTCTGCTGATTTGGGCCCTGGGCTTGAGCCCCAAAGTCCTACCCTCGTGGTGCCACTGGACAGCCTTGGAGTAGGCTTTTCCAGGTGCTGAACAGGTTTCGGTGATGCTGGGACAAAAGTACACGCATGCTTCTTATGATGCATGTCACACCATCCATGAGCCTTGCAGAGCGGCAGCAACAAAAAGGTCTCTGCTCCCAGGGAGCATCCAGGCTAAAATATAACCAACACCATGCCTACATATGGAGTCTTACCTTGCAGGCGGGGGCGGGAGGGTGTCTTGAGAGGCCTTCTTGAGTGTCTTCATCCCCTGCCAAATTCTGCTCCCTTTGGCCTCCTTTCCATTTCCAGGTTTTTTTATTCCATTTACCGCCGTGAACGTCTTCCATCGCAGGTGGATCAGAAATGCTTTGTCAAGATGGAGCGGCCTGGCTGGCCCTCCCAGAACATCACTAATGCAAGAGCTGAATGAGAGCTGGTGGGGGGGGGGGGGCGGGGGGGATAAGTAAAAGGAGAGGCATCAATAATTAAACCGCCACTCAAGAGCCTGTAAGTGCACACAGGAGCTGGAGAGGCTCAGCTGAAAGCAGCCGCTTTTGGCTCTGGAGGGCCGCATCCGAGAGACCCGTAGCCAGTTCACAAAGATCCCGGCGGCATCTGATAGAGAGCAAAATGTAGGTTAGGAAACCAAAAAAGAAAAGAAAAAAGAGGGGGGGGTTGTATTGTAACAGACCCACAAATCTCCCCATCCCCTCCAAAGTGCTGTGAGACCAAAGGATGTCTGTGGGCAGTAAACTAGCCAGCTTTTGTATTTCCAAACCACCAGAATTGTGCAGGAGGAGAGTTGCCAACATTTTGACTGGCCGCTGCAGCTGTGCCTTTTGACAGAAAGAAAAAACAACAACAGCAGCAGCTCAGTCCACCAGAACTGGCAGGCATGCTCTAACGTTTCTCTCTCGGCTATAACAGGCGTTGTCAGTGAAATTCTGGGGTGATCAAAGCTGCTGCTAATGACACAGCAACAGAGGCAGGCGGAAAAGTTGGCAACCTGAGGCAACCCAGTGATCTAACAGGGTGTTGGTCCTCTCCCTCTGAGCAGAGCCCAGTCAGCTCCTTGGTATACATCTGAGCTGAGGGCGATGAAGCAAGAGGGGAGACGGCTAGAACGCAGGTGGAGGAAAACTCGTGCTGGGTCTGATCGAACACGGGCTAGAGCTCACTATCGAGCCTACTCTGTGGCGGTGAGGGTGGCAAAGAGGCAGTTCTTTTCCACCAGCATTGCGTCTTCTCGGTGTCGTCCGGCGGAGCTTTTCCGAGTGGTTCGTGGCCTGTTACACTCTGGGCCAGGGCGTGAGATAGTTGAACCCTCGGTAGCACGCTGTGACGAGTTTGCACGGCACTTTGAAGATAAAGTCGCTCAGATTCGTCATGAATTGGACACCACACTTAATGCAGCACCACTAGTAGAGGCGTTCAGAGCGCCGTCCGGCTCAGTTTTATTGGATGAGTTTCAGTTATTGAGGCCCGAGGATGTGGACAAGGTGCTTGGCCAAGTCCGGTCGACCACCTGTGTGCTTGACCCTTGCCCCTCGTGGCTCATTACATCAAATAAGGAGGGGATCGCCGGCTGGGTCCAGCAGGTTGTAAATGCCTCCTTGAGAGAGGGAGTGGTGCCGGCCTCTTTAAAAGAGGCGGTAATTAGACCACTCCTGAAGAAGCCTAATCTGGACCCGGAAGATGTAAACAACTACAGGCCGGTGGCTAATATCCCTTTCCTGGGCAAGGTGCTTGAGCGGGTGGTTGCAGGACAACTCCAGGCACTCTTGAATGAAACGGATTATCTAGATCCATTTCAATCGGGTTTCAGGCCTGGTTTTGGAACAGAAACTGCCTTGGTCGCCCTGTGGGATGACCTCTGTCGGGAGAGAGACAGGGGGAGTGCGACCCTGTTGGTTCTCCTGGACCTCTCAGCGGCCTTCGATACCATCGACCATGGTATCCTTCTGGATAGGTTGTCTGAACTGGGAGTTGGAGGTACTGCGTTGCAGTGGTTCCGCTCCTACTTGGATGGCCGATTCCAGAAGGTGGTGCTGGGGGATTATTGCTCTGTGCCGTGGCTCCTAAGCCATGGGGTTCCGCAGGGCTCTATTTTATCCCCTATGCTGTTTAACATATACATGAAGCCGCTGGGGGAGGTTATCCGGAGATGTGGACTGAGGTGTCATCAATATGCGGATGACACCCAGCTCTACCTTTCCTTTTCATCAAACCCAGGTGAGGCAGTGACTGTTCTGAACCAGTGCCTGGGCACGGTAATGGACTGGATGAGGGCTAACAAACTGAGACTCAATCCAGACAAGACGGAGGTACTGTTAGCGGGTGGTTCATTTGTCCGGCGAGGTGATGTTTGCCCTGTCCTGGACGGGGTTGCACTCTCCCTAAAGGATCGGGTCCGTAGTTTGGGGGTGCTCTTCGATCCAGAACTGTCACTTGAGGCACAGGTGAACTCAGTGGCAAAGAGCACCTTTTATCAGCTTAGGCTGATATACCAACTGCGCCCTTATCTGGACAGAGATAGCCTAGCTACAGTTATCCATGCTCTGATAACCTCTCGTTTGGATTACTGCAATGCGTTATACGTGGGGCTGCCTTTGAAAACGGTCCGGAAGCTTCAGCTGGTACAAAACAGGGCAGCCCGTTTACTAACAGGGACTGGCTGGCGAGATCACATTACGCCAGTCCTTTTACAACTTCATTGGCTGCCAGTCCAGGTCCGGGCCCGATTCAAAGTGCTGGTATTGACATTTAAAGCCCTAAACGGTTTGGGGCCAGGTTATTTGAAGGAACGCCTCCTCCCATATGTACCTACCCGGACCTTAAGATCATCTACAGGGGCCCTTCTCCGTGAGCCCCTGCCAAAGGAAGTGAGGCAGGTGGCTACTAGGAGGAGGGCTTTCTCTGCTGTGGCACCCCGGTTGTGGAATGAGCTCCCCAGAGAGGTCCGCCTGGCGCCTACACTGTACTCCTTTCGTCGCCAGCTGAAGACCTTTTTATTCACTCAGTATTTTAACACTTAATTTTAACTTAAATTTAAATTATACTGTTTTAACTCTGTATTTTAACCTTATATCAATTTTGCTGCGTGGTTTTATCCTGGTTGTGCTTTTTATATTGTATTTTGTATTTGTATTTTTAACTTGTTGGTTGTTTTATGATGATTTTAATTTTTGTGAACCGCCCAGAGAGCTTCGGCTATTGGGCGGTATAAAAATGTAATAAATAAATAAATAAATAAATAAATAAAAGTGGCACAGCAGAAGTAAAACCTGCCACAGAATCTGGGGTCTGCTAGTAATTCTATGTGATTAGATTACGTAGTAATTCTATGTGACCTGACTACACAACTTGGATCTGCAACAAAAGGTTGCAGCGTATCTTCATAGAAGAGGTGTTCCAGCCAGCCACACTCTCCTCTGCAGTTCTCCATTCCACTACCACACCTTTTTCACTTTTTCTTTTCCAATTGTCAAATCCATATTCTGTGATTACAGAGAATGCTCAGTAGTTGTTCATTTGTATTTGGGGGTTGGGTTTCCATCATCATCATCATCATCATCATCATCATCATCATCATCATCATCATATTTATTTGTATCCCACCTTTTCATAGAATCATAGAATAGTAGAGTTGGAAGGTGCCTATAAGGCCCTGCAGTCCAACCCCCTGCTCAATGCAGGAATCCACCCTACAACATCCCTGACAGACGGTTGTCCAGCTGCCTCTTGAATAGAAATATACAAACATTTAAAATATATTCCAATATTAAAACATTAAAACATTAAAAATACATGACAATTTTAAAAGTCCTTAACATAGATGGAGGACCAGATTATTCTCCAAAGGCCTGCTGGAACAAAGAAGTTTTTGCCTGCCTCTGAAAGCCCATCAAGGAGGGAGCCAGTCTAGCTTCCCCGGGAAGAGAGTTCCAGAGTACTGGAGCAGCCACCGAGAAGGCCCTCTCCCGTGTTCCCACCAGGCGCGCCTGTGATGGTGGTGGGACTGAGAGGAAGGCTTTGAAGATCTCAAAGCACGGGCAGGCTCATAAGGGAGAACGCGGTCTTTCAGATAACCTGGACCCAAGCCGTATAGGAGCCTTGCCACACACACACACACCCGTTTTTTCTTTTTGTTTGTGTTTAAGATTCCTTGTACTGTGGAAAATCATAGAGTTTCCTCTAAGAATGCAGATCCCTCCCTCTCGTTTCTCACTCTGGGTGGCTCTAATGCTGTTGGCACACACCACCTGAATTCACTATAAGCGGGACGGATATTTTACTGCTCTGGCTGATTAGACACCAGCAAAGAGGGAAATAGCTCACAATACGGATTTGCATGTAGCGGTGATCTGATACGAACCTCGCCCACCCCATGGCATCACAGGGATTCCCAAGTTCACAGAAGCCATTTTTCAGCCCTGTCGTGGCAGGAGAAGAAGCGCGTCAAACTGCCTGCAGTTAGCACGGATTCTGCAGGAGTAGATCCCCCGGCCTGGCTCTCTGTCATTGCGCCTGTCCAGTGATGAGGCTGCCGGTTGAGCTCTCGTCCTACATTTCCAGCCTCTGCCCTCGACCGGGTAACGGCTGCCCTGATGGACGGAAGAATGGTGGTTTGGGAGACAGAAACTGGGCAATGAGGGGGGACTGTAGTGGAGGTTGGTGGCTGAGGATAATGGGAACTGTAGTGCAAAATTTCTGGAGGGCGCCATATTGGGGAAGGCTTCTCTAAGCACTACACCACGCTGCCTTTCTTAGCCAGGATGCCACTTCCTCTTTCCCCCACTTCCTTTAGGCCCTTCATAATGTTGTCACACACTTTCAACCAAATGCTGGTACACACGATGGATGGTGAGCATGTACAGAGTTTTTTCCCCACTGAGCTTACGTTGTTCTTCCCAGCCTACCTGCAGAACAAAGGGCCGAGTGCTGTGCTTTTAGATTTACAAGAAGCAGCTTGTTGAAATGTAACAACAGCACTTCTGAGCATAAGTAGAATGCTTCTGCCTGGGGTGGGGAAGAGGTCTTTTTGTGAAAGTGCATCTTGAATGAAATTGGGAAAATAATAAAAAAATTAAAACGGTCACACCTCTCCTTCTTCCCTTCCTGTTCTTGACTGGTTGGCAAAGGATTTTGCAAGTCAAATCAGATGCTTTTAGCAAAAGTGCATTGTCAGGTTCACATGTTATTAAATTACATGTTCACAATATGTAACCTTTTGGGCTTGTGGGTGTGTGAAGCAGGACTAGGCTCACGCTCACTCAATTTCCTTTCAATTCCAACAATTTTAACTTTCTCCCATAGGAATGAACAGCTCCCGTGGTCTTTACTGGCCATAATAAGAGTGGCTCTGGGCATATTTCGCTTAGTGCCAAGTTCAGGATGGTACCAGTTTGATGAGGGCACCCTATGCCAAGCTCCCACCCAGGTGTCAGTGGCGCCACCTGGTGGGCTGAGTTGGTGGCTGTGGCAGCATCGAGCAGCAACCCTGCAAAGCGGCTGCCATTTTGTTTTCCCATGATGCCCATGACATGGCACCGCTCCCTGCCATCGTGGGAAGTCAAAATGGCAGCTCCTAAACACCTCTGCCCTGTGTTAAAAGGTTTTTAAAGAGGCCCCAGAGCAGATATTAACCACGGACACTTCAGCTGTGTTCACACCAGGCCTCATTTCTGTTTACCAGCCAGCTCCACTGGAAGTCCCATAGCACTGTCAGAAAAGGGAGATAGGGCTGATATTTCCAGATATGTACACAACACTTTGCCCTATATGTTCAGTGTCCCTATATCTAAAGTCTCCCATCCTGCACCTCTTCTTTGGTCTGTCACCCTTTAAATCAGGGGTGGGCAGATGTCTTTCCCTCAAACTCCCCTCAGCCATACACAGCATAGCCAATCATGTGAGATGAGGGAAGTAGGCATTTTATTTATTTATTTTTCTATCTATCTATCTATCTATCTATCTATCTATCTATCTATCACTTATATCCTGCCTTTTTTCCTCCAAGGAACCCAAGGTTCCTCCTCCTCTCCATGTTATCCTCACAACAACAACCCTGTGAGGTGGGTTGGGCTGAGAGTCTGTGACTGGCCCAAAGTTACCCAGTGGGTTTCCATGGCCGAGTGGGGACTAGAACCCAGATTTCCCGACTCCCAGTCCAACACTCTAACCACTATACCACGCTGGCTCTCTTTATGGGGGAGAAATTCGCTTGGTTCGCATTTCAATGCAAATTTACCCAATTTCACACTTTCAAACTGGCAAGTTGAACCCAAACACAGACATGCCTCAAAATTTGGACTTCCCTGAATTTTGCAACGGTTCTCTCCAACCAAAGAGTGCACACAAACACCTGTCTGTTAGCAAAATAACATTCCAAATGCATTGAATTAGAAAAATTGCTTGCAAAACAATTAGGAGAATTGTTTTTGGAGAAACGGCCAAAAATGTGTATAAGTTTTTGTGCAAATGTATTGGAGGGAAAAAATCTCAAGGTTTGAGACAAACCAAATTTAACACTGGATTAAACTGACAGAGTCATCTATCCGTAGATGGGAGTTTGAAGCCAAAACATTCATGCCAGCCTGCCATAGCCAGACACGAAAGTGAAGAATTCCCCAATTAGATTTTGGGGTAAGTTTGAGCTCCAGGATCTCTCGATGTAGAAAAAGGTGTAAAGGTGTGCCACATGCAAGCGAGTGAACACACACACGCACACAGCAACGTCTTCACTGTGATTAGCGCTGCCATGATTTTGGCAAAATAAATAACGTGATCAATAAAAGATTAGGATGAAATGTGACGCATTAAAAATTTAGACTGCGCAGCTGCTTGGGAGAGAGGGACAGGTACAGCCGGCGACTAGAATATTTCAGAGGGAGGGTGTGTCAGTCTCCCCTGTCTCATGATAACACAAATCACTCTAGGAAGAAGGCAAACTAACCCCTTCCCACACAAGGGAAAAACGGTGTCCATATTCTTGGCCTTGGTCTCCTAGCTGCACCTGTCCTCCTTCAACCACAGCCACATAGCACAACTCCTTTTCTTTGGCATACACCCAGAGACAAGAAAGATCTGGCCTTGTCTCTGGGCATACGCAGAGTGCCAGTCCCTTCCCACTGTGCATCTATGGTCTTACGCTCCCAACTCCCTTGATGACATCCTAACCATATATCCAAACATTTATACATGCCAACATTGTCATGTTTTCTGGCGCCAGGGTAAGGCTTTCCTCTGCTTCCAGGCATTTCACAGCCCTGGACGGGATTTTGTAACGTAACCGATATGCAGGCGATGAGACGTGTGTGATTCAGCATGCTCAAAACGAAACAAACGACCACACATAGCACATCCAGTTTATAAATGTTATAGCTTTAACAAAAAATAAATTATAAAATTTAAAACGCGAAACATTTCAGTATAAAACGCCAGCTTCAGTCAGGTGGAAGAATCTGCTACAATAGCACTTAGAAACTCAGCCAGAACCAAACAGGGGCAGCCAAAACCCCAATGAGGGAACAGGGCTTAAAAACCAGTACTGGGCAGCCAGAGCCCCCCAGTAGAGGCTGGTGGCTCCGATGCCTGTGGGGTGGTGAATCTGCTCTGGGTTTCATTCGGAACCAGTCAGAACTCCAAAGGAGCTCTCCAAGGTGCAGAACTCTAACTCCTTTAATGTTCTAATTGGTTCTGAATGAAACCTGGAGCGAAGGAATGTTGTCCCCCATCTGCATGTGGGCAGGTCCCAATGGCCAGGCTGACTCACGTCAGATTGGAGATAGCAGTAGGGCTGCCTGGAAAAGAGGAGATTGAGGGGAGACATGATGGCACTCTTCAAATACTTAAAAGGAGGACAGGATCTCTTCTCCATCCTCCCAGAGTGCAGGACACAGACCAATGGGCTCAAGTGACAGGAAGCCTGATTCCGGCTGGACATCAGGAAAAACTTCCTGACTGTAAGAGCAGTATGACAATGGAACCAGTTACCTAGGGAGGTTGTGGGCTCTCCCACACTAGACAACCGTCTGTCAGGGATGCTTTAGGGTGGATTCCTGCATTGAGCAGGGGGTTGGACTCGATGGCCTTAGAGGCCCCTTCCAGCTCTACTATTCTATGATTCTATGACCCTCTGAGGGGATTTCTCCAGGTGGCGGGGCTTGGCACCAAAGCCTCGCTCCCTGGGGGAACCCCAAGAGGTCATGTGGGTTGGATGGGGTGGCAAGATTAGGATTACCCGTTTTACAGGGTACTGACATTTTTAATTGTTTTAGCTGCTTTAAATTGTTATAACTCATTATTACAACAACAACAAATTGTGTGTATGCTTTGTTTTGGACACTTTTAAAACAGGGGTGTTGGACCTCCAGTTGTTTGATGGATTCCAGTTCCCATTATTCCTGTCCATCACCCATGCTGGCTGGGCCTGATGGGAGCTGAAGTCCAACCATATCTGGAGATGGGCCATGGCTTCCCCACTCCTGTTTTAAAATTTAACATGGTGCTGGCGCTTATATCTTCCAAGCAAAACACCTGCCATCCATGTAGGCTTTTTTTTTTTTAAAGGAGCCGCCATCAGAAAAAAAGAGAGGTGGCAACCCAATTTCATCACCACAAGCATGGTTGAATACTCCAGGATTCAAACTGTCCCATTTAGGAAGATATTTGCAAATTTGGAAATGTTCTTATAAAAAACAGACCAGATAAAATGCTCACCTGTCTCTAGTGAGCAGGGTTCTTTACAAGATTTAATCAGAGAAGTCTCTGCCTCAAGGGGCTTACAAGCGATCTTCATTCAAACCAGGGGAGGAGCTTATTCTCAGGTGTGTGTGTGTGTGTGTGTGTGTGTGTGTGTGTGTGTGTGTGTTGTTATCATCTAAGACTTCCATTTGTTTTCTGCCTCCTTTCCTCAGACAGGCCAGAACTCAGTTGGGGAGGCCCTCTGCATCACTGAAACAAACATTTTCTCCTGGATTTACTGTGCCAGTCTGCCAAAAGCTCTTCTTGAAAGCAGTGCGGAGGAGGGGAACTGCTATTGTTTCTAGATGCATACACAGTAGGCACTTTGCACATGTTTGGAGGGTTTTCAGTGTTACTATCTCAAGCCCTAAGGCTACAGACTGAGCACTCCTAGTTCACTATGGTTGACTGGGAGGCTGTCTGAAAAGCTTGCTGGTTTGGGGATCTCTGTTAATCCAACCATTCATTAACGCCTTGCCTCCTCCATCAAAAGGTTGTAGACAGAACTTGTGGAGGGTTCTAAGTTTCTAGTCCTTATGGAAATGAAGCCCACAGATCTTAAGGCAAGTTAATACCTCTGTTACGCTCCACATGGATGGTGGTGGTGGGGGGTTGGGGGACGAGGTAGCATTGCTCCAGGAATTTGTGAGTGATTAAAATGTCCCCAGTGGGAGCTGCCATTTTAATTTCCCAGAATACCCTGCAGCGTCGCAATATTGGAGGCATTGTGGGTAATTAAAATGGCAGGCAGGTCCCAGACCCAGCTGCCAGGTGTGGGAGGCTAAGGGCCCCCTGAGGTTCCAGAGGCCTAGTGGCTGCCACGGATACCAGTTACTAATGCTGGCTCTGCTTTAATCCTCTGCCTGCTATTTAGCTGCCCTGCTTTGCTCATACATTGAAGCAAAGGATCGCTGAGCCCCTGGTTTGCATACAGAAAGTCCCCAGTTCAATTGCCAGCATCTTCCCTTGAAAAGTATGGCAGGGAGCATTTCTTGGCCTGAAACCCCTGTATAGGTGCTATCTGTTGGAGTAAACATTACTGGCTAGTCAGGGAATTCATCTGATCTGGTATAGGGCAGCTCCCTATTTCAAACCAGCCCTTTACTTAGAACCCTTAGGACTGGAATCTTACTTTATCTTTAGGGGAAGGACCATAGCTCAGTGATGGAGGAGCAGAGTCGTTGCATGCAGAAGGCCTTGTGTTCAATCCCGGGCATTGCCAGTTGAAAGGGGTCAGGTAAGCTGCTGAAAGGGATCAGGTAACCTCAGGTGAGCCGCTACCAGGTAGAAAGCAAACTGTCCTCTGCTAGATGGGCAGTTTCATTTAGTATGGACACGTCCCTTCCGATTTATTTGTCGTTATTTTTAAAGAGAGAGATTAATGTTTGTATATAAAGTGCTGTGCACTTTACGTATCATTTTTGTATCTAAGGGGCTGCTGCACTTTACCAAGGCAGGATCTACACTACAGCTTTAAATGGTTTATAATGGTTTTGACCACTGTTGGGGCCCAGGACACACTCCATATACAGTCTTCAAACCGTTTCCAAAGTGTTAAATCCTGCTTGGTGTAGATTTGGCCCAAGTAACATAACCAAAACAACAACAAAAATGTTCCCTGCCCCGAGCAGCTTCCAATCTAAATTCCAATCTATCTACCTATATAAACGGCTCCATTTCTCATTTTGCTTTCAGTGTGAGGTTGTTGTTGTTTTTCATTACTGCTACATTGTCATACACCCTGCTGTCCCTGTGAAGCCACAAACCAGGGTTTAAAGTAAAATAAAGGCCCTGTTCAGGGGACACCTGAAGCCACAGAGGTTTAAGGTGTCTTACGAACAGGGCCCAAAAAAAGTGTGGGGGAACTGGATCTTACCTGGAAATTATCCTAGCTTTTAAAATCATCATCATCGCAATCTTATTTATTTATTTATTAAATTTATGTACCGCCCCATAGCCGAAGCTCTCTAAGCAGTTTACAAAAGTCTTATGCATGTCTACACATTATATTGCATTTATTGCAAAAGTAAGATTCATTGTTTGTATGTATATAGGATTGCACCCTAACAGTGTGATCTTATGCACACCTACACAGAAGTAAGTCCCATTAAAAGCGATGGGGCTTAATCTCAGGTAAGGGTATCTAAAATTGCAGCCCGTCACTGCAACCCTATTCACGCCTCCCCAGTTCAATGGGCGTTGCTGCCAGGTAAAGTGTTCTAGGGTTGTAACTGACGTAGGGCAGCACAACCCTGAGCGCGTTTTCTCAGAGATCTACACCAAGCAGGATATGAGTCTTTGAAAACGGTTTGAAAACTGTATGTGGACCGTGTCCTGGGCCCCAACAGTTGTCACTACTAAACCGTTTTAAAGCAGTGGTGTAGATCCTGCCCGGCTCTATTCAACGAGGCTTACTCCCGCAGCCTCGGCAGCGGCTAACTCACTCTGCATATGCCCAGAGGCACCGGCTCCGGGTCTTTGTTGTTTCCCCTGTATCACGGCTTGGATTCTGCTTTTGGTGTTGTTAAGGCGAGGCAGAGATGTGGGGAGAGGGAAGGAGAGGAGGGAGAAGCAAAACAAAACAGGTTTTTTGGAAGAGAGCCCTTGCTGGTGAGCCCTGGAGAGATTTGGCTTTTAACGCTGGAGGGATGAGCTCCCCTTTCTTTCTCCCTCCCTTTCTTTCTCCCTCCCTCTCTCTCTCTTTCTCTCCCTAATGCTTGATTGATGGCCAGCATGAAAACCTTGCCCGGGTTAGATCAATGGGTTGCAATTATAGCAACCAACCAGTCAGGAGAAAGCAAGGCTGCAGGGCCCCACGTTACTTTGATTGACAGCATGGAGAGAGCGCCAGCGCGCTTACGAGAGGGGCGGTTAGCCAGCCACGCAAGGATTTGTGGGAAATGTAGTTTGTTGGTGGCGCGGGTCTCTTGCTAGCCCAGAACGCCTACTCATCCTTTGGGCATTGCCAAAAGCCAACACCACCGCCAAAAAGAGGGCGCAGATTTGCCTCGAATTTGCATGTGCTAACTGATAGGCCTCCATGCAAATCTGGAAACCAAGACCATGATTTTAAATCTCACCCTGGTTAGGCTGACCATGGGGAAAGGAGGACAGGACTCCTGTATCCTTAACAGTTGCATAGAAAAGGGAATTTCAACAGGTGTCTTTTGTATGCATGCAGCACCTGGTGAAATTCCCTCTTCATCACAACAGTTAAAGCTGCAGGAGCCCTGCCCTCTTGACCAGATACAAAAGGGGGCAGGGCTCTAGCAACTTTAACTGTTGCGATGAAGAGGCGATTTCACCAGGTGCTGCATGCATACAAATGCCACCTGCTGAAATTCCTTTTTCTATGCAAATGATACAGGAGCCTGGTCCTCCTTTCCATATAGTCAGTCAGCCTAAACCTAGTGGGGAAGGCTGGGCCCTGGGCCCTGTCTTGACAGCACCGTTGGTACCAGGCGGCCTCAGGCTCCCGCACTCAAGCTGCTTCCTGGCATCTGCACCAGAAGGAGTGCACAGGGACACGAATCAGCTCACTTCCCTCTCGCTGTTCCTCCCCACCCCGCATTTGTTTTTATCTATAGATGCGAAAGATCACATCTATAGATTTAAAAAAAAATTAGAAGGGAAGGAATGGGGAAGCCAGAAGGGGAGGAAGAGAGGGACGTGCGGCCAAACCAGCCTTCCTTCAGCCAATGGCAGCCAATCAGCGGTCCAAAAAAGTGGGGGATAAGTGCCCGACTTTTTTGGATCGGAGTTTAGGAGGTTTGCCCCAGGATGGCTTTGGAATGGCGGCTGCGCCATATCAACCTCTCCCAGGTGAGCCCAAACCTGCTCCGACTGCTCTGTCTAGAGTGGCAATGCTCTGTTTGAAGAGGTGTCCAGTCTTAAGTCTGGTTTAAAGTCAAAAGACCATAAGGTAGAGGAACAAGGCTTCAAAACAGGCTCATGTACTTTTTTACACCTGGACAGCCGCTGAGCAGACCCACAAGCCTCCTCTCTGCTATGGGGAGATGCACTTGTTTGAAACGAGAGCAAGCGTTTCTAAATTTCCACATTTACATCTAAATTTACGTGTGCAAAGTGCTGCCCTCTCTGGGGTGATGCATTTCCCCTTCAGGGGTAATGTGCAAGCGCCCTCCCACCTGTTTGTCCAGGTGCTGTGCAACTCCTCCTTCCTCCTCCGCACGGCCAAGCCAATTCTTAATTAGGTTGCTTAATATCCAATGTATGCATGCAGCACCTGGTGAAATTCCCTCTTCATCACAACAGTTAAAGCTGCAGGAGCCCTGCCCTCTTGACCAGATACAAAAGGGGGCAGGGCTCTAGCAACTTTAACTGTTGCGATGAAGAGGCGATTTCACCAGGTGCTGCATGCATACAAATGCCACCTGCTGAAGGACCAACTTTGGTTGGTCCTAATGAAAAGCCGGCCCTACTGTGGGTTTTGGATTCTGCACCTCACCCTGTTCTCTCTGCCTCTGGGTCTGTCCTGGTCGAGGGGTTGCCTGGCCGTTTGGATTTGGGGCTGCTGCCATTTCTTCTTGTCACTTGTATTGTTCTGTAAAGTACCATGGACGTACAGGGATGAAGCTATATTTATTTAATTACTTTTCTGTACTGTTGAATAGCTGAAACTCTTTGGGCAGTTCACAACATAAAATACAGCACCCTAAAACATCATTATCATCTTTTCAACATTTAAAATGACAGCTGAAAGATTTAAAAACACAATGGAAGATTTATAAACAGCAGAAACTGAAAGATCAAAATGCCTGGGAAAATAAAAAGGTCTTCACTGGTGTCAAAAAGCCCAACAGGAAAACTTCTTTGGGAAGGTCATTCTATAATCAGGGTGCCACAACGGAAAAGTCCCTTCCCTGTAGGAGTTTCCTGCCTGACTTCACATGTTGGGTGTACCTGGAGGAGGCCTCCAAAGGCAAACATAGTGTCTGAGCAGGTATGTATGGAAGGAGATGACCCTTCGGGTAACTTAGTACTTTTAAATACCACAAAGAAATAGCTAGCCCCACCTTTGCAGGCCATTTTAATGAGTCATAGAATCATAGAATAGCAGAGGTGGAAGGGGCCTACAAGGCCATCGAGTCCAACCCCCTGCTCAATGCCCTGATTACCTTAAATTCAGATTTCATTGAACTTAATGAGATGTAATTCTTAGCAGACATTCATAACATTGTACATATACATTATTTATTGCATGCATTTTTACTCCACTCTTCAGCCAAAAATGCTCCCAGACTCAGAGTGAAATAAAAATATCAGAGGTAAGGCAGTCCCTGCCTACAGGCTTACAATCTAAAAGACACAACACAAAAGGAAAGGCCTTTAGGAGGGAGAAGTGAGGAGGAGGAAAAAGAGAGGCCAACTCAGTCTTGGGGGTTTGCCACAATACTGCCTCCAGCCTTCTCATATATGTGCAGTTCCCCTGAGATGTTTTCTCCTGTGTATTTATTCTGCCTGTCTCTTTTCTTTTCTCGTGTGTATTTGCAATTTGTGTGTGGGGGGGGGATGTATTTGAAAACGTTGAAAAATACATCCCCTCCCAACATTTTGTAAAAATGCAAAAACACAGGAGAAAAGGGGGGTATAAAAAAGGTCTTATATTCACCCCTTTGTTGCTCCAGAAGTAGCAACCTCCACCACGAAGCCAAATTAATGTATTCCTGTGGGAAAGCTTTGCATTGACAAAACAACAGAATATTGCACTGGGGAAAGCAACTACAATACCCAGAATGCACTAGGGAGCAACCCACGCCCATGCGTCCTCCTCCCTCAGTATCTCTCTCCCTCGCTCTTTCCCATTTAGCCTCCTTTCTCTCTCTCCCTCCGTCCCCTGATTAGCCTGCTCTAGCTTTGACGGCATAGACCCATGTGGGATCCCAAGTTGCTGATTGGCTACCTGTCCTGCCTTGATGCAACCAATCAGTGGCGGCCCACAGTAGCAGAAGCTTGGAAAAGCAATTTAAGGTGGATCTGAGCTTAGAATTGGGTTTGCCATTCTGCTAGCATCGTGTGATGTATTGCTATTTTATTTTTTTAAATAATGACTTCATAATAGGTATTGCATAGGTATGGAATAAAATATTATTATTGTTGTTGCTGTTGTTATTAAACAGTTTGGGAGAAGGGGCAATTATTATTTTTATTAATGTCCCCGATGGCAAAGGGTTATGTTGAAGGCTGAATACTGTGGCAAGGGCCCCTGCCCCAATGGGCATAAAAAAAATCTGCTTTTTGATGCATGAGTTTTTTAGGAAAATAGTGGGCATTCTGTCTCTCCCACCCCACCCCAGTTACAGCCCCATCCAATTAAGAATGCAAACCCTCTGTAAAATGCCTGGAAGTAGCTGGTATTGAAATAAGCTAATAATAATACTTAAAGAATTAGTGTCTCAAGCTAGAAACACATCCTGAGAAGGGGCAGGTTACGCTTGCTACATTTTAAATATTCATAGCCACCCTTCCTTATCTTTTATCTGCAAGTTGCAGCTAGAGGGCTCTAAAGAGAACCATCTCCTTTCTCTAGAATTTATCCCTCCCTGATTATTTTTCCGGGTCTTTCTTGTTTAAAAAGGGCTCTTACAATGAAAATGGAGTCACTAGCAATACCCTGATCTTCATCTCCTATCCCAGGGCTGAGTAATCTGCACCCCTAAAGTTACGCTCACGCAGGACAGAGAGAAAAGGGGTTGGCAAAAAGAGAGGGAGGGAGGGAGGGAGGGGGTGGCGGCGGCCTTTATTTATTTTATTATTGCATTTATATCATGCCATTTTTCCTCCAAGGAACCCAAGGCAGTGTACATAATCCTCCTCCTCTCCATTTTATCCTCACAACAACAACCCTGTGAGGTAGGTTGGGCTGAGAGTCTGTGACTGGCCCAAAGTCACCCAGTGGGTTTCCATGGCTGAGTGGGGATTAGAACCCAGATCTCCTGACTCCCAGTCCAGCACTCTAGCCACTACACCACACTGACTTGATTTGCCTCTGGCCCTATTTCCACCACTGGCTTTGGCCCCTCCCAGTGTGTGTGTGTGCAAGTAGCTCGCCTTGCCTAGGGCACAAAATAGTCTGGCACTAACCCTGCCCCCAGGTAACATTTGTGAATAGGATTGTGTCTAGGAGTAAGCCTCGTTGAAGTTTTTGGGATTTACTTGGCGAGCAGAAGTGTATAGGACGGCACTGTAAGAGCTGGTGTAACTGCATGCAGGTTAGAATCAGAATAGCAGAGTTGGAACATGCCCAGCTGGACATCAGGAAAAACTTCCTGACTGCTAGAGCAGTACAACAATGGAATCAGTTGCCTGGTGAGGTTGTGGGCTCTCCCACACTAGAGGCCTTCAAGAGGCAGCTGAACAAGCATCTGTCAGGGATGCTTTAGGGTGGATTCCTGCATTGAGCAGGGGGTTTATTTATATTTATTTATTTAAGGATTTTTATGCCGCCATTCAGCCAAAAAAGGCTCTCATGGCGGCTTACAAAAGTATTTCTTGACAGTCCCTGCCCACAGGCTTACAATCTAAAAGACATGACACAAAAGGAAAGGGGATTGGGAGGAAGGAGGAGGAGGGGGGAAAGGAAAGCAAATTCAGGCACTACAATCTTAGTGGCAAAGTTCAGCAGTTACAGTTGGTAGCAGGAGGGAGGGGGCTCTCAGCTGGAGCTGGACCCAGGCACGGTGGAGAGGTGCCTGGCTGCTGCTTCCTCCCTCACTGGTGGCCTCTCCAGAGACAGTTGGTAGCAGGAGGGAGGGGGCTCTCAGCTGGAGCTCGACTCAGGCACGGTGGAGAGGTGCCTGGCTGCTGCTTCCTCCCTCACTGGTGGCCTCTCCAGAGACAGTTGACAGCAGGAGGGAGGGGGCTCTCAGCTGGAGCTGGACCCAGGCACGGTGGAGAGGTGCCTGGCTGCTGCTTCCTCCCTCACTAGTGGCCTCTGCAGAGACAGTTGGTAGCAGGAGGGAGGGGGCTCTCAGCTGGAGCTGGACCCAGGCACGGTGGAGAGGTGCCTGGCTGCTGCTTCCTCCCTCACTGGTGGCCTCTGCAAAGACAGTTGGTAGCAGGAGGGAGGGGGCTCTGAGCTGGAGCTGGACCCAGGCACGGTGGAGAGGTGCCTGGCTGCTGCTTCCTCCCTCACTGGTGGCCTCTCCAGAGACAGTTGACAGCAGGAGGGAGGGGGCTCTCAGCTGGAGCTGGACCCAGACACGGTGGAGAGGTGCCTGGCTGCTGCTTCCTCCCTCACTAGTGGCCTCTGCAGAGACAGTTGGTAGCAGGAGGGAGGGGGCTCTCAGCTGGAGCTGGACCCAGGCACGGTGGAGAGGTGCCTGGCTGCTGCTTCCTCCCTCACTGGTGGCCTCTGCAAAGACAGTTGGTAGCAGGAGGGAGGGGGCTCTCAGCTGGAGCTGGACCCAGGCACGGTGGAGAGGTGCCTGGCTGCTGCTTCCTCCCTCACTGGTGGCCTCTCCAGAGACAGTTGACAGCAGGAGGGAGGGGGCTCTCAGCTGGAGCTGGACCCAGGCACGGTGGAGAGGTGCCTGGCTGCTGCTTCCTCCCTCACTAGTGGCCTCTGCAGAGACAGTTGGTAGCAGGAGGGAGGGGGCTCTCAGCTGGAGCTGGACCCAGGCACGGTGGAGAGGTGCCTGGCTGCTGCTTCCTCCCTCACTGGTGGCCTCTCCAGAGACAGTTGACAGCAGGAGGGAGGGGGCTCTCAGCTGGAGCTGGACCCAGACACGGTGGAGAGGTGCCTGGCTGCTGCTTCCTCCCTCACTGGTGGCCTCTGCAGAGACAGTTGGTAGCAGGAGGGAGGGGGCTCTCAGCTGGAGCTGGACCCAGGCACGGTGGAGAGGTGCCTGGCTGCTGCTTCCTCCCTCACTGGTGGCCTCTGCAAAGACAGTTGGTAGCAGGAGGGAGGGGGCTCTCAGCTGGAGCTGGACCCAGGCACGGTGGAGAGGTGCCTGGCTGCTGCTTCCTCCCTCACTGGTGGCCTCTGCAGAGACAGTTGGTAGCAGGAGGGAGGGGGCTCTCAGCTGGAGCTGGACCCAGGCACGGTGGAGAGGTGCCTGGCTGCTGCTTCCTCCCTCACTGGTGGCCTCTGCAAAGACAGTTGGTAGCAGGAGGGAGGGGGCTCTCAGCTGGAGCTGGACCCAGGCACGGTGGAGAGGTGCCTGGCTGCTGCTTCCTCCCTCACTGGTGGCCTCTGCAGAGACAGTTGGTAGCAGGAGGGAGGGGGCTCTCAGCTGGAGCTGGACCCAGGCACGGTGGAGAGGTGCCTGGCTGCTGCTTCCTCCCTCACTGGTGGCCTCTGCAAAGACAGTTGGTAGCAGGAGGGAGGGGGCTCTCAGCTGGAGCTGGACCCAGGCACGGTGGAGAGGTGCCTGGCTGCTGCTTCCTCCCTCGCTGGTGGCCTCTGCAGAGACAGTTGGTAGCAGGAGGGAGGGGGCTCTCAGCTGGAGCTGGACCCAGGCACGGTGGAGAGGTGCCTGGCTGCTGCTTCCTCCCTCACTGGTGGCCTCTCCAGAGACAGTTGACAGCAGGAGGGAGGGGGCTCTCAGCTGGAGCTGGACCCAGGCACGGTGGAGAGGTGCCTGGCTGCTGCTTCCTCCCTCACTAGTGGCCTCTGCAGAGACAGTTGGTAGCAGGAGGGAGGGGGCTCTCAGCTGGAGCTGGACCCAGGCACGGTGGAGAGGTGCCTGGCTGCTGCTTCCTCCCTCACTGGTGGCCTCTCCAGAGACAGTTGACAGCAGGAGGGAGGGGGCTCTCAGCTGGAGCTGGACCCAGACACGGTGGAGAGGTGCCTGGCTGCTGCTTCCTCCCTCACTGGTGGCCTCTGCAGAGACAGTTGGTAGCAGGAGGGAGGGGGCTCTCAGCTGGAGCTGGACCCAGGCACGGTGGAGAGGTGCCTGGCTGCTGCTTCCTCCCTCACTGGTGGCCTCTGCAAAGACAGTTGGTAGCAGGAGGGAGGGGGCTCTCAGCTGGAGCTGGACCCAGGCACGGTGGAGAGGTGCCTGGCTGCTGCTTCCTCCCTCACTGGTGGCCTCTCCAGAGACAGTTGACAGCAGGAGGGAGGGGGCTCTCAGCTGGAGCTGGACCCAGACACGGTGGAGAGGTGCCTGGCTGCTGCTTCCTCCCTCACTAGTGGCCTCTGCAGAGACAGTTGGTAGCAGGAGGGAGGGGGCTCTCAGCTGGAGCTGGACCCAGGCACGGTGGAGAGGTGCCTGGCTGCTGCTTCCTCCCTCACTGGTGGCCTCTCCAGAGACAGTTGACAGCAGGAGGGAGGGGGCTCTCAGCTGGAGCTGGACCCAGACACGGTGGAGAGGTGCCTGGCTGCTGCTTCCTCCCTCACTAGTGGCCTCTGCAAAGACAGTTGGTAGCAGGAGGGAGGGGGCTCTGAGCTGGAGCTGGACCCAGGCACGGTGGAGAGGTGCCTGGCTGCTGCTTCCTCCCTCACTGGTGGCCTCTGCAGAGACAGTTGGTAGCAGGAGGGAGGGGGCTCTGAGCTGGAGCTGGACCCAGACACGGTGGAGAGGTGCCTGGCTGCTGCTTCCTCCCTCACTAGTGGCCTCTGCAAAGACAGTTGGTAGCAGGAGGGAGGGGGCTCTGAGCTGGAGCTGGACCCAGGCACGGTGGAGAGGTGCCTGGCTGCTGCTTCCTCCCTCACTGGTGGCCTCTGCAGAGACAGTTGGTAGCAGGAGGGAGGGGGCTCTGAGCTGGAGCTGGACCCAGACACGGTGGAGAGGTGCCTGGCTGCTGCTTCCTCCCTCACTAGTGGCCTCTGCAGAGACAGTTGGTAGCAGGAGGGAGGGGGCTCTGAGCTGGAGCTGGACCCAGGCACGGTGGAGAGGTGCCTGGCTGCTGCTTCCTCCCTCACTGGTGGCCTCTCCAGAGACAGTATTTATATTTGGATTGGACTCGACGGCCTTATAGGCCCCTTCTAACTCTGCTATTCTCTGATTCTATGAAGGCCATCGACCAGGGCCAGATCTACACCAAGCAGGATATGGCACTTTGAAAAGGGTTTGAAAACTGTATCTGGCGTGTGTCCTGGGCTCCCACAGTTGTCGCTACTGTTATAAACCCTTTTAAAGCAGTAGTGTAGATGCCGCCCAGGGCAGGATCTACACTACTGCTTTAAAAGGGTTTATAACAGTAGTGACAACTGTTGGGGCAAAGGACACACTCCATGTACAGTTGTCAAACTGTTTCAAAGTGCCATATCCTGCTTGGTGTAGACCGTGAAGCAAGAGTTATTTAAGGTCTGGGGCGAATGAGCTGTTCTCTGCCTGGCACTGGAAAGGCCCCAAAAGGGGCGTCCAGCTAACGTCTCTGAGCAGGCAGTGTCATAGCAGAGGTGCTGTGATCGAAAAGAGCCGCTCCCTGGAGGCAGCCACTGGCCTCTGGCCGCACTTCCCTCAATAAAGGGCAGCCGGAGAAGGCTGTATTGCAGCGGTATAGTACCTGTATAGTACCTCCAACGGCGCTCCTTGTCCCCTTCACAAAACATACATTTTAAAATAAAGCCTTGGGAACTGTTAGCTGTCCTTCTCGCCCTTTCCATACTCCAGCCTTGCTCTTTCTCTGGCTCTTTGCCTGGCTGCTTCTCTGCCTCCCAGCCTCTGGCCTCACTATTCCCCCCTCTTCTTTAGCCCACGGTTGACTCGCTTGGCCTCAACTGCAACCAGAAGGTTCAAGCATATAAGACCCACTCTGGCCCGCTTGCATTGGCTGCCTGTACGTTTCGGAGCCCAATTCAAGGTGCTGGATTTAACCTAGAAAGCCTTCCACGGCTTGGGATCACAATACCTGACAGAACGCCTCTCCCAACATGAACCTACCCGTACACTGTGTTCAACATCTAAGCTCCTCCTCCGGGTGCCTCCTCCGAGGAAGCTTAAGGGTGGCAACACCAGAAAGGGCCTTTTCAGTGGTGACCCCACAACTGTGGAACAATTTCCCTGACATTGTCATCTTTTCGGCGCCAAGTCAAGACTTTTCTCTTCTCCCAGGCATTTAGCAATATATATTGTTTTTTTGGCTCATCGTTTCTAAAGTTGTTACAGTGGTTTTAAATGTATGCGCATTTTGCATGTTTTTGTGGTTTTTAATTTTTGTATATTGTTTTTAAATGATTTATGTTATGTGAACCGACCAGAGAGCTTTGGCTATGGGGTGGTGTACACATGAAATAAATAAATAATTAAATAAATTAAATGACCAGCCACATCCTCTACCGTGGGAGCCTCACTGTTCCCTAGCCCTTACCTGTAAAATGGGAGCAAATAATACTGACCACTTACAGAATTGTTGGAAGCGTTACTCAGCTAATGCACGGGGAATGTTTTGACTGGGCTTGGTGGCAGTCCTGTGCTGGCTTATTTTGTTCACAGCTTTAACCATTTGACACCACTACCTCTGGATAGAAAGGATGAATCCACCTCCCACCCACCCCTCTTATTTCAGTAGTGTGAACGCTGTTCTTTTGTGCCGTTTAGATTTAATCTTTTCTCCTTTCTTTCCTTTTTTCCCCATTTTGTTCTGTTGCTGGTGGTCTGGGGTGGATCCACCTTAAGCCTGCCGTTTGATAGATCTCCCTCTGGGTTGCCAATAGGCAGGACTTATTCCAGCCAGGGATTGCTGTTGAAACTCGTCCAGATTTTCAGCTGACCTTCTGTTCTTGCTTTCTCTCTCTCTCCCCCACCCAAAAACATCTTCTCCCATTTCTTTAAGGGGATTGCATACAATTTTCTCTCTCTCTCTCTCCCTTCCCTGCTAAATGTTCTATGGGGAGGGGGAGAGGAGGAGAAAGAGACCACCCCACATACCAATGGGAAAGCTCCCCCTGCTAGCAGTTATGCTTTGCAAAATATTCTCTGACATGCTTGCACAAAACCTTTCTTGTCTTTTTAAACAGACTGGTTTTTATTTTTAAATTTTCCTTTCTGAAAACCAAAACAAAACCCAAACTACCAGATTTGTGTTTCTTGTTTTTTTGGACTCAAGAGTGTCATATATATGTAGTTACCTATATAGTTCTTTTTGACAGATAATTTTAAGAAGAGGAAGGAGGTCCCCGCCATCATTTCGGGGGTGGGGGATATATCCCCCAGGATGTACCCACAAGGACGGCACACTGTGAGTACCACCAGTCTTTTGAGGTTGGCGAAGAACTAGTAGCTACCACAGGTTTGGTTTGATTTGATTAGGAATTGTAGAATGCCACAGAAGAGGGAAAACAGAAGCAAAGGGGAACTTGGTTTTTTAACAGTTTTGATGGGGTAGTGGTTTAAAATGGTGTCAAGTTTATAAATGCTTGTAGGTAAACAAAAACAAAAATAGAAGTAGCCTCCCAGGTCAAATCCTATGTATGTTTTACTTAAAAGTAAGTCTCACTGAACTGAATTGGGGGCATATTTGCAAGGAAGTGTGCATATGACCGTAGTAGAGAGCCCAAGCCCAGGCATGGCTACGCAGAAGTAAAGGCCACTGAGTTCATTGGGAATTACTCTCAAGTAAGCGTGTGCGGGGTTTGCAGCCTCAGTTGTAGATTTGATAGGGGTTGGATCTAGACTTCCTGTCTTTATTTATTCATTCGTCTGGGCTTTGTGTCGTGCTGTGCTTCTCTTTAGGATGTATGCTTCAGATCCTTTAAGACCGCAGTCCTAGGCAGGTCTACTCAGGTGTCAGTCCCATTGCGGTCAATGAGATGTACTCCCAGGGAAGGCTGTATAGGATTGCAGCCTGAGATAAGTTATCTCTTGGAATATTTTTTTCTGGCATAGTCCTACAGCAAGGAGGGTGATTCTGTCTCCCTACTATTTCTCCTCCTCCTCCTCCTCCTCCTCCTCCTCCTCCTCTTCCTCTTCCTCTTCCTCTTCCTCTTCTTCTTCTTCTTCTTCTTCTTCTTCTTCTTCTTCGCCCCAAAGCTCCTCCCAAAGTGGGGCACACAATGGCCCCCAACAATGAAACCAGTGATTTCATTGTCACAAGTGGTGAGTTCCAATCTTGTGTTAGCAATTGGAACTGCAAGCCACACATTGCAAATCTGCGGTTGACATTTGATTTGATTGTTTCCAAGAAGTGTGATCTTGTGTGGGTAGGTTTGGTGTGATTCCAGCAGCCTCTCCACTTGGGAGACAGGCCAGCATCAGGAGCTGTAGACTCATAGGGCGCGTAATGTGAATTTCTCATCCCCTCTGCAATGTTCCCTTAAGCCAGGGCTTCCCAAACTTCTGATAGGTGACGTATACTCACCCCCAGATTAAAGATGGAAGCGAGATTTGCTCTTGAACCAGAAGGAGTTACTCATCCTCGGAGAGGCCTCTCGCATAGATTCGGGCTGCCTACCAATACAGAGGAACCCATCCCGGAGTGGTGACTCACACAGAGGTGCAACAGGAGTCTTGTCCAAGAACAAGTGTTTCTGTTACATCTCTGTCTCAGCAGCAAACCTGAGGAGGCAGGTCCACTGTTACCTGCAGAGGCTGATCTGGAAGGGGGCAAAGTCAGAGAGCACCAAATCATCCAGAGAAGCGACAGGCAGCCTCCCTTGTGGATGGCTATTTACAAAGCCCAGGAGCCCTTTCTTTGGGCATACAAGTGTGGGAATAAGAGTGCCTTAAAACTAATCTCTTATGCCCCAAAACAGGGTGAGTTAAGGGGGATCTTTGTCCCCCAGCTCTTTAACGCAACACAATGGATGAAGATTCTAAATTTAGACTGTAAGCTGGTTGAAGGCGGAGATCCTTGCCTCACTTTTGCTTATTAGCTTACAGGATGCCGGGGTGTTTGTGCTAGCAGCAAAACGGTTTTGTGGATGGTGACTGTTAATTGTCCCTGTCTGTGCTTTGTGCATTTAATTTCCTTAATAAACCACTATACCTGTGGTTCAAGTTAACTCTTCCTGCATCTGGTGAAGTGGACTCCTACGCTGCGATAAATGTGTTGGTCTTTCAGGCAGCCTCCCACAACCTGGTGTCCTCCAGTTGGCAGGCTGGCTGGGGATGATGTGAATTGTAGTCCAAGCCATCTGGAAGTTACCAGGTTTGGTAAGGCTGCCTTAAAGATGATCATGATGATGGTAACGATGACAGCAACAGCATTACCTGCTTGTGAATACAGAGCCACAAGTTGAAAGTTATTCCAGATGAGTTTATCCATGCTGTAAACGATGTGATCCTTCTTTAATCCAATTTTAATCACCTGCTGTATTGATAATTGCAGTGGTCAAAGGGTGGCTTTCCCTCCCTCCCTCCCCCACCCCTGTCCAAACTTTTTAGTTCAGTTTTTATTTGGTGGGGGCTAATGCTGAGCTAAGAAGCCAGGGGTGGATTCCTCCCCCCGCCCCCCAGGGCCTGGCTACCAAGTCGTAGTAGCGGTGTGACTTTGCTGTCATTCCCAACTGACGCAGGAAAAACCACTCTGTGCATGCTCAGGAGGATCTTTGTTCTCTGCTTATATCCACAAGAGCTGTTGGCATGAGGTCAGAGGAGGGCCATGAAAATGGTCAGGGCTGTGGAAGACAAGTCCTAGCAGGAAAAGTTGAAGGGACTGGACGTATTTAGCCCAGAGGAGAGCAGACTGAAAGGAGCCTCATCCATAGCCCTCTCCCAATCTCTGAGGGGCTGTCACAGAGAAGAGAGCAAAAACAGAGAGCTTCGGCTATTGGGCGGTATAAAAATGTAATAAATAAATAAATAAACAAACATGTTCTCTGCTGCTGCCACAGAGGACAGCAGGACTAGATCTAATAGGGCTTAAGTTGCAGGAGGGTAGATTTTGGTTGGACATTAGGAGAAACGTCTTGACAGTGAGAGTAGCTTGGCAGTGGCTTCTCCCTCTCTGGAGATCTTCCAGCAGAGGCTCGAGAGCCACCTGTTGAGGGTGCTTCTGCTTTCGATTTCCTGGCTCAAGCGGGAGGGTGGACTAGATGGCCTCCAAGAACCCCTCCAACTCTTGCAATTTGACTGACATTTCAGAATAGCTTCCAAACCAATATCTGTGCTGAACTATACAGTCTAGAGGAAATGTGTGTGAGTTATTCCAGAGAGCTAGTGTGATGTAGTGGTTAGACCAGAGCTTTCTAAACTTTTCATGTTGGTGACACACTTTTTAGACATGCATCATTTCGCGACACAGTAATTCAGTTTTACTAGCAAACCGGAGGTTAAACTCACCCCTTATAAGAGATATGGACACATACATAAATTGTAATAACGAAATGTATGGGGACCCAACATATCTCATGAAAACCTTTCATTTATATTTTTAGAAATATATGATTTGCAAGATAATAACATACATTTCCAAGACTTTTCACATTGAACCAATTTTGTCGAGCTGTGATCGAGCGGCGGTTGAGACGGTGTTCTATAAAAAAACTGGACCCAGGGAATTTCTCGAATGCGTCACTTCAGGTGCAGCCGCGTCACCAGAAGTGACGCAGAATCAGCTGTTTCGACCCGACTATGCATACTGTGCATGCGCAGTCCCTGTATGATCCCTCGACCGTGGTGTGCATACACGGATACGACGGAAGGGGAATATACTAGTGCACCATACTAATCGGCACCTTTGCTGCCTAAAAATGCATGCAAGTTAGTATTGCTTATTTCACAGAGACTCAGAGGTTTCTCGTTCATGCGACACACCTACACACTGCAGCTGACACACTAACGTGTTGTGACACCCAGTTTGGAAAGCTCTGGGTTAGACTGTCAGACTGGGACTTGGGAGATCTGGCTTCGAGTCTCCGAATGGCCATGAAACTCACTGGGTGACTTTGGGCCAGTCTCTGACTGTCAGCCTAACCTACCTCTCAGGGTTGTTGTGAGGATAAAAAGGGAAGGAGAAGGATCATGGAGTTCCTTGGAGAGAGAGAGAAAAAGGAGGAATATTAATGTAACAAATAAATAAATTGATCCGGAGTACAAGGGGCAAGGAGCAGAGAAAGTTCCTTCTAACAAGGTAGCCTTTTGATTCTTCTTTCTCCCTTCTCTAACCCACCACCCGCTGCCCCTCTGCTTCAGTCTGGGCAGCCTTTCAAGTTCTCCATCTTGGAAATTTGTGACCGGATTAAAGAAGAGTTCCAGTTCCTCCAGGCTCAGTACCACAGGTATGGCGGGGGCGGGGAGCCCGGTGAGGAGAGGTCTGGGGTGGGGTGGGTGGACGGCAGTCACACCTCTCAGCCATGACAGCTAAAGTGGAACCTCCATGTTGAGTGGCAGTATATCTCTCCAGGCAATCTTGCATTTCAGCAGGCCGCTTTGGGAGGATTGGTCGCTGTTTTGAGGATTGGGTCGCTGTTTTGAGTCCTTCTTGCTGCTGTTGTTGTTGGCTGCTGTTCTCTTTGGCTCTCGTCTTTTCAATGATTTGTTGTTTTCAAGTGGTTCTTCATTGTCTTCAGGGCCAGGCAAGATATAAATCTTTGAGTATATGATACAAATGGCCCCACAACAAAATGTTGCAGTAAACCTACTCCCCCTAACAGGAGGTTTTCAGCCAGCCATGGCCTCTTCCAATTGACTCAACGTTCTGTGGATATGGAACACTCTCTGTATTTATTGGGCAGTTTTGGTTTTCTTTGGTTTTTTTACCCCTTTAGGGATATTTAAAGGGTTTTTTTGGGTGCGTGTTGGGGGAGTACTTCCGCAAACTTTTTTGGTACTTCTGTTCCTGCAAGCATGCTGTTACCTTCCTCTTGTTTTTCAGTGGCTGTATTTTAGCTCCATTTCTTTTGGCACTCACTACCTGGGTTCACTATTAGAAGGAGTGATAAATCCAAGATACAAGAAGCATTCTTGTTTCTGTCTGTGTGTGCATTTCTCTTTCCTCTCTCTCTCTCTCTCTCTCTTTTTTAAAGAAAAGGGTGGGGAGAGAGAGTGGAAGAAAAGATAGGGGAAAGGAAATACACATTTCTTTCCCCCTCTCTCTTCTTCTGCTCTCTCTCCTCACCCTTCTCTTTAAAAAAGACACGCACCCCTCCGACGCCAAGAGGGAAAACACCGGTGCGGCCCACCTTAGGTCAAAGGATGAGTGACCCACTTGGGTTCGTGCCCCCAGCAGAAGGACGCCGGCGCTTGTAACTGGAGCCTGCACTGGGCTTTGTAAATCTCTCTCCTTTTGCAGCCTGAAGTTGGAATGTGAGAAGTTAGCCAGTGAGAAGACGGAAATGCAGAGGCATTATGTGATGGTAAGAGAAACTCAGCCCCTCCCTGTGGGCTTCTTTAGCTCCTAAGGGCTTGATCTGGTCTGCTGCGGGGTTGCGGCCGTGCAGGCGGGGTCAGCAGAGGCGCTGGGGACATCCACAGACCACCGAGGTCTTGTAAGGGTGCGTCGCCCTTGGGTGCCCAATGGTGTCGTGCACCTGCAGACTGGATCAAGCCCTTTTCGTGTACAGATCCCATTTGAAACCTGCGTGAGGCGATATCCTGAGCTGCATGTGAGCCTTGAATGGGTGCGGAATGTGGCATCAGGCACAAAACTGAGTTTTCTGGGAATCTCATGTGGGAGAGAAAGCCACGTGTGGACTGGTTGTTGGTCCTGCCACAAGAAAAGCTGTGATGGGCACTATTTATTTATTTCATTTCATTTCTATACTGCCCAATAGCTGAAGCTCTCTGGGCGGTTCACAAAAATTAAAACTGTAAGGTACAGCGTAAAATATAAAACACGGAAGCTTAACACCACAATATAAAAGTACAAGTGGAATAAAACCTAGATTTAAAATACAGATTTAAAACAGCAAAGTTAACAGACTAGGATGGTAAAATGCTATAATACTGAGAAAATAAAATGGTCTTCTCCTGGCGCTGGTTTCCGGATCCCCGTTGCCTGGTTGTCGAGCTGTCTCTTGAATGCCTCTAGTATGGGAGGGTGAGAATCTCTTCTCGATCCTCCCAGAGTGCAGGACACGGAATAAGGGGCTCAAGTTACGAGAAGCCAGATTTTGGCTGGACATCAGGAAAAACTTCCTGACTGTTAGAGCAGGATGACAATGGAACCAATGACCTAGGGAGGTTGTGGGCTCTCCCACACTAGAGGCCTTCAAGATGCAGCTGGACAACAATGCTTTAATGTGGATTCCTGCATTGAGCAAGGGGTTGGACTCGATGGCCTTGTAGACCCCTTCCAACTCTACTATTCTATGATTCTTGAAGTGTGGTGTCCAGAACTGGACGCAGTACCCAAGATGAGGCCTAACCAGCGCTGAAAGAGGGGAACTAGTACTTCGCATGATTTGGAAGCTATACTTCTATTAATGCAACCCAACATAGCATTTGCTTTTTTTGCAGCCACATCGCACTGTTGGCTCATATTCAGCTTGTGATCTACAACAATTCCAAGATCCTTCTCGCTTGCAGTATTGCTGAGCCAAGTATCCCCCATCTTGTAACTGTGCCTTTGGTTTCTATTTCCTAAATGTAGGACTTGGCATTTATCCCTATTAAATTTCATTCTGTTGTTTTCAGCCCAGCCTGTGGCTTGTCATGTTGTGTGAACCCAGCAATTGTCTTCATGTCCTGAACATGGGTTTTCAGGAGGCGTTTGGCTGGGCATTGTTGGGAAAAATAATAATGCAGGATTACACAGATCCTTCAATGGAATCCTCCCCTTCCCTTGTGTTGACTTTTTGGTTGCATGTGCCTGGGGACAAGGTCCTATGCAATATACTCTATAAATTGCGATCTACAATGATGGTGATGGTGATGCCACACAAGTCCCCATTGGACTGTTTTTGGGGTATCCCTTCCCCAGGTGTTTTTTTTCCTAAAGACATTTTGAACTTCTGAAAATGGTGGGTTTCCCTATAGATATTCAATTAGGCAAGTAAAACTGCTCGGAGCTTTTGGTATATCAAGCAGTATGCAAGAATTATTCACAAATGAATGAATGAAAAAGACCTCCTTCGGGTGTGCATGGGTGGGGACGAGGCGTGGATTGGGGCAGTTTGGGTTTTACAAAGGATTGGCACTTGCAGCCTGAACATCAGAAATAGGAGGAGGAGGAGGAAGAATGATGATGAAGATCCAGTAAATTGGCTTGATGACGTTGAGTTTGAATTGAATCCACAGGCGCTTTCTTTCTAACGTGGTTGTTCTTCTTCCATTTCAGTATTACGAGATGTCTTATGGATTGAATATTGAAATGCATAAGCAGGTATGTGGCTGACAAGGGAACGAAGGAGTCCGGGATTGTGTTGTGGTGGGTGGGGGAGGGGAGTACAGGACCACCCTGGTGTGTATGTGTGTGTGTGTGTGTGTGTGTGTGTGAAACTCAATTTGCCTTATGCTGATGGGGTATGTTGTCCATTATGTATATAGCACCATCATAGTACATGTAGCTTTAGAATGAGATAACAAGGAAGGGGGAGGTCTCTGCCCCATGGAGCTTGCAGTCTGCATTCCAACAGTGGAACATAGGCCCTTTCTACCCCTAAGGATTATCCCAGGAAAATGGAGGGATCATCCCTGCCTGTTCCCGGGATCCCTTGTGTATCATTTGGACGTACAGGGGTCATCCCGGGATGATCCTGGGATATAGGGCTGGTGTAGAAACAGCCATAGACTGTGAGTTCCGAGGGGCAAAGGCTGCTTTTTAAATGACGGTCATTATGCAAATAGGGAGGTGGAGGGTTGACTGATGTAGGCATGCATGTTCCGGATTTGTTTCAGGTGGGGATGAGGAGCTGTGAGGGTTTCAAAGGGGAGGGACGAGGTGGGGCCAAGAGAGAACACAAGAACCATACTGGATCAGACCAAACATCTATCTGTTCTAGTTTTCTGTTCCCACGGTGGCCAACAAGATACCGCCTTGGGAAGCCCACAAGTGGTTCATGAGTGCAGCCGCCTCCTGCCCATGTTCCCCAGCAACTGGTATACAAAGCCATGCTGCCACTGAAAGGAGGCAGCATAGAGGCAACAGGACTAGTAGCCATTGATAGCCTTGGGCTCCATCACACCAGCGATTTATCGCACACTCCCCCTGCCTGGTAGGCAGTTTTGCAGCCCGGTACCCCCATGACATCGCCCATGTCCTGCACTTATTTCGGCTCTTACCCTCCATGTTTCATTTCTTTTTGGAGCACAGAAAGTCTGGATTATTTTCCCTCCGTGCAAAATAAATGCTCTCCTCCCTCCCGTGTATTTCTATGGTTGCATTCTATTGACTATCCCATTCTTTGTTGGGGGCTTTTGTGTCTAAGGGGCGGGGGTTCTTGTTTTTAAAGATAATGGGATCAAAATTGGCACAGTGATAGCTCTTAAGTAGAGTTTCCAGCATGCCAAGTTTGAATGAGATTGGTCCATCCCTTGATTTTAAGGATTTTAAAAATCCCCCTCTTAAATCCTTTTCCTGGAAGTTCACAAGTACAAAGGATTGCTTTTCCTTTCCTTAGTAAGCCTGTCTCTGTTCAACGGGGTTTACACAAAGGTACGCATGCATTGCATTTTAGTATGATTTGGATGTAAATGCAGTTGAAATCAATGGGATTTACTCTTGAGTAAGGGAACAAACTTGGAGATGCACAGCTTCGCATGATCAATGGAAAGGAAAAGCGATCCTTCCTACTTGTGAACTTCTAGAAAAGCATTTAAAGGGGGGGGGATTTTAAAAAATCTGAAAAAATCAAGGGATGAATCGATCCCATTTAAACTTGGCATGCTGTAAGCTCTACTTAAGAGCTATTACTGTGCCAATTTTGGTCTCTTGATCTTTAAAATTTACACAGATGTAAGCATTTTTGTTAATTCCATTTTAAAAAATCCTTAAAATCAAAGGTTGAACCGAACTGATTCAAACTTGGGGTTGCTAAAGCCCTCCTTAAGAGCTAACATTGCTCCAATTTTGATCTCTTTATCTTTCAAACTTACTCAGATGTAAGCATTTTGGTTACCTTGGAGGAAATAGGGGACATGACCACTTTTACAAAAGAAATGAGTTAAAATGATTGTTCTTCTGCCCACCCTTTGAAAGGAGCAAAACAAACCTTTGCTCCTCCTCCCCTGTAAACCTTTCCCAAGGGGCGGGGAGGAAGCTTTCACCAGCATAGTAGCGCTCCAGGTGAAAAGATACATGAGCTGAAAGAGCACAACAATGCACAGATGTGAAAGTGCCCAGTTTGACACGCTAAGGAAATGGAGAGGGAAACCGCAGATGAAACCTGGATTTAAAAAAGCAGGGGCTTGTCTATACGGTTTGTTTACCCCGACCTAAATGCGCATATTTGCGTTTTAGGTTACATGACGCAGCCGTCCATTTGCCGCAGCGCCGTGTTTTTAACTTGATAATGCGCATCTTTGCATTCACGATTTACCGCAACTTTTAGATCACACCCGAGTTTGCACCGCGTTATGGTTATGTGTCTTTGGGGGAGTTAAATCGCATTTTGACATGTGGGCGGAGCTTTGAGGGTAAAACAACATGATCGGTTGATTTCGCACCAATTGGCTGCCTTGTTCGTTCGCGCCAATTTTCGTTCGAAGTCTCTCTGCGGAGCTCCGCAGAGAAAGCTTCTTAAAACAAATTTATTTCTGTATTTATATGTTTATTGCATTTCTGTACCGCCCAATATGCGAAGCTCTCTGGGCGGTTCACAAAAAGAAAGAGGGGAAAACGGGCAGCCAGACGAAGGAGACGTGTTCTGCTGCCTCGTTCCTTTCCCTCTACCGCCTTGTTCCTTTCTCCCCGCCGCTCCCGGTTCGTCTGTTCTATGAATCTGCAGAGCTCCACATGTAAAATTTATAACTTTGCTCCTCTCTAATCCGTAGTTTCGTATATGCAATAATGTGCACGTGCGCATTTATAACTCACTATAAAAATAAACAAATTCAGGAAGTAAATCACTGTGGCTGCTGCACTGTGACGCTCTTTACCTACATTCGAATCAATGAAAATTCAGGTTTATATTTAGTGAGGAGCCATCCCGTTGCCGTATAGACAGGGGCCAGGTGTGATGCAGCCCCTTCTCTTCCATGAATTTTTCTAGCCCCTTTTTAAAAAACTGTCCAAGTTGCGGTAGCGTCTGTGCTCCATTTATTTGCCTGTCCTGAATCTCCCACCGTTCAGCTTCGTGGGATGGCCCCTTTGGCTTCTAGTATTACGAGGGAGGGAGCAAAACGTCGCCCGATCCACTTTCTCCACACACCGCATATAATTTTACATACCTCTGCCTTGTGTGTCTCCTCCTCTCCCACAGTTATTGGCCTTTTTCTAAGTTTAAAAGCCCCAAACATTTCCTCGTTGGGGAGTTGCCCCTCCAGCCCCTTGGTCATTTGAGTTGCCCTGGCCTTGCTACCTCTTTTCCATCCTTACAAAGGCAGGTGTGGGCTGGGGAGGAGTTTGGGCACCAAAGGGACAAGAAGAGAGCCGGAGTGGAATTCTTTAAAACAAGAAAAAGAATTTGGAGGGTCTGAAGGCGCTAGTTGGAGGGGAAAAGGTGTTGGACTGGGGGATTCAGGGTGGGAGGGAGCAAGATTTATTTTACTGTGTGTAAAATCACTTATCCTGCATTTTGCCGCTGAAACATCTGTGCATTTTACTGTTGTGTAAAAATGGATAAAGGCAAAGAATGTGAAGGCTGCAGTGGGCTTCAAAAGGGACTACAAGCAGTTCATGTAAGACAGACATTGCCAATTGACAGACCCTCCACGTGTATTGGACTACAAATCCCATTGTCCCCAAATTGGGGAAGGCTGGTGTGACGGGTTTTTATTTATTTATTTATTATTGCATTTATATCCCGCCTTTTTTATAGAATCATAGAATCATAGAATAGCAGAGTTGGAAGGGGCCTACAAGGCCATCGAGTCCAACCCCCTGCTCAATGCAGGAATCCACCCTAAAGCATCCCTGACAGATGGTTGTCCAGCTGCCTCTTGAAGGCCTCTAGTGTGGGAGAGCCCACAACCTCCCTAGGTAGCTGATTCCACTGTCGCACTGCTCTAACAGTCAGGAAGTTTTTCCTGATGTCCAGCCGGAATCTGGCTTCCTTTAACTTGAGCCCGTTATTCCGTGTCCTGCACTCTGGGAGAATCGAGAAGAGATCCTGGCCCTCCTCTGTGTGACAACCTTTTAAGTATTTGAAGAGTGCTATCATGTCTCCCCTCAATCTTCTCTTCTCCAGGCTAAACATGCCCAGTTCTTTCAGTCTCTCTTCATAGGGCTTTGTTTCTAGACCTCTGATCATCCTCGTTGCCCTCTTCTG
Organism: Elgaria multicarinata webbii; assembly: GCF_023053635.1. Classification (NCBI taxonomy): domain Eukaryota; kingdom Metazoa; phylum Chordata; class Lepidosauria; order Squamata; family Anguidae; genus Elgaria; species Elgaria multicarinata. Next base: position 8,393,302 of record NC_086193.1, on the reverse strand, counting down.
AACACGCTCCAGCTTGTCTGCGTCCTTCTTGAATTGTGGAGCCCAGAACTGGACGCAATACTCTAGATGAGGCCTAACCAGGGCCGAATAGAGAGGAACCAGTACCTCACGTGATTTGGAAGCTATACTTCTATTAATGCAGCCCAAAATAGCATTTGCCTTTCTTGCAGCCCTATCGCACTGTTGGCTCATATTCAGCTTGTGATCTACAACAATTCCAAGATCTTTCTCATTTGTAGTATTGCTGAGCCAAGTGTCCCCCATCTTGTAACTGTGCATTTGGTTTCTATTCCCTAAATGTAGAACTTGGCATTTATCCCTATTAAATTTCATTCTGTTGTTTACAGCCCAGCACTCCAGCCTATCAAGATCACTTTGAAGTTTGTTTCTGTCTTCCAGGGTATTAGCTATCCCACCCAATTTGGTGTCATCTGCAAATTTGATCAGCGTTCCCTGCACCTCCTCGTCCAAATCATTAATAAAAATGTTGAAGAGCACTGGGCCCAGGACTGAGCCCTGCGGCACCCCACTCGTTGCCTCTCCCCAGTTTGAGAAGGTTCCATTGATAAGTACTCTTTGAGTCCGATTCTGTAGCCAACTGTGGATCCACCTAATAGTTGTTCCATCTAGCCCACTTTTAGCTAGTTTGTTAATCAGAATGTCATGTGGTACTTTGTCAAAAGCTTTGCTGAAGTCAAGATATATGACATCCACAGCATTCCCACAGTCCACAAGGGAGGTTATCCTATCAAAAAATGAGATCAAATTAGTCTGACAGGATTTGTTCCTGACAAATCCATGTTGGCTTCTAGTAATCACTGCATTGATTTCAAGGTGTTTACAGATTGACTTCTTTATAATCTGCTCCAGAATTTTCCCAGGGATGGATGTCAGGCTGACTGGTCTGTAGTTCCCAGGTTCCTCCTTTTTGCCCTTTTTGAAGATAGGGACAACGTTAGCCCTCCTAACGTTAGCCCTTCCTTTTCCTCCAAGGAACCCAAGGCGGCGTACATAATCCTCCTCCTCTCCATTTTTATCCTCACAACAACAACCCTGTGAGGTAGGTTGGGCTGAGAGCCTGTGACTGGCCTAAAGTCACCCGGCAGGTTTCTGTGGCCGAGTGGGGACTAGAACCCGGATCTCCCGACTCCCAGTCCAACACTCTAACCACTACACCACACTGGCTTTTGGGTTGGGTGATATATCCCATTTCCCAGCAGCTTTTGGGTGCCTTGCGAATGCTAGAAGTGATCAATGAGGATTAAAAAGAGGAGAAATATTATTTGGACTCACTGAGGGCTCCGGGGTTGTGTGCACAGAGTGCCAATCACAAGAAAAAGAGCCCTTTTGAGGGGGGAAAGGCGCCCAACGGCAAGATTCTGGATAGGAAGCCACATTAAAGAGAAGCACAAACACCTGTGAAAGGTGTTTTTACGGGTGTTTTTTAAGTGCATCTTTTGGAAAATAACAGAAGATAAAATAAGTTTTTTTTTTTAATCAACACATCTTTTTGAAAGTAACATGGGGGCAGGGTAGGAAATTTTATCTTTCTCAGTGATGTCTGGCTGCCGGGCTCCCTTACAAAAAGAGAGGAGTCCCATAGCCTTTTGTTGCGCCTTCCATGTGGTGATCACTCAGCCTGTAGCAAGGGACTTGTATGCTCTCTTCTACATGATGGCTTCACTTGTTCTAAGAACCTGAGCCCTGCCAATTTTTAAGAAGCCAGTTCAAAGGATTGAGCCCTGACTTTGATTAAACCTTTACGAGGTGGGTTGGGGTGAAGAAAGAAGGTGGGTTTTCTAATCCAGCTGCTCTTGGCTAGCACAGCTAGAAAAATAAAAAATACCAACCAACCCCGAGAACGAGGGAGGCGCTGAAATCCATCAGGCCTCTTATTCGGTTTTGATCTGCCCAAAGAGGCCAAGAGTACATTTCTTGCTCCCTGGACCTCGCTTTTGTTCCAGTTATAATTTGCTTCTCGTCTCCGGCTTTATCAATCCAGTCATCACGGGGCCGGCTGCCAGGGAAATTAGGTTGGCGCGCTGCCCGACAAAGTGGCAAGCCGGCTGCCATCCCACTACAGCTGCCACCTCTTTGCCAAGCCGGCGGCCCCCCCGGCTTCTCCTTTTTCTGCCGTGCGCTCAGGAGGAGGCGACCGCCGGGGGTGGTGGTGCATGCGCTGTCCTTGCGAGAGTCACTTGTTGGCGCACGGTTTCCCGGGCCGGATCTACACTATTGCTTTAAAGCGCTTTATAACAGTTTTATTGCGCTTTAAAGCAGTTAAAGCACTTTATAACTGTTATAAAGCGCTTTAAAGCAGTAGTGTAGATCCGGCCAATTTTTAAACGTTTTTATGGTTATAAACCCTAAGAGGAATATTTGAGTCAGGTGAATGTTTCTGGATTTCTCCTCATCCGGCTTCCTATCCTCCTGCATTTTGCAGTTCTGGATCACCTCCTCTGGAAGTGAAACTGGCAGATTTCAGTAGAGAAATGGGAAACTGAATTGAACAGGGGGCTGGAACAGCAACACCCCCCCTTCACCCCCTGGGGAAAGGTTACAGGGTTTGCAGCCTTTTAGCTCAGGGAAATGGCAGGTGATTGGGAGGGGAGGGAACGGCATGACAGAGGGGTATAGGAAAGTATCCGTGTTGTGGAGAAAGCCGGTTGGGAAGATTTACTCGCCGTCTCAGAATACCAGAATACCCCAACTGGGGTTATCCCACGAAGCTGAATGGTGGGAGATTTGGCACAAGACAAAAGAAAGGGCTTTTTCAACGCAACACAGAGTTAAAATGTGGAATTTGCTATTTATTTAAAATATTTCCAGTATACAGGCCATTTTTAAAAATAAATAAATATTGTTGCCAGTGTAATGTAGCGGCTAAAGTGTTGGACTGGGAGTCGGGAGATCCAGGTTCTAGTCCCCACTCAGCCATGGAAACCCACTGGGCAACTTTGGGCCCGTCACAGACTCTCAGCCCAACCTACCGTATTTCTTAGATTGTAACACGCCATCGATTGTAAGATGCACACTAATTTCAGTACCACCAACAGGAAAAAAAACCCCTAAGACACACCCGCGATTCTAAGACGCACCCCGTTTTTAGAGATGTTTATATGGGGGGAAAAGTGTGTCTTAGAATCGAAGAAATAGGGTACCTCACAGGGTTGTTGTTGTGAGGATAACATGGAGAGGAGGAGGATTACCTTGGGTTCCTTAGAGGAAAAAAGCCAGGATATTATTGCAATAATAAATTTATATCCTGCCTTTTTTTCCTCTTGCAAGGAATCCATGGCGGCCTACATAATCCTTCTCCTCTCCATTTTATCCTCACAACAACCCTGTGAGGAAGGTTAGGTTGAGAGTCAGTGGCCAGCAAGCCAACTTAGAGCAATAAAGTGCATGTAATAAAAAACGATGTGGTGATAAAGCAGCAAACATTTATAAAAAAAAAAAAAAAAAAACCTGGCAATAAAACATCCGGCCTAGACAGGACTAAAAACTTACAACGCAGTCACCACTACAAAGTAAAACATAATCAGAAGAAGGCCAGAGGAAAGTAGTCAGTTTTCAAAGCCTGCAGTGATGGGGCCTGACAGACCTCTGATTGTAACATATTCCAGAGCTGTGGGGCCACCCGGCTCTACCATTAGGCCAACGAGGCAGCCGCCTAGGGCGCAGACCTCAGAGGGGCGCAGAACTGTGCCCTTTAAGGGTCACAGTTTTATACAAATTAGCTGTTTTAAGGGGAAAAAACATAATAAAAGGGAAATATAATAGTTCAGAAACTCTTCTTCAATCGAAGTTGTCAATTTTTTCCCAGGGGCAAAATAGTCTGGCACCGGCCCTGGGGCCACTGCAGAAAAGGCCCTCTCTTGCATACTTGTCCACCTAACTGCCCCCAAGTGTGGGCTAGTGAGAAAAGCCTCCATTGCTGATCAGGCAGATTGATATAGGTGAAGGCAATCCTTCAAGTAATTTGGTCCCAAACCACTGCCACAAGATGTAGTGATGGCCATCAACCTGGATGTTGTTGTTGTTGTTATTATTTGAATACAAAAATATTATTAAAATCTCAAAATCTTTTAAGACATTTTAAAATTTGACTGGGTAGGCCTGGGTAGGCCTACAATCCGTCTTTATAGCTTTTAAAAAAAACCTCAGAAAGACTATTAAACTGGCGTATCTCTCCCGGCAGGCCATCCCAAAGTCTGGGAGCAGCAGAAGAGAAGGTCCTCTGGGTAATACCCGTCAGCCTAGTTTGGCTGGCCAAAGTAGATTCTTCCCAGAGGACCTGAGTGTGCGGGACGGAGTGTACGGGGGAAGGTGATCCCGCAGATAACCTTGGTCTTGTTTGAAACAAATGCTTGGATTCCCAAGTGCCTCTGTTCTTCTCCTGTGCCTCTGTTCTTCTCCTGTGCCTCTGTTCTCCAAGTGCCTCTGCTCTTCTCCTGTGGAATCACCGCAAACACAAAGACCATGTAATGGCATTAGGTCTTCATTATTCTACTCTGCATATTCTGGGATAGCCTTCTACTGCTCAGCCTGTTGGCAAGCAGCCAAATGTCTTGCAAATTCTTCTTGAGAGATCTCAGATGTGAGTTGTCTTTGGCCGGATCTGCACCAAGCAGGATGTAGCACTATGAAAGCGGAATGTAAGTGGCAGGAGCCACACGAAGCAGGATATAGCGGTATCAAAGCGGTTTATGTCCATGAGCCCCAACAGTTGTCGGTGCACTTCCATACCGCTATAAAGCAGTCGTGTGGCTCCTGCCTCTTACATGCCGCTTTCATACTGCTTTCATAGTGCTATATTGGTGTAGATGCATATCGGCCTTCATGGCGCAGATTGAGTGAAGTTGTTTGAAATATACTTGCAAACAAATCCACGTTGATCTAGCACAGCTTGATCTGAGCTGCCTTGACTAGCACATTTCAGCTCAATTTTGACCAACCTGAGCCGTTAAGATAGCTCAGACCTAACATCTCAGGTTGCTCAAAGCTCATCTGAACGGGGGGGTGGGGAGCTCAGGCCTTGCAAAAAAGCTTAGCGCTACAAGAAGGTGGAACACTGTTGCGTGTGTCTTTGGATCACTTTGCTCAACCCAAGTTGCTCTATTCTAGCTTTGCTAAGCGAGCTGTGGTTTTTGCAGCAGGCTTGGCGTTGCTCTAAGCAAGTACAATGCAAAAGCTAATACAAGGAGGATGTATCAACGCTGGGAGGTTGTCAGTTCTGGAGACTTCTCTCACTTTTGACACTTCAGGAGACCGCTGAACTCATGGACAAGTCACGATTCGAACTCTGGTCTGTGGCATTCAACCAATGTTTGGGTGAGGGTTTTTTTCTGCATGCGCCCTTGCCTAAAATGGGACTGAGACTCTTTGTTTCTCTCTTTCTTCTCTTTTAGGCAGAGATTGTGAAGCGGCTGAATGCCATCTGTGCACAAATAATCCCATTCCTAACACAAGAGGTAAAAAGAGCACCCCAGTTTCAATAGGTTTCCCATAGAATAGTAGAGTTGGAAGGGGCCTCTAAGGCCATCGTGTCCACCCCCCTGCTCAATGCAGGAATCCACCTTAAAGCATCCCTGACCGGTGGTTGTCCAGCTGCCTCCTGAAGGCATCTAGTGTGGGAGAGCCCACCACTTCCCTAGGTCCTGGTTCCATTGTCGTACTGCTCTAACAGTCAGAAGGTTTTTCCTGATGTCCAGCCGGAATCTGGCTTCCTTTAACTTGAGCCCGTTATTCCGTGTCCTGCACTCTGGGAGGATCGAGAAGAGATCCTGGCCCTCTTCTGTGTGACAACCTTTCAAGGATTTGAAGAGTGCTCTCATGTCTCCACTCAATCTTCTCTTCTCCAGGCTAAACATGCCCAGTTCTTTCAGTCTCTCCTCATAGGGCTTTGTTTCCAGAGCCCTGAAAGTGGTTAGGAATTCAGGCATTATGAATTCACCTGAGACTGATAGTTGGAGACAACCACTCACACACACTCCCTGCTGTGCGCACACACACACTCAGAAATGACCATAGCAACTTGAGAAAGGGCTCACCCCAAGTTTTGAGACTGGACAATATCCCAAGCTGGAATGCTGAACAAGCACCCAAGAGGCTCAGGACAGACCAAAGCAAGGCATATTGGAACTCACTGGTGCAAGATAAGGTGTGGGGCAGAACTTAACATTCTGTGTTCTCTGCTTTAAAAAATACACTCCAAAAAGCTCTTGTTATAAAATGAGGATATTTCCACCTCCTGTGCCTAACAGCCCTGCTGGGCTGTCAGCTTTCCCACAATGGCCCCGTTCAGACAACACGCATTAAGGTTAACGCATTCCGTTAACCATTTTGTAGTTAAGTAGCAGGGTTAATGTGTTGTCTGAACGGGGCCAATGTCAGTGAATGATAAGGCCATTTCCCTGTTCCCCCAATTGCAGTGTGCCGAAGGGGGGCATTTGGGGGAGTGCTGCTGGAGAGGGAAGGGCTAATCCCCCCTCCCCCTTCAAAAATCAACCCCTCCTGCAATCCAGTTTTTAAAAAGTGCCAATGGAGGCTTTTAAAAGGCCAGATGTCAGCCTGGGACCCACTTGCTTTGCATGCTGTAGGTTTCAGACTCAACCTGCACATGTCCAGAGTCCCCCTGTCTGAAAGAGTGCTTTAAAGGGGTCTCTAAAGAAAGCCCTGATGCGCTTCTCTCCTTCCAGCATCAACAGCAGGTGTTGCAAGCCGTGGATCGAGCCAAGCAGGTGACCATGGGGGAACTGAACAGCGTGATTGGGGTGAGTGGCCCAGATCCTGGGCAGGGCCCCAGCCACAGCCAGAGCTGGCCTTACCAAGTTGCATGCGTGTGAGTTGGTCCCTGGGAGTGGTGAAGTGGGTACTGCTAATGTAGTTATTTGGCTGCTGTTGCTGTGTGTTTTTAGAGATGTGAAGGCCCAGAACAAAACCAGAAAAATTCGAAAAAACCCAGTTTTTTTCTGTTTTTTTCCAAAGCCTTTTTTTGTTTTTTTTTCTGAAAAATTGAAAAAAAAAATGAAGAAAAAGCGGATTATAGGATGTTTTATTTTAGCATGATGAATAAAATGTTTAAGACAAGGTGTTCAGATATTTACTTCTCCAAATGACTTCTAAAAACTGTACAGTATCAGATTATTACAATGTCTGTGCACCAAGGACAAGCAAGTCCTAGGTTGCAAACTGAGACTACAACTCTCAAATGCAAGAGGAAGATGCATTTCTGCCTCTAGGGGGCAGCACTGCCATGGAAGCAGAGACTGAAACTAATACTGATAGCTGTAGGTCAGAAAATGAGCCTGATTAAATTTCATGCATATTCATTGAATCTTGGTGTCCCTTCCCCCCATTTTTCTCAGTTCTTTTTATGGGAATGGGGGCTTTATGTCTTGACACTGGAGGACTAGCAGAGACATAAATAATTTTCTTTGTTACTAACGTTGGTGGTTTCTTCAGTCGTTTTTAAAATTGTTTTTTGCCTGCTCCTCATAAACTGGCAGAACCAAAGAGGTTCCTTGCAGTTCAGGTGTTCCTAACAGTTCAGGAGCTTGTAGCTCCATTTGTTACCCCCCAAAAGTAAAAAAAGTAAATTAAATTTGTAATAATTGTTTGACTACACTAGTTTTAATATACGAAATGTAATAATTTTATGCCATACCAACTTGGACATAATTACATTTTATGTTCCTAAAGTAACAAAGTGACTTTCAATCTGTAAAAAGTGCTAATATTGCATTATTTCAATTTTTCAGAAAATTTCCATTTTCCCCCTGAAAAAAACCTGGGAAAAAAACGGGTTTTTTCCACGGCTTCAAAATTTCAGGAAATTTTACATCTTTATGTGTTTCTCAAACTTTACGTAGCTAGAGCTGCTTCGTCTGTCTCCCTGAATTCAAACTGGAGGCAAACTTGGCTCTAACAGCCCACCAGGTGTAAACAGCCTGCCCGCTGAGGAGCCCAGCCCAGCCGTGTTTCTCAAAACGGCTGGCTTAGGTTCAGCTAGTGAGCTTTATGGCTGGAGCATGGGATTCGAACCCAAGTCTTCTGGATCCTAGTCCCAATCTCTAGCCAGCATTCCACACTGACTCTCTGTGGCACCGTCCTCTGGAAGTAGGTCTACTTTTGCCCCTCTGCATTGGGATGGCTCCGATCCTTCAATCGTGGCTGATGAAAAGCTGACTTAACTGACATCCTGTCCACCCCCGGATGGAGGGTGCCTGTTGCATCTCTGTTGTTGTTTTGGGCTTTCCTCCATCCAAGCAGGAGGCTTGCCCACATCTCAGACTTTGCCAAATGTGTAGGGCAGTGGAGACTGGGGACTCCCATGTCAGTGGGGTGATGCATCTGCTCTGGGTTTGAGCCTGCTCCTTTAGATTTCATACTGGTTCTGCCTGAAATCCAGAGTGTATTCACTGTCCCACTGACATCGGGGCCACCAGCTTCCACTGGTGTGGGGCTGGATGATGTTTCTTGTTGTAGCCCCACAACTGGAGGGCAGCAGGTTTGGGAAAGGCTGTCACCAGAGAACCCTCCGGTTGCTTCTCTGTACTGGAAGCTGTCAAATGATCCCCTTGCATGGGCCCAACTGGAGTTTAAGTGAAATGGAGGTGAGATGAGAGCAGTGGATCACACAGAGGTGCAGTGAGCAGACTCCTCTGTAGGCAAGTACTTTGGGCTCACAGGAACTTTGCAGATTTTTAAAAGTATTTATTTTTCACAGCGCAGTTTCAGAATGTCTGTCCTGTCAATACAAAACAGAAGTTCTAGAGTATTTTAGCCACACCCTTGAGTTGAGACTCTTGGGTCTATGAGAGGGGTGGTTGAGATGCCACTTACCTCTTGCAAAGCTCACATGTGCTAATTTTTAATCAGCAGCTGAGCTCTTGCTTTCACCTACTACTTGTACTCTTGCAAAGCCTACTGATCTCCTCTGAATGGTTGCTTATGGTGGAGCAAGGAAGACCTCGTAAACATCAGTGGCGCAACCGGCTACCTGGATGCGGAACAGTCAGGACTAACACAAGGAAGCTAGGGCGTGTTTTGTTCACGAAAACTTAAGAACCCTGCTGGATCAGACCAAAGCCTTAGCTAGTCCAACATCCTGTTTATAAATTAATTTGCAAGGTAAACTTTGCAAGAGATGAGTTGCTGAGGTCTTGAAAGGATTCTGCAAGAAGCAGCTCATCTCTTGCAAAGTTTACCCTGCTGAAAAGATAACTGAATAAATCCTCAGTCACCAAGAGACATTTTTGGCAAGGAGGAATGCTCAACTATCTGGAAGTGGCTAAAATTCCAAACTGGTGCTTTGACAGGGGAACGGGGAAGACAGGGGTGTGCGTGTCACCAGTCAGATTCCACCACCCCCAGCAGCTTCTGCTTTCTCTCCAGCAGCAGCAGCTCCAACACCTCTCCCATCATGCTCCTCCCATCCCGTTGACCCCTCACCCTTCGGGCTCTCAGAGCCTGACTGCTGTGAGCACCGCTTCTGGGCTCCTGGCGCTGTCGGGGGCGTTGGCGGCTCAGTCTGTGCTTGGGGCAAAGGACGAAAGAGGAGCACCGGACTCCGAGACCAGTCGAGGTAAGAGGCCTAAAAGTGGCTGGGGGGTGGGGGGGTTGAGATTCGCGATCGGAGGTCAAGGTGGGGGGGAATTGTTAATTGGGGTGCGTGAAATTATTCACCAAGTCCTGGGTTCGAGTTCTAGGCAAGACCACGAAAGGCTGCAAGCCTGTGCACATTCAGACAGGGGGGAAATGTCCTACAACTCCCAGCATTCCCCAGCCTGTCTAAACAGGCAAAGGATTGTGCCTTTAATGGTCTTGCTGGATTTCAGGGGAGGGAGGGGGTCCTTTAGATGGGCATCTGCATTACTGCAGTTGTGAAGAGTGCAGAGAACCTTTCTCTTCACCCTCTGTCCACCCCTCGATGCTTTACAACTGCTTCTACATTCCTGATACATTAGAACACGACACACAACAAAACCAGTTTGCCAACCCTGATTTAAAAAACCCAAATACTCTGAGCATGCGTAGTTTTGCATTCTCAAATTCACTTAAGGCACGGTGGCATTTCCGGATAATATTGGGATGCCGGGGGGCGGGGGGCGGTAACCATTGAGCTTATTTACATAGTCCGCGTCCTGTCCTTGCTGGAGTGCAATGGAATGTTGGGGCCTGGATTTTGCATAGCTCCGCCCATTCATTTGCATGTATTCTCAGCACCGCCCCAATCCTGAGTGGGGCCTGGATTTTGCATAGCTCCGTCCATTCATTTGCATGTATTCTCACCACCACCCCAATCCTGAGTGGGGCCTGGATTTTGTTGGGGCCTGGATTTTGCATAGCTCCGCCCATTCATTTGCATGTATTCTCACCACCGCCCCAATCCTGAGTGGGGCCTGGATTTTGCATAGCTCCACCCATTCATTTGCATGTATTCTCACCACCACCCCAATCCTGGGTGTTCGGCCTTGTGGTCAAACGGTGCTAAAGTATTATACTGGGGATCTGGGCGTTTTGCATAGCAGATCTCTTTTATTTTCATACAAACCCCCCCCCCCATCCTGAGTTTTTATTTCTTGGACAGATGTCAGCTTTTACGTACGTGTGTGTGTGTGTGTGTGTGTGTGTGTGTGCTTTAAATGAACTGTGGTGTTTATATAGCTCCAACAATGTCCACGGTGCTTTATAGAGAAACTTGAAAAGAAAGAGAGAGAAAGAGAGAAAGACCTTACAATCTACTCTAAATTTAGATGGGGAAAGAAGGAGGCAAAAGATGAAAAACCAGCAAGGCTCTATTGTAGACCGGCCCACCCACACTGCAGCTGTTTGTTTGGGCCAGAGAAGAATTGGGGCGGGGCGGGGCGGGGGGTGCGGGTGCGATTGACTAAGTAAGTCCCTGTAATGCCAGGAAGGTTGATGCTATTTTTGACCTGGAGAACAGCTGCATGGTGCGAGGGCCACAGCGTGGGGCAGATAATTGCTAAAATGAGAGGTGCTGAGATCCAACCTCAAAGACATGACCGTCCTCACCCACAATCCCTGATGGGTCAGGAAAAGAAGGGTCTTGGGGGGGGGGGTTGTAACGGATACTTAATAATGGGGTGAGGGGAGCACTTTGCATGTGATTAGAGGAACTCTTAACTACCTTAATTCACTTTTTTGATGGGTGGGGTGGGAAAAATTGCTCCGAATCTGTAAATATCTTCCCAAAGCAGGAGGCAGCTGTTTTGCCTTCTCTTGCAGAGCAGTCACATCAAATCTGGTATTCTCAAGATGGATTGGGCTACAGCTCTGTGCATTGCAGAAGAACTTCCCCAACACAGAGATGTCTTTATAATTCCCAGTTAATGTATTGTTCTAGTGCGGGGCAGAAACCTACAACTTAGTACAAAATCTTCCTCCAGTTTATCCAGAATATATATTTCAGTACAAAAAGATATGCGCGCAATTTCTCCTAGGGTGCAATCAAGGCTCCTTCAAGGACTCAGGAAAAAAAGCACAGAATAGGACTGCAGAATTTCACTTCCTGCACATCTTCTTTGGTTGCTTTTAAGTTTCTAGCCCTTAGGCTTGCAAAAATACATAGTGAAATCTCAGACGGCAGCGGCATTTTCTGGATACGATTTCTCAAGCCCCAAGGGGCTCCTTTCCCTTCCTGGTGGCGAGCAGAAATGGAATTAAATTTGTGCAAAATTGGCTGAATTTGTCTAATTTATTCAGGGCACAAAATCCTGCTTTCCTGGCAGACGTCCCACCCCCCACACGCAGCTCGGTGTAGAAAGTGCCATAATTTTGCTGGCAGGTTTGGAGTAACGGACGGATTTGTCTAGACTTGTGGAGCGAAAAGAACCTTGTGCAAACTGCACCGAGATCCCTATGGAACCTGGAATCACCCCAGCTGGCGCCCAGCAGTGTGTGTGTGCGTGCATGCGTGCGTGCGTGCGTGCGTGCGTGTTATTGGTGGTGGCGGGGACTGTTCCCCCTTTTGTTACGGATTACTTTGCATGCAGGCCTGATCAAAGCCAAAGACATTTGGCAGGGTCTTTTGAAAGCTTTCTTGGCTGCAGTGCATTGTGGGACTCTGTCCAGCATCTGTTAGCCTACCTCTCTCTCTTTGGCAAGCATCCGCCTTAATCTGGAGGGAAATAAGAGCGGTCTCTCTCTCTCTCTCCCCCTCCCTCCCTCCCTCTCTCAACCTTTACACCAAGGTTGGGACCGGGCTATAAAGTCTATAAATACGGGTTCTCTAAAATGTTTACTTCTAAATTGTTTACCCCAACTTAAATGCGCAGATTCGCGTTTCAGGACACATGCCACAGACGTCCATTCACCGTAGCGCCGGGTCTTTAACGCAATAATGCGCAGATTCATAGTAGCGATTTACCGCGACTTTTGGATCACGTCCGAGTTTGCCCCGCATTGTGGTTATGTGTCTTTGGGGGAGTTAAATCGCATTTTGACATGTGGGCAGAGCTTGGAGGGTAGGACAGTGTGATTGGCTGATTTCCCTATTTCCTACCTATCGGCTGCCTTGTTCCTTCGCGCCGTTTTTAGTTTGACTTCTCTGATTCTGCTGCCTCGTCCCTCCCCCCCTCCCGGTTTGTCTGTTACATGAATCTGCAGAGCTCCGCATATAAAATGTATAACTTTCATCGTCTCTACTTGGAAGCATTGTACCATTGTATATGCGCATGTGCGCATTTATAACTGCACTATTAAAAAATAAATTAGGAGATAAATCGTTGTTGCTGCTGCAGTGTGACGCTCTTTACCTAGATTCAAATCAACGAAAATTTGGGTTTATATTTAATGAGGAGCAATCCCATTGTCGTATAGACGGGGGCTTGGTCGCCTACGAGGGCTAATCACCAGGCAACCAAGTATGGGTGCTTTCCAATCTGGTTGGCCTTTTTAAGGCAGGGGCACAGAGCCTCAGGTCCAGGGTCCAAATACAGCCCCCTGGGGTTCCCCAGAAATCTACGGCCCCTTCCCCTCGCTCCTGACCACTGATAATTTGGTTATTTCCTGGCTTCTGTGCAGTCCCCCCACCATTCTAAAAGGTTCCTATGCCTCTCCGAAGGCACAGGCAATAAGAGCATTAAGCTAAAATAGGGTGGTGATTTTGGTATTTTGGCCCCACCCCTTTTGCCTTCAACCCCGCCCACCCTTTTAGCAAACAAAAAGTAAGGTATCCATGTTCTTGTCAGTCATCCAAGGCCTTTTCATTCATTGGCTGGAATGTGGGGAGTAACGGGAGCAGGCTATGCTGATTGCAATTCTTTGCTGGTGATGAAATTCACTCTTAACTGCATAGTGCAGGGATGTGGAACCAGGGATCTGTTGGACTCCGAATCCCATCACCCCTGAACTTTAGCCATGCTGGGAGTTTGAGCCCAACAGTACCTGGAAGGTTCCTGGTTCCCCAACCCTCATATCACATCTTGGTCAAGCTACAAACATTGCATTAATGCAACTGCTCATGTTCCTCCTTGCCCACCACACAACCCTTCTAGTTATATTTAGCCACGTAATTATATTATCGCTTGGAGATCTAATCTGATGTCTGTCTTTCCTTGTATTTTTCCCTTGAATGACTGACTGCTGGGCTTGGCCTGTTCCAGAGCACGCTTCGAGCCGGGTAAGTTGTCTTGAGAAAGCCACGAGTGACTGGTTATGATCGAAGGGGGCGTGTGCAGGCTTCGGGTCATTCCTTCTCAAGGCAGCTCAAATTCTGCGGAACGCTGGGCACTGCCTGAGACCTTGGTCCATCTAGTTCAAGATGGTCTACACTGACTGGCAGAATGGCTCTCCAGGGTTTCAGGCAGAAGAGGTCTTTTTCCGTCCTGCCTGGGATACCATGACATGAACCATGTGAGTTCATGCTGTCCATAAAGTTATGGGCCACTGAGATTCAGAAGAGAAGATCTGGGGCACATGATGTCATAGAATCATAGAATAGTAGAGTTGGAAGGGGCACGTAAGGCCATCGAGTCCAACCCCCTGCTCAGTGCAGGAATCCGCCCTAAAGCATCCCACTTTGGTGGTTGTCCAAAGTCTTTCCGCCATGTTTAATTGACTTGTGCGGTGAGGGCTGCAGCAAATGTAGATGGCTTTTTTTTTAAAAAAGAATTCAATCAATTCTTAGAACGGGAGAAACTGTCAATAATGACCCCTGGTTGTGATTCCTCGATGGTGACTTCACCTTGGTGCTTATAGGTGCCACTGTGTTCATGGACTGCTGGTACCCACCAGGCTCTTGATTTTTTATTTCTTACCATTTTGGCCTGCTGCAAAGCAAAGCTCTGTCCTCCAGTGCCTTCTTTATTTGGATTTGGTTTGTGTTTTGTTGCTCAGAGGCCACCTCTGTCTTATACTTAGGATCTGGGACAAGTTACTTTTCTTTTGGTCTCAGCCTTTTGCTGTCTTTGAAATAAGTGTTTTGTGACCGGACAGGCTCACCATGGCAGCCATTTTGTGAGGGTGCTCGTGACACTCTATGCAAATTCCAAATGCACACACCAGCCCATAAAGGTTGTGGCTCCCCTGATCTATCAAGCCTCCAGCTTTACAGGCAGGCTACCTCTGAATACCAGTTGCTAAGGAGCAACAGCAGGAGGGGGCTCTTACCCTTATGTCCTGCCTGTGGGAACAGGGTGCTGGGGAGAAGAGGGCTTTGGTCGGATACAGCGGGGAGTCTTATGCTCTGACGTTTGTCCTTTGGCGAGGCAGAGGTGGGAGCCTCAGAGATGATCCCTATCTGGAAGATGAGGCATTTTAAAAAAATCATTTGAGAAATGGGTAGTTCTTCTTCGTGGTCTCTGTGCATTCACACTGTAAGAGCGTACGGTGCTGTGCTGGATCACACCCAAGGCCTCTCCAATTTGGCATTTCATTTTTCATAGATCTGGTGTTTTGCTACTTCTGGCAGAGGGGTGTGTGTGTGTGTGTGTACGCGTACGCGCAAGAGGCAGAGAGAGATAATTTTTCTCCTTTTGACTTTGTGCAAATAATTCATTACCTGCAAACTGTTGCGCATCACCAAGGGCTCTTGCCTTCCCACTGGGCACGGGATTCAGTTATCCTCCATCAGCTCTTGCAGTTTCAAGAGATGTGTGTGTTCTCTTTCGGTTCCAAATATACTTGAGGGGTGGTGGAAACAATACCTTTTATTCGTGCTATTTTCTGTTCCGAGTGAAGCTTGCCAGATGCACGCTCTGAGGTAGCACACGGGAAACGATGGGGTTTCGCAGCGTTTGTGCATTTCATATTTATGTCCGCTAGATATGGAACACATTCATCCACCCTGCTTGGAGAGAACAGCTGAATGCAAAGCAGACCCTCTACCCCTGAGTAGAAACTTCATCTTTCCTCTAAAGATTCCAGTCCTCATGGCTCTAAACAAAGGGGTGCATGAGAGTTTGTAAATGGGGGTGGTGGGTGACGCTATGAGTTATTCACGTGCTTTGATTTGTAGGAAGCCCCCCCCCCCCAATTTGTTAATTCAGCTGCTCTGCAGGGTGTGGGGGAACCACGGCTCTAAATAATTTTTAAGCTGTGCTTTTTCTGTAGCTGCTGCCTCTTCTTCCAGCAACGCATTGGTTAAGGCTGTGGAAGTGAACAGCCGGGCCTGCCTTTGATGGGGATTTTCCGTTGCTGTCACGCCTCATTATCTCCCCAAAGGGGCAGGACAGGATTCCTTTCAAGTCCAGGGCAGAGCTGCAGTTATTCAACTGTTGTTTTAATTTCAGCCACTGTACAAACATTCTCTCTGTGTCAGGCACCGGCAGGCCGCTATCTGCTCAAGTTCGTTTGCTCAGTGTGTGCACTGGAGGTTTCCCCCCAACCACCTCCACCACTATATAATTTTATTTCTTTTAAAAAGGTGGAATGGAGGTAAGAAGCGGCTTGCAGAATATTGCAAATGTGTACCTCATTTTTATTGAGAGATTTTCCTCTCTCCTTTGGTTTTTAAAAGAACAGATCATCAAGAAACATGCTCCTTTTTTTTAAAAAAGGAACAAATTGCAAAATTCTAATATAAATTTTGCTTTCAGATTTGCGTATTTTCTTTTTCATAGAATCATGGAATCATAGAATAGCAGAGCTGGAAGGGGCCTACAAGGCCATCGAGTAAAAACCCCTGCTCAATGCAGGAATCCACCCTAAAGCATCCCTGACAGATGTTTGTCCAGCTGCCTCTTGAAGGCCTCTAGTGTGAGAGAGCCCACAACCTCCCTAGGTCACTGGTTCCATTGTCGTACTGCTCTAACAGTCAGGAAGTTTTTCCTGATGTCCAACCAGAATCTGGCTTCCTGTAACTTCAGCCCGTTATTCCATGTCCTGCACTCTGGGAGGATCGAGAAGAGATCCTGGCCGTCCTCTGTGTGACAACCTTTTAAGTATTTGAAGAGTGCTGTCATGTCTCCCCTAAGTCTTCTCTTCTCCAGGCTAAACAGGCCCAGTTGTTTCAGCCTCTCCTCCTAGGGCTTTGTTTCCAGACCACTGGTCATCATGGTTGCCCTCCTCTGGACACGCTCCAGCTTGTCTGCGTCCTTCTTGAATTGTGGTGCCCAGAACTGGACGCAATACTCTAGATGAGGCCTAACCAGGGCCGAATAGAGAGGAACCAGGACCTCACGCAGTTTGGAAGCTATATTTCTATTAATGCAGCCCAAAATAGCATTTGCGTTTCTTGCAGCGGTATCGCACTCATTCGCATCATTGGTTCTGGCTCTGCCTGTCTAGGGGAGGGGGTGGGAGCAAGGTACGACTGCTAAAGGTGCAACCATATCCCCTCTTACCTGGTAGTAACCCTCATTGAACTCGATGGGGCTTGTGTGAGTAGGTATGTACAGAATTCTGCTCTGACAGCCTTCTCCCAACCCACCCTTCCCCAATGTCCTCAAGACATTGGAGTACACCTCCCATCATTAGCTCTGCTGGCTGTGCATGATGGGAGTTGAAGTCCAACACATTTGGAGGACAGCAGGTTGGGGTGGATGTCGTAGCTGCTGGGAATCTTACTCTGCCAACTCTGGATCTTACGAAACATCATCAAGGATTGCTGACAATGTCAATCAGATCTTCACATTCACCAGGGCTAGAAACTTGCTTTATTAAAAAAAGACAGAAGACATTCAACGGGAGATTTGTATCCACTAAGATATTCTCCTGCACTTGTTATTATTATTATTATTATTATTATTATTATTATTATTATTTATTTATTTATATTGCAACATATACACAGTTAAATATGAGTATAAAAAAGAAGTTTCTATCTAAAATAGGCAGGAGATGTCTAGGCCAAAAGTCAAAGTGGATTTGTTTTATAATATTTATAAGCTGCCCAATAACAGACGTTCTTTGGGCAGCTGATGATAAAAAACACAAACAGCAAAATAAAAGAATAAAACCCAATACAGCTTGAAACCATCAACAGGAGATCACGCAGCACTCCCCCGCTCCGAAGTCACGTATCTCAACACTTTAAAGACTCTAAAAGCCTGAGGAAAATTAAACAATGGTGCCCAAAAGATGGCAAGGTAAAAGCCTGGTGACAGGGCTGGCGTCAAGGGTAGGTGTGATTGGGCTGCCGCCGAGAGCGGTGGGAAGGTAGAACCACTGAGGGAGGGGGCCCATGGAGGGTGTCTTGATCTGGGCCCTCCAGAACCTGGCACTGCCAGGTGAGTCTCTCTGAGGAGGGCGTTCCTCAGCTGGAGGGCCATCACCAACGAGGCCCTGCTCATACTAGCCTCCTGCTGTGCCTCATTTGGGAAGAGCATGTGTGCAGAAGGGCCTCAGAAGATGATCTTAAGATTATTAGTTATTATTATTATTTACATTTGTATACCGCCCTATAGCCGAGGCTCTCTGGGTGGTTTTCATTGGATAAAAACACTTAAAAACAATATACAAAAAATTAAAATCACAAAAACATACAATTTAAAACCACAAAAACATACAAAAACAAACCCAGGCTAATTACATATTGCTAAATGCCTGGCCCAAGCCCTTTGGGCCTTTCAGTGTTAAAACCAGCACTTTGAATTGGGTCCAGGGAAACAGCCTGGGAGTTGGTCCAGTGGCGGCAAAGCAGTGCCATTGGGACAATCCCGTCTGAGACCCTTTCTCTCTATTTTGAACTAGATCAAGTTTCCATTTCTTGCTGCGACTGTTTCTGTGAATTAGCTTGTGTTGTTTTCTGCCCTCTCTGACCCCAAAGAGCCATTCTGCGTCTCCTCCCGAAAGCCTGCAAGATGAGGAACAGCCAGCCAGCGCAGGGGCAAAGCGCAAGCAAGACGGGAAAGACGAGGTGGAGCGATATGTGAGTGGTGCTTCTGGGCTGGATGGGAACACGGTTTCCCCATTTCCGTTTGGTTCCCCACCTTTGCACGGCTTTGTAGAGCCGGAATTGTAGGACCTGGCTTTAAACTACCAATATTGAGTATTGTGGAAGGAGGCAGTGTGGTGTAGTGGTTAGAGGGTCGGAATAGGACCAGGCAGATGGGGATTCAAATCCCTGCCTGGCCACAAAACTCACTGGGTGACCCTGGGCCAGTTGCTTTCAGTCAACCTAGCCTACCTCACAGGGTTGTTGTGAGGATAAAATGGGCTACGTACACCACGCTGAGAGAACAAACATTATAAAAGTGCAAGAAATACAATAAATTATAAGACATTACCTATAAAGCAACATATCCATGTTTAAGGCATGTCTACACCACAAACGCTTAAACCACTTTGCTGCTTTCCAGGGAGCCCTGGGAACTCCTGTTCTGTTGTTGGGAGCCCTAGGATCTTGTTTAGGGAGCCTTGGGATCTAGAAGAGAGAACACCCTTGACAAGCTACGTTTCCAGGAGTCTTTGGGTGAAACCTTATCTGATATAAACCCAGCATAGAGGTATAGCGTAGGGCTACAATGGCAGCTTCTCTCCTGGGAACATGGGGTTCATTTGGGCTGGCCGTAAGCTGCGCTGAGGGTGGAAGTGTCCCCACAAGTTTCTTATGGCTGGAAGGGCGTCACACCTTAAAGCATATTGAGCAAATATGCATTCCCCCCGCCCTTCAGAGGGGGGGGGGAAATGCTTTTGCGTGGTGAATGGCTGCGTCTCCCCGTCATGGAGGTGACCCTAAAGCTGACATTGGGGCATATGAATATCAGCTCTTTATTCAGGCTGTTCGTTCAGCTCTGGATGAAATAAGGAATTAAATCCGGTTTGTTTTTGCATTTGTTTCTGTTTCTGTTTTTGCAGGAGAGCGATGGGGAGAAAAGCGATTACAACCTGATAGTGGATGAGGTGCGTGGTGGGATTGCCTCTGGCTTCAGGCGAGAGCGATTCCCCTGTGGGCGTGGGGTTAAATTATGCAAGAGCGTAAACATGGCGGAGCCAACGTGCATAATTCATGCAGGTTGCCGAGTTCATCCCACCCTGCCTGCCCGCCTTCGAGGCGGAAGGGCGCTAAAAAAAAGTACTGCACACCAGGCCAGGTTCCGGGGTCATCCTGGCCTTTCCGTCTGAAGGCCTTGCGGGACAAAAGCAGTGACCTCCTGGCCCGGGAAGCACGTTGGCTACCCTCAGGGGGGGCCACTTCCTCAACGCGACACAGATTTTGGCTACAGGCCTGCAAACCACCTTGCCTGTCAGGCAGCAAGCCCTGTAATGCCTCTTACTGGGCTTTTTCTCATCACAGCCAGTGATGTAGGCTTGTTGCAAAATTTGACATCAGAATTCCCCACCCCCACCCCCCAGAACCTTAAATGTTCAACCTCTTTCAACCCAAGGGCTGAATTCCATTTCACAGAAGCGCTGGGGGAGGGCGGGGGGCATTCCAGCGATGGGCCGAAAGCAAAAAGGGACGGTCCGAAAATACCATCATAGCTTAGTTTAAAGCTCTTGCTACCAGTAATAAAACTACCTGTAATTACAAGTTTTTGGAGAGGGGGAAATTCCACATAACCCTGGCAAGCCGCAAACATATCTGCAATTGGTGTGCGTGTGTGAGAAAGAGACTTTTTAGTAGGTAAGGCCCCCCTCGCACACACCACTTACCTGGTCTGTCGCAGCCCATCGCCGGCTTCACTTCGACCCGCGGCTCAACCTGGACGTGTAGACCCCGTGGGCCTACACTTCCGGGTTGAGCTGTGGGCTGAAGTGAAGCCGGTGACGGGCAGTGACGGACCAGGTAAGACCCCCCTCCCCCCGCCCCATTACCTTTTTTCCGGAGCTCTGGATCGAGGCGAAGAATCCGCCTTCATCTCGATCTGCTCCATGACGCTCTGCTGCCCCCCCCCAATCCTCTTCGCCTCCGCCTTAAGGGGAGGAAAAGCACCCTGATCTGCTTCTGCTTCTCCGATCCGAAGAGAAGCGGAGCACAGCCCTACTTTTTAGGGAACCCTGGAGGGCCTTATCCTGCACCCCTGCTGGCCTGAGGTCCTGCCCCCCTTGCTGTTGCCAAAACATTCTACCAAATGCCAGCAGGTCCGTCTCCTTCATCCTGCCCTCCTTGCCCCCTTTCATTTCTGCTCAGGATCCGCCTTCTGAACATGGAAGCCCTGCCTGCATCTCCACTGCTAAGCTCCTGCCTAGCCGGAGGGAGGTCCCCAACAGCCCAGCCTCACTGGCTTCCAGTCGGAGCGCCACACCGCTCAAAGGAAAGGAGCCGAGTCTGGTAAGTTACAAGGCTGGCTAGCTAATTTTGGGAAGCCAAAGCCGAGGTAATATTTTACGGTGCCAGCATGGTGTAGTAGTTTGAGTGTTGGGCTGGGCCGGGCCTCCTTTAGAGTCCTTGACTGAAACCCAGAGCAAATTCACCAGCCACTGTTTCAGTCTGCCTCAGTCCGACGCACAGAGGGTTGAGCTTCCTCGCTTGGCTTGCCCGCCACTCTCTTCAAGCCCTGTCCTGATGGCCTGCAGGCAACTGGGGGCCTAAGGAGAAGGTGGGGAGAGGAATCTTCTAGTTATGTCAAATCCTGCGTGATGCCTCATGTACAGCGAAGTCAATTCCCAGTCATCACCCCAAAGTGTTGGCCAGGGAGCAAACGTTGTGGAGGCCGGGGAGGCCAGACATCATTTGGCTCATGGAGGATTGGGCGGGGTGCTCATTTGGCCACCCACCACAATTCAGTTGCCCACCCATGCCTTAACCAAACATGCCCAGACCCTAAGGTCATCCTCAGGGGTCCTTCTCCGTGCGCTCCTGCCAAAGGAAGTGAGGCAGGTGGCTGCCAGGAGCAGGGCCTTCTCTGCTGTGGCACCCCAGCTGTGGAATGAGCTCCCTAAGGAGGTTCGCCTGGCACCGACACTATATTCTTTCAGATGCCAGGGGAAGATCTTTTTATTCTCTCAGCCTTTCAACAGTCTATAAATTCAATTTTAACTTGGCTGTTTTAAATTTGCATTTTAAATTTGTATTTCTGCACTGCTGCTGATTTTATCCTGGTTGTGCTTTTAGATTGCATTTTGTATCATGTTTTTATACTGTTAGTTTTATACTTTAAATGGTTTTAATTTTTGTGAACCACCCGGGGAGCTTTTGTGAACCACCTGGGGATAAATTGACAAGGGAGTTTTTTGTTTTCCTCCTCTGACACTCTTAGGATCTCTCTGACTGGGTTTGGACAACACAATAACTTATGGTGGTTTAAGTAGTCGATGGTTGGTTATTTAACACTCCATGGGTTGTGGAGAGAGTTTTTTTAACCAACGGTTGGTTATTTGGCCCAAGTTACCAGCACAGATAACCAACACTGTGCAGAGTTGGCTATTTGAACCACTGTTGGTTATCGTGTTGTGTGGAGGGCACTGTTGGTTATTTCGTCAGCCACAGAGTTGCAGGGCAAGAGCGGTCAAAGGGGTGGCTGCCGCTCTAGTCCAGCTGAGTGGATAGTTTTTTGGTAGCAGTGGCTGATGGGATACTAGCAGGAGGACTGAGAGGAGAGAGAGGGCAGGGTATAAGTGAGTCAGCTCAGCATGAACTAATACTCAACTCAACAGTGATACTAGTCCACACCACGGTTTATTATTATCGTGTTGTGTGGGGCGTACCCCCTAGATAAACAACGGTTGAGTTGATGGACTATTGTGTTGTCCGAACACAGCCTCACTCTCCAACCATTTGTTATTGATTTTATTTGTTACATTGTATCCCACCTTTCCTCCAAGGAGGTCAGAGCGGACTACATGGTTCTCCTCCTCCTCTCCACTTTATCCTAGCTCGGTGAGGGAGTTGAGAATTCTCCATTCAAGACCCCTTGCTCGGAACTCTAAAGGAGCCACAAGAACTCACTGACACAAGATGTGGCTTAGCTAGCTTTCCTTTTTCCTTTCTTTTTAAAGGGGGGGATTTGACAAATTCATGGAGGGGGCGAGGCTATCACGGACTACTGGCCATGAGGGCTGAATAGAATCCCCCAGGTTTACTCCTGAGTAACAGCCACTGGTGGACGAACAGCAGGGGAGGGCTCTG
Organism: Elgaria multicarinata webbii; assembly: GCF_023053635.1. Lineage (NCBI taxonomy): Eukaryota > Metazoa > Chordata > Lepidosauria > Squamata > Anguidae > Elgaria > Elgaria multicarinata. Next base: position 8,370,822 of record NC_086193.1, on the reverse strand, counting down.
TGGCTTTTTTTTTGTTTTTTGTGGGCTTCTCAAAATCTCCAGGATGCTCACCCTTGAAAGCAGGATTCTGGACTCAGGGAGTCTCTCCTTACTTTGGGAATATTAAGAGCAAAATAGAACCTCCATCTACAGAAGCAGTCAGTCTGCCTCAGAGGAGATTTCAGAGGAAAAGCCAGTGGGGGCTGGGGGCTCCGTTATCAGTGGGGTGGTGGATGTGGTGGAGGTTTCGCCCCTTGGAGAGTTCCTTTAGAGTTCTGACTGAAACTCTTAGTGCATTTACTGCCCCACTGACATTGGAGCCACCAGCCTCCACTGGCAAGTGCTGTTAGATTTGTGGCCTGTTTGTGGCATGTGGAACACACATGGACCCTGTTTGTGGGTCCATGTGGAACCAGCAAGCGAGAGTAGATGATCCTATGCAGCCCGGCTTTTCTTACTGTTCTTAGGGAAGATGGGCTCCACCAAGAGCAATTAACCAAGATGGTTAAATTTATTTATTTATTTAAAACATTTCTTGGCTCCCTTTCTGGGCAGAAGCTCTCACAAAGCAGCTTTCATGAATGAATTCTATTTATTTATTTATTTCATTTTTATACCGCCCAATAGCCGAAGCTCTCTGGGCAGTTCACAAAAATTAAAACCGTGAAAAGCATAATAAAACAACCAGCAGTCTAAAATAGACCCTTTTCTCAAAAAGAAAGCCTTCTTTTCTTTTTTTTATGGGGCGTTGAGTTTGAGATGGTTTCAGCTACTGCTGCTGAACCATTTATTGGAGTTTTGTATTTTACCGGACGGCGTGTTTTTGTTTACGGCTGGTTTTTATTAAATGGTTAATTTTGTATGTAAGTTGACTTGTTCTGTTGTGTGTGTGCGTACGTATCCACTTTTGCAAGCTCAGTTTTGTTCCTTGATTATTATGCTGCCACAGATCTGTTCAAAGAACAAAACAGAGCATCAAAGGCATAATTCTCTGTCATAAAATGAGGTGAAAATATAAATGCATGCGTAAAATGAGAAGGGGGAGGATTAAAAATTGAAAGAAGAAATGGCAGAACGGCACTTAAACAACTTTCTTTTACAAACCTTTACAGTTTTTGTTACTGTTTTGTTGATATGCCAAATAATAACTTTGGGAAGCCATCTTGTGGGTGGCAGAAGGGTTTTCCCTTCAAGGCGGTATGCAATTAGCAGAACTAAATGGGTCCAGAGGCCTTGAACCAAAGAAGGGGCTGGTGACCAAGCAGAGCGGGCCCTCTGTTCATGCCCCTGGGCTGCATCCCAACATTTTAGGCCTGATGCTTTCCCAGAAGCATTTGCTGGGAATTTGTGAGCCACCCAGAGAGCTTTTGCTATTGGCCGGTATAAAAATGCAATAAATAAATATCCAGCAAAGGTGTTCCTTCTGACCTCGCCTTTCTTGGAATGACATGGGCCATAGCTAGACCTAAAGTTTATCCCTGGATCGTCCAGGGGTCAAACCTGTTCATCTAAGTGACACACAGGGGATCCAGTGCTCAGGCAGGGGCGAACCCTGGATGATCCCAGGATAAACCGTAGGTCTAGCTGTGGCCACAGTGTCATTCCACAGCGCCTCTGCCTCAAACTTCCATCCTAGCGGGAGCGGGATTTCTAGCCCGGATGCCTGGGTCCCATTCTGTTATTTGCCTTCTCCTTCTTCCGGAGGAGGCTGGTGGCTCTGATGCGAGTGAGGTGGGGAATCCGCTCCGGGTTTCAGCCGGAACCAGTCAGAACGCCAAAAGAGCTCTTTCCTTGTTCTGACTAAAACCCGGAGCAGATTCACCACCCCACTGACATCGGAGCCACCAGCCTCTATTGCCTACCTTTGAACAGCAACTCTCTCTCCCCCCTTCTCTGTCACTTCCCCTCCCCCTCCCCCTCCCCTCCCCGCACCCCCTCCTCAAATGCATGGCTAGCTTGGCCCAGTTAATTAGTGGCCCACCCGGGGCTTTGAATTCCTCAGAGGATTTTAATGTATAATTAATTGCTATTAGCGCAGGCTTGTGGGGCGGAGGGGGGGAGGGGGGCTGGCTGGCTGTAATGCCATCTGGGCTCGACTGGCTGGCAGAGAGAGGCGCATCCCAAGCACAGGTCGTTGACGTGGTGATGGTTTTCGGTAGCACTTCTTGCTTTGTTTCTCCTCTTCCGTTCGGCTGCCTGTACGCATTCCCCAGGGCTCTCTTGCCCTCTCTCCTCTCTTCCTTTTATTTGTGTGTATGTATCAACAGCCATACTCACACACGCGCGCACACGCACACACACGCAGCGTTGAACCATGAGCCGTGCAAATTCTATTGATCTCCTGGAAGCTGCCGAGGCCTGCGATTGAAACATCAGGGCGGGAGGGGAGCTGTGCAGAGGGGAGGCCGTATTGATTCTTCTGTCAAACCCCGCAGCAGCCTGGCTGGCACTCAAAGGAACAGCTCCCTCCGCAGGCCCCAGATGGCCTGGGAGAGGGCAATCCCAGCCCCCCAGCCCAGCCCACCCCGTACACGCATGGGGGACAATCGGATTAGGAGGGACGCAGTCCCCCAACGTGGAAACCCAGCCTGGCTGGGCGGCAAGGAGATGGCACTTCCCTCCCTGCAGCGGGACGGAGACGGGTGCACTGGACTACTGGAGGTGGGGCGGGGGGAGGTGGCCCTGGGTGGTCCTTTGCTGTGAGTAGGGCGACCCTGTGAAAAGGAGGACAGGGCTCCTGTGTATTTAACAGTTGCATAGAAAAGGGAATCTCAGCAGGTGTCATTTGTATATAAGGAGAACCTGGTGAAATTCCCTCTTCATCACAACCGTTAAAGCTGCAGGTGCTATACTAGAGTGACCAGATTTAAAAGACGGCAGGGCACCTGCAGCTTTAACTGTTGTGATGAAGGGGAAATTTCACCAGGTTCTCCATATATACAATGACACCTGCTGAAATTCCCTTTTCAATACAACTGTTAAAGATACAGGAGCCCTGTCCTCCTTTTCATAGGGTCACCCTACTATTAAAGATACAGGAGCCCTGTCCTCCTTTTCATATGGTCACCCTAGCTGTGAGTGGCCCCGTTCAGAAGACACCTTAAACCACGGCTTTAACCCTGGGGACTAAGGCTTTTTGCCTTATTCACTGTGGTTAAAGCTGTGGTTTAAGGTGTCTTCTGAACAGGGCCAGTGAGTGCCTCCCTCTCTCTAAGGAAGAGGTTGTGAATCTTGATTTCTGCACATCTGCTCTCCTCTCGCCCCCCCCCCCAGAAAGTTGTGTGTCTATAAGAAGTCTTGCAGGTTATTTTAATGCTGGGCAGGTGGATGGAGCCTCCTGGACTGACATTGAAGCCACCGGCCTCCACTGACTTGAACTACTGCTCCTTATATGTGCCAGCCTTCGCCATTGTCAAATGAATCTCTAATAATACTGTGATGGTGAGCTTTTGTGAAAAGGGTTATTTAAGAACAGAAGAGCATCCCTTTGGCTCAGTTTGTGGGGGTCCATCTAATCTCACCTCTTGTTTCGCAGAGCCAGTAGTGCAGCTAGCTAATTCTAGACCCTAGATTTTGGTGGGGGGTCGGAGAGCTCCGGCTATTGGGCGGTATAAAAATGTAATCAATCAATCAATCAATCAATCAATCAATCAATCAATCAATCTACAGTCCCAGTACTTGAGAGCTAAATGCCTGCCTGCTTTCCTGCCTGCCTGCCTGCCTCTCTCTCCCCCCTCTCCCTCTCTCTCTGTATATATATTATATTCTCTGAGCATGTGCAGTTTTGCATTGTAAACTCACTTAATTCATGGTCCTGTGATGACTGTTAGAATAAAAAGGACTTTGATTCAGCTGCCCACATTCACTTGGGAATAAGCACCATTTTCTTGTGGAAGAGCATAATAGAGTTTTAAAATAAAAATAATAAAAAGGGGGTGTATGTAACCTGCCTCATGAGGTCATTTTGGGGTGGGGGGGGCACTGGGCTTTGGCCACTAGTCCAGCCCTGGCTGCATCCCTATCCACAGTGGCCAACTACATGCCCCAATGGGAAGCCCACCAGCAGAATGGGAAGCCAAACGCTTATAATTTGCTCGCTGCTTCTGGGATTCTGATATACGGCCTCTGACTCTGGACTTGGCAGCCACCTCTAAATCTCCCTTCTTAAAGTGGCCTTTTCCTTCCAGAATGATGCCAGTTCCGCCACCTGCAAGGTGCCCAGCGTGTCACCCCCCCATGAATCCTTAACCCCCGGGCCTGGTCCCAGTTGTGCCTCCCAAATCCAACAAATTGCTTCTAAGTCCTCCACTACAGACACCATCAGTAAGTTGCACGTTTTATTTGTTCTAGGTTTCTTTTCGTTTTTAAATCATTCCCAGCGATTTCTGGACTGAAGCCTTCCCCAACTAAATGCCCTCTGGATGAACTGGGACTTCAACTCCCATCATGGCCATGTTGCTGGGGACAATCAGAGTTACAGCTGAACTCATCTGCAGGGTATCGGTTTGGGGACAGCCGCTGTACATTGTACGCCTTTTGCGATACAACGTTTTGCCAGCTGTGATATGTTTTAGCGAGGCTACATTTGCACAGGAATAAAACTAACACTTGTTTTTAGATGCTGCCTCAGCAGCCGCTGCCTTCGGAGCAGTTATTCCTTCTCTGCCTGACCTGAGCTGTGGGGGGGGGGGAACCCTAGCGCTGTGGTAGAATCATAGAATCGTAGAGTTGGAAGGGGCCTATAAGGCCATCAAGTCCAACCCCCCTGCTCAATGCAGGAATCCACCCTAAAGCATCCCTGACAGATGGTTGTCCAGCTGCCTCTTGGATGCCTCTAGTGTGGGAGAGCCCACCACCTCCCTAGGTCACTGGTTCCATTGTTGTACTGCTCTAACAAGAAGTTTTTCCTACTATCCAGCCAGAATCTGGCTTCCTGTCACTTGAGCCCTACAACTCCTACAACTTTCGGCATTGGCCGGGGAATGCTGGGAGTTGTAGGACTTCTTTCCTATCTAAACATGCAAAGGGTTACACCTTTAGTCGTAATTAGAGTGATCCCACTGAAATCAGTGGGACTTAAATGAACCACAAATAATTTTTAAATGGATCTACTCTAGGTATACATAAAATAGAACTTCCTGACTGTTAGAGCAGTACGACAGTGGAACCAGTTACCTTGGGAGGTTGTGGTCTCTCCCACACTAGAGGCCTTCAAGAGGCAGCTGGACAACCATCTGTCAGGGATGCTTTAGGGTGGATTCCTGCATTGAGCAAGGGGTTGGACTCGATGGCCTTGTAGGCCCCTTCCAACTCTGCTATTCTAGGATCCTATGATATCTGGAACCAAACCATAATTAAATGATGATAATTCCTGTGTTCTGTGTAATTCCTCAGCCCCCCAGAAGCGTTGTCTGGCAAAGCTCTGGTAGATATTCTGCTTTGTGGGACGATATTCATCTCTTTTTCTTCCCTCCCTCTCCCCGCCCCTTTTCCATGCCAGCCCTGCGGAGCCCTCTGAGCAGGACCACATCCTTTGCCTCCTCCTTTGGGGTCATGCCCCACGCCGCCCTCAACGGTGAGCTGGCCGCCCCCAGTTCCTACGTCAGCATCCATCTCTCCCCACAGATCAGTGGGGCCGTGATGTATGGAAGATCCCCTGTGGTAAGTCGACTCCCTGAGCTGCTTTTCAGTTAGGGCTAGGCGATACAGTGCCCTCCATATGTTTAGGACTACAGCTCCCATTAGCCCTGACCATTGGCCATACTGGCTGGGGCCGATGGAAGCTGAGAGTCCAATAACATCACCAGGTGCCCTACAACTCCTATTAGCCCTAACGATGAGCATGATGGGAATTGTAGTCAAAAACATCTAGAGTTTCATGTTTCTCTCATCGGGCTGGACAGATCAGTTTGTTTTCTATCCGTGTCAGTTTCTCTCGGGTCAATTCATAAATCCCTTCTGTCCTATTTCTGCAGTTAAAAGTTAAAAAATTTGTATTTAAACACTTATATTTGACCGGCTTCCCCCCCCCCTCCCCATGAAATACACCTTTATAAACACATTGTATTTCAGAGTTTACATTTCTAAATTTTAGTCTTATCTTTAAATCCATTCTGGGATGTTTTTTGAGCTGAGAACTGCACGGCAAAATCTGGAGCAGGTTGGCACCCAAAGGGTAACTGGTGACGTTGTAATCCACTTGGAGCCTTTCTACACGAGCCATTTACACAAGCTTGTAATTCCTCACATAGGATAGTTTATGGGTCCTTTACATGACATCCTCACCCTCCAGGGCCTCTCCTGCACTTTGCAACCATTTCAGCAGGGCTTTTTTTTCTAACTAGGAAAGTCTGGTATTACTTGTGAATGGCAGGATAAAGCCTAGTGTAATTATGCAACTCCACTATAACTCAGCGCAATTTACACTGGTTTAAAGTGTAAAGGACTGGTTTAAAGAAAGCCTTATGATTCCAGTCCTCATGGTTTTGAATAAAGGTAGGAAGCTGCCATGTCAGACCATGGGCTGCCCACATATCCCCCTCCTTGCTTTCTACAGGTGGCCTTTGAATCTCACCCGCATTTGCGTGGCTCAGCCATCTCCGCCTCTTTGCCTGCTGTTCCAGGCAGCAAGCCGTAAGTAATGCCGAGGCACGTGTGAAGGGTGCGAGGGGAATGGATGCCTCACCGGGGCTTGGCATGGGGTGCATCCTCCGGGCCCTGACCCTGACTCCCCACCCTTTTCTGAGTCCAGCATGTGCTTTGTCCGTCTTGGCTTGGGGTTCTGTGAATCAATTCACTGACACAATGGCAGCAACATGCAGGGTTTCCAGGACATGAGAGTACGAGCCACATGGGCCTTGCAATCCATCTGTTCTTATGTCCCACTCCATCCTTGCCTGTGGCCTTTCCATTCGACCACCCTTAGTTTTCCCAAGCTCCTTGAAATAATTTTAACTGCTCTCCATTGCAGCCCCTTTGCAGAACACTTTGTGCGCAGCGCTCCTGACTCTCATTATTATTATTATTATTATTATTATTATTATTATTATTATTATTATTATTATTTCTTACCCGCCTCTCCATTTTAATCAAGGTGGGGAACAGTAAATATAAAATACATAAAATACTGATTAAAAACATAATATACATTGTTAAAACATCCTAAAAAAACATCCTAAAAGCATCCTAAAATTCCACTGGATAGGCCTGCTGGAATAGATCAGTCTTGATAGCTTTCTCGAATGCTAAAAGACTGTCAAGCTGACGAGTCTTCTCCGGCAGGCCATTCTGCAGTCTGGGAGCAGCAGAAGAGAAGGTCCTCTGGGTAACACCCATCAGCCTAATTTTAGCTGGCTGAAGGAGATTCTTCCCAGAGGACCTGAGATGCTGGGCGGAGGGTCCTGCCACCCTTCAAATCCATGCTCAAAAGCTGCTATTTTTGCCTGGGCCCCAGCTGCAGCCCCATCGTCTCCCGTTCGTCACCTCCTGCTTTGGATTCTCTCTCCTGTCTGTTTCTCCCCCGCTGCTGACATTCAATTGTACACGCCTTGAGGGCAGAAACCTGTCTTTGAAACGCTGCTTAAGGTGCCACGTTACTGGCGCTCTCTAAATCTTAACGTCACCACATTAGGTTTCTTTGTGCATCTGGGCACCCGCAGCCCTGGTAGATGCAATTCCCCATCCAGGCGCAGTTGGTAATCATTCCAATCCCGACAGGGCGTATTCCTTCCACGTGAGTGCCGACGGGCAAATGCAGCCGGTCCCCTTCCCGCCCGACGCCCTGATTGGCTCCGGCATCCCCCGGCACGCACGCCTGCTCCACACGCTGTCCCATGGCGAGGTGGTCTGCGCCGTCACCATCAGCAACTCCACCCAGCACGTCTACACGGGAGGGAAAGGCTGTGTGAAGGTGTGGGACGTGGGGCAGCCGGGCGCCAAGACCCCCGTGGCTCAACTGGATTGCCTGGTAGGTGCGATGAAGGGGGAAGACGAGCTTTCCTAAGAGCATTCCTAGAGTTCCCTGAGAGTGGCTGCTGTAGAATCATAAAACAGTAAAGTTGGGAGGGGCCTACAAGGCCATTGAGTCCAACCCCCTGCTCAATGCAGGAATCCACCCTAAAGCATCCCTGACAGGTGGTTGTCCAGCTGCCTCTTGAAGGCCTCTAGTGTGGGAGAGGCCACAACCTCCCCAGGTAATCGGTTCCATTGTCGTACTGCTCTAACAGCCAGGAAGTTTTTCCTGATGTCCAGCTGGAATCTGGCTTCCTGTCACTTGAGCCCATTATTCCGTATCCTGCACTCTGGGATGTTATTGTATTTTAAAAATGGTTTTGTACATGTTGCTTTGTTGTATATTTCTTATCATCCATGGAAGCCGCTCTGTGTTATCTTTTGGTACAAAGGGAGATAATCGTCCTCATTCGTCTATAAGCAATCTTCGTGGGTGAGTGCAAAACAGCAACACCCAAGCAGAAGGGGAGGTGTCAAGAAACTGTGGGGAAAGCCGAGATTTCTAGGAAACCCCAAGGTTTGCAGGGGGAAACTGCCTCTTGAAGAGGGCATTTCTGCTCCTAGTGAACAGCCATTTGTATTACTCTTTCCCATGAATTTTGTTAATCCCTTAAAAAAAAATTAAAGGACACAAAGTCAGTCTAAAGTGGTGCCTGTCTTGCAGCTCTAATAGATTCGTGCCTTTCCAGTTCTTCCAGGGCCCATGATTCTGTGTCCTGCCCAGGGCAGGCTGCGTGTTGACACTAAATCTGTGAAAGTTTTTTTTTTAAAAAAAGAGCACAGTCAACAGTGATGCTGGGTGTATAATTCAGCTGTTTTATGACCTCTGTCTTCATTACAAAAGAAAAGGAGGCCAAGTTTCAAGTCCTCATGGCAGTAAAGAGAACCCTTGAAAGTACATGAGCAGGGCTGTCTGAAATCTCATGTTTCCTGATGATTTAAAGGTTTGGCGTATGGGTGCGTTCGTGCTTTGTATGGCTCCTGGCTTTCTCCCCTACAGAACCGGGACAACTACATCCGGTCCTGCAAGCTCCTTCCGGACGGCCGCAGCCTCATCGTCGGTGGGGAGGCCAGCACCCTCTCCATCTGGGACCTGGCGGCTCCCACCCCCCGGATCAAGGCGGAGCTGACCTCTTCGGCCCCCGCCTGCTATGCCCTGGCCATCAGCCCCGACGCCAAGGTCTGCTTCTCCTGCTGCAGCGATGGAAACATCGTGGTGTGGGACCTGCAGAACCAGACCATGGTCAGGTGAGATGCCAGGGGGTTTAGCCCAGCCACCCCCAAGCTTCCTTTGGCGAGGGGCGCACTTTGCATGCAGAAGGTCCGAGGTTCAATGGCCAGCATCTCTTCTTAAGGGCCTGGACAGCCTGGACAGCCGTTGCCACGCAGTGCAAACGATATTGTGTTAGATGGACCGGTGTCCTGACTTCGTCTAAAGCAGCTTCCTCTGTTCCTAAGCTGGCTGGTGTAGTGGTTAGAGTGCCAGAGGTAGGACCAGGGAGAACCACATTCAAGTCCCCATCCCCATGGCAGGATTTGTATTTTGTGGAGGCTTGTTCTTTCTGACCTCATTAAGAAACCCTGGAGTTCCTCCGGGTTCACTGTTGCTGGTTCACCCTGTGAACCATCGTCCTGTGTTATAGTGGATTTCCATAAGTATTTGATGGTTGGCATATAGTAGTATTTAGTACCATATAGATGACATGCAAAGGTAGATAGTAATTGATTATAGTTGATGGTTGGCATGCAATGGTATTTACTTCCTTGTATTTTATAGTTGACATGCAAAGGTAGATAGTAATTGATTATATTTGATGGTTGGCATGCAATGGTATTTACTTCCTTACAGTATGTTATAGTTGACATGCAAAGGTAGATAGTAACTGATTATAGTTGATGGTTGGCATGCAATGGTATTTACTTCCTTGTATTTTATAGTTGACATGCAAAGGTAGATAGTAATTGATTATATTTGATGGTTGGCATGCAATGGTATTTTCTTCCTTACAGTATGTTATAGTTGACATGCAAAGGTAGATAGTAATTGATTATAGTTGATGGTTGGCATGCAGTGACATTTACTTCCTTGTATTTTATAGTTGACATGCAAAGGTAGATAGTAACTGATTATAGTTGATGGTTGGCATGCAGTGGTATTTACTTCCGTTGCATTACAGCCCCAGGGGTATTTGGGCTCTAATGCTTATCTGGGAGAAAGACCCACTCAGCATTGCCCTCATGCTAGCTTTTGAGTAAATATGAGAACAGCCTGATCTTAAGCACCTGGCAGCATTTGATAGGTGACATGAAATGGTATGAAGTCCTGCAGACTGAAGAGATTCCATATGTGATCCTTGTTATATAATCGAGAGAAGCTGGCAGGGCACATTTCCCATCCAAATGGCAAATGGCAATGTCCCAATCAAAATCTGGGAGGCAGAAATGTTGGCATATTTTTTGAATGTTTGTGAATATTCATTTCAGCCCTTGATGGGTGTGCAAGGAGCTGGGTGGGAGAGGTTGAACTCTAGAGTCTACCCAGGAGAGGAGAAGATTAAGGTGATTCAAGATAATGGTCTTCTAATACCTGCGAAAGATAGAGCAGGTTTGTCCTCTGTTGCTCCAGAACACAGGACTAGAACCGATGGGTTGCAGTTGAAGGGCAACAGAATTTCACTAAATATTCAATGAACATTTCACTAAGAGCGAGGGCTGTTTAGCAATCAGGAGGTGATGGGCTGGATGTATTTAAGCAAAAGCTGTCAAGGGTGCAGTAGTTGTGTCCTGCATTGCTTATTGTGCAACAAGCGGGTCGGGGGGCTGGACTAGATGCTCTCTAAGGTACCTTCTAACTCCATGATTCTAAGGGAACTCTGCCTGGCCCTCTCATTGCTCACTCTTAGGCAAACAGTGGAGGGAGTCTTATTTAGATTTGTAATTTGTGTTGGTTATACTTCTGCTACTAACTGCTGTTGTTTAAACCGTTGCTGTTTTGATCCCCTCCTCCTCCTTCCTGCACAGTCCTACAGATTCCTGCTCATTGAGTTCTATGGGGCTTAATCCCAAAGACGTGGATGTAGGATGGATATTATATTATTTTATCGCCTGTGTTGTTTCGCCGTATCTGTAAGCCGCCTTTGAATGCAGTTTTAAAAAGGCAGAAAACAGATGATGAGGATAGAAGAAACGTGGAGATCAGAGTTCCCAGCAGGAGGGGAGGGGAGTTATTCCGCCACCCAGTTTCGTTCTGTCTCCCCAGGCAGTTCCAAGGCCACACAGATGGCGCCAGCTGCATTGATATCTCCAATTATGGCACCAAGCTCTGGACGGGGGGGCTAGACAACACCGTGCGGTGCTGGGACCTGCGGGAAGGCCGGCAGCTTCAACAGCACGACTTCAGCTCTCAGGTCATCATTTTTATCCCGCTCCTCAGCCAAAAAGGCTCTTGGAAGAGCTGCTGTAAAAACAAGGCAGTCCCTGTTTGCAGGCGTACCATGTAAAAAGGCATGACACGAAAGGAAGAGGGGAGGGGGAGGGAAGAGGAAAAACACAAGTACTGGTGGAATGGCCCTGCTTCCACCCATGTTTTCTTGGGTGGCCGTTATTCCAAATTGTGGGGTACTTGGTAATGTACAACAGGGGTCCTAAAGAAGGCTCCTACTTGATTCTGGATGTCTTTCCACCCACCACAACTCCCAGATTTTCTCGCTCGGTTACTGCCCCACTGGTGAATGGCTGGCAGTTGGGATGGAGAGCAGCAACGTGGAGATCCTGCACGTGACGAAGTCGGAGAAGTACCAGCTCCACCTTCACGAGAGCTGCGTCCTTTCCCTCAAATTTGCCTCCTGTGGTAGGTGTGTGAGCCCCTGCCTGCGTAGGTTCTGGCTTTCGCTTCAGGCTGGCGTCAGCTCCCAGGATAGTTTCAACAGAACGTGTGAAAAGAGCGGCAGCTGTGGGGCAAGGGGTCTTTTTATACAATTATGAGCATTTGGGGGTAAAGGGGGAATTTCCCTTCCACCTTTCAATACAGGGGCGTCAAACTTCTGTCCGTCCAAGGGCTGGATTCAATTTTGGAAGAACCCTTGTGGGGGTGGGGGAGGCAAAGTAACAAAAACGCCCCTCACGTTTGCGTAAAGCTCTCGCTGCCAGAAATTAAGCCTTACGAGAGGCGTTTCAACCTTTTAGAATGGGAGAGAGACCTGCGCAAAAGCCAGGAAACCACCGATGTGTTAAAAGCCCGGAGACCGGGGAAGGGTGTGTGGCCACTTTGCGCACCCAGATTCGGGCCACAAGCCTCACATTATGCTTCAGCCTGGAAGGCATTTCAGTTGCGTGGTTTGAATCCCACAGAAGGAAGCCATTCTTCGCAAAGGGCCTGTGGCACTCCCTGTCACAAGCCCAGATGGCTTTGAAAGGGAGATGATATATTCAGACTGTCTTGGACTGTAACTCCCATCATTCTGAGCCATGCTGGCTGGGGACATGGGGAGTGGTAGTCTGTGTAGGCTTTCCGGAGGACTTTTGTGGTTGGCATTTTGTCGCTGGGCCCTTGGTCTGATCCTGCAGAGCTATTTATTTATTTATTTATTTATTGCATTTATTTACCGCCCCATAGCCGAAGCTCTCTGAGCGGTTTACAAAAGTTAAAAACAGTAAACATTAAAAATATACAAAATTTTAAACCATCAAAAACATATAAACAACAGTATAAAAAGAACAGTATCCATTTAAAAACAATAGTTCTGCTCTTCTTATAGAGCAGGGGTGAGGAGCTCCCATCACCGTTAACTATGCTACCTGGGGCTGCTAGGAGTTGTAGTCTCATGCTCCCCAGCCCTGTGACAGAGGACGAGCTGTTAACCAGGACAGCAGAATGGAGCTTCCAAGCCCAGAAGCAGACTACCCTCTGGATCCTGGATATGGGGAACAAGCAGTGGGGCTCTGGGACCGGTTTTGCTGCATGTCTGTTTTAAAAGGAGAGCTCTTGGCAGGAGGGAGGGAGGAAGAGCCCTGTGTGAGCCAGAAGGTGACAAAGCCAACCGTCTCTTCCCCTCCCCTGCTCATTGCATCCTTCGCCGTCCTGCAGATAAAAATCGATGCAGATCAAATCAATCCTCTGGGCTTTTTTTCTCCCTGTCTGCCTCCAGGAAAATGGTTTATCAGCACTGGCAAAGATAATCTGCTCAATGCGTGGCGGACGCCCTACGGGGCGAGCATCTTCCAGGTACGGGAGGCAGGGAGCTGTGGATTGGGGTGGGTGGGAGTGGGGGTGCGGGGCTGACAGCCGCTACTACTTCCACTTAACCGTGTGTTTTTTTCTTGGGGAAAATGACTGTGTAGTCTCCCTCCCACCCTCGCTCAGCTCAGCTCTTCCTTCCTGGGCTAAGAGCCATTTCACCCAGTCTAAAAACTGCAACAGAGCTTCCTGTCCAGGGAGTTGCAGGCCTGGGGTGGGGGGTGCAGCAGTGCTCCGGTGTCCTTGACTTGGGCCTGTGGACCCCCCCATCCCTCGGAATCGGAGCTCTCCATCTCTGCTCTGCGCTTGGGAGAGGGCGGACAAGACCCCTGAAAGCCCTCTGGTTGGGGAGGGAGTTGGGACGGACTGCATGCGTGGTGGCTCGTGGGTGACTTGGAAGTGAAACTCAGCCTCTGTCTAGGCACGCTCAAAGCCCCACGGTTGCCACAAAGCCGTGCTGCAGTGGTTGTATGACGCAGCCACCGTGGGGCCTTTTTGTGAAGCTGCACACCAAAAAGTCAGGGGTTTACCCGGCGTGGTGGGAGCGAGGTCACCCCGGCTCTTCTGCCGTCTGACCTCCAGGAGCAGTCCTGGCCAAAGGCGACCGACGAGTGGTTGCCAAAAGCCAGGAAGCGTACCTGGATGATGGCTGGAAACCCCGCACTCCCTCCCTGGGAGCAGGTAAGTGGAACTGCGGGGCTTTGGGGGAATGCTGTGCCGTGAAGGCAGCCCCCCCGGAAGGCAGGCATTCCCCCGCCAGACAGAAACGGTCGCTCCGCATCCAGCGCTCCCCATCCTAACGCTGAGGGCCACTGAGAGAGAGAGAGAGCAAGAGAAAGAATGAACCGGCAAGGAAACAATTGGATTCTAGAGTGTTATGGTTGGCCCTGTAGGAGACCCCACCAGACCCAACTGCTCTGCCCACTAGGCAGAGCCAGTCTGGGAAGAAGGACAGCTCCTCCCGCTGGAGAGGGAACGATCCGGGAGAAGATCCTGCTTGCTTGCCCCAGGAGGAGATGCCATCCCCTGGGGATGCCACGTCTCCCAGGAAGCTCCGGAGAACCCTTCTCCCCACCCTGGTTTTCCCATTTTCTTTTGCAGTCCAAAGAATCCTCCTCTGTGCTGAGCTGCGACATCTCTACCAATGACAAATTCATCGTGACAGGATCGGGGGACAAAAAAGCGACGGTTTATGAACTGGTGTATTGAGGGGGGGAGGTCGCGCCCCTCCTCCTGCCCCCTTTTTTTTTAACCTTCGGAGGCCCACCCCCACTCGGGAAACTGGTTGGAAGCCCCCCTCCCTCCACCGCCGCACTGACAAGGACGCTGGGGTGGCCATGAAGCAATGGGCACGTGCCCCCCTCCCCCAGTGTGAGCTGAACTCTGCCATTCTTTGGGAACGCGAATTCTGCAGCTAGATTTGGAGATTCCAGTAAAGACAGCCCATGCACTTCCAAGCTGGTCTTCATAGCCCCTTGAGGACTAGAAACTTTAAACGCTGAGATTCTCAGGAAGATATCCCCTCGGAATCAAGGGGCACGTACAGGGCATAATTTATTTAAACCAGGCAAGGACCACAGAAGAGGGGGAGGTAATTTCTGCACCTTCTCCTCGGGTCCCACTAATTGAATAACTGGCCTAGGACATCAAAAAATAAAATAAAATTAAGCCTCCCCTGGAACAGGAGGGAACACTGCCGCCCCCCCTCCACCCCCAACACACACACACTGTGATTGACAAGCAGAGATCAACTGATACAAAACATCTTGTCGTCGTCCCCCAACCCAGTTTTTTTTACGGTGCAAACAAAAGAAACCAGTGTTCAAATCCACCAGAGTTATTAAATGTATTTAAAAATTGCAAGTCGCTGTGTTGGTCCATTGGGAGTGGGTGGGAGGGAAATAAAGCCACGGGTGGGTAATCCTGCAGCCTCCCACATGTCCTGGGACATCGAACCCCGTCAGCCCAACCTGCAAGTTCAAAGATCAGGGATGATGGGAGCTGGGGGTTAGGGACATCTGGATGGCCTTATTACCCTCCATTTTAGGAGGAGCAACTATAAAAAGTCACAAAGAGGCAAGCAAGCATTTGCGTTCAGTACGGCTTGACAAACAAAAAGTGGACCGGGAAAGGATTTGCTGGACAAGGTGAAGTAAATAGAGGGAGAAGACCCTCCTCTCCGTCCTGCCACCATCAGAGGCAGGCTTGGGGAGAGCATGAGAGGGTCTTCTTGGTGGCTGCCCCCAGATTCTGGAACCCCTTGCCGCGAGGCCAGTCTAGCACCGTCCTGGGTGTCTTTCTGCAGGCAGGTAAAGACATTTCTATTCGGGCTGGTGTTTGGCTTTCAAGCTCATGTACTTGCTGAAAAAGGTTTTCAGCTGGTGGCTGCTCCTTATTTCTTCCTTACTGGTGTTTTTTTTTTTTTTAATGTTTTGGTTATAATTCTATATTTTATTACTTCTTTCTAGTGGAATGGTGGAAGAAAAAAATAATAAAATCAAATCTTGTCCAGCCAAAGCTTCCTTTTATTCCTTGTTTGGTTGAGCCTGCTGAAGCGTTCGGATGACCTCAAATGCTTGCATGCCTTTACGTGACTTTTCAATTGAACTGCTCTTTACGAACGATGTACATCCCTTCCTCCCCGTTTTTGGTGGGTGGTGGGTGGTGGGTGGGATGACATGGATGCGACTGCACAGAGGAGAGAGAGGAGACGGCACGTGAACTCTTCTGAAAAGCATCTGTTGTCCACGTTGCAAGTCAGACACAAACACGCCCACGGACCACGATGTCCTTAACCGCCAGAAGAGCAGCCCTGCTGAATCAGACCAAGGGTTCACACAGTGGCCTGTGGGAAGCCCACATTGGCCGGCCGGGGAGGCGTAGAATAGCCGCCTCCTGCTCGTTCCCAAGGAACTAGTAAACAGAAGCATGACCCCCCCAATATGGGTGGTATTGTGGCTAGGAGTCAAGGGGCCTGTTCAGACGACACTTCAGGCTCTGTGGTTTGCGAAACTGTGGTTAGCACCCACCGCAAGCTACGCTGTCGCACACAACACTTTAAACCCAGGTTAGAGCTGCTCACCCTGCTGCAGATGGTCCGGCTGGCCCCTGAAACTCTGCTGCTTAACCAAAAGCCTTAACCAGGGGTCTTCCGGGATGGCCTTCTCCAGGAATTCAACCCCTCGCCCCACCCTTTAAGGCCTCCAAATTGGTGGGCCATCACTACATTGTGTAGTAGTAAATTCCATAGTTTTAACCCTGCATGGTGCGAAGGAGTCCTTCCTTAAACAATTCAGCTTCGTTTGCTGACCCCATTTGGGTTTTCATATTATGAGAGGGAGAGAAACATTTTTCTCCACAATGTGCCTCATTTTATACTCCACCCACACCTTGCTTACCTTTTTTGAGTGCCATTTCTCCCATGAAAATTTCGACCATTCTCATTCAATCTGATAGGAAAGGAATTAAAAGGAAAAGACATTTTGGATAAATTCTCATGGTTTTGGTTCAGGGTTCTTGTGCTTACGAGATGGCTGAGGAGTGTGTGAGTGCCTTTCATTGGACAATCATCTCTTTTGACAGCCTGTAGCCTCCCATTTATTTTTCAAATTTTGTTAAATTCTTATCAGAAAAAACAAAACAAACTAAAATCTCACCCCCCTGCACTGGCCAAATTCAAGAGGTACAGCTATTCCCATCAAGGAGATGGTACAGTGGTGGCGAAAATTATGGACACTTTTTGAAATTTTCATGTTTTGCAACCTTGCATGCTTATAGAAAATGTTGTTTCACGAAATTCAAATATTTATATATCAATTGAAAGAGAATTTAATGCTGAATCCAATACAAAACACAGAATGCAAATATCTGCAGTACAAAAAAACATTATGCTTACTTTGTCTAAAAATAAGCACAGGTGTGATTGAGTGAAGACATGGCTTGGAATTGCAAACCCTACTGGCCAATCACAGTCCTTGTTCTGGGGACCAATTCCATGGCAGTGGCTGCGATACATCATAATTTCTCAAGTTGGGGAAAGTCAGTTTTGCGGTTCGTTCAGTAACTGAAGCGCAATTGGAGCTTGTGTGACTATTTGAAGTATTTCTCAAATTAAAAGTGCACATATGTACATCATAAATAGAGCCATGGCACCAAAGAAAAGAGTTGATTGGACACCCAAGAAAAGAAGCAGGGTTGTTGTATTACGTGAATCAGGTCTTTCTATTGATATTGAAACATTTGAATTTCGTGAAACAACATTTTCTATAAGCAGGCAAAGTTGCAAAACTTGAAAATTTCAAAAAGCGCCCCCAATTTTGGCCTCCACTGTACGTGCCTGCCCTGTTCCTGTTAAAAGATGAGGAGCTGGTCAGAAAAGTGGCACTTCGAAATCAACCCTACAACCATGGCTGCGTACACTGGGATTGGGGATTCATGCCCAGCCTTTCAAGAGTGAAATACTCAAAGCCCTGGGCCTGGATGGACAAATTTGTCCATTTGCAGCATGGTCAAATGCATCTAATTCTTTTAAAAGAGCCAAACCAGCCTCTCATTGAGCCTAATCTCACCTTTTGTGAAGTGCTTTCTGCAAGCATCTGAGGGTTGCAACTCATTTCGGCAATTATCTCCCCATGTTCTGTACAGAGCCAAATGTAATATTAAGAGCTAAAACTTGTATTACATCGGCCAGGATTCTTTTCTCTCCTTTTTGTTTTTTTTTAAAGGAAAAAGTCGCATGTTCACTTTTCTTGTATGCTCATCTTACTCCAGGTAAAGCTCTGTTGAACATCATGGGATTTACTTTTGTGTAAGCTTACACAGGCTAGATACTGCAAGAGTCCCTCGCCTTAGCTGCACGTGCAAATCCAGATCTTTCCGTGTGTCACACGGTGCTGTTGCGGCCGGCAAGCATTTCTAATTAAATAAAACCTCAAATGCAAATGAACGAAGACTGAGCCCCGACAAACACCCCCTCACAGTTTTATTTAAAGATTAAAAAAAAAATTAAACACACAAGAAACTCTTCCAAGGAATTCAGAACACACACCAAAAAAGAGAGGAACCCCTGCCCCCCCGCCCGCCCCCCCCCCCATGCCCCAGAAAAATAAGACTGGGGAGAAAACATGACAGCAGCTGCCAGAGTCTTTTTTCTTTCTTTCTGAAATTAGTGATCATTTCTATCCCCTCGTTTGCAAAAGCAGGGTGCTCAGCGGCAGTTGAAGGTGGTCACCCTGCACCCTCTTCACCGAAGGCTAAGTTTCTGTAAGTGTATTCTTTGGCTGGAAAAAGCTGGGAGGGGGGACGGACGGACGACTCGTTTGGCTCCTTCTCCCAGATTCGGTTTTGACAAGGGCGCCGATTTGCCTCAGTACATGACCTCGTAAACAGATGCCTTCTTGTCCCCGGAGCCAGTGACGATGAATTGGTCATCCGTGGAGACGTCACAGCTGAGGACGGAGGACGACTCCTTAGACTGAAATGAAAGATGTGGTTATGCGATAAAACCCAGTAGCGATTGCATCAGGAGTGTCAGCACTCCTGCTAAGAGCAAACTCAGGCGGGTGAGTGCCAGTAGGACCGGAGCCAAAACTGGGCCGCTGAGGAACAAGAAGGAGGGATCTCTCTGCCCAGAGGAACGCTGAGGTTTGCAGAAGGGCCATAAAAAGTGTTTTAAACCAAACACCAACGGGCCAACACGTCCCACAGCCCAATGAGAACTGAACATGCTCAGAGGCTGTGAAATTATAAGTGTTTGTTGGAGGTGGAGGGCAAAACAAAGAAAAACAAAAAAACAAGAGAAGATGGAGTATCCCAGAGTATTCAAAATATTGCAGTGTTCTCTTGTTCAAGGGGCCAGCCATACCCTTAAACAAGAGAATGCTGCAATATTTTGTAGCAGGTCAGATTTTATCATGTATAAAGCCAGCATACAATTACTCCTTGTGGAATAAAAAACAATTTTCACAGCCCTCCTAAAAGGTGGGGGTGGGAGGTAGAGAAGGCATCTGACAGAGGTCCCTGTGGTAGAAGGGAATTCTGTGGAGCCACCACTGAGTAGGATCTGCTGCTGGTATTCCTCCGTCTAAATTTTAGCTGGTGATGGACCGGAAAGCAGTGGCCTCTGCAGGGCTGGGGACCCTTGGAATGACTTGGCCTTAGGCCCTTTAGGGCTTTAACGTGTGAAGCAACAGCATTTTCTAACTGAGCCCAAAACGAACTGGCCATCAGTGTCATACATGGCATCTTGCCGCTATCGGAATCCTGATGGCCACATTTTGAACCAATTAAGAGTTTCCTGGCTCTCCTTAAAAAGGCAGCCCCATGTAGACAGCATCGTAGTAGTCCAGTCTGGATGTAAACACTGGTAACCATTCTGCGATGCCTGTTCAGTGGCAGCTCCCCTCTTTCAAAGCCTCCTCTAGCTACCTAGGAAGGAGAACAAACCATCGGCCTTTTGAGAGTTGAAGGCAGCAGTAAGGAGGCAGGGTGGGAGGTTGGGGCTTGCTTGCAGCAGACACCCACGGTCAGGTAAATGAGAGTTTTGCAAGTGTTTCAGAAAAGCTGTATCTGTCAAAACACTACTGACTCTCTTAAAAACTAGGGCTGTGCACCCACCCCCCGATCTGGTTCGGAGCCCCCGAAGCAACCCTGATTTGGCTCAGGGGTGCTTCGGGGGTTGCCCGACCCGCCTCGGCACCGAAGCGAGATTTGGGCCCTCTGAGGCAACTTGGACTTTTCTGGGTGCCGGCTGCCTTTCCCCACTCACCTGCTGCCACCATCCGCCGCCTCCATCCTTGCGTCTGGCAGCTTTTGCTGCCGCCGATGCATATGACTGGAAGTAGGCCGCGCAATTTTAAGATATCGTGGGGGCTCTGCTGATTAGTACCTCTATGGCCACCGTAGTTTGCCATAGAAGTACTAATCAGCAGAGCCCCCACGATATCTTAAAATTGCGCGGCCTACTTCCAGTCATATGCATCGCTGACAGATGGCAGTGGAAGCAGCAGGTAAGGAACCGCCAAGGGCCACTCCGAACTGCTGAGGCGCCCCGAAGCTTCGGAGCCAATTGGCTTCGGCTTCGGGCACCTCAGGGTTTGCCCAAACTGCCTCAGAACTGAGCTGAGGTGGGCCGAATCAGCTTGAGGCGCTGCACAGCCCTATTAAAAACTATTGTCTGTCTACAGCCTTGCAGGATGGCTTCTCTCTGTCTCTCTCTGTCTCTGTCTCTGTCTCTCTCTCACACACACACATTCTCAGGCCCCGTCTCCTCATTACCTGGAATATACTCGCTCCATAGGGCGTCCTCCAGGCATTCAACAAATTGTCCTTCCCAGTACTCACGAACCATTTCCCTGCAGTGGAGATGAGTTGAAACAAGCCGTTACCTATTTTCCCTGTCCCCCCCACAAGTGAAGAATTCATCTCATTCTTGACAAAAGACACCCCCCTCCTCCCCCAGGAGACCCAAGGTGAAACAGTGGGATTTACAGACCAACCCCTAAGGCCAAACTCATTTTTCGAGGGTGGATCTTGACCATCCATGCAGAAGAGGGAGGTCTCATTAGGGTTGGGAGAATCCCACACTTTGCAGAATCCCCGCAAAAGAAAAGAAAATCATTGCAGGGGGCAGGACTAGAAAAGCAGTGGAACGGGGACAGAATGGAAGAAGGCTTCACTGGCTGGCTGGCACGGTGGCGGGCGTTCCAGCACTGGGCATGGCTGGCTGGCATTCTCAGCAGGGGCAAGTCCACAGGGCCGTGCATTTGGGGGAGGAGGGTCACACCTACCGCAGGAGGCAAACTTGAGGGAGAGGACGCAGCTCTCGTGAAGGTGGAGCTGGTACTTCTCGGGCTTCAAGACGTGCAGGATCTCCACGTTGCTGCTCTCCATCCCAACTGCCAGCCATTCGCCGGTGGGGCAGTAGCCCAGGGAGAAGATCTGGAAGGGCGGGAAGAGAAAGATGGGGGCAGGAGAGAGGCAGCCGCGCGGCCCCCGCGGAACCTGGGCTTGGTGGATGCCGACATTCTGCAGGAGGCAGCGTTATTTGAATTCAGCCCCCAATTTCTAGTCCTTGTCATTGCAAAGCGGTCAGGCAACACCTGTCGAAATCTCCCCGAAACCAAGAGGACAGGAAGACTTTGCCAGCGGTCTGAGGGCGGGATGTTGGATTTGTGCACGCAGTTTGCTGGGAATGAATCCTTTTTCTGGCCATGTAAATTTGCAGGAGTGGGGGCCGCAGCAAGGGAGAAAGGATTAAAGCCCCCTGGCCCCCTCTAGGTTCCCAGACTGGATCAGAATCCTGTGCTAACTTTTGAGTATTGTAGGGGAGAAGCAGAGTCGCTACCTAGGTCTTCAAAAAGCAATGTGTAGTTTGACCCTAAAAAGGGGTGGGGGAAATGTCCCATGATAGGGGATTGTACAATTATGCCTGGTGTAGAAATAGTGGAGGAAGGAAGAGAGAGGAGTCCTTCAAACGATACATCGTTAACTTATGGAACTCACTGCCACAAGAGATGGCAGAGCCTAAATGGCTTTAAGAGGGGATTAGACGAATTGCTAGGAGGGTAGGGCTACCAAGGGCTATAAATCAGGGGTGCAGAACCTCAGGCCAGGGGTCCAAATCTGTCCTGTTTGGGGTCCCAATCAGACCTTTCCAGGGTTCTCCAGATAACCTCGCCCACTTTCCCAGGCCCTGGCCCCTTTTCCCTGCTCTTCTGGCTGGTTCCCAGGTTTTGTGCAGTCCCCACCCTAACCCCCACCAATTGTAAAAGGGCAAAAATGCCTCCACTAAGGTTTCGTTGCTGACAGAAAGAACTTGAAGCTACATCATACAGGTATTTTGCCCCAACCCACCACTGCAATGCAGTCCCTGAGACCTCCTTCGAGATGGAATTTGGGCCCTGCTGTAAATCATGGAATCAAAGAACAGTAGAGTTGGAAGAGGGCTACAAGGCCATTGAGTCCAACCCCCTGCTCAATGCAGGAATCCACCCTAAAGCATCCCTGACAGAGGGTTGTCCAGCTGCCTCTTGAAGGCCTCTAGTGTGGGAGAGCCCACAACCTCCCTAGGTCACTGGTTCCATTGTCGCACTGCTCTAACAGTCAGGAAGTTTTTCCTGATGTCCAGCCGGAATCTGTCTTCCTGTAACTTGAGCCCGTTATTCCGTGTCCTGCACTCTGGGAGGATCGAGAAGAGATCCTGGTTGGCCCTCTTCTGTGTGACAACCTTTTAAGTGTTTGAAGAGTGCTATCATGTCTCCACTCAGTCTTCTCTTCTCCAGGCTAAACAGGCCCAGTTCTTTCAGTCTCTCTTCATAGGGCTTTGTTTCCAGACCCCTGATCAGCCTGGTTGCCTTCCTCTGAACACGCTCCAGCTGGTCTGCGTCCTTCTTGAATTGTGGTGTGCAGAACTGGACACAGTACTCAAGATGAGGCCTAAGCAGTGCTGAACAGCTAGACGCAACCTCCACATTCAGAGAGAGCATGCCACTGAACGCCAGCTGCCCACAGCCACTTCAACTGGGGCCACGCTAAGCGAGTCCCTGTCCTCTTATATCCCATCCCTCCCCCTTGCAAGCGCTCCACCCCCTCCCCGCCTCCTGCCTGCGAGCTGAAGTCGTGCTGCTGAAGCTGCCGGCCTTCCCGCAGGTCCCAGGACCGCACAGTGTTGTCCAAGCCCCCCGTCCACAGCTTAGTGCCGTCATTCGAGATGTCGATGCAACTGGCGCCGTCCGTGTGACCCTGGAATTGCCTGGCAAGGGAAAAAGAAGAAAAGAAGAGATACTCACGCTCAAGGAACAATGGATGACATGGGCCCCGTTAAAACAGCCGTCAGCTAGAGCTGCCAAACAGATTAAGAATACTGTTTGGAATGATTAACAGTCAGGAAATTAAACTGGCAAGTCTGTCTGTGTATCCTGCAATTCCACAGCAATGGGAAAAAAGCAAAATATATTGGCAAATTTGCTTCCTGCGAATCTCAGAAGCCTTCTTCTTTTCTTTAAAAAAACTCCCAAGTTTTTATGGATGTGAAGATAAACCTGAAAGTCTGTAAGCAACAATTGCTGAAAGCTCATAAGGCAGAGAAGTGTCTGGATTCATCAGTCTTTACTGTGCCCATGATTAGCAAAAGGGGGGGGGGAAGGAGAGGGGAATCAAAGTCGGAGACATTTATGCAAATTGATTTGCATAATTAAAAACACACACATTTATATCCCACTTTTTTGCTTTTGCGAGCAAGCCAAGGTGGCTTCCATGGTTCTCCTCCTCCTCCTCCTCTTCACGTTATCAGCTCAATGACTGAGACCCCGTGAGCTTCCAGGTCAAACCCGGCTCTCCGCAAACCCAGTCCAGCACTCCAGCTACTACGTCACACTGGTTCCCAAATCAAGCGTTTGCTTCCTCTTCACAACAACCTTGCTAGGTAGGTTAGGCCAAGAGAGGCCAACTGGGTAAGGTTACCCAGTGAGCTGGAAGGCCAAGTGGGGACTTGAACCCAGGGCTTTCAGATAGATAGGATACTCTAACCACTACACCTCGGTGGCTTGAAAGCATGCACCAGGGTCCCCCCCCCCCCCATGGGAACAGGGAGCTCACCTCACAAGCGTCTGGTTCTGCAGGTCCCACACCACAATGTTTCCATCGCTGCAGCAGGAGAAGCAGACCTTGGCGTCGGGGCTGATGGCCAGGGCGTAGCAGGCGGGGGCCGAAGAGGTCAGCTCTGCCTTGATCCGGGGGGTGGGAGCCGCCAGGTCCCAGATGGAGAGGGTGCTGGCCTCCCCACCGACGATGAGGCTGCGGCCGTCCGGAAGGAGCTTGCAGGACCGGATGTAGTTGTCCCGGTTCTAGGGCGGGAGGAAGAGAATGGGCCTGTTCAGAAGACACCTTAAACCCTGCTGGTTGAGGCTTTGGGTTAGTGCTAACCCCAGTGAACCACAGTTTCGCTAACCACAGAGCCTGAAGCATTGTCTGAACTGGCCCAATAAGGCCCACCAGCAGCCGAAAGGGGAGGCATCATTCGGAATGAAGCAGCAATGCTTTCAGGCCTGCCCCCACCCTCAGAGATATCTCAGCCTCCTTTCCTTAATGTTGTTCCATGTTTTTTTAATAGGAAAAGCCAAGTTTCTAGCCCCTTTTTTGCGAACGGCCAAATCTCATAACGCGATGCTGGAGACTTGCCATCGGACATCTCAACATCTACATTTAAGACCAGGTGCAGAGAGCTCCACGTGCAGTGGGAACAGCAGCGGTGCTGGGTGAAGCGGCGTTTGACCCTCCTCCACCCTGTTTGGGTCACAGCCCAAACTCTCTCCCCCGAGTTCTGCTGCTGCCCAGATCAAGTTCGAAGGTCCCTGCAGCCGTACATTTTTTTTAAAAAGGCAGGAGAACTGGG
Organism: Elgaria multicarinata webbii; assembly: GCF_023053635.1. NCBI lineage: Eukaryota > Metazoa > Chordata > Lepidosauria > Squamata > Anguidae > Elgaria > Elgaria multicarinata. Next base: position 8,346,205 of record NC_086193.1, on the reverse strand, counting down.
GGCCCTGCCACGTCATCTCTTGCATTGTACGCGGATTTAGCCCTAACAGTGATAAGGAAAAGAAGTTGGAACACGACATGTCAGCAGGATTCTGTCTTACTCTGGGAAACTGTGTCAGCCAGTTCTGGTTGGGGTAACACTCCCCCTGAAAGGCTGCGTTCGCAGCTTGGGGATGCTTCTGGATCCGTCACTCCAATGACAGCCCAGATAGAGGCGACGGCCAGGAGTGCCTCCTATCAGCTTCAGCTCATACGCCAGCTGCGCCCCTTCTTAGAGTCAGAAGACCTAAAGACGGTCGTGCCCGTGCTCGTAACTTCGAGGCTCGACTTCTGCAATGCACTCTACATGGGGCTACCTTTGTGCTTAGTCTGGAAGCTTCAACTAGTTCAAAATAGGGCAGCCAGGATGGTCACTGGTACATCTAGGGGTGTCCATATTACACCAGTTTTAAAATCTCTTCACTGGCTGCCAATTAGTTTCCAGGCGAAGTATAAAGTGTTGGTTCTTACCCATAAAGCCCTACATGGTTTGGGTCCAGGCTACCTGCGGGATCGCCTTCTCCCGTACAATCCGCCCCAGACACTCAGGTCCTCTGGGATGAATCTACTTCAACCTGCCAAAATTAGGCTGATGGGTATTACCCAGAGGACCTTCTCTTCTGCTGCTCCCAGACTGTGGAATGGCCTGCCGGAAGAGACTCTTCAACTTGACAGTCTATTAGCATTCAAGTAAGCTATCAAGACCGATCTCTTCTGGCAGGCCTATCCAGTGGAATTTTAGGATGTTTTTAGGATGTTTTTAGGATGTTTTAACAATGTATATTATGTTCTTAATTCAGTTTTATGTATTTTATATTGAAGGTTGTTCCCCACCTCGATCAAAATGGAGAGGCGGGTAAGAATAAATTCTATTATTATTATTATTATTATTATTATTATTATTATTATTATTATTATTATACCCAAATGTTGCCTTCCAGCGTGTGAGAAGATGCTGCAATGGTTGAAAACAATTTTTGCACTTTGCACACCTGTGCATATGTCCCCTGCGACAAAATGTTGCAGCGTGAAGTACTCTTGTTCCCAGTTGCAGCCAGCCCTGCCCTCTTCCACAATATGCCATTCCGTTCTCTCCCTTCCCCAAACACACACGGCCATGGAGCTGGCCGAGACGCAAGAGGTGCTCCCACACCGCTTACCAGGCAATCCAGTTGAGCCACGGGGGTCTTGGCGCCCGGCTGCCCCACGTCCCACACCTTCACACAGCCTTTCCCTCCCGTGTAGACGTGCTGGGTGGAGTTGCTGATGGTGACGGCGCAGACCACCTCACCGTGGGACAGCGTGTGGAGCAGGCGTGCGTGCCGGGGGATGCCGGAGCCAATCAGGGCGTCGGGCGGGAAGGGGACCGGCTGCATTTGCCCATCGGCGCTCACGTGGAAGGAATACGCCCTGGGGTGGCAAGGAGGGGAGGGGGGCAGAAGAAGCTTTAAAACATAAAACAAACTCAAACTCCCATCAGCCCCCAGCCAGCATGGCCAATGGCCAGAGATGATGGGAATTCAAATCCAACAACATCTGCAGGTTTGTGGGTTCCCCACCTTGATTTAGAACTATGGATCTCTTCATCCTTCTTGAATCGTGGTGTCCAGAACTGGACACAATACTCAAGATGAGGCCTAAAACAGTGCTGAACAGAGGGAACCAGTACTTTGTGCAATTTGGAAGCTAAGAAGTATATTTATGCAGCCCAAAACAGCATTTGCCTTTCTTGCAGCCATATCGCACTGTTGGCTCATATTCAGCTTGCGATCTACAACAACTCCAAGATCCTTCTTGCTTGTAGTATTGCTGAGCCAAGTGTCCCCCATCTTGTAGCTGTGCATTTGGTTTCTATTCCCTAAATGTAGAACTTGGCATTTATCCCTATTAAATTTCATCCTGTTGTTTTCAGCCCAGCACTCCAGCCTATCAAGATCACTTTGAAGTTTGTTTCTGTCTCCCAGGGTATTAACTGTCCCACCCAATTTTGTCATCTGTAGATTTGATCAGCGTTCCCTGCACCTCCTCGTCCAAATCATTAATAAAAATGTTGAAGAGCACTGGGCCCAGGACTGAGCCCTGCGGCACCCCACTCGTTGCCTCCCCCCCAGTTTGAGAAGGTTCTATTGATAAGCACTCTTTGAGTCCGATTCTGTAGCCAACGGTGGATCCATCTAGTCCATTTTTAGCTAGTTTGTTAATCAGAATGTCATGGGGCACTTTGTCAAAAACTTTGCTTAAGCCAAGCTATATTTTGTCTACAGCATTCCCACAGTCCACAGGGGAGGATCAAAGAATGAGATCAGATTAGTTTGACAGTATTGTGGGATCTACTTAGCTTTTTACTAGAACCTTGAGATGCTCCAGCAGGAGCCAGGTGCAAAAGGCAGACACTCAGAAACAAGGGACTCTAAGCCAAGCGATCTGCCGCCCACTCCTACACTACACCCTACAACACCCATGTGAGGTAGGCCAATATTATTACCCCCCACTATTGCCAAGTGAGGTGGGTGGGAAGAGCATCGAGGCAATAGAAATTTTCAGTACGCTAGCCTAGCGGGGGCGAGTGCTAAACTGGCTGGGGTGGGAAACTCTTGGCCCTCCAGATGGTTGGCCTACAACTCCCATAATCCCTCACCATTGGCTAAGCTAGCTAGAGCTCTTGGGTGTTGTAGACCATTGTCTTTTATCAGTCATAATGAAAAACCCAGGGAGGGATTTGATGGTCCTGTTAAAAACTCAATGCCCCTCCCGCAAAAAAGGAGCGGAGGAAAAAGATGTGCTTGCGGCAATGACCTTGGGGGCAGCCCACTTGAGGGGCTGGAGTGTGGAGGCCCTGGGCTGACAGTCCTCAGTGCCTCCTCAAAGCGGCTACGATTCTACAGCCATCCGTCGGGGAGGCTGCTGTTGCATCCTGCATTACTGATCCTTCATTCAGCAGTGAGTTGGACTTGATGATCCCGAAGTTCTGGTTGGACTCGATGGCCTTAGAGGCCCCATCCAACTCTACGATTCTATGATTCTCTTCCAATGCTACAATTCTACAGCCATGGAGTAGAGGGTCAGTTAGAATCCCCTGTTCAGCCAGGAGGCCCACGGGTGACCTCAGGCTGTGTTCCCTGCTTCTTTCTCCCTAACCAACCTCGCAGGGTTGTCGTGAGGGTCATCACCTAGAAAGGGCCCATTCTTCCACTCTTCCCAAACTCTTGCCTCCATGGCTTCCCCCATCACTCACGGTTTGGCTGAAGGTACACCCGTCTGCATCCCCGTAGGGAGTCCTGGGACACGCAAGTGTGAGTGAGGATCATATGCAACCTACCAAACCAGAAGAGAGGATAAACTTTGGTTAATAGGTCATTGTATCGTTTCAAAATTGCTCTGCTCTGCCTTGATGGCTTTGTAGCAAAGATGGCGGTCCAAGGGTTCCCGAACCTCCCTGGCTCAGTGGGCACATTTGGAATGTTGAGTGTCATGGCGCTCTCACAAAATGGCTCCCAAGGGCGGTGACGAAACGCACTTTCCCTAGAAAGCACATTTGGCAAAAAATAACTTCCCTAAAAACATTTGGCAAAAAATAACTTCCCTAAGAACCAAAGTTCAACTCCAAAACCCAACACCATCCTTTTCAAAGCAAACAAAGAAAGTGCTAGAGGACCGCGCTGTGCTTCACAGCCTGCCAGACTCCCAGTTAAGAAAACATTGTTTTAATTATTTTAAAATAAAAACCAGGAAGTGTAAGGCACATTAGGGCTCAGGAGTACCACACTGGAGACCCCAGCAGATACAAATATATATATGTATATTTATCCCAGCGGCTCACCAGAGGGGAGCGGCCATAACCAGCCGCCCCAACGACAGCTGCCCCATTGAGCTGTGGGGTCACGAGGTGCAGCCCGGCGTAGGCCCCGGCACCTGCCATGTCGCCGTTGACGGACGCGTGGGCCATGTTGAAGGCGGCCTGGTAGGAGCTCTGGACGGTGAGCGGATTGCGTAGGCTCAAGCCTGAAGTTGAAGAAGAGGGTTAGACAGGGAGACTGTGGGGGTCATGATGGAAAGCTCATGTTTAAAAGCGGACTTGCATTTCATTCCTTGCCTAATCGCTGCAGGTGACCAGAAATTCTCTCCAGGCGAGTGAGCAGCAGGCAAAGGACTGGCTTTTCGCTTCATCCTTCACTCACTTGGTAGAAAGTGGATTTTTTTTTTTACTCGCCAGTAGTCCCTGCCTGGACCCTAAGGTTATCCTCAGGGGTCCTTCTCCGTGAGCTCCTACCAAAGGAAGGGAGGCAGGTGGCTACCAGGAGCAGGGCCTTCTCTGCTGTGGCACCGCTGGCTGTGGAATGAGCTCCCTAAGGAGGTTCGCCTGGCATCTGCACTATATTCTTTTAGACGCCAGCTGAAGACCTTTTCATTCTCTCAGCATTTTAACAGTCTATAAATTTAATTTTAACTTTGCTGTTTCAAATTTGCATTTTAAATTTGTATTTCTGCACTGCTGCTGATTTTATTCTGGTTGTGCTTTTAGATTGTATTTTATATCATGTTTTTATACTGTTAGTTTTATACTTTAAATGGTTTTAATTTGTGTGAACCGCCCGGGGAGCTTTGGCTACTGGACGGTATAAAAATGCAATAAATCAATAAATAAGCTTAAATTATATATGTGTTTTAATCTTGGGTCTTATTCTGGTTAGCCACCTGGAGTACCATTTTTGATGGAAAGGCAGGATATAAATCAAATGAGAAATAAACAAACCAACAATAGCGCAGGAAGAGCTTTCATGCTGCCAATCGTATAAACTGAAGCCCCACACGTGAAATGGGTCGAGGGGCAAACTCCTCCCTCAAGTTCACAGCTCCTCCACTTCCAATAAGATGGATGAGGGCCAATAAACTGAAGCTGAATCCTGATGAGACAGAAGCTCTGTATATTGGTGGTTCCAGAGTCTGGGAAAGCGACCTGTCCTGGACAGGGTTTCACTTCCTCCGCTGGTGCGTAGCTTGGGAGTACTCCTAGATCCATCCTTGCCACTAGAGACCCAGGTGGACTTCGTGGCTCAGAGTACTTGGGGTCAGCTTCGGCTGATCCGCCAGCTACGGCCTTTCCTGGACAGGGACAACCTGGCCACAGTAGTGTAGGTACTGGTAACTTTCCGATTAGACTACTGCAATGAACTCTACGTGGGGCTGCCCTTGAAGATGACTCAACAGTTGCAGCTAGTGCAAAATGCAGCAGCTAGCCTGCTAAATGGAATATCACGTAAAGACCATATAACACCAGGCTTAAAGGAATTGTGCTGGCTGCCTGTACGCTTCCGGTTGGAATTCAAGGTGTTGGCAATGACATTTAAAGTCCTAACCAGCTTGGGACCTCAATACTTGAAGGACCTTCAAGTGGAAGGTCCTTCAAGTATGCCTGCCCAAGATGCCTGCCCAAGATTTGAGATCTGTTGGAGGAGCCTTCCTCTGCATCCCACCAATGGGAGACATATGTTATGGTGAGACATAGGAGAGGGCTTTCTCTGCTGTGGCACCCGGGTTGTGGAATGCCCTTCCCTTGGAGGCCTGAGTGGCACCAACGATGGCTTCATAGGCATGCATACGGGGTGTGCTGGGTGTGCCCAAGCACACCCTAATGTCTCTAGAGCCTCTGGAAAGTGTGCTTTCTTGCCCCAATCCTAATGCTTCAATGCCCCGATTGTAGGGGAGGGGGGCGGGAAGGCGTACTTTCCCCTCCTCCACTCCGATCGGAGCACACGTTACGTCAGATGCATTGCAGGAGGGAAGAGGAACGGCAGTTTAAAATTCCCTAGGTGCACCCCCTAATGAAATGTGCTGCACACCCCCATGGCTGTGAGGGCTAAACCTGCCTAAAGCTAGTTTTATTTTATTTTTATTGCTTTTAACTTTTCTACTGGTATAGCTTGATTAATGGTTTAATATATTTTTAGCTGAATATGTTATTTATTGTTTTATACTGTTGAATTGATTTGATCTGTACGCTGCCCTGAGATCCCAACGATATAGGGTGGGATGCCATTTTAATAAATAAAGAAAGAAAGAAGAAAGCCACAGAGCCCCTGTGCCCCACCCACGCACCCACCCCCATTACCAAGCGACTCCACCGTCTGCTTTGCAACCCCTGGACGGAAATGCGGCGTGTTGCTGCTGCTGCTGCTGGACGAGCCTGGCGCTGTGCCTTCGCCTTGCGAAGTCGGGGTGCTGGACTTCAAGCCGGGGGTGACCGCTTTCTCAACCTGCAAAAGATCGCCATTTTCTTTATTTCATTACACACACCTCCCGCGCCCGTTCCTCCAGAGAGCTCAGGGGGCGCCCGGCACTGGTTACTCCCACCCATCATCTCCAACTATTGGCCGCACTGGCTGGGGATGATGGAAATTGAGGCCAATGCACCTGGAGGGAACAGCTTTGGGAAGTGCAGGCTACTTGGAGTTAGATGCACCAAGGGCCTGATCCGGTACAAAGCAGCTTCCTATGTCTTTTTGAAAAAAGGCAACACCCAGGGAAGAGGTTCCCATGGAAGGGATCGAAAATATAAAACGCCGGCCTCCCAACGAACGAATGAAATCTTTATTGCTAAAAGCGATAAGCCATCACAATTCGACATAATGAAAACAAGTAAAAAGATAAGCTAAAATAAATAAGTTAAAAATGGACAATTTAAAGTAAAATAAAAATAATGAACACAAATGGAATATAAAGGTAAAAATCACGTTAACATACATTAAGAACTCGTGGGTGGGGAACTAGATCAGTACATACACAAGAACGAAATCTCCAGCTCCCCATTACGAAACGTGCTGGGGGTCTTGGTGCCTAGCTCTCAACTTACTTGCAGCTAAGGCGAATTTTGCAACCAGATCAGTAATAAATACATTATTGCCAGCTAGCAATATCTACAGATTTGCTCAAGGGAAGATCGGTCAGAAAGATAATGAAGAATGGAATGGAGAAATTTTTGTCTAGGGGATGTATATATAGGGCATCACAACAGATAATGTTGAATGTCCTCATAGAATCATAGAATAGCAGAGTTGGAAGGGGCTTACAAGGCCATCGAGTCCAACCCCCTGCTCAATGCAGGAATCCACCCTAAAGCATCCCTGACAGATGGCTGTCCAGCTGTCTCTTAAAGGCCTCTAGTGTGGGAGAGCCCACAACCTCCCTAGGTCACTGGTTCCATTGTCGTACTGCTCTAACAGCAGGAAGTTTTTCCTGCTGTCCAGCCGGAATCTGGCTTCCTGTAACTCCACTTCCCCTAACTCACAGATGCACAGTCCCAACAGTGTGACACAAACCTATCGTGTGGCCACAGTGCTGGTGGCAGAATCCCAATAAAAATAACGAAGGCAACCCCTAGACTGCTGGAAGACACTGCACCACAACTCCTATCATTGCTGATCATGCTGGGGCTAATGGGAATTGGGAGTCCAACAACAACTGGAAGGACATGGGCTGAATCTGTCACATTTCACACACCCAGCAGTTTTTCATTTTTCTACCTTCTCTCACATAATCCCATGAATTTATTTCTTTTAAAGCCCACCTGAAAACACGTACACCTTTTTTGTTCCTGTTTCCAATGACACACTTTTCAGTATGATCTTCTTAATGTGTACGTTTTCTGCAAGCGACGCTGCCTAGTGGAATGCATTTCCATGCATTATTTTAATGAATATACCCACCTGCGTGTGCACATTCCCCACCCCACATTTTTCTATCAGAGAACTGCATCAGAATATTTGGGAAAGTATGAATACTGAAGTAGGGCTGCATTTTGGTTTGTTTCTTAGTACAGGAAGCACAAAAGAGGTGTGTTCATATTAAAATGTGACCTGACTTGGAGGCAGGAATTTTACAAACTCTGGGTAGTATCCAATATTAATCCTATGTAGAGTAGACCCATTGAAATGAATGGGTCTCAAGTTAGTTGTAAGACTAACATTGGATGCTACCCAATTATCAGAAGGCTGGAGCAACTTCCCTTAAAGGAGAAGCAATCGGTTCAGGACAAACAAGAGGAAGGAGCGTTTCACACCAAGATGTCATTAACCTGCGGAACTGGAAACAAAACACTTTGATGAGAGACTGAAAGAACTGGGCCTGTTTAGCCTGGAGAAGGGAAGATTGAGGGGAGACATGATGGCACTCTTCAAATACTTGAAAGGTTGTCACACAGAGGAGGGCCAGGATCTCTTCTCGATCCTCCCAGAGCGCAGGACATGGAATCATGGGCTCAAGTGACAGGAAGCCAGATTCCAGCTGGACATCAGGAAAAACTTCCTGGCTGTTAGAGTAGTACGACAATGGCTTCAGTGACCTAGGGAGGTTGTGGGCTCTCCCACACTAGAGGCAGCTGGGCACCCATCTGTCAGGGATGCTCTAGGGTGGATTCCTGCATTGAGTAGGGGGTTGGACTCGATGGCCTTAGAGGCCCCTTCCAACTCTACCAAGAATGACAAGACCCAATCAATGGGCCATATAGTCTCACATTCCTTTCTAAGAGCGGTCAAGGGGGTCTCTCTGGAAAGTTGCTGAAGCCTACATTCAGAACTATACTGCCCCTCTATAAGGAGGCTCATCATTTAGTTAGGGCTGATGCTCTAAAAGGCACAGTCTCAAAATTAAAGCCCTGCAGTGCTAAAGAACCACTTGCCCGGGTAGCCAGGATGAAAACACAGCTCTGAAGCTGGCCTTACAGGCCCCTTCCAACTCTACTATTCTATGATTCTATGAACTTGCTGCCCCAAGATGTGGTGATGGCTACAAACCCATCCTCTCGGAGAAGTGTAGACTAATTCACCACGTTTATTAGTCTTGATGGCAAAATGAAACAAAACCTCCATCTTCAGAGGCAGTATACCACTGCATGCCAGTTGCTGGGGGACAGAGCCACAGTGAGAGGTGGGTTTGCCTTCGTGCTCTGCCTTGGGCATCTCGTAGGCCACTGTGGGGAAGCAGGATGCTGGGACTGGGTGGGCTGTTTGGTCCAATCCAGCAGGTCACATTTTAGGATCTTATTATGGGCTAATCTAGCAACACATTAAAAACAACAACCCACGATTGCAGCTAATAATAGTGCATAGTACAGTATTCCCCAGTCAGAATGGCCACTGGCTGGGGAAGATGGGAATTGTAGTCCAACACATCTGGAGAGTGCCAGGCTGGGAAAAGCTGACATAATAGGTAATATATCAGGGCGGGTAGAAATCAACAGTAGAGCTGGTGAGTCTGCCGGAGGAGACTCCTCAACTTAACAGTCTTTTAACATTTAAGAAAGCTATCAAGACTGATCTATTCTGGCAGGCCTATCCAGGGGAAATTTAGGACTCTTTTAGGATGTTTAATAATGCTTTTAATCAGTATTTTATGTATTTTATTGTTGTTCCCTGCCTTGATACAAACAGAGAGGCGGGTAAGAAGTATTATTATTATTATTATTATTATTATTATTATTATTATTATTATTATTATTTTACAATGCTACATGACATTAACAGGATGAGATCAGAAAGATGAATGCAGACCTCCCACCGGACATCAAAACCTCCCTCGCCTTCCCTCAGCTGAAACCCCCGAAATGCAAACGTTCTGGAAAAGCCGACACGCCTTCTCACATGCCTCTGGCCGCAGCTTCCACAACTGGTGTCAGAAGTAGGAAAAGGGGATGAAAGGCAACGAGAAACAGAAACACCTCCCTTCTCCAAGAGGGCAATTTGAGGGATTCCTCTGCCCAGCCCCGCTGTGCGGCCCCTCCCTCCCCTCCCTCTTTCTAGGCAAGAGTCCACAACGCAGACCGCAACGGCAGCCTTCGTCCACATTGCCAAGCAGCGGAGGGGGGTTTGCGGCAGAGGGAGACCAGCTGTGGACGTTCCGTGACCGCCCATTCCACCCCCCTGGCTCTCAGGACATTCAGCTCAGCCAGGAGCGGGAGGAGCCCCCCCTCCCCCCCGATCCTGGTCTACTGCCTCCGCTACCAGCCACTCGGGGCTGGTCATGGTGAGTTAAAGGCATCTGGGCAACGACACACCCAACATCGCAGTCTTATCGGAGGCCAGGCAATTCAGCCATCAAGCCAGTGGGGGCTGGCGGCTCCGATGTCAGTGAGGCAATGAATCCGCTCCAGGTTCCATTCATAAAGGAGCCGTCCACACCTGGGACGGCAGTTCAGAGTTCTGACTGAAACCCGGAGTGGATTCATCAGCACCACTACACCAGTATTGCCTTCTCTAGGAGTAGATAACCTGGTGCTCCCAAATATTTTGGACAATGCCCATCACCCTGGCCATTGGCTATGCTTCTGGGGGTGATGGGAGTTATAGTTCAAGAACTCCCGGTTGCCCTAGCCTTGGGCCGTGACAGATGGTTGCTTGGCAGCAGAATTCCTCTCTCTATCACCTGCTACCTAATAGTTTTTTCACTGCAGATACTGGGAACCAAACCTGCAACCTTCTGCAGGCAAGGCAGGAAGGGCCCTCCCATTTGCAGCACCCGGCGTCAACTCCCCAACGCTCATTAGTTCATTCTCAGCCTTTCCTCCAGCGGCCGTCCTGGTGGTCCGCTCCCGTTTTATCTTCACAGCCTCCCTGTGAGGCTGGTTGGGCCAAGGGGGCTGGTTCAAGATCAGCCAACGGGGATTTAAACCTGGGTCTCCCTATCCCTAAGCAGACACTCTCACCACTATACCACACCGCCTTCAACTTGGAAGACCCCCATCAGTTATTTCACCTGTATGTCAAAGAATTCAGGTGCCGGGTTTTGGATGGGGTGAGGTGGGGGGGCTCAAAGCCACCTCAAAAAACGAAACCCCGCCTTTCGGAATTTGTGGGAAGCAGAGCAAGAACAGCCTTTTTCCTTCTTCCAAAAAGTAATCTCCCCCAAAAGGCCTTTTGGTCCTGCAACGCTCATGCACACATCCCTGATACGGTTACGTACCGTGGCCACATCCTTGGCGGTCCGGGTCGGGGAGGCGCTGCTGGAGGAAGCCATAGATGTGGGGCTAAGCTGAACCGCCTCTTTCCTCTGCAGGGGGACTTTATCGACCCCGTTCTCCCGAGATGAGAAGGAGTGGACACTGTGAGGGGAAGAGGGATCCTGGGAGGGAAAATGGAGACACACACAGAGAGACAGACAGAGAGAGACTGGCATCAAAGGCGTCATTTATTCTCAAATTAACGTAAGCTAGCCTAGGCAGCAAGGGCCCAGGCCACCTGAAGGAGCAGCTCCTTCTCACCTACTTGGACATTAAAAGGACCAGAGGTCCTCTTCCAGGCACCCCATCAAATAAGGCAAGGCAATTGGCTACTGAAGAGGGCCTTCTCACTAGTGGCACCTGTAACGGATGTCAGGGTCCACCTGACAACCCTGCAAGGTAGGCTCCTGGACCAAACGTCCTAAACTCCCAGCAACCCGCCTCCCCAAACCCTGTCCACAACCGGGACGAGCCAGAGATTCAGGGAATAACACACAAACGCACATTTAGGGACCAAAGCAATTTTATTGCAATCACTAAAACTCACACGCAAGGCCTCGGTCAGTAAAACAGCCTTTTAAAAAGGGAAAGGGAAGAAAGGGGGAGTGAGGAAAGAAGGTGAGGAACAGCTCTGATCTCTAGCCATTACCCCAAGAAACAATCATGCATCCCCACACCCAGCCGAAACGACGGCTGGCCTTTTCCAGGATACCCACGCCCCTTTAAAACATAAAAACACCTTTCTGACTCTGAGGAACCCCCTCCTGGTGACCTCGGGCCTGATCTTCCCAGTTGACATACGCACGCAGGCCCAAGGAAGATGGAGGGCTTTCTTCATCGGGCTTTTTCTCTCTTTTTGGGACCCTCGGTCCCAACCCGTGCCCTTCTCGGACTTTTGCCCACCCCCTCCCATAGAGACCAGGCCCCCTCTTTTCCCCACAGCTGAACCCCGTTAGCTCGTCCACCGCCCTGACCATCTCCAGGTGCCGGTGGGAGTGAGCCTGGAGATGGTCAGGGATGACCTTGGCTGGCAGCCACCAACTTCCGCCTTCCCCGCCCAAGCCTGGCACAGCCACGTGGAAACAAGAGGCCCCAGGTCAGACACAGGGGCAGATTTCACCACCCCATAGAGCAACAACAGGCACAAGTCTGCACCCCTGTCCTTCACAGCACCCAATCTGGGGGATCCCCTCCCAAGGGAGGCTTGCCCTGATGGCTTTGACTTTCCCGGGCACCTCAAGAACTGCTTTTATGCGCTTTCGAGATCGCTGCACTTTTATGGCTGTGAGCGTCATGTGTTTTTTATTCTTGGCTGCTGCTGTTGCTTTGGTTTGATTAGGAGCGGTTTCCCTGCAGCGTTTGACTGCTTGCACACGATGTTTTTATGTATTGTTACAGGGTGGTTTAGAAGCTCAGTAAGGATTCCAATGCATGTTTAGACAGAAAAGAAGTCCTACAACTCCCAGCATCCCCAGCCAGTGTGCTGGAAGTTGTAGGACTTCTTTCGGTCTAAACATGCACAGGATTTCGCCCTAAATAAATGCATCCGCTCTGGGACCTGAATAAGAATAATGATACATTCTTAGAACTGAGCCAAAGTGCTTTAACCCCTGGGCCCCCCATTTTACCACCCCATTTGCAGCCGGTGAGATGGGGGACGGGATTTCAGTGATTTTTTTTGGGGGGGGGGGAGTCAGGACTGATCGCCTGGCTGCTTTGCAATCTTTTCCTCCAGGCTGCCAAGACTGGTTTCCGCATATCCACCACCTGCCTTTCCCCCAAAACTGGACAAAATGAAGGTCCCGCCCCCCCACCCTAACCCACCCTATTTCACTCCTCTCCCTGTGGAATCACCCACCACCCTCCAACTGAGCCAAAAGTCTCAAATTAAGTGAGTCCATCGCAGAGGTACGTTCCAGTCCAGAGCCTCCCCACTTCACGGCTCACAGCACAATTCTATGTCCACCAGCGGAGTTCACTGGGACTTACTTCCAGGTAAGTGCCCGCAGGATTGCAGCCACCCTGCTAGAGCAGCTCTCCACAAAGCAACCAGTACGTAACCAGATTGTGGAGAACAAGGACTCCTTGGTGCTGTCCTGAGGCCAAAAAGGCTCAATTGTTTGGGGGCAGGTGTGTGTGTGTGTGTGTGAGAGTGTGTGTGTGTCAGGGTTCTTGCAGGAAGGAAATTCACAAGCCTGCAAGAGTTTGTTGGTGTTGCTCCTGCTTTGCAAACCAGTCCAGCACGCCCAGTGCAGACGATACTGGGCTAGATGGATCAGTGGTCTGACTCCGTATAAGTCAGCTTCAGCCCTTATTTAATCAACTGGGAAAATTCAGAACAATGAGGACTAGAACCTTCCTCTCCATTTTTAGGGAAGGAGCCACAGGTGCAGCACCCACTGTGCATGCGGAATTCTTTAAAAGGGTGGCAGGAAGCAGAGTTTAGGAAAGGGGAATAAAACTTTGTCCAAGCTCCCTGGAAAGTCGCCAGAGAGACGAACAGCCTGGCTTGGTATAAAAGCAGCTTCACGTGACCCATCGGGAGGGGATGGCCATTGCTTCTATACAACAGGTGGCCCAAACGCAGCCTCTCTTCTCAACTTGGCAACTAAGAGTAGTGGAAGTTGGGGTGGGAGGCAGGTCAGCCTGTCTTGTTTGCTAGACTGGCCTTGTGTTTGGGGTGTGTGTGTGTGTGTGTGTGTGTGTGACAGAGTATAGAAACAAGCATCGTGGCATTCAGTTCCCTAAAACGCTCAGTTTCCACTATTAAAAACACACACACAAAAACAAGTTTCTAGACCTTATGGGGCAAGTGTTCAGTGGAGGTTCCAAAACAGTCAAAAACATTCAGAAGGAGCTTTCTGAAGGGAGGCCTCTGATCTCTCAAATGATAATGATCAAGCAGACCAATAATATCTGGACTGATAGATGCATAAATACGACTGGTCTTTACAAGTCAAAAAATTCAGAGGATGTGCGTGTTTCTTTGTATTCCAAATGTCAGAGACTCCCCTCCCTTCAATGTGGAAGGACCCAGCTGGGTTTGACATCCCAATTCAAGCATCTGCAGGAGAGCTAAGCCCGTCACGCCTCACCCCGCGGCTCGCAACTTGTAAATTTCACCTTTGAGGGGCATCAGCTTTGTCCCCATGGATGCCTCTTAAGCCTTCGCATAACACCCCCCCCACACACACAACAATGTTTGCTCATAGGGCCACAAGCCACAAAACACAGCCACGTACAGACCTCATCAACCACCAGGTTGTCCTCACTCTTGTCTCCGTCGCTCCCCTGGAAACAAGGATGAAAAGAACAGAACAGAGAAGTAAAGGAGAAGAGAAAAGGAGATTTACCAAAGTATTTCTTTTACAGAAAAAAACATTAAGGACGTAATCCTATCTAGATCTCCATCAGCCTCCGAACTCAGGGCCTGAAGAGCACGCTAGGCAGGGCGAGAGGAGGGCAGTTTCGCTAGACAGGCGATTTTTGCCCATCTAGCCGGGGCTCTGTGCAGTGGGAGGGAAGGAGGCTGGGGCGGCCGAGGATTCTTAAGCCAGCAGCCCTGGTCTCCTCCCCCCAGCCCCACCCACAGAACCACCCCTTTCCTTCACTCCAAGGTTGCATTTGCAAGCTCGTAGAAGCAGCCGGTGTGGTTCTCTCCTCCCTGGTTGCGAGAGAGGAAGGGGAGGAGGCAGGGAGCTCCGTCTCCTGGGTCCGAGGTCGGAGCACTGCCTCAAGCCTCAGATCCAGAGATCCCCCAAAATCCTATAGCCCCACAGATGCAGTCTAGGAGGTACATTAAAGGTACATCAAAATGACTGGACCAAATGACAGCACACAGCTTCCATGCAGGATTTATTTGTTAAACCCTTTCTCTTCAGGTCTGCAGGAAGGCTCTGGCGTCCTTGGAACGCCAGATGTTATTGGAATCGTCTGTTTTTAAAAGCCTTTGTATTGAACATCTATTTCTTGTTTGTCTATGGTATTTTAATAATAATAATAATAATAATAATAATAATAATAATAATAATAATAATATTGGACTCAATATGGTTGGACTCGATGGTTGGACTCGATGGCCTTGTAGGCCCCTTCCAACTCTGCTATTCTATGATTCTAATAATAATAATAATAATTCTTACCCACCTCTCCATTTGGATCGAGGCGGGGAACAACTATTTATTTATTTATTGCATTTCTATACCGCCCAATAGTATACATTATTAAAACATCCTAAAATTCCACTGGATAGGCCTGCTGGAATAGATCAGTCTTTATAGCTTTCTTAAATGCTAAAAGACTATTAAGTTGATGAGTCTGCTCTGGCAGGCCATTCCACAGTCTGGGAGCAGCAGAAGAGAAGGTCCTCTGGGTAATACCCGTCAGCCTAGTTTTGGCTGGCTGAAGTAGATTCTTCCCAGAGGACCTGAGTGTGTGGGGCGGATTGGACGGGAGAAGGCGATCCCGCACGTAGCCTGGACCCAAACCACGTAGGGCTTTATGGGTAAGAACCAACACTTTATACTTCGCCCGGAAACTAACTGGCAGCCAGTGAAGAGATTTTAAAACAATTTTGTATTGTTTTTATCTTGTGCACCACCCTGAGAGGGTTCTACCCTTAAAGGCAGCCTAAAAATCAATAAAATAATTAATAAAAGCAGGTTTTCTGAGAGTGTGGGGAGAATTCGAGGCATAGCTACTCACACCTGGAAAGGCACACTTTTAGAGCGGAGCACACACACACACCCAACTCCACACACACCCCTCTAAGACTCCAGGACCCGGCTCCCGTTCTTGTTCCACCGCCTGCCCGACAACTTACGTAGTCTGTGCCGTATTCTTTGTCTTCTGCTTTCCTCTTTTTGCTACTGTTCAAGTAGTCCGAAATGGCCCGCATCCTTTCTCCATTTGATAGCACTAAAGAGCTCTGCAGGAAGGAAGAGAAACTGAAAAGGTGAGCCCGCAGCGCAAGGGCGGTTGCAAACAAGGGGAATGCGATTCCAGGCTGCATTAAGAGAACAACGGCATCCAAGTGGCAAAACGGAGCGCTATGTCCAGTTGTGGGCACCATCCTTTAAGAAGGATGTACACAGATTGGAAGAGGCTCAGAGAAGGCCAACCGAGATGGACAGGGCTGCGGAAAAGAAGTCCTATGAAGACAGTTTGAAGGCACTGGGGATGTTTAGCTTGCAGAAGAAAAGACTAAGTAAGGAACATGAGAAGAGGGCTTCTTCTCTGCTGCCGCCCAGAGGACAATGGACCAGGATTGGGTTTCGAGTAAAGATATGAAGGCCTGGGAAAAACTCGGAAAAAAATTTTGGGGGAAAAAACTTGGAAATTTTTTTGGGGGGGGAAACGTTCCCCCCCTCCCGTTTTTTTCAGACGCCCTTTTTGAGTTTTCCCCCCGAAAAATTGAAAAAAAATGAAGACAAAAATGGATTATGGAATGTTTTGTTTTAGCATGATGAATAAAAGGTTGAAGACAAGGTGTTCATGTATTTACTTCTCCAAATGATTCCTAAAAACTATGTATAGTATCAGATTATTACAATTTCTGTGCACCGAGGACAAACAAGTGCTAGGTTGCAAACTGAGACTACAACTCTCAAATGCACGAGCAAGCTGCCTTTCTGCCTGTAGGGGGCAGCACTGCCACTGAAGCAGAGACTGAAACTGATAGTGATAGCTGTAGCTCTGAAAATGAGTCTGATTAAATTTTTATTTATTGCATTTTTATACCGCCCAATAGCCGAAGCTCTCTGGGCGGTTCACAAAAATTTCATGCATATTCATTGAATCTTGGTTCCCCCCATTCCTCCCCCACCCAGTTCTTTTTATGGGAATGGGTGCATTATGTCTGATTGACACTGCGGAGGACTAGTGGAAACATAAATAATTTTCTTTGTTACTAATGTTGATGATTTCCTCTGTTGCTTTTTTTAAAAAAAAATTTTTTTTTTTTTGCCTGCTCCTGTAGAGGTTCTTTACAGTTCAAGTGTTCCTAACCGTTCAGGAGCTTGTAGCTCCATTGGTTACACATTTTTTTTTAAAAAAATTAAAAAGTAAATTCAATTTGTAATAATTGTTCGAATGCACTGTACTTTTAATATACCAAATAATAATTTTATGCCAAACCAACTTGGACTTAATTACATTTTATGTTCCTAAAGTAACAAAGTGACTTTCAATCTGTAAAAAGTGCTATTTATTTATTTATTACATTTTTATACCGCCCAATAGCCAAAGCTCTCTGGGCGGTTCACAAAAATATTGCATTTTATTGCTAATATTGCATTTTCGCCATTTCCCCCGAAAATTACTGTTTTCGCCCAAAACCTTCCGGAAAAAACCCCGTGTTTTTTCCATGGCTTCAAAATTTCCGGAAATTTTACATCTCTTGTTTTGAGACGGTAGATTTCCACTGAATGTTAGGAGAAACCTATTGACGGAAGGAGCAGTTTGGCAATGGGAGAGATTCACAGGAGGCCTGAACATCTCTCAGCTCAAGAGCAGAACCCTATTTCAGAGAAGCTTCCGGGCGCTGCGTTCCAATGCCGGGTGGGACCTATGCATGTTTGGCTTTAAAGTGCAATCCTATGCATGTTTAGAGAGAGAAAAGTCCTACAAATCTGCACAGGATTGCAGCTGAGAGCTCTCAGCACCAGTTACTAAGCTGTAGGTGACGCATTTCAGCCTTTCAGGCTGGGGGAAGCCCTGCACCAAAACCACAATTGCCCAAGGCTTTGTGATTGGAGCAGGTAAGAGGGGAGGGCCAGGGCCTTCTGGGGAAAGGTAGACTACAACAAATTACTAAAAGAAGACAAATTCCAATCAATTTGGGCAAAATCATGTGATCTACCACAAAACCAGCACAGGTCCGCAAAACGACATTAAAGGATTTTGTTTTACTTTTCTCTTTATGTTACCTATTTATTTATTCATCCAATCTTTGCTTATTGATTTTAGAGAAAGAAGTGAAACTTTTATTCTTTTAAATATAGGATATGAAGACGTGGGGGGAAGGAACTGAAAGAGAATGGGGGGACAGGGTGGGTATTTACTGTTTGCATTGTACTGAAAAATGGGGAGGGGGAGACATCTAAAAAAACCTGTTAATATTTTTAAAAAACAAACAAACAGCAAATATTCCAGCTCAGTATTTTTCAAATCTAGCAGAGGTGGGAGGAAACCTGGTAGCCTACAAAATCCCCCACCGCCCCAAATTTAGGATTCTAATGTGAATGGGTGCGTGAGAGATGAGATACATCGAGTCCAGCATTCTCCAGTGAGTAATCCCTCTGCTCCAGATTAATAGGAGCAGGGCTGCAACAGAGGGGGCACACTGCTTGTGCTCAGAGACACTCTTGCTCCAGGGCGAGCAGCGGGGTGCATGTGTGCTGTCAAATTATCGCTCAACTCCCGTCCCCATGTTAAGTTGCCCTTTATTTGGGTGCTGCAGAAAAATCGTTGCTCCTTCGGCCTTGGGGCACAATGTCGGAAGGTTTGCTTTTGGGTTTGTTTTCATCTCTTCTCCTGCCTAAATTATCCCAGCTTTTTGTACCATTCCTCCTGCGACTTATCCTCCTAACGACCAGGCTAGGTAGGCACCTCGCTGGCGCGGTTTAGATTCTATTCACCCAAAGATGGTGGTGGGGGTCACAGGGTTCTCGGTCCGCAGCTTCCTGCCCGCCCACCCCCAAAGGCACCAAGGGAGAAAAGGATCCGACAGATCAAATCCCCCTGCCAAGGTGTTATAGAAATGATTTGGTGCAGCAGCCTCTCTCTTATTCCCCAGGTCTCTCCCCCCCCCCTCCCCACCAACAGCCCGTAAAAGCAGCTTTTAAAAAATGAAAACGCCAAGACGCGTGCCCAAGCAACGTGCTCTCTTTGGTTCAAAGTGCTTCTCTCAGCTAGGGAAAGGAGGCAGGAGGAAGCAAAACAATTGGGGGGTGGGGACGGGGGCGAAAAGCAAGAAACGGTAGGGGGAAGGGGGGGACTTACGGGACCTGGGTCTCTGTCTGGTCGCCATAGCAACATGGAGCAGCAACAGGGCAAGGATGAAAGAGAGAAAGAGAGAGATTTTTTTTAGTATGAGAAATAGAGGAACATCTTCGCTTCCACACACACCAATATACATGGCATACACATTGGCTTGTAAATTCTCAACCTCCCTATTTCTAAGTGGATAAGAATGGGATTGTAGGGCCTTAGCAAGAAGAGACATGGGATAGAACCACACAATTATCTCTTCCCTCCTTCGGCCCGGCTGAATCGTAAAGATCGTGCCTGTAGTCACCCATGGTGAGCGACAATTGCCTCCAGGTGACTAGCTAAGAAGGCTTTACAAAAGTAGTTTCCCCTCTTCGGCCACAAATAATTTATACAGGCGACTAATTCAGAAATAACGAAGTACAGCCCTAAGCATGCAGATTTAGGATTGCCATTGTGTTCTGGGGGTCCCAGCCTGAGACAGGTGTGTCTAGGATTGCAGCCTAACTAATTAACACAGGCTAGTGCTAGTTTGGCGTCCCTGGACTCATTTTTGGGGAAAAAACACTGCTGCATTTATGCATCATTTATTTTCAGAAACATCTAAGATGTTTCCCCCCTCAGTAGTTTTTCTGAATCTTTAAACACACACAGACGCGCACAATTTCTGAAACATTGAATATCTTGCTCTGTCAAGCAACGGCGTAAAGGCATCGCAGCTTCCGTTAAAAGGGAGATTTCTGGCTGCTTGGCGAAAGGACACGAGCCATGAATAGGTGTAATCTTGGCCTCTGCTAGAGGTAGTGTGAAACTCCGTAGTGCCCTGTTCTTCCACTCTTCTAGTGCCCAAGGACACTATTTTGCACTTGCCTCCAAGTAGAAGAGCAAGTAAAAATACCTAAATAGGTCCCAGAAGTGCTGACCTGAGCCACCTTCCTTAAGCATATATAATCCTGGTGCCCTGCAGGTGAGTGGGAGTGCAAGTCCCATCATCCCCAAATAACATGGCCATGAGTTGCAGTCCAATCCATCTGGAGGGCACTAACTTGGGGGAGGCTGCTAGAAGTAGACCGGCCAGGTGGGACTCACAAGAGCCACCAATTGCTGTAAAGTCATCCTTGCTTTTCTGCTACTTCGCCACAATACCTAAAGGGAGCCTCCATGCACAGGCACAGTCTATCCATGGGAATCCATGTTCCCCAGCAACTGGCGCACATAGGCAGCAAATGGCCACCAGGATTAGTAGCCATGGGTAGCGTTCTCTTCCAAGGTTTTGCCTGTCCGGATTGGGGGGCGCTGCTACATCTTGTGGAAGAGAAATCCGTGAAGAAGCCTGGCCCCTTACCTCTGTGATCTGAGTCAAGCAGCCCCCTGTCATCCTTGGCGATAAACTGAGCCTGGGCGCCCAGTGCTCCGGACAGGGTCAACAGCCCGGATGCTCCGCCAATGGTGGCCAAGCTGGCCGACTGCATGCTGGAGGGGTGTGGGGTCAGCGGGATGGGGGGCGCGTGGTGCGAGAGGTGCTGGGCCTGCAGCTGATGCTGGTGGGAGACAGAAGCGGCTTTAAAAAGAGGGAGGCAAAGAGAGACGTCAGAAGCAGCGCAACCCAGTGGCTAGAGGGCATTGGGGCTTTTAACCTAAAAGACACGGGTTTAAAAGTGGACTCAGTTGAGCATGCCTGGCTCCACTTTGGAAGGGGTGCAGCTCAGCTTTGACTGCAGAAGGTCCCAGGGTCAATCCTGGCGTCTCTAAGCAGGCTGGGGAAGATGCCCTGGAAAGCCGCCGCCAGTCAGTGTGGACCGGCACTGATTTTATTCCGGCGCCAAGGGAAAACGTGGCTTTTTAACAAAGCTTTTCATGGTTAACTTCACTAAGATGGCACATTGTTTTAACTGTTTTAATTGTTTTTCCTGCCTTTAAATTATATATTGTTTTTATTATTGATTTTATTTTATTTATTACAATTTTATACCGCCCAATAGCCGAAGCTCTCTGGGCGGTTTTAACTTGGTTCATGGTTTAATTTGCTTTTAGCTGTGTATATTTATTGTTTTATACTATATGCTTTTATCTGTATGCCGCCCTGAGATCTTAATGATATAGGGCGGGATATACATGTTTTAAATAAAATAAATAAATAAACCCCCACTGGCCCCCACCCCCCTGCCAGGCCCCTCCCCCTACGCCATCCCCACCCACTTTTACATTTTTGCTGTGCAGGGAGGAAAACTCCAGGGCTTTCTGTGCACACAGAGAGAGACTGAAACAGTGTTCAAAGGAGGGCAACCAGGATGATCAGGGGTCTGGAAACAAAGCCCTGTGAGGAGAGGCTGAAAGAACTGGGCATGTTTAGCCTGGAGAAGAGAAGATTGAGGGGAGACATGAGAGCACTCTTCAAAGACTTAAAAGGTTGTCACACAGAGGAGGGCCAGGATCTCTTCTCCATCCTCCCAGAGTGCATTAATGGGCTCAAGTGACAGGAAGCCAGATTCCAGCTGGACATCAGGAAAAACTTCCTGACTGTTAGAGCAGCACGACAATGGAACCAGTGACCTAGGGAGGTTGTGGGCTCTCCCACACTAGAGGCCTTCAAGAGGCAGCTGGACATCCATCTGTAAAGGATGCTTTAGGGTGGATTCCTGCATTGAGCAGGGGGTTGGACTCGATGGCCTTGTAGGCCCCTTCCAACTCTGCTATTCTACGATTCTATGACACGCTCCACCAAGCAGATGAGTCCCTTTCTCCGCGCAGAGAGGGTTGCGGAGCTCCGTGGAAAATGTACTAAAGAAGTCAAAGTCCGTAGGCCAAAGAGAGCTGGGTTCTGCCGTTGGCACACACGCCCCTGGGGCCGTGTGTGTGTGTGTGCTACCTCCAAGCATAAAATCTTGACCTGTGCTAGCCATAGAGACAGACGAGAAATGGGAGCATCAGGGTTAAAAGGCCCAGCTACAAATCAGGAACTTAAATTCTGCTGGCTGGAGCAGGCTGAGAGCTGTAGACCAAGACATTTGGAGGGCTCTAGGTTGGGGAACCTGCCCTAAAGCCCATCCCACAGTATTTTCTCAGCCTCAGCCCTAACGCCTGCCACCTGCCGGATGGGAAGAATAAGAACACTGGTCTACCTTACAGGGCTGCTATGAGGATTTTTGAAGACAACAGGTGGAAAACACTTTGAATTCTCTCAGAAGCGTTACGTAAAAGCTCCGTTCTTTTACTACTGAGTGGGCTGTGGGAAGCTAAACGCTCTGGGAAGGACCTTGATTATGTCCACAAATCCCAGCTGCTGACTCCCTTCAAATCGTACCCCCTCCTCCCCAGGCCTATATACACAAAACATTTGGGATTTCTAGGTCCATCTGGAAGTATCTGTTTTGCGTGGGTCAGCCATTCAGTAAACCCCAAGCCCTTCCTCAATATATTTGCGCATAT
Organism: Elgaria multicarinata webbii; assembly: GCF_023053635.1. Taxonomy (NCBI): domain Eukaryota; kingdom Metazoa; phylum Chordata; class Lepidosauria; order Squamata; family Anguidae; genus Elgaria; species Elgaria multicarinata. The sequence continues at coordinate 8,323,759 of NC_086193.1, read as the reverse complement.
TATCAGCATATCTGGGTTGGGACCTTGGCGGGAAAAGACGAACGCTTCCACACAATCCAGAGATCTCAAGTTTGGTATCCCCACGGCTGAAAGCTTATGAAAGCCTGGATGAGGGACATTTTGTACGTCTTAACTGTCAATTCACCTCACAACAGAGGCCAGCGAATTCACTACAGAACATAAAACCACAAATTTGGGGGTGATGGGAGTCCGGGGGAATTTCCCACAGTACCCAGGATGGTATCGTAGCAGCCCGGAAAGTATATCTCCATTGGCAGGACACCAACGGAATCCAACCCACCCACCCCTGACAAACGAGAAGGATCTTGGAATTGTTGTAGATCGCAAGCTGAATATGAGCCAACAGTGCGATATGGCTGCAAGAAAGGCAAATGCTATTTTGGGCTGTGTTAATAGAAGTATAGCTTCCAAATCACGTGAGGTCCTGGTTCCTCTCTATTCGGCCCTGGTTAGGCCTCATCTAGAGTATTGCGTCCAGTTCTGGGCTCCACAATTCAAGAAGGACACAGACAAGCTGGAGCGTGTTCAGAGGAGGGCAACCAGGACGATCAGGAGTCTGGAAACAAAGCCCTATGAAGAGAGAGACTGAAAGAACTGGGCATGTTTAGCCTGGAGAAGAGAAGACTGAGTGGAGACATGAGAGCACTCTTCAAATACTTAAAAGGTTGTCACACAGAGGAGGGCCAGGATCTCTTCTCGATCCTCCCAGAGTGCAGGACACGGAATAATGGGCTGAAGTTAAAGGAAGCCAAATTCCAGCTGGACATCAGGAAAAACTTCCTGACTGTTAGAGCAGTACGACAATGGAATCAGCTACCTAGGGAGGTTGTGGAGGACACAATAAAGTCATTCAAGAGACAGCTGGACAACCATTTGTCAGGAATGCTTTAGGGTGGATTCCTGCATTGAGCGGGGGGTTGGACTTGATGGCCTTGTAGGCCCCTTCCAACTCTGCTATTCTATGATTCTATGACATAACGTGCAGAAAGTTCCATGTATGTTGATTAACGCAAAGCAGTTTCCTAATTGCCCAGGCATGGGGTTTTGTTTTCCAAATGAGGCGCCCACCTCTTTTGCACCCAAGAATATCCTCACGTCAATTCAGGGTGCCGCTTTGCCCAACTGCTTTGGGCCAGGTAGGGAGATGGGGACCAGGTCCACGTGGTACGCAGGTCAACCAAGGAGGAAACCCTCCCGTAGCCTGGACGGCCGATTTCTCTCCCATTCCCTCCCACCGCAGCTCCCCAGGTTTTTAGTTTTGATTGTAATTTTACTTTTAAGTGCACGGGTTTTGACAGAGCCCACGAAAATGGGTCAGCTTTTCCCTTCCCCAGCCTTTTAAATGAAATATCACTGCTCGTGCTCCAAAAGGAGGAAGAAGAAAAACGGAGATGAAAAGAGCAGCTTCCAAAGAGGCAGCCGGTGGCGAACCGATGCCCTTCCCTCAGCTGTTAACCCAGGTTACCGCAATCCGGTTCCCCCATCTGGATCTCGCCTCCTGGCCCTCCGCACACAACTGTTCCATTCCCTCACTTCTGACAACGCCCGCCCGCTGCCGATACAGCCTTTTAGCACTTCAAAGTTATCCCCCCCCCCATTCCTTCCCCAATCCTCTTTTCCGTGAAGTAATTACATTCAGTAGAACCAGAGTTAAGAAGTAACTCACTGGGCAGGGAGTCAATGCATTCTCTCTCCCTCCCTGTATTCTCCCACTGTACTGCAAGTGTTTGGAATAGCACAATCTCAGTTTTTCCATTTGGAAACAACACACACACACACACACACACACACACACACACACACACACACACACCAGAGCCAAGTTTCGAGTCCCTAAGAAAAGCGTCTCCCGCATCGCGGATAGAGGCGGCATGCTTTGGGGCGAACTTCAGCAATAAAGCATCGCTTCCAGAGGGTGCAAGGGTGAAGAACGGCCCTGCCCTCTGTATTTCTACACACGTGCTCCTAATCTCCACATGCAAAGAATCACGGGGAAACCCAACGGCCAGCCTCCGCCAATAGTGCTCAGTTCTATCAGCACGTCTGCTACAGGAGGGATTGGGGGACATGAGAAAGGGACCTACTCATGGAACACTCCCAGCAGGAGCTGGCTGGAAGGAGGCCAGACCAGTTCAGGGACTCATTAAGCAGACATAACAGGCAGCCTCCTCTGCAGGTGGGAAAATTTCTCAGTAACTTCGTAGTGGGAGTGATGGTACTGTCGAATGGAAAAACACGACAGAGTGACCTGGGCCCAAGCAAAGGTTCCATGAGAAGAGGCATGGCCAGGACAGAGGGTCATAGGCAGAGGCAACGGGCAGCCCCCTCTGTACCTAGGAGATTTGGATAAATCCAGCACTCAAAATCCAATTCTTTTTGACACACCAGATCTCTTATGGCAGGCTAGCGAATCACAGCATAGAAGCCAAGAACCAAGGTTTAAAGCCATGAAAAAACACCACCGACAAAGTCCTAAATGGAAAGCACCTGTGTCTTGCATCACAGGCCGTAGGGATGCAGGAAGAGGCCTTATTCCGAGACAGGGCTTTGCTCCCTCTCACATAGTACTGTCTGCACCAGGCAAGAGGAACCCAAAGCCCTGAAAATGTGATCCAGTGGAGGCTGGTGGCTCCAATGTCCATGGGCGGTGAAGCTGCTCTGGATTTCAGTCAGACTTCTAAAGGAGCTATCCAAGGTGCTGAACCTATTTTGGGAATGGGGTTCAGCACTTTGAATTGCTCCTTTAGAGATGTGACTGAAACCTGGAGCAGATTCATTGCCCCACTGACATTGGAGCCACCAGCCTCCACTGTGTGATTGGACTTCCAACTCCCATCAGGCCCAGCCGATACTGCCAACAGTAAACAATGATGGGACCTGTAGTTCAACAACTTGGGTACAGTGGTTCCCAAACAGCAGCCTATAGGGTACAGTGGTTCCCTATAAACATTTGAATTTCATGAAACGGAACATTTTCTATAAGCATGCAAAGCTGCAAAACATGAAAATTTCAAAAAGTGTCCACAATTTTGGCCACTGCTGTAAACTGGCTGGCAGAGGTGGCCTGGGAGAACCGTCGCCTGCAGGGGAGGGGGGCCTATTGCCTGGGGGCTTGGAGGAGGAGGAGGAAGAAGGGGGTGTCAGCTGCTGATGCCTACCTGCCTGCTTTTCCAGGCTGTGTGCTATGTGTCTTGGAGGGAGGACACGGGGCCAAGTGGGGGGGATCTGAGGGATGCTCAATCAGCGTAGTGACGGGTAGAGGGAGATCTGGCATCGTGTGAAGGACTTGCCAGGTAAGGGGAACGCCGCCCAGACAGCGAACAGCTGTGCCTTGTTCCGGTCCTCCTTGTACCTGCAGGTATGTTGGTTGCTCTATCAGCCAGCCCTTGGGTCTCCTGATGCTGCTTTTAAATGCCAGATCGGTGCATAATAAGACCTCCCTCATCCACAACTTAATTGTGGATGAGGCAGTTGATCTGGCTTGTAAAACCGAGACCTGGGTGGGGGAGCAGGGAGGGGTCAGTCTCTCCCAGCTAGGCCCACCGGGGTACTTGGTTCAGCATCAGGGTAGACTTGAGGGCCAGGGAGGGGGCTTGCTTAGGTCTATAGGAACTCCATCTCCCTTTGCAGGCTCCCTGCCCATGTGACTGGAGTGTTTGCACCTTGTGTTGGGCCAATGGGACAGATTAGGGATTCTGTTGGTGTACCGCCCACCCCGCTGCTCAACAGACTCCCTAAGTGAGCTGACGGAGGTGGTCCTGGGTGCGCTGTTGAGGCCCTCTAGACCAGTGGTTCCCAAACTTTCTCAGGTCACCGCCCCCTTGGTTCCACAAACTCATGCCCAGTGCCCCCCTACCCTACACTATAAAAATCATTATTCAGAATAGTGGTTTTCAATGACCCACTAAGGAAGATAATAGCAATAAAATTCAAACCAGTAACAATTAATTGAATATTTATTCAAAATCCAAAGCACCCTCTGCAGGCTTGCTGAGGGAGGGAGGGAAAAGAGAGCGAACGCCTGTTTTGCAGCCGGCGTGGCAGGGCACACCAAGCAGGGTATGTCTCTTCATTAGCGTTTTGGTGCTTTTGAAACATTTAAATTCACCGTTAAAAGGACTCTTCTCAAACGGTATTAATACACGGATTCTTCCCCTACATGGCTTGGGACCAAACTACCTTCTCCCATAAAAATGTCCGTGGGTTTTAAGACCTTCTGGAGAGGCGCTTCTCGGAAAAGACCACCTCGAGCGCCCCCTGCCACCTCTTTGCCCCTTAGCACCCCCCTGCCGCCCCTTGCCTCTTAATGCCCCCTATGCAATCCCACCGCCCCCAAGGGGGCAGTACCGCCCACTTTGGGAACCACTGCTCTAGACTGTTGGTTCTGGGGGATGTCAACGTTCACACCAAGGGCACTATCTGGGGCAGCTCAGGGTTTCATGGTTTCCATGACAACCATGGGACTGGCCCAACATGCCACTGGCCCAACGCATGTAGCGGGACAAACCCTAGACCTGTTTTTTTCAACTGGACCTGGAGATGGTGATCTGGAAGTGGGGGACTTTACATCAGTCCCTTTATTATGGTCAGATCACCACCTGATGAGGTTTAGACTTACAGCAGCTTTTCCCCTCTGCAAGGGTGGGGGACCCATTAAGATGGTCCGGCCCGGGAGGCTAATTGATCCGGATGGTTTCCAGAGGGCTCTGGGGAGTTTTCCAGCTGATAGGGCTGGTGCTCCTGTCGAAACCCTGGTTGATCTGTGGAATACAGAAATGACCCGGGCAGTTGACATGATTGCTCTTGAGCGCCCTCCTGTGTAGAGCTCGTACGGCTCCATGGTCTACCCCAGAGCTGAGAGTGATGTAACAAAACAGGAGACGGCTTGAGTACAGATGGAGACAAACTCCTAGTGAATGCAGTCAAACACTGATGAGTACCTACAGTAAGGCATATTCAGGGGCAGTGAGGGCAGCAAAAAAAACCCCACCAATATTTTGCTGCCACTACTGAATCATCAATCTGCTGCCCAGCGGAGCTTTTCAGAGTTGTCCGGGGGTTATTGCGTGCTGGCCTCAAGGACACTGTAGAACCTTCTGAGGCCCAGTGTAATCTATTTGCTAGGCACTTCCAGAATAAAATCTCCTGCACCTGCCAGGACTTGGACTCCAGAGTTACAGCAGGTGAATCAGGTGAAATACCTAGAGGACAATCTTGTCCAGTTTTCTTGGATGAGTTTCAGCTGGTACAGCTCAAGGCTGTTGACAAGGTGCTTGGACATGTTCGTGCAACCACCTCTGTATTGGATCCTTGTCCCTCTTGTCTACTATAAGGTAGCATGGATGGAACAGCCGGCTGGGCCAAGGAAGCGATTAATGCCTCTTTGTGAGAGGCAGTGGTCCCGGGCTGCGGTAGTGAGACCCGTCCTGAAGAAATTTTCCCTGGACCCTGAAAATCTTAGTAACTACCGGCCAGTAGCAAATGTTCCATTCCTCGGCAAGGTCCTTGAGTGGGTGGTTGTGACCCAGGTCCAGGTACTCTTGGATGAGACCAATTATCTGGATCCATTTCAATCAGGTTTCAGGCTTGGTTTTGGTACGGAAACAGCCCCGGTGACCCTGTATGATGACCTATGCTGGGAGAAAGACAGGAGGAATGTGACTCTGTTGATTCTCCTAGATCTCTCAGCGGCTTTTGATACCATCGACCATGGTATCCTTCTGGAACGTCTGGCTGAACTGGGAGTGGGAGGCACTGCATTGCAGTGGTTCCGCTCCTACTTGACAGATCGGATCCAGAAGGTGGCGCTTAGGGAACATTGCTCAGCCCCCGTGGATTTTCCAGTATGGGGTTCCGCAGGGGTCAATTTCCCCCCTTCCTCATAGAATCACAGAATCATAGAATAGCAGAGTTGGAAGGAGCCTACAAGGCCATCGAGTCCAACCCCCTGCGCAATGCAGAAATCCACCCTAAAGCATCCCTGACAGATGGTTGTCCAGCTGCCTCTTGAAGGTCTCTAGCATGGGAGAGCCCACCGCCTCCCTAGGTAACTGATTCCACTGTCGTACTGCTCTAACAGTCAGGAAGTTTTTCCTGATGTCCAGCTGGAATCTGGCTTCCTTTAACTTGAGCCTGTTATTCTGTGTCCTGCACTCCGGGAAGATTGAGAAGAGATCCTGGCCCTCCTCTGTGTGACAACCTTTTAAGTCTTTGAAGAGTGCTCTCATGTCTCCCCTCCATCTTCTCTTCTCCAGGCTAAACAGGCCCAGTTCTTTCAGTCTCTCTTCATAGGGCTTTGTTTCCAGACCCCTGATCATCCTGGTTGCCCTCCTCTGAACATGCTCCAGCTTGTCTGCGTCCTTCTTGTATTGTGGAGCCCAGAACTGGGCTCCACAACATCTGTTCAACATATACATGAAATCATTGACTGCGGTCATCCAGAGTTTGGAGTGTACTGTCATCAGTACACTGATGACACGCAGCTCTACTTCTCCTTTTCATCTTCAACAGGTGAGGCCGTGGATGTGCTGAACTGGAGCCTGTCTGCAACAATGGACTGGATGAGGGCTAATAAACTGAAACTCAATCCAGACAAGGCTGAGATGCTGCTGGTGGGTGGTTCTTCTGACTGGATAGTGGGTGTTCAACCTGTTCTGGATGGGGTTGCACTCCCCCTGAAGGAGCAGGTTTGTAGCTTGGGGGTTCTCCTAGAACCATCTCTGTCACTTGAAGCTCAGGTGGCCTTGGTGGAACGGAGTGCCTTCTACCAGCTTCGGTTGGTGGCTCATCTACGCCCCTATTTGGACAGGGATAACCTAGCTTCACTTGTCTATGCTCTAGTAAGCTCCAAGTTAGATTACTGCAATGCGCTCTACATGGGGTTTCCAGACCCCTGATCATCCTCATGGCCTCCTCTGAACACGCTCCAGCTTGTCACCATCCTTCTGGAAGAGGGGAATCAGTCCTTCATGCAATTTGGAAGCTATACTTCTATTAATGCAGCCCAAAATAGCATTTGCTTTTTTTGCAGCCACATCACACTGTCTGCTCATATTCAGCTTGTGATCTACAACAATTCCAAGACTCACTTGTAGTATTGCTGAGCCAAGTATCCCCCATCTTGTAACTGCTCATTCGGTTTCTTTCTCCTAGGTGTAGAACTTGGCATTTATCCCTATTAAATTTCATTCTGTTGTTTTCAGCCCAGCACTCCAGCCTATCAAGATCACTTTGAAGGTTACTTCCATCTTCCAGGGTATAAGCTTTTCCACCCAATTTTGTGTCATCTGCAAATTTGAGAAGCATTCCCTGCACCTGCTCATCCAAGTCATTAATAAAAATGTTGAAGAGCACTGGGCCCAGGACTGAGCCCTGCGGTACCTTTCTTGTTACCTCACCCAAGTTTGAGAAGGTACCATTGATAAGCACTCTTTGAGTCCAATTCTGTAGCCAACCGTGGATCCATCTAATAGTTGTTCCATCTAGCCCACTTTTAGCTAGTTTGTTGATCAGAATGTCATGTGGTGCTTTGTCAAAAGCTTTGCTGAAGTCAAGGTATATGACATCCACAGCATTCCCACAGTCCACAAAGGAGGTTAACCGATCAAAAAATGAGATCAGACAGGATTTGGTCTTGACAAATTCATCCTGGCTTCTAGTAATCACAGCATTGTTTTCAAGGTGCTTACACCTTTTTGCCCTTTTTGAAATTATGGACTACATTAGTCCTCCTCCAGTTGTCCAGCACTTCTCCTGTCTTCCATGATTTCGCAATGATAATAGACAGTGGTTCTGAGAGTTATTCTGCCAGCTCCTTTATTACTTTAGGATGCAGTTTATCAGACCCTGCAGATTTGAACTTGTTCAAAGAAATTAGATGTTGCTTGAACATTTATCAATCAGCTTGTACTTCATTTTTTCCAGGAGTGTGTGTCATAGATCCACTTTTGGGAGAAGATATTTCAGCCTTTGTCATCTGTTATCAATTTGCCATCCTCATTAAGCAATTGAACCATCATTTCTTTCCTCTGTCTTTTACTATTCACATATCTGAAGAAAGCCTTTTTATTGAGAGGAGACATGATAGCACTCTTCAAATACTTAAAAGGTTGTCACACAGAGGAGGGCCAGGATCTCTTCTCGATCCTCCCAGAGTGCAGGACACGGAATAACGGGCTCAAGTTACAGGAAGTCAGATTCCGGCTGGACATCAGGGAAAACGTCCTGACTGTTAGAGCAGTACGACAATGGAACCAGTGACCTAGGGAGGTTGTGGGCTCTCCCACACTAGAGGCCTTCAAGAGGCAGCTGGACAACCATCTGTCAGGGATGCTTTAGGGTGGATTCCTGCACTGAACAGGGAGTTGGATTCGATGGTCTTATAGGCCATCATGATTCTATTGCTTTTAGCATCCCTTGCTAGTATCAGCACATTCTCAGCTTTAGCCTTCCTGACGCCATTTCGGCACTTCTGTGCTACCTGTCTGTACTCTTCCTTCCACTTCCTGTATGTCTCCTTTTTTTGTTTTCAGGTCATTACTAAGCTTTTTGTGTAGCCTCATTGGTTTCGTCTGTTGTCTTCTATTTTTTCCCCTTGATGGTATTGCTTGTAATTGTGCCTTTAAAATTTCCTTTTTAAAAAAACTCCCACCAATCTTGGACTCCCTCATTTGGGCCACTTTCTGAGTTTATTAAGATTGGCTTTCCTGAAATCCAGAGAGTGTGTATGGCTACACTCAACTTTTGCTTCCTTTAAAATCAAGAACTCAAGTGTGACGTGGTCACTTTCCCCCAGAGTTCCTGCAACTGCCACTTTATCCACTAAGTCATTCCTATTGGTCAGTATCAAAGTCAAGGATAGCCGATTCTCTAGTTCCTTCCTCCACTTTCTGTAGGAGAAAATTATCAGCCACACGTCAGGAATTTCTTGGAAGGGCCGCTTTTGGCAGAATTTGTCTCCCAACAGATATCGGGGTAATTGAAGTCCCCCATCACTACTACATTGGATTTTCTTGAAACACTGGCAATTTGCTTTCAATTGCTGTATTCCAGTCATGGGAGTCATCCCACCGAGTTTCAGTTACACCTGTCAAGTCATATTTGCCTTCATGTATTAAGAGTTCAAGTTCGTTCTGTTTATTTCCCATAGTATATAGACATCCAAGACCATGTGCTTTATAGTCTGGCTTCGTTCTTACATTGTTGTGAATGCTATTTTGGGGCGCTATTGGAGCTGTTCTCTGTGTTATGGTGCATAAGCCTTCATCTATTGTTGCCTCCAAGTTTACGTCTCCCGCCCCCGTAGGATTCATTTAAAGCCCTCCTAATGAAGTTCAGCTATGTTCACCTGTGGCTGAACACATTCTTCCCAGCCCTTGTGAGGTGCAACCCGCCCCTTGCCAGCAGTCCATCGTCCAAGCAGCGTAGCACATGGTCCCAGAATCCAAATCTCTTACGTCAGCACCACCGTCGTAGCCAGTCATTCACTCAGAGTATTTTTCTTTCCCTTTCCAAGAACTGGGAGGATGGATGAGATTGTTGTTCCCCGCCTCAATCAAAATGGAGAGGCGGGTAAGAAATTATTATTATTATTATTATCTGGGCACCAAAGTTCTTGAGTTTCCTTCCCAGAGCTTCAAAGTGTGACGTGATTTCTTCGTAGCTCCACCTGGCAATATCATTTGTTCCCACATGGACGAGAAGAAAAGAGTATGTGTCCATGGGCTTTATAAGCTTTAAAAACCCTTCAGTCATCTCTAATCTGTCCTGCAGAGACAGAGCATACCTGGTGAGCCCATGGGTCTTCACGACATACTTGGGTTTCAATCCCATGACAACTACTCTTCCCTTCTCCTTGGTCAACTGACCTTTTGTCTCTTGTTCACTGTTGCATGGGGTCCCCTATAAGTGTTCCTCTGCAGGCTGTCCTCCAGCTTTTGAAGATGGTTCAGAAGCTGCAGCTTGTGCAAAATGCAGCAGCCAGATTGATAACGGGGACCAGAAGGTTTGAACATATAAGAGTGACCCTCCTATATGTTCACTCTGGCCCTCTTGCATTGGCTGCCTGTACATTTCTGAGCCTGATTCAAAGTACTGGTTTTAACCTGTAAAGCCTTACATGGCTCGGGACCACAATACCTGATGGAACACCTTTCCCGACATTAAACTACTTGTACACTACATTCAACATCTAAGGTCCTTCTCCAGGTGCCTACTCCGAGGGAAGCTTAGAGGATGGCAACAAGGGAGAGGGCCTTTTCTGTGGTGGCCCCCAAATTACAGAATGATCTCCCCAACGAAGCCCACCTGGCGCCACCATTGATATCTTTTCGGTGCCAGGTTAAAACTTTTCTTTTTTTCCCAGGCATTTAGCAATATGTGATGAGCTTTACTAATCCTACATTTGTCTTTAAAGTTGTTTATAGTTTTAAATGTATGTTTCTGTGTATGTTGTATGTTTTGGTAGTTTTAAATTTTGTATATTGTTTTTGAGTGTTTTAATCTTATGTAAACCACCCAGAGAGCTTCGGCTATGGGGAGGTATACAATAATAATAATAATAATAATAATAATAATAATAATGGGCTCTCCCACACTGGAGGCCTTCAAGAGGCAGCTGGACAACCATTTGTCAGGGATGCTTGAGGGTGGATTCCTGCATTGAGCAAGGGGTTGCACTCGATGGCCTTAGAGGCCCCTTCCAACTCTACTGTTCTATGATTCTAAGCCAAAGACATTGCTGGACATCAGGAAAAACTTCCTGACTGTTAGAGCAGTACAACAATGGAACCAGTGACCTAGGGAGGTGGTGGGCTCTCCCACACTAGAGGCCTTCAAGAGGCAGCTGGACAACCATTTGTCAGGGATGCTTTAGGGTGGATTCCTGCCTTGAGCGGGGGGTTGGACTCGATGGCCTTGTAGGCCCCTTCCAACTCTGCTATTCTATGATTCTATGATTCTCAATCCTCCCAGAGCGCAGGACATGGAATAATGGGCTCAAGTGACAGGAAGCCAGATTCCATCTGGACATCAGGAAAAACTTTCTGTTAGAGCAGTACAACAATGGAACCACTGACCTAGGGAGGTGGTGGGCTCTCCCACACTAGAGGCCTTCAAGAGGCAGCTGGACAACCCTCTGTCAGGGATGCTTTAATGTGGATTCCTGCATTGAGCAGGAGGTTGGTCTCGATGGCCTTGTAGGCCCCTTCCAACTCTGCTATTCTATGATTCTATGATGTCATACTTAAAACATGTTCAATTGTCAGGAAATTCCTGAATCTGTAAAAGACAGCATGACTTGGCAATGCCCCATCATGTCTGTCTAGAAAACCACCATGAGCAAGAAAGAGATGATGATGATGATGATGATAACAAGAACAACAACAAGCACCAAGTGGAAGCCAACACACAAAAGAAGCATTTTGGGATTCTCTTTCCGCCCACCCCAAGGGATTCAGCAAAACCTGAGCCTTCCAGAAGAGGCGCGAGAGGCATTTTTTAAAAATGATTTCAAACTGCTTTTTTGATGGACAGGGGAGGAGAAACCGAGCCCTTTGGGGCACCATGGATTGCGAGGACAAGCAAGTTAAATTATAAATGATCTCTTTAAAAACGACAACATGATAGGCTAGGAAATTGCATGCTTTGGAGCGCAGAAGCCCAAGCAAGACTTTCAGCAGCCAGGTGCAGGAGGAGATGGGGGGGGTGAGGCAGAGGGGGGGAGTTTCAATTATCATCTTCGTTATAATCCTGCTTCAGCTCTGAACATATAGACAGTGTGACAACAAATGAAGGAATACAGCGCATTTATGATTTGGTTTCCCCCCCCCCTCTCTTTTCCTTTCCCCCCTTTTTTCCCCTCTTTTCTTTTTAATTTTTCTTTTTCTACTTTGATGAATCTTCCTTCCCCTAGAAGTGGTATCAATCAACTTTTATTTTTTCTTCTTTGTATATTATACATATTCATATAACTGTTGGTTTGATATTGTTAGGGGATTGTATTCATTACTTTTTGTATCAATATACTATATATATATATTATTAAAAAGCATCTTAGTTATAAAATCCAGCCTCCTCTGTTCTCAGCAAGGGTCCTCAGAGCAGCTCACAATTAAATATTAACAAAACCACAATCCAGCAGCAAACCCCAAACATCCACAGCAGAAAAAAAAAAATCAATCAAATCAATCAAATCAGAAACAGGAAAGATTTGTGTCTGAAAGTGCTCAGGAGGACTGATAGTGGAGGCTTGTGGCTCCGAAGCTAATGGGTCGGGTGAATCCAGTCTGGATTTCAGTCAGAACCCTAAAGGAGCTGAATTCTGACTGAAGCCTAGAGCAGATTCACTGCCCCACTGACATCGGGCCCACCAGCTTCCACTGGGATTGGTGACTTTCCTGGGGGCAGAGTGTTCCACAGGTGTGTTCCACAGGTGCTGCTACCAAGAGGACCTGATCTCGCACCCCAGTCATCATAGAATAGTAGAGCTGGAAAAGGACTACAAGGCCATCGAGTCCAACCCCCTGCTCAATGCAGGAATCCACCTTAAAGCATCCCTGCCCAGCTGCCTCTTGAAGGCCTCTAATGTGGGAGAGCCCACCACCTCCCTAGGGCACTGCTTCCACCGTCGCACTGCTCTAACAGTCGGCAAGTTTTTCCTGATGTTCAGCCGGAATCTGGCTTCCTGTCACTTGAGCCCCTTATTCCGTGTCCTGCATTCTGGGAGGATCGAGAAGAGATCCTGACCTTCCTTTCAAGTATTTGAGGAGTGCTATCATGTCTCCCCTCAATCTTCTCTTCTCCAGGCTTCCACACTTCACAGGGTAGTGGGATAAACAACAAGGCCTACCCCGCAGCAGGCACAGATGTTCATGCCAGTTAGCATTCCCTCTATTTGTGACGTCCAGGCCGAGCGCGCCATTACCCATGCCAACAAAACGGCACCGTCCACACAGAAGAGGCTTGGAAGGACCACCGTGGTTTGCAAAAGCACAAAAACACTTGGGGGTGGGGGGAACCCTAAGCAGGTTGAAGCAGGACACCCAAAAATAGACCAGTGAGGACCAAAACATGCTCAGCGGCCATGGAGCCCTGAGAGGCTGGTGTGTGTGCAGCTGGGGAGGGCAGGAACCTGGAGGAAGTAGAATGGGGTAACAGAGAAAAGGAACCCTGAACAGGAGCACTCCACGCTGTAACGATTTGTTGCAGCCCACCTAGTTACATGCAATTTGCACCTAATTTTCGATAGCTTCCCGATGCAAGTTTCTCTGGGTTCCGCTCCTGACTCCGCATGCCAGGAAGCGGGCTGTGTTGCATCCCCGTGGCTCACCCACTTCCAGAAGTCCCACTGCACAAAACCCAATCACCCAACACCATTATCATGGTCACAGGCCTCTGGCTCAGGGGTCTCCTCTCCCGCTCCTTCCCTGCAGCAACGGAGCAAGCGGTCGCCATCAAAGCATCTTTAAACAGGTTGCATTTCCTTCCTTCCCTAATTTTTATGCTGGGCTCTAGAGGGAAAATGGCGGGTGGGGAGGAAAAGCCCACGAACAGGCCATCTGCAAACAGACGTCTCTCTCAAAACCGGGCAAAATAAAACAGAACCCAACCCAGTCCTTTTGCACTACCCAGAAATGTGAGAGCCGGTGGAGGGATGAAGCAAAACCAGACCGAATAGCTTTCGCGCTTCTCTCCTTTGAAAGAAGCGGGCGCATGCCTCCAAATGGCGACGGTACTTCTGCATCAACTGGAATCTGTTGAATGGCAAGTCCAAGTTGCACGAGGAATGGGGGGGGGGGACATTTAGACGTTGCTGGGTGGGGGTTAAGCACAGGATCTTGAACGGCTCCTTTAGGGTTCCCTTTGGTTCTGAGCGGAACCCGGAGCTCCTCTGACACGGCTTCCCCATGTCTGGGGGGAAGGGGGGGTGTCCAAGACCAGAAGGGGGCCGAGGAGACCACAATAATGGGTGTGTGGACTGTGCCCAGACACTGCTGGAGACCAGAAAAGGTGAGCCCTGTTTCTCTAGCTAGGAAAAGGCTGAAATTCATAGAGATGTATTTGGGACTCCGCCAAGAGCATGGGAGGGTCCACATACCCCAATCGCCACGTTCAGTTCTGCCATAGTCACCTGCTTGGCACGTTCCACCGCCTGGACCACCTGCTGCTGATGCTGGCGGGAGAGAGGAAGGAGCACACACAACACACACCGGCCCAAAATGTCGTTACTGTCATCCTTCGTTGGCTTTGCATCCCCCCGCCCCTCCAAAAGTGGGCCCAGAGTGGCCGCCACGGGCATCCAAATTAGGACAGATGCAAATAGCTCTGTTCATGCCCACCCCAGCCCTTCGGGCTCAAAGTGGCACCAGACACAACCTGGGCAAGGCTCAGGTTGTGAGAACGCTCGTCAAATCCGTGCCCTTCTGCACCCAACACCGCTGCCGTGTCCCTTGCCTTCAAAGGTGCCCGGCCTTTATTTCTCCAAAATGCTCCTTTTCGCTCACCTATCAGTATTTGCACTTCACAAGTGGAACCTGCAACGAAATGTTGCAGCATGCAGCGTCCTTGTTCACTGTTCCAGGCAGCCTCCAGAATACTCCATTCCCTTTCCCATCTTGGCTTTCCGTCACCCCCAGCTGCTGACTGGTCAGCTTTCCATGGCCACCAGTCCTCATAGAGATGTTTTGCGGGAGCTGCTCCACCCCTTACGTCTCCAACCCCCCCCCCCCAAAAAAAGATATGTTGTACTTCTGCAAACCACAGTAGTTTCCCCCAGCCTGCTGGTGTTTCCCTCTCATGCGTCGGTGATGCCGTGATGGCTGCATAAGCAACGGCACTCGCAACCTGGACATCGGAAACAGAAGGAATGAGGACGTGGAGTAGAAGGAAATTCGGGACTAAGCAGAAAGCAAAATACTTTGCAAACAGTGTATGATTTGTCTTAGAGGACCTAAAGCTAGAAAGGAAGACACCAAGGAAGCAAGAAAGATGGACAGTCATATTTGTCGGCAGACCTATGAACATCAGCTGTCGTATTTCAAAAGGTCCAGTATGTTGCTCCCAAAAGCCCCAAGTCAGAGGCCTCCGGGAAGCCCCCCAGCGCAGGGCATCAAGGCCTCCCCCGTCCATCATTCTGCAGCAAAAGGAATTCAGCAGAATTTGCCTCTGAATATGGAGATGCCAGTTTAGCTGCCATGGGTTAAACCACCACCAATTTATCTCCCCCCGCCCTGCGCTTTTAAAGCTGGTGGCCGTGTCTGCATCTTGTGCCAGTGAGTTCCTTACGTTAATTATCGGCTTGATGAGGAAGGGCTCGCGTTCATCTCTCCTGACCATCAGAAGAGCCCTGCTAGGTCAGACCAAGGGTCCATCAAATCCGGCATTCTGTCCATGCCGTGGCCAACTAGCTGCCCACGAGAAACCCAGAAGTGGGGCGTGAGTGCAAGAGCCCCCTCCCAGTCATGTTCCCCAGGAACTGAGACAAGGAGCGACTGAGAGCCTTCATGAATGCGTCTAATCCCCTTTGAAAGCCATCCAAATTGGTGGCCAATTACCCCCAAATTGGTGATCAATTACCACTACCTCTTGTGGCAGCGAGTTCCATACGCTCTGCGACAAGTATTTCCCACCATCCAGGTTCATTGTTTGACCCTGGGTTGTCGTATTATCCACTTTCATCAGGCCATGCCTAATTTTGGACACCTTTAACATGCCTTCCCCCAACTTGCCTTTTTCTAAGCTCAACAGTCTCAGATGTCCTAACCTTTCCTCAGAGGGGAGGTGGTCCAGCCTTAGTTGGGCTTGCCCATTTGGTGACCATGAGGACATTCAAAGAGCCCTGCTGGATCAGACCAAGGGTCCATCTAGTCCAGCATTCTGTTCGCACACTGGCCAATGAGAACCCACAAGCAGGACATGGTGCCACAGCACCCTCCCACCCATGTTCCCCCGCAACTGATCTACCTAGGCATGCGGTCTCTGACACTGGAAGTAGCATAGAGCCATCAGGACTAGTAGCCACTCATAGCCTTCTCCTCCAGAAATTTGTACATTCTATGGCCTTCTCGTTGTTGGCCCCCCAATTATGGAATGATCTCCCCAACGAGGCTCGCCTGGTGCCAACATTGTTAATTTTTTTTGGCACCAGGTCAAGACTTTTCTCTTCTCCAAGGCATTTAACAGCATATGCTGAGTTTTTAACTGACCCGAGAATAGTTGTTTTAAATGGATATTGGTTTTTTTTAATACTTCGGTGGTTTTAAATTTTGTATATCTGTTTTTACTGTTCATTGTTTTTAACTTCTGTAAACCGCTCAGAGAGCTTCAGCTCTGGGGCGGTATATAAATGTAATAAATAAATAAATAAATAAATATGGCCATCACCACATCTTGTAGAAGTCAAATCCAAAGTTTAACTCTGCGCTGTGTGAAGATTAGAACTGTACACAGTGTTGCAAAAGCAGTCAGGCCATCCACGTGTATAAGGACAGCATGAAATTGGCAGATTTATCTTCAATTCTTTTTCTAGCTATGCCTGACATGGAATTTGCTTGACTAGAACCTGCTGTCAATCAGTTTCACCAGACAACCCACCTCCAGGAGAAAAGACTTCAGTATATATCCAAATTGGTAACACTTAATCATTGTAAACCTCCCAGAGCGCTTTGGCTATCGGGCAGTAAAAAAATGTAAGAAATGAATGAAAGGTATACTGCCCTTACACATAGAAGCTTTATTTAAAATAGCATTGCTAACAGCCTTTGCTAAGACGCACATGCACACGCAATGGGGATGTCTAACCACGTTCTCAAACTGGAAAGAAAACAAGGGGACGTCTAAATGCTTCATGGAATCATAGAACAGTTGATCTGGAAGGGGCCTAGGAGGCCTTCGGGTCCAACACCCTGCTTAACGCTTCGGGCACTCCTTGCAAGTTGGGGGGGGGGGCGTGGCTGGCTACACAATCCAGAGTTTTTTCTCCTGGCAATAGTTACTTGGGAAAGAGACGAGGTAGGCAGAGGGACCCCCTCCCCAACCCTGGGGGTTGAGCGAACCTGCAACTGCGAGTTGGATCATGCAAAGTATCCACACCTAGGAGTCCACCGGCTGCACACCCCGGGGGCCAAGCATACAGGAGGGCAAAAGGGGGGCGCTGTACGTACATCCATGACTACCTCAGAGGCAGGGGGACTGGCGACCGGACACAATCCTGCACCCCCTCATGGGTTCACTGGATGCACCCCGCCCTGCCTCTCTCGGCGTGAATCATCTTCCTGAGCTAGAGATGACCAAACCCTTAGATACTGATGGCTTGTCCATTTTTATCTCGCCGTTTCTATTGCTTGTTTTAATAATAAAAATGCCTCCGCCCCAAACTGTCTGCTATTTTTGCAGGGGAGGCCTCAGGCCAAAAGATGTTACCAAAAAAACCATCAAATAATAATAAAACCACTTAGTATTGGGGATTTTGAACCAGTGACCGCTTTTTAGCACTCCAGTTCAGATTTTAGGACAACCAAGAGCTTTCAGGTTATTTTCAGTCCCATTCTACCCTGTTTAAAAAAAAAAAAGGCTTGCGGGGCATAGTTTCAACTACCCTCGTACAAGCAAAAGGCCGCATTTTTGGTGTAGATCGCAAGCTGAATATGAGCCAACTGTGCGATATGGCTGCAAGAAAAGCAAATGCTATTTTGGGCTGCATTCATAGAAGTATAGCTTTCAAATCACGTGAGGTACTGGTTCCTCTCTATTCGGCCCTGGTTAGGCCTCATCTAGAGTATTGCGTCCAGTTCTGGGCTCCACAATTCAAGAAGGACGCAGACAAACTGGAGCGTGTTCAGAGGAGGGCAACCAGGATGATCAGGGGTCTGGAAACAAAGCCCTATGAAGAGAGACTGAAAGAACTGGGCATGTTTAGCCTGGAGAAGAGAAGATGGAGGGGAGACATTAGAGCGCTCTTCAAATACTTGAAAGGTTGTCACACAGAGGAGGGCCAGGATCTCTTCTTGATCCTCCCAGAGTGCAGGACACGGAATAACGGGCTCAAGTTAAAGGAAGCCAGATTCCAGCTGGGCATCAGGAAAAACTTCCTGACTATTAGAGCAGTACAACAATGGAATCAGTGACTTAGGGAGGTTGTGGGCTCTCCCACACTAGAGTCATTCAAGAGACAGCTGGACAAGCATCTGTCAGGGATGCTTTAGGGTGCATTCCTGCATGGAGCAGGGGGTTGGACTCGATGGCCTTGTAGGCCCCTTCCAACTCTGCTATTCCATGATTCTATGATTTAACTCCAATGGATGCAGCAAGAACTCCCATCTCTTCAGAATCGGGGTGGGTGAGGGTTAACTCTCACCGACACGGT
This sequence comes from Elgaria multicarinata webbii, assembly GCF_023053635.1. Taxonomy (NCBI): domain Eukaryota; kingdom Metazoa; phylum Chordata; class Lepidosauria; order Squamata; family Anguidae; genus Elgaria; species Elgaria multicarinata. The sequence goes on along the minus strand of NC_086193.1, from coordinate 8,305,377 downwards.
ACCTGTGCGTACACTAGGACAAGAGGCATCCTCCCACCTCCACCTGAGCCTACTGCCTTTGCAGTCTTCAAGCTCTTCCCGCCCATCTATCACAGCCATCATGAGGCCACCTCTACAATCACCATCATTGTGATCATGGTAGCATAACACTGGATCAGTGCAATGGCCTCTCCAGTCCAACACTCTGGACAACCAGATACTTGTGAGACCCAAGCAGGATATGAACACAACACACACCAGCCTCCCATTCATGTTCCCCAACAAACTGGTACTAACAGGCCTCTGGTTAACTGGTCATAATACACAGCACTCAGGACCAGTCACCATTGATAGCCTTCTCAATCCCCTTTTAATGCCATCCAAGTTGGTGGCCCTCAACACATCTTGTGGCGGTGAGTTCCATAGTTTAACAAGGCACTATCTGGAGAACTCCTTCCTTTTGCCTATTCTGAAATCTCCCACCACTGAACTTCGTCGAATTGCGTATGATGAGTGAGGGAGAAAACCGTCTCCCATCTGCGTTCCCCGCACCACACCCTCATTTTATGCACATCTACCATGACCTGTTCAGTGATGGGCGAATAATCCTCATTTCCTGTATTCATTCATGCACTTTTTTGGAACAGGAAAGTGCGCATGTCAAACAAGAAAACATGCATTTTTAAAAAAGCGCCCCCAAAATGCCCACTGCCCGCCCCAGAATAAAGTGCGAAATGAACATTTTTTGGAGAGCGGACATATGTTCAGGATTTGCACATTTTTCTGGAGAATGCGTCCTTCCTGCTCGTGTTCGGGGTCCCAACGGGACGTGTTTGCACAATTTGCAAATATTAACTAAATTCTCGTGCATCCCTAATTCCGTTACTTGACTTTCTAAGTTAAAGAGCCCCAAACATGGTTACCTTTCCTCCTAGGGGAATTCCTCCTGGCCCTTCGCCCTTTGGGCTGCGCTTTTCTGCACCTCTTCCAGCTCTATGGTGTCTTTCTTGTGGTGCATCAACCACAAACATATGTAATAACAGCGAGCTCATTCAGAGTGCCTACTTTTAAGCAGCCAAAACAGCACCACCCAAACACTAGAGGGAGATATTAGCAGGCTTGGGGAAACCCCCAAGGTTTGCAGAAGTACCCCAAAAAAAGAGTCCAGTGGGTAGGGAAGACCCTGAAACAGCCCAACAGGACTGAGCACGCTCACTGGCCACAGAACTCAGAGTGGTTGCAAGAGGGGAATGGAGTAGAGTAATCAGGGCATGGCTGGCTTGAACCCTGGACAAGAGCAAGATTTTGCTGCAGTTCCCACGGATACGAATAATGCTAACGTTCTGGTTCGTCGCCAGACTCCCCCGAAGCTCCCACCCCGATTTCCTGGTGCTCTCCTCACATTTTAAAGGGGCTGAATAAGTTAAAACGCAGCTATGGGGCGCAGGGGGAGGGATCAAGCCCGTGCGGCCCTCAGAAACACTCACCTCCTGGGACAGGAACGGGATGAGCTGAGCGCAAATGACATTGAGCCGCTTGGCAATCTCCGTCTGCAGGGGTGGGGAGGAGAGAGAAGAAACACACACCAAACAACGCTACAAAATGTCAGCCGTCATCAGGAGGCCACCAACACCGGCAGAGGCCCTGCTTGGCATGCGGAGGGTCGCGGGTTCAATCCCAGGCATCGCCAGGGAGGGCTAGGAAAGAATCTGGCCCGGAAGCCGGAAGACCCAGTGCTGCTGGGCAGTGCCAACAATACTGGGCTCTGAGCCAGGACAAGGCCGTTTCCGCCATGCCCACATTTATACTTTTCAACTAGGGCTAAACGGACGTCCCCACGGCCTCCGCACTCAAGCAACAGAGGCCCCTCCCCCTTCCATTCCTAGCCACGCCCCTTCGTTTTAAGAAAAAGATTACAAAGCCCTTTTGCTCTATGCAATCTCTGAGCACGCACAGAGTCTTCCCCCTCACCACTACACGGGACAAGCTCTTCTACTACAAGGGTGCCCACGTACGCACACAGAATGCGCTGGGCAGGGACAGACCTTTGAGATGGTGTGTGTGTGTGTGTGTGTGTGTGTGTGTGTGTGATGTTGGTACTCTGGTTTGCCACTTTGTATTTTCTCAGCATCCGTTTCCATTTTGGTTTCTGGAAATGAAGCATCTCACGCCCCGAAACAACCGAAAAAAGGGAGACATGCAAGCACATACCCCCCCCAAAAGGAAAGCCGTGGTGGGGGTGGGGAGAGGGGACAGAGATCTGGAGAGGGAAACGGCAGAGAGGCATTGAGGCCCTGGCAGTAGGTACTTTCTGGGAAAGATTTAATTCTCTCCTGGGGCCTGCGGTAATGGATTCGCCTTTCTAATGCACTGATGGGCAGCCCACTCCTGGGGGAGCACTGCCTCCAATTCACTCGCGCTCGTTAATGTTCAATTTAGTGGCACTTTAACGCTCGCAGGATGAAAAATGATCGGGCCGCCTCACAAGACTCCCCCCCCTCCTTCCCTCTTGCCTCCGTTTGTATGGTGGGGAAGGGGGGAGGGACGCACAACACCCTACAACAGACTGCTTCTGTTCCCCTTCCACCCCCACCCCCCAAAAAAGCCCCCCACCAACACAGCCGGGGGCTTTTGCTATGGTTTGTCCCCCCTCCCAAACCACAACAGAGTGTTTGTTTCCCCCAGGATCAGCCACAAACCAGAACGCCAAACTGTGGTTCGGAGCAGGCTTGAAGGGAAGCCGTGGCTTAAGTGTGGCTCCTGCTCCCAGACCACGGTACAGACGGAGCCCCCGTCCTGCTCTCTTGCTCTCTCTTTTTTTTAAAAAAAAAAAAAAAGGGGGGGGATTTTTAAAAATGCAGGTTCGATTTTAACAGCTTTATAAGGTCTTCCCAATTTTGAATTAACATTTGAAGTTGTCCTTGGGGCCTTCGCCAGTTGTGCCCAAACATTTCCCAACATGGGGGGGGACCGTTTCCGAGCCCCCTATCCTTTTTAAACTTGGAGGTTCTATGGACTGAGCCAGAGGCCTTCTGCACACAGAGCGGACGTTCCACCGTTAGCCCCTTCCCACATGGTTTCTTTAAAAAGGGACAACAGAGAATCCCACGGTAGACTAAGGAACGTATTCCGGCATCAGCTTCCGCAGATGAAGTGGACGGAACTTTTTGCCACAATAAAACGGTCAGCCTCGCAGGTGCCACAAAAGTCGCTGGTGACCCTTCCTCACCCACCCCCACGCTAAAAAAGGCACAGCCATCCTATGGGCTTGCCCAGGATTTGAATCCAGACCTTCTCACTCCAAATGCGAATCATATCCACAGACCAGACTTACCAACCTGGTGCCTGCCAGATGGCTTGGACTCCAACTCCAATCAGCCACAGCCAACCTGGCCATTGCTGGCTGGGGGAAATGGGAGTCGGGGTGCAACTCGCAACAGATTGAGGAAGACGTCACCTAACCCACATTCAAACAAAGAGTAGAGGCCTGCGTTCTCAGTGAGGTGGTAGACGTCTTCTCGAGACCATAGATGGAGACCATTTCCAGCCAGCCAGCCCCGGAGGCAATGCCATCATGCAGTGGAGGCTGGTGGAGCGAGGAATCCACTCCGGGTTTCAGTCTGAACTCTTCCCACCTTGGATAGCTCCTTTAGAATTCGGACTGAAACCCGGAGCGGATTTGCCACCAGCCTCCACTGGGCTCATACTGGTGGGTGGGGCTCTCCCTTCTCCCTCTCCAATCTCTCACGCATTTCGATCTCCTTGGCCTGTGGCCCCCTTCATGTGGCTGGACAATCCTCCACGTAAACAACGAATCAATGAATCCCAACACGCTGGGAGGCTGGTGCATCCAGTGGGGAAGTTCTAAGGTTCCACATGCAAGGATTTTGGACCGGGGCTGGGTGGGTGGGGAGTGGACGTCATTTCAAACTGGGAGGCAGCTGCCTGAAGGTTAATGGAGCGCTGGCCTCTGGCTGGAAGGGGGGCATTTAAGGAGAGGAACTTTTGCTGTAAATCTAAAGGGGCGTTTCGGAGGAGGGCCCCCACCTCTAACCAGTGATCAGACTACACTGAAGGATTGTTGTATGCTATTCTCTCAGCCCCAACCTCCGTCACTCGGCACTATTAACAATGGACTGCACTGCAGCGCTGTCGTAAGAGTTTCTCTCTCAAAGCCTCAGCTCTTTGCCTGCAATATGGGGACAGTGTGGCGTAGTGGCTAGAGTGTCGGACTGGGAGTCAAGAGATCCGGGTTCTAGTCCCCACTCAGCCAAGGAAACCCACAGGGTGACTTTTGGGCCAGTCACAGCCTCTCAGCCCCACCCACCTCACAGGGTTGTTGTTGTGAGGATAAAGTGGAGAGGAGGAGGATTATGTACGTCGCCTTGGGTTCCTTGCAGGAAAAAAAGGAGGGATATAAATGCAATAATAAATAAAAAATAAATAAACCAACTAAGTTGTTGTACTGTGGGTGCTATGTTTTTAAACGCTTTAGCTCAGCCTCCTGCATCCTGGCGTCCTACAGATGAGCTGCGTGAGAATTTGCAGCACCCTGCACCAGCATGGCCATTAAAAATGCATATATTACATGAAATAAGACACAAGATCGAACGAGTATGAATGCCTGACTTTGCTTGTACCTTTTGACACAAGGGGCAATCTGATCTATTTTGGTCCATGCCAATTTCTTACATTTTCAATAATATCTGCATTCCGTTCCAGTTTGCATTTTTTTTAAAAAGAGGCTTAACAAAAATAAGTATTCCTTTTTGCATGCATTTCTCTCAACAGGCGTGTTTTTGTGTGCAATTTCCCCATGACACATGTACGTTTGGCAAGACCTTTTCCCTAACATGCACATTTTGAAAAGCTATTTTCTCTTCATATACGAAAGTTTTGATCTGAGAAATGAATTGCAAAATTCAGAGAAGTGCAAAACCCACAAGGTAACTGTGTTCCAATTCAGGCATTACTTTGGCAAGTGCAAATTTAGGTCAGTTTGGTGTAAAATGTAAGTGAAACCACCACCATGCCCCCCACCCACCCCTGGCCCACATCCCTAGTGGGTACACTGGTGCCCAGTCGCAGCTATAGTAAAATCTCTGACTTCTATGGATAGCTGTCACTTCTGCAGTGGGAAATATTTAAAAGCAGCTTCTCCAATAAGAACCAGAGAGGTGAAGTAGACAAGAGAGAGATCACTTATACTGACAAGTGTCTCTGGGCCTGTTCAGAAGACACCTTAACCCACAGCTTTAACCATGATGGTTAAGCCAGAAAGCCAGGCCGTGCTCAGAAGACACCTTAATCCACAGCTTTAACCATGATGGTTAAGCCAAAAAGCCAGGCCGTGTTCAGAAGACACCTTAATCCACAGCTTTAACCATGGTGGTTAAGCCAGAAAGCCAGGCCGTGCTCAGAAGACACCTTAAACCACAGCTTTAACCATGATGGTTAAGCCAGAAAGCCAGGTCGTGCTCAGAAGACACCTTAAACCACAGCTTTAACCATGATGGTTAAGCCAGAAAGCCAGGCCGTGCTCAGAAGACACCTTAAACCACAACTTTAACCATGATGGTTAAGCCAAAAAGCCAGGCCGTGTTCAGAAGACACCTTAATCCACAGCTTTAACCATGGTGGTTAAGCCAAAAAGCCAGGCCGTGCTCAGAAGACACCTTAAACCACAGCTTTAACCATGATGGTTAAGCCAGAAAGCCAGGTCGTGCTCAGAAGACACCTTAAACCACAGCTTTAACCATGATGGTTAAGCCAGAAAGCCAGGTCGTGCTCAGAAGACACCTTAAACCACAGCTTTAACCATGATGGTTAAGCCAGAAAGCCAGGCCGTGCTCAGAAGACACCTTAAACCACAACTTTAACCATGATGGTTAAGCCAAAAAGCCAGGCCGTGTTCAGAAGACACCTTAATCCACAGCTTTAACCATGGTGGTTAAGCCAAAAAGCCAGGCCGTGCTCAGAAGACACCTTAAACCACAGCTTTAACCATGATGGTTAAGCCAGAAAGCCAGGTCGTGCTCAGAAGACACCTTAAAACACAGCTTTAACCATGATGGTTAAGCCAGAAAGCCAGGCCGTGCTCAGAAGACACCTTAAACCACAACTTTAACCATGATGGTTAAGCCAAAAAGCCAGGCCGTGTTCAGAAGACACCTTAAACCACAGCTTTAACCATGGTGGTTAAGCCAGAAAGCCAGGCCGTGCTCAGAAGACACCTTAAACCACAACTTTAACCATGATGGTTAAGCCAGAAAGCCAGGCCGTGTTCAGAAGACACCTTAATCCACAGCTTTAACCATGGTGGTTAAGCCAGAAAGCCAGGCCGTGTTCAGAAGACACCTTAATCCACAACTTTAACCATGATGGTTAAGCCAAAAAGCCAGGCCGTGCTCAGAAGACACCTTAAACCACAGCTTTAACCATGATGGTTAAGCCAAAAAGCCAGGCCGTGCTCAGAAGACACCTTAATCCACAGCTTTAACCATGATGGTTAAGCCAGAAAGCCAGGCCGTGTTCAGAAGACACCTTAATCCACAGCTTTAACCATGGTGGTTAAGCCAGAAAGCCAGGCCGTGTTCAGAAGACACCTTAAACCACAACTTTAACCATGATGGTTAAGCCAAAAAGCCAGGCCGTGCTCAGAAGACACCTTAAACCACAGCTTTAACCATGGTGGTTAAGCGAGAAAGCCAGGCCGTGTTCAGAAGACACCTTAATCCACAGCTTTAACTATGGTGAATAAGGCTTTCTGTGTCTTTAACTTATCTCATTGACAATCCTGGCCTACCCTGCAGGGCTGCTGTTTAAAAAATCACGTTATTTATTCATTTATAAGACTTTGATACTGCTCGCTATATTAAACCCCTGAAACAGTTCACGTTAAAGTACAACTTAGAATACTTTAAAAAGATAAAAATAATAATTCAGTAAAAACATTAAAAACATTACAACATCATGACAATAAAACAGGGTAGTAACAGAGTCGTTTACAGGTCAGGGAAGGAAGAAATACATTTTGAGAAGCCTTTGAAACTGGCCACAGTTTCTGCCTGTTGAACCATGCATGGGAGAGCATTCCAGAGGGCAGGGGCTGTTACGGAGAAGGCCCTGCTTACGTGTCATTACCCGATGACATGCTGCTACTCAGAGGACACAGAAGAGCTTAGGGGTCAGTTGGATGTCTATAAGGGAAGAGAATTTGCTAGGTATTGTTTAGAGCTTTGAATATTAACAACAAAGCCTTGGACATGGCTCCATAGTGAATAGACAGGCAGGGCAGCTCTTTTTACACAGACATACTATATGTATATCTAGATGTTCCGCTGAGCTGTTGTATTCTGCGCTTAACTCCAGCTTCCAAGCCAGGCACAAGGGTTGCCCCACGGAGAACACATTACAGTAATCTAACTGTGGAGTTAAAAACTATTCCAAGTCCAAGTCAAGTTGATTGTACTTAACAACCAGACACCATACAACTTCACATAGATGTGTTACATTCATTCGTTCGTTCGTTCGTTCCCTTGGCCTTTGTGCGCAAGAGCAGGGCCAGCACAAGAAATTTAGCAGGTCTAAAAGTTACATTTGTTAAAATCATTCAATAAAAAAACACAGTTTTTCGAGGGATGATCTTCCCTTCATCTGAACTCGATCCCAGCAGAAGCTGGTTTCAGGCAGCCGGCTCGGGTCGACTCAGCCTTCCATCCTCCCGAGGTCGGTAAAATGAGTACCCAGCTAGCTGAGGGAAAGGTAATAACGGTTGGGGAAGGCAACGGCAAACCACCCCGCTATAAGGCCTGCCAAGAAAACGTCAGTGAAAGCTGGCGTCCCTCCAAGAGTCAGAAATGACTCAGTGCTTGCACGAGAGGTTCCTTTCCTTCCTTTCTAAAATAAAATGAGTGACGTCTTCTAAAGTGAAAAGGTTTCAAGGGCAACCTCTGGCTTCCTTGGGGGTACCCTGGAAGCGCCCCGTACAGCCTGCCAAGGGGAGCACGTTTAACCTTGCCCAGGAAAAGGCTGTTCTCAGCTTAAACGAGGGTAAATCAACCAGATATTTCGGAAGGTTAAGGAAAGAAGGGGTCTAAACGCAGATATAGCTTTTTAGATGCGCAACTTGCAATTTCAGCCATTTGAGATTATTAACGTTCAGCTTTAAGGGGGGGAGGGCCTGCAGGCCAAAGGCAGTCATTTCAGGGTGGGGGGTTCAAGCCCCTGGACCACTCAACTTGGAGGGTGGCAGGAAATTAAGCCCCGAGGGGGAACAAGGGAAGTATACGCCCAAGCGACCCAACTCTCTCGATCACCGAGTCAACGTGAGCGGCGTGACTTTTATTTGCTGGCAATAAAGCTTGCCACGGGCGAACAGGGGGAGTGGGGAGCAAGGGGGGGGGCGTTGAGTGGCATTAAAAAGACACTTGCTGGGCTGGACTGCAGGGCTTTAATCTGAGGGGAGGCACCAGGCCGCAGGAGGAGGGAGGGAGGGAGCCGGGGAGAGAGATCCATCAGCGCGCCAAGGTGATAACCCCGAAGGTTCCCGCCATGGCGGTGCCCATTTGTCACGCAGGGACTGTCAGAGCCCAGACTTATGAGCTCTCGTTAAAATGAAAAAAGGGGGGGGGGAAGAGGGGGGAGAGAAAAGACGCGTAGACAGCTTGCTGGCAGCTGGCCAGCCGCACCTGAAGCCGGCCGTAAATCCTGCCGTCTGTGCAGCACAAGGAGCAGCCGGAGGAAGCCGGCGGTGGGGCCGCGGCTGGCGGATTGCGAGAGGGAGGGGGGAAATTAAAATGTGCAGAGAGCAGGAGGGAGGGAGGGAGGGAGGCCAGGCCAGGCTCAAGCGGCTCCAGGGCCCAATTTACACATGGTGCAGTTGCAGATTTGAGAACCACTCGGGGATGGATTGGACGGACGCCCAGGTCCCGGCCTCAGGGAAGCCCAAAGAGTAGAGCGGGCGGCCCCCTGGGGCTTGTGGCCTGCCTGCGATTGGTGGGCAGACCACCTCGGAGCAAGGCAGCTCCGTTTCCTGGTCAGGGGTCGCTGCCGCCCGCGGTCTGAACCTCTGTGAAATCAGGACGTGTGTTCTTTTAAATGGACACAGGGGCTTTGCTGGGTCAGACCCGAAGTGCCCTGTTTTCAAAGGTGGTCGGGAGCGCAAGAGGAGAGGGAACCGTCTTGGGGCCACGGCCCAACACACAGGCCTAGGGAAGCACCACGCAGAGAGCACTTTGCAGGTTTGCCCTTCTGCCATCACCCCAGCCGGGATGGTTGCTTCTCCATATCCACTGCGGTCAGCATGCCACGGATGCCCTGCTCCTTTTACACCTCTGCCCACTCTCCCTCATTGCCCTCCGCACCTGGGACACCTGCTCCCTGCCGTAGCTCCAACCACTGCCCCTCACTGCCCCTTAATCCCGGAACCCCATTCCAAACCACCGATGTGGGGTGCCCCCTCTTTTTTCTTCTCCCTTCAAATGCCTCCTCAAAACTCACTGGTCTACAAGGCCCCGCAATGAAGACAGCGGTTCTCAAAGGGCTTGATCCCAGCCCTGGCCATTGACAAAACCTTCCAACCCCAGAACCAGTCAGGTTCGCATGCAAAAGTCCAGTGGAGACTGGTGGCTCTGACGTCAATGGGACGCTAAACTCCTCACCTTGGAAGGCTCCTTTAGAGTTCTGGCAGGTTCTGACTGAAACCCAGAGCGGATTCACACACACACCCCACTGACATCAGAGACACCACCCTCCCCTGTAAAAATCTTTCCCAACCATTAACATGGACAGCCTGCTGCTCTTTTAAACTTGCACATCAACCATTCAGTGGTATTCAGAGGGGAAAAACCCGGGACTCACCATTCCTCCGCCGTTCCTTGCCCACCCTCCGCCACCACCCAACCATAGATTGTGAGTTTCTCCAGGTAGAGATGGGAAGAAAATTTGTTTCACATTTTAATAGGCTCCAATTGAATTAGCACTTCCCAAATCAAAAGAAGGCCTGGACTGAAACTATCCTTTGGTCTTTATGCTTCTCTTAACCTTGTGATGCCATTTTCCGATCCAACACAGCGTGCAAAAGACGTGTACGTCAGGGAGTGGCGGGGGGCAGCTCACAAAAACGCAAGTGAATTCTCATGCGTGCAAAAAAGGCCTGCAAAACGTTGCGCAGATTTCTGGTGCGGAAATGGAAAACGGTGGGCATCATGCAACAGCCTTCCCCAACCTGGTGCTTTGGATTCCAACTTCCATCATCCATGATCATTGGCCATGCGGTCTGATGGAAGTTTCCCAAACATCTGGAGGTCACCGATTAAGGAAGGCTGGTGTAGAAACAAATATGCGGACCTTGAGGCCGGGACCTGCAGTTCCTTTTCTTAGCACCAGCTGCATCAACAGCGCAAGAACCTCATTCGTCCTTCACCTTCAATGGCATTTTTAAGAAGGGACAAACATAAGGTTTTTACACGCTTACCTGTTTGTGCATTTCAATGTTCAACCCGTAGGACATTTCATAGTACTGCAAGGCAAAGGATAATGATGTTCAGCGAGGGGATTTTTAAAAAGACACCGTGTGCGTGTCTGTGCGAGCATTAAAGTAGCCACTGGAAAATTTGGCCTCAGTCTCTCCCATCTGCATTATGGGCATAGTGCTACAATCTAGTTAGCAGGGTTGTTCGAAGGAGTGCAAGACAGCACTTGCGAAATGCTTTGAACACTCAAAAGAGCAATATGAACATAGAATCATAGAATTGGAGAGTTGGAAGGGGCCTCTAAGGCCATCGAGTCCAACCCCCTGCTCATTGCAGGAATCTTAACCTTAAAGCATCCCTGACAGCCTTATATAGCTCTGTAGATGCACACCCTGGCCAGCCTATGAACAGGGGAATAAATAAGTAATATAAACTCAGAAGTGCTTCAGTTACATCAAGCCAGCCTTCTGCAGCAATTCTGTAGTTTTGGGCTTCAACAGAAGGATGGACAAATGTGTCAGTTTCACTGACTCCTGCATTCATGGTTTGTTTGCCTTTGTTTTTAATCTGGAGTTCTTTCTCTTCTGAATACAAAGAACTTTGAGAATTTGGATAGATTCTTATCAAAAACTGAAATGAAACCCATCTGGATCCAGCCAAATTCAATAGGCATGAAGAGATTCTTTTATTAATTATTATTATTTCCCCCCACTCCAAAAGCTTGAGAGTGAGTTATGCCGCAAAACCTGTTCCTCACCCTAAAACCCCTATCATCCTAGGTTTTGGCCATACTGGCATGAGCAGATGGGTGTTGTAGTCCAAAACTCCCCTTGAACCACTTTGATTGCCATTTCTCTTGGTAGAAAGGCAAGGTGCACATCAATAAATCAATAAATAAAACATCCAGAGGGCGCTACGTTGGGGAAGGTTGATACAGAAAGAAATATGTGAGCCTTGAGCTGTGTTTGGGACCACCCCCTTGTCCCCTCCAGCCCCCCCCCCCCCCCACGGGCCGCTCACCATGACATAATGACGCTGGATCTCCGTCTTTTCCGTCGCCAGTTTCTCACACTCGAGTTTCAAGCTGTGAAAATGGAAAAGTGGAGCTGTTAAGAGGATGGCAGTGACCCCCTAACCCTTTGGAGGGTGCATTCACATAACCTTTCATCTCACCCCCCGATTTTCATTTCAGGCACAGCTCACTTGCAGGAAGCTGGTTGTCAAAACTGCATGTACAAAATTTGTGTGCACACACACACAACTGAATTCTGCAGCCTGTACAAATTATGCAAATTTTGACCTAACTTGCACAATTTATTCAGCTTTTTACTACTTTGCATAATCCATCTACACCTTGGGCAAAGGGGTTATTAAAGGTGACTGGAGCAGCCCTTGATCAATCTCCGCAACAGTTTAGCCACCATTCTGGCTTTCAAGATTCCAGAATATCAGCACAATCATAAGGTCTAGAAACTTGAGGGAGGAAGGTGAAACTTAAAAACTTTTATTTATTTATTACATTTATATACCGCCCCACAGCCGAAGCTCTCGGAGATGCTTCAGAATACCACACTTTGTGGCTTCTCTGCATTCCTGGGGAACCGTGAGAGACATACAGCCCTGAGTGCTGGCATCCCACTTTAGACAGCGCCCCCTCCCCAAATGCTCCAAAACGTTAACTCCTAAATAAGCAAATCTCGTCCTCCCAGCCCAGTTTTGTGGCTTACATTGGCAAGATAGCTTTCAAGTGTTCAAAATACTCTTCTCCACTGGATGTGTTGGCTGGGGCTGATGGGAGTTGCAGTCCAAACACCTGGAGGGCCCCATGTTGGAGGAATTAAAATGCCAACTCCCAGACCCAGCTCAGTCAGTACACGGAACCCAGGGCACTGGATCAGCGCTGGGTGGCAAGTGCCCAAGTTCTGCCTCCGATGCAAAAAGCCCAAAGGTTCACCCAAGGGCAGACAACTTTCAACATTCCACGCGAACTGCTGAAAGTCTACTTAATTCCCACCCACACCTGTTCTCCCTCCCCATCACTTTTTCCTCATGTGTCGTGCCTTTTTCAGATTGTAAGCCTGCAGGAAGCGGCTGCCTGGTTTACCGAATATTCGTAAACCGCATCAGGAGTGGGATAGAAATACTTTAAATAATACATGCATGCCCTAGAAGCCATATTTTTTTCATGTATGAGATTGCAGAGCGTCTCGCTTTTTAATTTGAAGGAAAAGGGGGGGGGAAACTGCACTGGCATCGAGCGATTTGCGATTGCACAGGTTGAAGAGGTGGTAGAAGGACTACCTGACACACACACACACAGGCTAAAGAACCTCCCCTGTAAACCTCCCCCACAAACGCAAAAGAACACGGCCATTTTACCTGTGGTACTGGTTTTGCAAGAACTGAAATTCCTCTTTGATCCGGTCCAAGATCTCTGGGTACGTCAGCTTCAAGGACTGGGGGGTGGTCGAAACGACACTGGCGGCAGCGGCGGCGGCAGCAACAGCGGTGGCAGCGGTGGCAACCGGTGTCGCCTGTAGATGAGCCTGGGAGGGACAAGTAGCGCCCGTCACCAACCACTGCAGCCAGTGGCCCGTTCTCCTAGCCCTGCTCCACAGAAGCATCCCTGCGCTTTGACCCACCGGGGCAAAATGGCTCTTTCCTTCTAACTCTAAGGAAGCACCTGAGCATGCAAGCTGAAAACTTTTCTTTTTTTCTTACAGCTTTCAGAACTTGACTTTCTTCTTACTTCCACACTGTTCGTTTTATTGTCCCCTGGGCCCATTTGGTGCATTCTCTTCCCTCTCTTATTGTTTTATTATGGTTTTATTAGAATGTAAGCCTATGGGGCAGGGTGTTGCTGTTTTATTCTTTTACTATGTACAGCACCATGAACATTGATGGTGCTATATAAATATAAATAAATGATAAGTGCTCAGCTGAGATCCACGTCTTCTTTAAACCTCCTGCACTTGTGATAAGTGCAGGAGCCTTAAAAAATGCAGAAAGACAACAAATCTATCCTGCACAATCCGATGCAGGTCTACTCAGAAATCAAGTCCCACCAAGTTCAACATGACTTACTCCCAGGAATTTAAGATATCATTTGGCCGGCTGGGTGGGTGGACAGGTGAACAGACAAGACAACCCAAAATATCTAACGGTCAACCCTTTCCCATAAAAGGGTTGGACCATCTGTCAGGGATGCTTTAAGGTGGATTCCTGCATTGAGCAGGGGGTTGGACTCGATGGCCTTATGGGTCCCTTCCAACTCTACTCTTCTATGATTCTATGACATTCTATTTATTGCTTTTAGTTCAGGGGGACGAGCTGAATTCTGTACCATCTTCCAATGTCAATTTTTGCAGGGTCTCTTAGATCCCGAATACCTTACATGCATATTTTTTTTAACACAAAGCCTTCTGGAGATATGCATTTTTTTAATTATTATTTTTAACACAGAGAGACAAAATATACATCCTCTCAACTGCATCAAGATAAAGTGGCCAAATTAAACGCGAGCTGTCACCGTGCTTTCACCCCCAAAATACTTTTGGGTGCAGCGTGCGCCACTTTCCCCCCCACTGATTCCAGTTTAGTGATGGCCTCACATTAAACACACACAAAGGGCTGAAATGCCACGGAACCATCAGACCCCTCCTTTACCATGGGAGAATACACAGAGAACGAAGCAGCACAGCTACGGAGGTATTCCACTCTCCACTTTGCTTGGCCTCCTTATTTATATGCCACCACCATGAGCTAACTAATCGCCCACAGTGACAGGAAAGCAACCCGTCTTTCTTCGTCGTGGTCTCCGTGCATCACACACATGGTCTCAAGGTCCAGTATCGCCAAGAGATGATCCGGGCCATTTCTCTGACCAAATACAGAGAATGGTACAACCCTTGACACACATAGCAACTACCCCCTGCAATTAGCCCCAAGGTCTTGCAATGTGCAAATTTAGTCCAGACCTGACAGTTAAACCAGTGTAAAAAACCTTTCTAAAGGAACTGAACACCCCTAAGAATGAGTGAACCAACATCTGCAGAACTTTAAGTCAGGAAGGAACTCACCGGGGGCCGGTTTTGGGGGAACATCCTTGGAGCAAAACCATAGAATTGCGTTTTCAGCTACTGCTCCTGTCTGACTGTACACACTCCCCTGGGCAAATCTGTGGAGGATAAGAAATACCTACAGGAAACTAAACCTTTTCAAAAGGAACTGCTGCTTTTCTCATGCCATCAAATGTGCCCAAACTAAGTAAGTATGGCCAGCCAAAAGAAAACACTAAGGTCTAGTAACTTTGGAGGAGTTATTAGCAAAGCTGCAAAAAAACCATGACGAGGGGGTGAGGAGAACAGGACATAATTCCACAGACATGTCAAGCACTGAAATTAACACTGGATGAGCTGCCACAAGTATGGGGTTCATGAGTCCCCTCCCCGCATTACCCACATTTTAAGAACATACGAAAATCCACGCTGAATCGGGCCAAAGGCCGATCTAATCCATGCCTGATCATCTACGGCAATCAAGAATTTCCACAAGTGACCAGGTACAGGTTTTTTGGTTAAATTGGAAAGAAATTGGAAATTAAAAGCAAACTCACAGAAATAGATGAGGTGACTCAAACAATTCAGTTGGTAGGTTTTGAGTAGATCACCCCATCAACTTTTGGAGATATAAGGAGCACTCCTACACATGTCTACTCAGACGGAATTTACACTGTGTTAGCAGTGCTTACTCTCAGGGATGTGTGTATGGAATTGTAGCCTTATATACAATTAATATTGAATATAACCAACACACTTATGCAGTCCTTACAACACCCTTATAAGGTAAGCCAGTATAATTATCCCCATTTCGCAGAAGTGACTGAGGCTGAAAGAGTAATGTGTTGCCCAAGAAGTTCACTGCAGAGGCAAGACTCAAAGTGGCTCAAGCTACAAGTCTATACCCACTTTCCTGGGAGTAGGCCCCAGTGAATTGAATGGGCCCTACTCTCAGGGCGGGTTCAAACAACAAGCTAAGCTATGCTGCTTAACCACAAAATGGTAACCATTTTGTGGTTAAGCAGCATGGTTTAGTGTGTTGTCTGAACCAGGCCACAGTCTCTAAGTTACAAGGCTTTTACAAAACCCTTATTTTCTCCCAACTAAATGGGATCATCTGCAGACATGACTTAACTGGAGGCAGAATCCATCTGCAACACCAGGGCTCAGCCCCCAAAGCACATGCAATAATATATGCTAAGACAAGAGTACCTCTGGGCATGTCAAGTGCATCTTTTCACCCTGCCACTAAGCAACCAGATATAGGAAGAACTAAATATGTGGGCTCCCTACAGCTTATATTTCTTTTCAAAATGTCTACATGGCCTTGCATGAAGTGGGGGCGGGATTCAGAAGCTGCAATTTGGGGCAGCCGTGAATCAGGTGACACCCTGCATAAATTATTATTATTATTATTATTTATTTATATAGCACCATCAATGTACATGGTGCTGTACAGAGTAAAACAGTAAATAGCAAGGCCCTGCCGCATAGGCTTACAATCTAATAAAGTCATAGTAAAACAATAAGGAGGGGAAGATAATGCCAACAGGCACAGGGTAGGGTAAGCAGGCACAGGATAGGGTAAAACTAACAGTATAAAGTCCGCACAACATCAAGTTTTAAAAGCTTTAGGAAAAAGAAAAGTTTTTAGTTGAGCTTTAAAAGCTGCGATTGAACTTGTAGTTCTCAAATGTTCTGGAAGAGCGTCCCAGGCGTAAGGGGCAGCAGAAGAAAATGGACGAAGCCGAGCAAGGGAAGTAGAGGCCCTTGGGCAGGCGAGAAACATGGCATCAGAGGAGCGAAGAGCACGAGCGGGGCAATAGTGTGAGATGAGAGAGGAGAGATAAACTCCCCACCAATCAAACCAAATCACCCCAATCCTTCTCCACCAACATCACCAGTTTTGGCCACACTCCATTCACCTGGGTATAGCTCATTCCTAGATGATCTTATCTGTACCCCAGTATCCTGTTTCCAACAGTATCTGACTGGGAAGCCCACAAAGCAGGGCATGAAATGATACCGTTCCCATCCTACTCTGTTGATTCGTCCCAACTGGATCCCATCCAGATGTTTTGGCCTACAATTCTGAGGATCCCTGAGCATTGCTCACACCATCTGGGGCAGATGGGAGTTGAAGTCCAAAACATCTGGAGGGCACCAGGTCGGGGAAGGCTGCTGTTCTCCTTGCCAGCTATGCACAAGTATTCCCAATCTGTGGCTGAGAGAGACAGAGAGAGAGATGAAAGTATGAGATTACATCCTTG
The DNA here is from genome assembly GCF_023053635.1 of Elgaria multicarinata webbii. Lineage (NCBI taxonomy): Eukaryota > Metazoa > Chordata > Lepidosauria > Squamata > Anguidae > Elgaria > Elgaria multicarinata. The sequence continues at coordinate 8,288,595 of NC_086193.1, read as the reverse complement.
TAGTCTTTTTAACAAACCCCAGAAAGACAAGGTTTAGTTTCCCCACGGGGCCCATAAGCACACATGGAAGAAGCAGAAACACAGACGGGCAGGGTGGGTTAAAAAGAGAACTGAAAACACAATTCTAGCCAGACATAATTACTTGGAAGTAAATCCCACTGTTCAACAGAGATTTCTTGCAAGTAAGCATGTTAGGACAGCAGCTTAGTTCAGGCACAATCCATCAAGATTCTTCCTCTCTCACTTGCATGTCCAAGATTTGGGATCACGGCCCGGCAAGGATTCGAACCCAGGACTCTCTGCCATCCAAGGCAACTATATTGCAAACCACTAGGAAGCAGCTGCCTCAGGCAACCGATTTAAGCCATAGTTCAAAGCAGCAGAGGAGCCCAATCCACCAGAATGGGCTCCAAGCAGTAAAATGAACAGGAGCTGTCAAGTTACAGCGTTGATGCTCATTTCAGTGGGGTCTTGGGAAGATGTCAAGTTAGTGGAATCCAGCTGGGGTGTTGGGTGTTCCACTTTGGACGCAAATCCATCTGCACATCTCCCATGTTCTAGGCACTGCACTAGCCCAAATCACACGCCCCGTCGGCAAGCAGGGAAGGATAGAACGTGGAGACCCTTATCGAGAACAAAGATTCTGTACACATCTCTCCACGTGTAGCCTTAAGAACCACCAGCAGCAGCAGCCCAGGCCTCCTGCTCCAATAGCCACTCAGTTAGGGGTTTGTTGTTTTTCCGAAGCCTTTCGACAACACCTTCACAAATCAGATCCCAAGTGTCAAAGCGGAAACCTTTCTATTCTCCACCCCTCCCCCTTCTCATTTTTAGACGAGGCCATTTTAAGGCCTGCTTGGAACACCCTTCTTCCCTTCCTTATAACCCCATACAGGTGGAAGGCAGGAGCAGGCAGTAAAGCACTCTGCACATGCTCAAGAGTGCCCTGTTAATTCCTTCAGGGGAGAAGACAGTCAGAATGAAAGAAACAACCATCTTAATCCAGGGGGGCACCTTACACAAATAAAGAGATCCTCCCCCCACCTGATTTCTCTCCCTACACACACACTCCACTGAGGGAGGCAGAGACCGGGGCAAGGGAAGTAAGAAGTATAGGCAAACTGACATGCCTTTGTTTGCATTTGTGTATTTGGGGAGGGGGTTGCCACACCTCGGTATCTCTTTTCTTTTTTTTTAATACTGCTTTACTCCCCAACACACAGCACACACTCACCCGTATCCCCCCTTTCTCCTGGCTAAGGAAACCCTCTCACCCACCCCCCATCCCCATTCTTCTCAGAAAGCCCCCCCACCTCTTAACTCCCCAAGAAACTCTCCCCTCCTCCCTCACCGCCCCAAAACTAGACCCCTCCCCCCTCTTCTTAATGCCCCCCTCCCCACCCGCCCATTTCCCCGTCCCCACACCCTCATTTTCTCAGGCCAAACAATGGGGGCTGCTCTTCCGTTGCAAGCCCTTGCCGAGCAGCAGGTAGAGAGGGGGGGGAGGCAGGCAGCAGAAAGAGGCCTTCCCCTGCCTTCTCCTCAGCTCTCCCCACCCCACCGCACCCCACCTCTCCCCCCCCAGACACACACAAGCCTCGCTTCCCCCCCCCCGCCCCCGGATCTGAAAAAAGGCAGTCATAGGACTACACACACCCTCTTACCAAGGCGCAGAAGCCAGGGTCGGGGCCCCCCGAAGCCCAGCCGCCTCCAGCAAGGGTGGGTGCGAGAGAAAGAGAGAGACCCCCCTTTCCCCCCCTCCTCCTCCTCTGCTTCTCCTCCTCCCTCCCCCCCTTTCCTCTTCGCTCGTCCCTCCCCAAACAGCTTTGCGGGGGAGAAGCGATCAATGAACGAGCGCCTGCTCCACGTGGGGTCTGGCTGCTTCTCTTTTGCCACAGCCGAGCGCGCCGCAGCCAATCAAGAGGCAGGAGAGGGAAGGGGGGGAATTAAATAAATAAAAAAGAGCGCTCGGTGCCCACGTGGGGGGGAAAAGCAGCACAAAGCCGACGGAGGCGCCTGATTGGTCCGAGGCGGCCTCCCGTAGAAAATGTGTCAATCTGTGGAACGCGACGTAGCCAAGAGGGGAAGGGGAGGGGGGAGGAGGAGAGAGACGCCGGGGGGGGGGGAGGGAGGAAGGGGGGAGGGGGGGTCTCTATGTTAACCCTTTAGCGCTGGGAAAATTGGTTTAACCCTTAAAAAGGCCAGGGGAAGAGGGAGCTGGGCAACCGGTAAACAACAGCAGGGAGCCGGCAGAGTAGGGAATTGGCTCAGCCCAACCTTCAGAGGTGTTCCACTACATCTCCCATTATCCCCAGACAGCAGGTTTCTGGAAGGCTGGCTTAACCATTAAAGTTCTGGAGGGGCTTGGTTGGTTTAAACTTTAAAGCGGAGTGGGGAACCTGGGGGGGGGGGGAGAGGCGATGATGTTGGACTACAACTCCCATCAGCCCCAGCCAACAAGGTTATTAACCGGAAGGTTAGGGGGGAAACAAGGAGGTGGAACCTGTGCCCCTCCCCACCCCATGCTGTCGGTTTACAGTTCCCATGCTGGTTAGTTCTGATGGGACTTGTAGTCCAACAATGGTTGAAAGGGGGCAGCTCCCACCCACCCCAGCCTAAATAAAGCTGGAGCGCAGCAGGAAGGAGGGTGAGGAAATTGGCTTAACCCTTCACGGTCTGGAGGGGAAGGGAAGATTGATTTAACCCTTAAAAGGATCAGAGGAGGACGGGATGGATTAACCCATAAGTGACTAGCGGTGTGTGGGGGGGCGTTGGCAAGGGGGCTTGAGCTTTAAAAGAGCAGGAGGGCAGGTTGATTTATCCTTAAGGTCGCGGGGGGGAGAAGGGGGAATTCGGTTTAACCATTAAAGCTCTGCAGGGTAACTGCTCCGACCCTTAAACGGACCAGAGTTGATGAACTTTAAAAAGACTGGTGGGGGGGTTCCAGGTAGATAAGGGGTAGTGGTTTGACCCTTAAAGGTCTAGAGGAGAAAATTTGTTTAACCACTAAAACTACAGGAAGAAGATTAACCTGCATCCCCCCCCTCCACCGTGTTCCAGCGCCGAAATTTAGTAGGGCTATAGAGAGGGGGGTGGGAAATTGGTTAAGCCCTTAAAGGGCTGGAGCTGGTTAACCCTTTACGGCCTGGAAGGCTGTGCCGGATCCGTTGAACTGTAGGGGCGAAGCGGAGTGGCAAGGCAAACTGGTTTAAAGAACGAGGCATGTGGGACTAGTTAAAACCTAGAAAAAGCTGGAGCATTCAGTGAGGGGTGACTTAATAGGGCTGGAGAGGGAAATTGGGCTGGGGGGGGCACGAGACGGAAAAAAAGAGATTTAACCCTTGGAGGTCTGGAGTGTTGGTAGAGGAAGGAATGATTAACCCTTAAACAGTTTAGGAGTGCTGCGGGAGGGGGGTATTAGTGGGTGGGAAACGGCTTAAACCCTAAAAGGCCTGGAGGGGGGGTTAATCCTTAAAGGATTGGAGCCACTACGAAGGGCGGGGAAGAGCTTAACCGTTAAAGGATTGAAGGGGGAAATTGGCTAACCCCCCAAGGATTAGAGAGCTGGAATTTTGTTAACCCGTTAAAGGACTTGAAAAGGGGCAGAGATGAACTTTTAAAAGGACAATGTCATGGACTCGGGTCGCCACCTTTTCCTGCGCCTTCCAAACCCTTCCCCCCTCCAAAAGACAAAAATTCAACAGGTGTGGCTCTCCCACGATGACATGGAAGTGCAATCAGAGGAAACCACCGGTTGAATTTCTGCCTTCTTTGCAACTGTTCAAGCCTCTTGGTTGGTGCTGTGGCAGGAGGTGCACAGAAACAGTGCTGTGAGGAGGATAGATGCCGGACGACACGCTAATCAATGGTTGTTTTCCATTTTGTTCCTATCCCACCACCATTGATTAGCGTGTCGTCCGAACCCTGCTGCTCCTTATATAGGCGAATGGGACCTATTTACCAATGTAGGATGATGGAAGATGCAGGCCAACAGGTTGGGAAAGTCTGATAGGCACTAATACACTTCTCCTTCACAAGAACATCAGAAGAGTCCTCTCGATCAGACCAAGGATCCATCTAGCCCATCCTATTTCCTATTGCGAGGTCGTCCCATGAAATTGATTGGTGGGAGATCCAGGACAAATAAAAGGAAGGACTTCTTCACACAGCGCAGAGTTAAACTATGGAACTTGCTATCACAAGATGTAGTGATGGCCACCAATCTGGATGGCTTTAAAAGGGGGTTGGAGATATTCCTGTAGGCGAAGACTATCAATGGCTACTAGCCCTGATGGTTGTGTGCTATCTCCAGTATTCGAGGCAATAAGCTTGTGTGCACCAGTTGCTGGGGAACATGGGCTGGAGGGTGCTGTTGCACCATGTCCTGCTTCTTCATCCCTGGCCGATGGCTGGTTGGCCACTGTGTGAACAGAGTGCTGGACTAGATGGATCCTTGGTCTGATCCAGCAGGGCACGTCTTATGTTCCTTTAGGAAGCTTGCAAACAGGCTATGAAGGTGTATCAATGAACGCCAATGGTGTGCGCCCGGCCTCTGGATCAGAAAGGTGTACTCCCTTGGAACACTGAGCAATTGTGGGCAGCCACAGGTCAGTCTGCCCTCCAGGGCCAGGCAACAGAGAGAGAGAGAGAGAGAGAGAAAAGGGGGTGGCAGAAAGAACGAGAGGGAGAGAAGAAGTTGATAAAGAGAAAAATGGGGTGGTGAAAAGAAAATGGGATGGGAGAGAGAGAGAGAATGAGGTAGTAGAAAGAGAGAGACAGAGATGGGGTGGCAGAAGGAGAAAAAGACAAAAATGGGGTGGCAAAGGCAGAGCGAGAGAAATAGAATGGGGTGGCAAAGAGAAAAATGGCATAGCAGAAGGAGAGAGAGAGAGAAAATGGGTGGCAGAAAGAGAGGAAGAAAATGGGGAACAGAGAGAGAGAGAGAGGTGTACCACTGCTAATTTTTGGCTGATCCAAACTTTTCTTTATCTGAAGGGACCTTAAACAGGGTTATTAACAGTGTTTGGGGATGGACTCTGTGCAGGATCTCTGCCTCTAGAAACAAGGGCTCTGCCTACCCAGGGCTCCTGCTTGTGATGGTTGTACGTGTGGTCCAGAGGCAGTATGCCAATAAATAATGCCCATTGCTGGGGAGCAACCACTTATGGGCATCCCAGAAGGATCTGATTAGTCACTGCAAAAAACAGGATGCAGGACTGGATGGATCTTGGCTCTGTTCCAGCAGGGCCCTCCTTGTGCAATTAATTATATAGAACCTCCCTAGTCAGATGCAGTCTACCTCTAAATAGGAGTGGCCACAGGCAAACTGATGGGGGAGGGGGCGTTGCCTTCCTGCCCTGCTGGTGGGCTTTTGCAAGGCGCATGATTGGCTACTGTGGGGTGCAGGGTGCTAGACCAGAGGGCCCGTTGGCCTGATCCAGCAGGGCTTTTCCTGTGTTTTCTGCTTAACCATCACTTCTCGTGAGCTTCATTGACATGAAGCTCATGAGAAGAACACAGAGGCAACGATTTTGATTTTGGTGGGGCTGTGACTCCATTCTGGGTTTCAAATAGAACCAGCCAGAACTCTACAGGGGATATCCAAGGTTCTCAATCCATTGTTGGGGGGGGGGAGTAGGGTTCAGCATCCTTGGATCGCTCCTTTAGAGTTCTGTCTGGTTCTGACTAAAACCCAGAATAGAATGACGACCCTGCTAAAATTGGAGCCACCAGCCTCCACTGGCAACTTCCCCTCCCCTGTCGTTTGCCCCCCCCCCCCCGAGAATCTGCAATCCAAGATAGGCTGCCTCTGAACAGAGAGGTTCTATTTGACTGAAGTGGCTAATAGCTGTCAATCCCTCTCTTCCTCCTCCATAGGTTTCTTCAATCCATTTCTATGTGATGCACATGAGTGAATCAGCTAATTCTTTGTTTCCTTCACACGCATGTGATTTGAGCATGGCTAATGGGTTCTGGGGCTAAATTTCAGATGCTTTTCTGCTATGTTTCCAGCCTTATTGTCCCCCCCTCCACACACACACACACACTCACACACAGCCAGTCTAGATACAGATGTAGGTCACCTCTTGTTTTGCGCTCTGCTCCCCACCCCACCCCCACCCCACATACACACTCCCCACACCCTTTAGAAGTCTTTGGTTTCCATGGACCCCTGCTGGAAACAGCAGTAATTCTCCCCCCCCCCCTCCGCCACCCCCACCCCCCCCCCCGTCATCCATGGATAAGGACAGAGGAAAATCCGTCAAGCCTGGCCCGGCCCCTTTCTGCCATGTGTCAGTCCTGATCTTTTTCAATCCGGTTCCTTGAGCACGGATGAGGTCTAGTGTGAGCCGGATTAAAAAGAGGAGGGGGGAAATTAAAATTAAAATTAAGGTCCTTGTCATTTGTGGGGGGGACATGAGGATTTCATTTCTAGGTCTGCCCCAGGTTCTCAGGCTAGCAAACAAAATGTGTGTTGGGAAGAGGAGGCGATATATAGTTGGTTTTTTTTATTATCTCTATTTTATATATATATGCAAATCTTAGAGAAGTCCTCATGTATCTCGGCGTGGGCAAACTTCGGCCCTGCATGATCTATACTGCTTTTTTACTCAGACCTGAGCCCCATCAGCTGGAGCTTGGTGCGAGAAGTCATACACCGAGAATTAAATAATTCTGAGCCTAGGAGTTAGTTTGGAGTACCAGAACGGAACGGAGCTCACAGTCCTTCTGCATAATAATCCCCTCTGGGTTACCCCAACCTTTCTCCATTTCAGCGGTATAATTTCAGCTAAGGAGCGGAGTCCTTTAGTTATACTATTGCTAAACTATTGGGAGTGGTAAATCCTTCCCAGTCTACCACAAATAGTGTGCCTGTACACGAGGGTGACCTAGTGTAGGGCTCCTGTATCTTTAACAGTTGCATAGAAAAGGATATTTCAGGTGTCATTTGTATATATGGAAACCTGGTGAAATTTCCTCTTCATCACCACAGTGAAAGCTGCAGGAGCTATACCAGAGTGACCAGATTTAAAATCGGGCAGGGCTCCTGCAGCTTTAACTGTGGTGATGAAGAGGAAATTTCACCAGGTTCTCCATATATACAAATGACACCTGCTGAAGTGCCCTTTTAGATACAGGAGCCCGGTCCTCCTTTTCATAGGGTCACCCTAATATACACTATCACGCATATACTAAAAGGAAATGGAATTATCTGAGTTTGGATCCATTTGTAGCCATCCAATCACAAAAAAGAAGTATCAACAGGCTTGAGGGAAGTGTTGCATAAGTGCCACACAGACAAAATCTTTAAGGAACCCTACCCCAAAATAGCCCAATGAGATCTGAGCATGCACAGAGGGCATGGAATGCTGTGTGGAGACTGAAAGTCAGCCAGGTGAGAGGCAAAATGTAACGGAGAATGCTGGAAGAGGGCTTGACTGGCATCCTGAACACAAGCAGCCCTTATTGGAGCATTTTGTGCTGCCTTAATGCTAAATGGCACCAAAAGGCCGTTTTCCAATATCCCACCACCACAATTAAGCAGAAAATCCATTCACAATATTAATTTCCAAGCATGCCAGGAATTCTTCCACAAGCAAAATTCAGTCCAGATTTTTTATTTATTTTTTGCAGGGGGGCGGGGTGGAGGGGAATTCTCTTGGGGGCAGAATTAGATTAAATTTTAAATTGGGTTTATTTTTGAAATTTCTCCCATGCTAACACACTTCAAAAGCATCCTTAGAGCAGCTTGCAGTATAGATACTGATGAGAACATTCAGATCAAAATATAGCCAGTTTAAAAGAACAAGGCCCAAGCAGCGAAAGGGAATAGTTAGTAGACCAGAAGCAGAAGCAACAGAGGACTAGAAACATGGAACTCATGCAAACAAGACAGACCACCAGTTTACCTACAAAGTTCAGTTCATCCCACTTTTATGAAAGTTAGGGCCAGTTTATACAGGAGAAAGGAATCCAGAGGTAAAGTTTTCCTTGATTATATTATTTCAGGTTGTGGGGTGGGCAATTGCATGTTCAAGTGGTTTCCTGTGGTGGGGAGCACACACACACACACACACAGAAAAATAAAGTCTCAGTGAAAAGAATAGGCCAGACCCTTATTTATCCCTGAGAGGCTAGTATTCTGCATTCAAGATGTTTTTGTTCTTCCAGATGGGGGAGCATTCAAATATTATTCACTTCTAGAGGTACATCCCAAGGATACTAACCAATTGTGTTGCTTGTAGAAACTGGTCCATGTTGAATTTAGCCATCTCTTCCAATGATGAAGAAAGATGTGTTGAGGAGGAAGATTTGTGGAGAGAGATGAGCTTTCGTCATTTCATCTCTCTGTCAGGCAAATGTTCCCTTTGGTCTCCTCCTTTGCAGAGGTTGACAAACCTCCCCTTGTTTATTTCGCCTTTGCAACAACTTATTGACATTAGAAATCAGAGTTGTGACCTGGTGTTTCCCCTGCTCCTCAAATGCCTCCCAGCCATTGGCCAGAAGCAATGTGACATTACCGCAACCTAAATGCTGGCACATAGAATATTGGCTAACAGCACACCTTCTGTGAGGTGAGTGAAAGGTCTGTTAGCCCTTGCTGAATTCAGCCCATTCTCCAAACCAGGAGAGTACAGGTGGCTGGGAGAGGTGAGACAGACATGTATTTATGCATGTTTATATGTTCATTACATTTTTTAAAATCTCACTCTTCCTCCAAGGAGTTCAGGGTGAGATGCATGGTTCTCCTGCTAGCCACAGTATCCTCATATTCCTCACAACAACCCTGTGAGAGAGGTTAGCCCGAGAGGTAGTGACAAAGGTCGCCCAGTGTGCTGCTGTGGCTGATAGTGACCTTGGGCCCAGTCACTATTTGTCAGCCAGTTCCAAGTTTGAAGGGATTCTCGGCAAAATATCCTCTGGTGGGCCACTCTAGATGAGGCCTAACCAGGGCTGACCCCAGCAGTAGGCCTGGATGGGGTTACTTCTGCACTGGAAGTGCTCCGAGCAACACTGGCAGCTGGGGTCTGGCCATCTTGTTGACTTCCCACAATGCCCCAGAACAACACTAGATTGGATGCATTGTGGGAACTTTAAAGGGTGCCTAAATCCAGTCACCTGGCACTGCTCCATTTATTTATTTATTGCATTTCTATACTGCCCAATAGCCGAAGCTCCCTGGGCAGTTCACAAAAACTAAAACGATTCAAAGTATAAAACAAACAGTATAAAAACATGATATAAAATACAGTATAAAAGCACAACCAGGATAAAAGCAGCAGCAGTGCAGAAATACAAATTTGAAATACAAATTTAAAACAGCAAAGTTAAAATTGAATTTATAGACTGTTAAAATGCCAAGAGAATAAAAAGGTCTTCACCTGGCATCTGAAAAAATATAGTGTAGGTGCCAGACGAACCTCCTTAGGGCGCTCATTCCACAGCCAGGGTGCCATAGCAGAGAAGGCCCTGCTCTTGGTAGCCACCTGCCTCACTTCCTTTGGCAGGGGCTCACGGAGAAGAACCCCCGAGGATGACCTTAGGGTACATATGGGAGGAGACGTTCCTTCAGATAGCCTGGCCCCAAGCCGTTTAGGGCTTTAAATGTTAATACCAGCACTTTGAATCAGGCCCGGACCTGGACTGGCAGCCAGTGAAGTTGGAAAAGGACTGGAAAAGGACCAGGGTTGGACTAGACCATGCTGAGCAGGGCAGAATCAGCAACAGCTTATTCCAGGGTGTTTGAAAGCTGGGAAAGACTCCTGCCCCTGGAGAACCACTGCAGGTGTCAGCGCAGCCCGTACCGGCCTAGACGGTGCCACACTTTGACCCGGTATAGAGCAGCTTCCTAATTAAAACCAGCCCTTTATTTAGAACTGTGAGGACAGGAACCTTACTTGATCCAGAAGCGAAGAGCCATCAATCAGTGGTCGGTCAACGGCAGCTTCCTGGGTTTGACAGTCGAGTAGTAAAAGTGCTGAACAGAATGTTAATTCACCCTAACACACACACACTTTTAAAATCAGAAATTTGGGGTAGGCGTCTGTGTCTTCAGAGATTGGTGGGAACAACAATATTCCAGGCTCCTACAGAACTGGGCAGTTGCTGGACATAGAAGGAAGCTGGGCCTTTTTTTGGCTTCTGCCCGTCTCTCCCCAGTATCACTGCTTAGCAGAGGATCCAAGTTTCCAGGAACAGGAGCAGCCCCTAGGAGAGAGAGCGAGAGCAGTGCTCTCTCTTCCAGTAGCAGTAGCCTCCATTTGATCCCCGAGAAACAGACGTGCAGGCAGCAGGAACGCCCTCCTGGCAGATACGATGTTTTAATCTGTGTTCCTTTGCAGGCCAAAGTTATAGCTGTGGGCACAGTGCCCTCTGCCGCCTGCTACCTTTAATTCTACTTTTCAATGCTTTACACAAGCCCTTTTATTTTTCTTCCTTTCCCTTCTCAAAACATGAGGCAGGGGGTGGAGAAGGAAAGAAATGGCGCTCTGAATTCCTTCGTCAGCTGGGATTCGGTTGGGTGCGGGCTGCCACCGCACCTGTTGCTGTCCGCCGGATTCAACCGTGGGCTGCAGAAATTCCAGATGCAAACCAGGCGGAGCTCTGAAAACTTCCAAAGCATAAGAATGCTTTTTTTGTAAACCGCTCAGAGAGCTTCGGCTATGGGGCGGTATATAAATGTAATAAATAAATAAATAAATAAATAAGAATGTAAGAAGAGCGTTGCTGGATCAGACCAAGGGTCCAACTACCCAGTGTTCTGTTAACACAGTGGCCAACCAGCCAGCCACAAGCAGGACATGAGAGCAACATGAGGGCCCCCTCCTGCCTACGTTCCCCAGAAACTGGTGTATCTCGGCATTCTGCCTACAGCCACGTGGGGGGCTTGTCTATACGGCTTGTTTACCCAGGCCTAAATGTGCATATTTGTGTTTTAGGTTACATGACGCAGCCATCGATTCGCTGTAGCGCCGGGTTTTAACCGCGATAATGCACATCTTCGCATTCACGATTTACCGCAACTTTTAGATCACATCTGAGTTTGCACCGCGTTATGGCTATGTGTCTTTGGGGAAGTTAAATCAGATTTTGACATGTGGGCGGAACTTTGAGGGTAGGACAATGTGATTGACTGATTTCCCGATTTCGCACCAATCGGCTGCCTCATTCATTTGTGCCAGTTTTAGTTTGAAGTCTCTCTGCGGAGCTCCGCAGAGAAATCTTCTTAAAACAAATTTATTTATGAATTTATATATTTGTCGCATTTCTGTACCACCCAGTATGCGAAGCTCTTTGGGCAGTTCACAAAAAGAAAGAGGGGAAAACGGGCAGCCAGATGAAGGAGGCGTGTTCTGCTGCCTCGTTCCTTTCCCTCTGTAGCTTCGTTCCTTTCCTCCCACACTCCGGGTTTGTGGATAGGGAGACATTCCCCCCCCCCCCCCGTTACAAAGAATGGTGGGAGATTCAGGACAGATAAAAGAAAGGACTTCTTCACACAAAAAGAAATTAAAACTATGGAATTTGATACCACAAACTGTAGCCACCAATTTGGATGGCTTCCAAAGCAGGTGAGACAAATTCAGGGAGGAGAAGGCTCTCAAGGGCTACTAGTCCTAATGGCTGTGCACTGCCTCCAGTATCAGAGGCAGTAGGCCTCTCAATCCCAGTTGCTGGGGAACATAAGCAGGAGGGAGCTATTGCATTGAAAGGTTTTCCGAGGGCAGCTAGTTGGCCAGTGTGTGAACACACAGAGGAGGGCCAGGATCTCTTCTCGATCCTCCCAGAGTGCAGGACACGGAATAAGGGGCGCAAGTTACAGGAAGCCAAATTCCAGCTGGACATCAGGAAAAACATCCTGACTGTTAGAGCAGTCCGACAAGGGAACCAGTGACCTAGGGAGGTGGTGGGCTCTCCCACACTAGAGGCCGTCAAGAGGCAGCTGGACAACCCTCTGTCAGGGTTTCTTTAGGGAGGATTCCTGCACTGAGCAGGGAGTTGGACTTGATGGTCTTATAGGCCCCTTCCAACTCTACTATTCTATGACTCTATGAAAGGAGCCAACCAATGGGCCATATAGTCCCACATTCCTTTCTAAGAGTAGCCAAAGAGGTCTCTCTGGAAAGTTGCTCAAGCCAACATTATACTGCCCCTGTATCAGGAGGGGCTCAAGTGACAGGAAGCCAGATTCCAGCTGGACATCAGGAAAAATGACCAGACTGTTAGAGCAGTACGACAATGACACCAGTGACCTAGGGAGGTTGTGGGCTCTCCCACGCTAGAGGCCTTCAAGAGGCAGCTGGACAACCATCTGTCAGGGATGCTCTAAGGTAGATTCCTGCATAGAGCAAGAGGTTGGACTTGATGGCATTGTAGGCCCTTCCAACTCTACTATTCTATGATTCTGACGTTCTCTGTCTCATTTCAAAATTGCAGCTACACACAGACATCTCACCCCACCCCACCTTCTCCACAATTTAACTGTTGTGTTGAAGAGGAAATTTCACCAGGTTCTCCATATATACAAATGACACCTGCTGAAATTCCGTTTTCAATACAACTGTTAAAGATACAGGAGCCCTATCCTCCTTTTCATATGGTCACCCTAGTTTAACTCTGCGCTGTGTGAAGAAGTCCTTCCTTTTATTTGTCCTGGATCTCCCACCAATCAGCTTCATGGGATGACCCTATTGGGTTCTAGTATTTTGAGAGAGGGAGAAAAATGCCTCCCTCTCTCAAAGGCAAACTGATGATGCTCTGAGAAACACACACACACACTCAGGCAAAGCAAACACACAGTGCGTAGGCAAACTCCCCTTCCCCCAGGAGGCATGATAGAGGTGTCCAGGGGTGCCATTTGGGGCCCTCAGGCCTGTAGTTGTCCCATTAATAATGCTAATAATACTCTGAACATGCTCCTTTCCCATTCAGCCTCCACTTGGGGGTGGGAGTGGGCAGTATTTCCCCTCTCTCTCTCTCTCTCTCTCTCTCTCTCTCTCTCTCTCTCTCTCCAACGGGTGTGACTGAATTGATCCAATCCAGATTAGGAAACATAAGCATTTTATCCACCCCTCCTTCCAGGGAGGTTGAGTTGCATCTCTGCATGAGTCACCGCAACAGCAAACATTTGCAGAAACACAGGAGAGCGGCTAATTTTTTTACTTTTTGTAGGGTGACCATATGAAAAGGAGGACAGGGGTCCTGGGTCTTTAACAGTTGCATAGAAAAGAGGATTTCACCAGGGGTCATTTGTATATATGGAGAACCTGGTGAAATTCCCTCTTCATCACAACAGTTAAAGGGCAGGAGCTATACTAGAGTGACCAGATTTAAAAGAGGGCAGGGCTCCTGCAGTTTTAACTGTTGTGATGAGGGAATTTCACCAGGTTCTCCATATATACACATGACACCTGCTGGAATGTCCTTTGCAGTACAACTGCTAAAGATACACAAGCCCTGTCCTCCTTTTCATATGGTCACCCTAACTTTTTGAGCACATTGTTGCAGGTTCAAACATGAATCGCACACCTCCAGTTGGAAGCTACCTGAGAGGGAGAGAGATGAGAAGCAGAGCCACTCCATGGGCGCTGCTCAATCCCTGTCTCCATCAGACTCTCTCCTTCGCCTGTTTCCATTCACACTCGTCATTCAAAGAACTCCTGTGAAACTTTAACTCTGCAAGGGTAGGGGGCCTATTAAAATGGTCCGCCCCGGAGGCTAATGGACTCCGATGGATTCCAGAGGGCTCTAGGGGATTTTCCTGCTGATATGGCCAGTGCTCCTGTCGAAGCCGAGCCCGGTCAGCTCCTTGGTATACACCTGAGCTGAGGGCAATGAAGCAAGAGGGGAGACGGCTAGAACGCAGGTGGAGGAAAACTCGTGCTGGGTCTGATTGAACATGGGTTAGAGCTCACTATCGAGCCTACTCTGTGGTGGTGAGGGTGGCAAAGAGGCAGTTCTTTTCCACCAGCATTGCATCTTCTCGGTGATGTCTGGTGGAGCTTTTCCGAGTGGTTCGCGGCCTGTTACACTCTGGGCCAGGGCGTGAGGTAGTTGAACCTTTGGTAGCACACTGACGAGTTTGCATGGCACTTTGAAGATAAAGTCATTCAGATTCGTCATGAATTGGACACCACGCTTAATGCAGCTCCACTAGTAGAGGCGTTCAGAGTGCCGTCCGATTCAGTTTTATTGGATGAGTTTCAGTTATTGAGGCCTGAGGATGTGGACAAGGTGCTTGGCCAAGTCCGGTCGACCACCTGTGTGCTCAACCCTTGCCCCTCATGGCTCATTACATCAAATAAGGAGGGGATTGCCGTCTGGGTCCAGCAGGTTGTAAATGCCTCCTTGAGAGAGGGAGTGGTGCCGGCCTCTTTAAAAGAGGCGGCAATTAGACCACTCCTGAAGAAGCCTAATGTGGACCCGGAGGATGTTAACAACTACAGGCCGGTGGCTAATATCCCTTTCCTGGGCAAGGTGCTTGAGCGGGTGGTTGCAGGACAACTCCAGGCACTCTTGAATGAAACGGATTATCTAGATCCATTTCAATCGGGTTTCAGGCCTGGTTTTGGAACGGAAACTGCCTTGGTCGCCCTGTGGGATGACCTCTGTCGGGAGAGAGACAGGGGGAGTGCGACCCTGTTGGTTCTCCTGGACCTCTCAGCGGCCTTCGATACCATCGACCATGGTATCCTTCTGGATAGGTTGTCTGAGCTGGGAGTTGGAGGTACTGCGTTGCAGTGGTTCCGCTCCTACTTGGATGGCCGATTCCAGAAGGTGGTGCTGGGGGATTATTGCTCTGTGCCGTGGCTCCTAAGCCATGGGGTTCCACAGGGCTCTATTTTATCCCCAATGTTGTTTAACATATACATGAAGCTGCTGGGGGAGGTTATGCGGAGATGTGGACTGAGGTGTCATCAATATGCGGATGATACCCAGCTCTACCTTTCCTTTTCATCAAACCCAGGTGAGGCAGTGACTGTTCTGAACCAGTGCCTGGGCACGGTAATGGACTGGATGAGGGCTAACAAACTGAGACTCAATCCAGACAAGACGGAGGTACTGTTAGCGGGTGGTTCTTCTGTCCGGCGAGGTGATGTTTGCCCTGTCCTGGACGGGGTTGCACTCCCCCTAAAGGATCGGGTCCGTAGTTTGGGGGTGCTCTTGGATCCAGAACTGCCACTTGAGGCACAGGTGAACTCAGTGGCAAAGAGCACCTTTTATCAGCTTAGGTTGATATACCAACTACGTCCTTATCTGGACAGAGATAGCCTAGCTACAGTTATCCATGCTCTGATAACCTCTCGTTTGGATTACTGCAATGCGTTATACGTGGGGCTGCCTTTGAAAATGGTCCGGAAGCTTCAGCTGGTACAAAACAGGGCAACCCGTTTACTAACGGGGACTGGCCGGCGAGATCACATTACGCCAGTCCTTTTACAACTTCATTGGCTGCCAGTCCAGGTCCGGGCCCAATTCAAAGTACTGGTATTGACATTTAAAGCCCTAAATGGTTTGGGGCCAGGCTATTTGAAGGAACGCTTCTTCCCGTATGTACCTGCCCGGACCTTAAGATCATCTACAGGGGCCCTTCTCCGTGAGCCCCTGCCGAAGGAAGTGAGGCAGGTGGCTACTAGAAGGAGGGCTTTCTCCGCTGTGGCACCCCGGTTGTGGAACGAGCTCCCCAGAGAGGTCCGCCTGGCGCCTACACTGTACTCCTTTTGTTGCCAGCTGAAGACCTTTTTATTCTCTCAGTATTTTAACACTTATTTTTAACTTAAATTTAAATTTTACTGTTTTAACTCTGTATTTTAATCTTATATCAATTTTGCTGCGTGGTTTTATCCTGGTTGTGCTTTTTATACTGTATTTTGTATTTGTGCTTTTAACCTGTTGGTTGTTTTATTATGGTTTAATTTTTGTGAACCGCCCAGAGAGCTTCGGCTATTGGGCGGTATAGAAATGTAATAAATAAATAAATAAATAAATAAATTTAAGGACTGGTGCCTGTGTCCTTATGTAAGCTGCTCTTGGGAACCATTTTGGCTGAAGAGCAGGAAAAAGAAGAAGCTTTAAATGCATGCATACATAGATACACACATTTGAATTCACAAAAAGAGGGAAACCTGTCGGCATGAGCCACAGCACCACTCATTGTTAAAAATTAAGTGTTTAGAGTGACCATATTTTGAAAACCAAAAAGGAGGACAACATGGTTGGCCCCCAAGGGGGCGTGTCCACCAACATGGCCGGCCTCAGGGGGCGTGTCAAGCACCGAGGCGGGGTGTGTGTGTGCCCACCCAAACATAGCCTTCGTCACATATCTGATTTTACAGCACACAATTAAGTCTCCCTCTTCTGTGTGGGATTGGCACTCATCCCCAGACATTGTTAACAGAGGGAATGGTTTATTTATGCTTTTGTTTTTGCAAACCGCCCTGGAATCTCTGATGAATGGTTGTATATAAATCTTCAAAATAAAACTTGAGCTGCCAGGCTTCAGTTACAGAGGTAAAGAGGTCATAAATGTGAGTTTTGATATCCCCTAGTACCAAGTGATCCACAGAGGGGAACTTCCAAGAGGCACCAGGACAACAAAACGTCAAAATCACACAGCCTCTGTTGATTTTCTTTGGTACCCACTTGCCATTCTGGCTATGTATATCTGGATGCGTGCCTCCACTCCAGGAAATATATGTATTTTCCAGAGCCTGTACATGTCTGTCTGTACACGTTCTCTACTCTTCCTGCCTGCCAAGAATCTGGAATGCAAGACAGTAGCCAAAGCCGTTTCCAAAATGCTGACACCATCTCTTCCCCTCCATGATCCACTCTTCCCCTTTCTCCGTTTTGAAATTGCCAGCCTCACAGCCAGAAGCAAACCGCACATTTTATATTTCTAAGCTAATGCAGACAGACATTTCTGCTTTGGTGTTATGAATCCCCTCTGCCCATGTCTTTGTGGCTGTGTGCTTGGTACAGTTAAATCTCAACTATCAGCTCTGGTTTGTGTAACATAAGAACATATGAAGACCCCTGCTGGATCAGACCACGGGTCCATCTAGTTCACACAGTGGCCAACCAGCCGTTGGCCAGGGATGAACAAGCAGGACATGGTGCAACAGCACCCTCCTACCCATGTTCCCCATCAACTGGGGCACACAGGCTTACTGCCTCAGATACTGGAGATAGCACACAACCATCAGGGCTAGTAGCCATGGATAGCCTTCACCTCCAGGAATTGATCCAACCCCCTTTTAAAGCCATCCAGATTGGTGGCCATCACTGCATCTTGTGGTAGTGAGTTCCATAATTTAACTATGCACTGTATGAAGAAGTCCTTCCTTTTATTTGTCCTGAATCTCCCACCCATCAGCTTCATGGGATGACCCCGTTGGGTTCTAGTATTTTGAGAGAGGGAGAAAAATGTCTCCCTGTCCACATTCTCCATCCCATGCATCATTTTGTCCACCACTATCATGTCTCCCCTTAACCTCCTTTTTTCCAAGCTAAACAATCCCAGCTGTTGTAACCTTCCCTCATAGGGGAGATGCTCCAGCCCCTTCATCATTTTCGTTGCCCTTTTCTGCACTTTTTCCAGCTCTATAATATCCTTTTTTAGATGTGGTGACCAGAATTGTCCACAGTATTCGAAGTGTGGTCGCACCATAGATTTGTATAACTTTTGTCATGGGTTAATCAAGGGGTGTAGTTACAACTGCACTCAAGAACCATGCAGCTTGTCCAAGAAAGCCAGTATGATGTAGTGGGCTGGGAAGCGGGAAAGCCCCATTCCAAATCCCGGCTGAGCCATGACGCTTTCTGCATGACCTCACATGACTCATTCGCTTTTTGAGGCTAGCCCACCTCACAGGGCTTTGCTTGTGGCAGGCAAATACCTTCTTCCTCAGATAGGCTTTTGGCATTTAAGCTAGTTTATTTGTTGAAGTAGGGTTTACCTAGTGGGACCCTGTTTCTTTCTTCCTTTTATCAATGTGCTTTTATCGATATTTGCTTCTGTCATTAGTTATGGCTCAATTGTTGTGGGTCCTTTTTGTGTCATTCATAGCAGGAAAAGATTTTGTGTACTTATAGATGAATACTTTTAATAGTGTACTGTTTTTAGATTATGTTTTAATGGGATTTATGTATATTTGTATTATTTGTGCTGATTGTGCTTTATATTGATTTGGGGGTTTACCCACCCTTTTCTTCCTATATTAATTATGGATTTCTGTATTGTATGTGTAAATCACCTTGAGATTGCTTCCTGTGGTAAGAAGTGGCACAGATATTATTATTATTATTATTATTATTATTATTATTATTATTATTATTATTATTATTATTCAATAGCTGTCAATGGCTACTGGCCCAGATGGTTGTGTGCTATCTCCAGTATTCGAGGCCATAAGGCTGTGTGCACCAGTTGCTGGGGAACATGGGTGGGAGGGCACTGTTGCACCATGTCCTGCTTATCATAGAATCAGAATAGCAGAGTTGGAAGGGGCCTACAAGGCCATCGAGTCCAACCCCCTGCTCAATGCAGGAATCCACCCTGGCCGATATCTGGTTGGCCACTGTGCGAACAGAGTGCTGGACTAGATGGAGCCTTGGTCTGATCCAGCATCAGGGCGTTTCTTATAATAATGTTTTGATTATCCTTTTGTATTTTATCTAATATTTTATTGCCATTCACCGCTTTGAGCATTAAGAACATCAGAAGAGCCCTGATGCTGGATCAGACCAAGGCTCCATCTAGTCCAGCACTCTGTTCGCACAGTGGCCAACCAGATATAGGCCAGGGTGGATTCCTGCATTGAGCAGGGGGTTGGACTCGATGGCCCAGGGACCCACAAGCAGGACACCCTCCCACGCATGTTCCCCAACATCTGGTGTATACAGGCTTACATCCTCTGATACTGGAGGTAGCACGGAGGCTTCGGGACTAGTAGCCACTGATAGCCTTCTCCTCTAGGAATGCATCCTTTTAAAGTCATCCAAATTGGTGGCTATCACTACATCTTGTCGTAGCCAATTCCACATGCGCTGTATGAAAAAGTATTTCGCCAATCAGCTTCCCCGGGTTCTAGTATTATGGGAGAAGGAGAAAAATGTCTCCCTAGCCACATTCTCCACACCATGCATAATTTTGTACACCTCTATCATATCTCCTTCAGCATCCTTTTCTCCAAGCTAAACAATCCCAGCTGTTGTAACCTTCCTTCATAGAGATGTTCCAGCCACTTGATCATTTTAGCTGCCCTTTTTTTCAGCTCTACAATATATTTTGTGGTGGAAACTTGGGATATAAATTTAATAATAAATACATTAAGTAGGTCAGTTCACCACTACCCCAACCCCCACTTTCACTGTGATTATCCTTCCTGTTTTTATTTTTAAATGTCATGGCCAAAATCTCTCTATTAATGGGACGTGGTTATAAAACCTTTGAGAATAGGAAAAAACAACGCATGGCTTTCACTTGAGGCACTGCGCAAATGGCAAGAAAGGACTTGAATCAGCCATTCCTAAAGGTTGATGTGGATTTTTAAAAACACACGGAAGCAAAGCAAGTTAGAAATGTACAAAAAGGGAGCTGAAGGAACAATACAGCAGAAAGAATCACGAATATTTTACACTTCATAACATTCTGACTGGTCTTTTATCTGCTGCTTTTCTGTGTCTGTCTGTCGTTGTTTTAAAAAACTTCGCAATTCTCTCCAGATCAATTTTGATACAGGGTGGTATAAACATAAAGCAAACACTCCCTGTCCTGCCATCTTAATTTTGAACGTGAAAGTCACAGCGCTATCCTATGCATTTCTGTTCAAAGGAATTTGCGCCCAAGTTAGTGTATAAAGACTGGAGCGGGAAATCTGGTGTTGCTCAAGTTTCCCCTCAAAAATTGAAGGAAAAAAACCCAAACAAGCAACTCTCTTAGTTGTTTTGATATCAACAGCCACTCAATACAATACATTAGAAGACCTTGATAGTCAAATACTGACTTCCATTGCATGCAGTCTGACAAATACTACATACTGTTGCATGCTAACTAGGGTGGCCATATACAAAAGAGGACAGGGCTTCTGTAGCTGGAATATAAATTGGGTAGAATAGGGAATATCAGTAGGTGTAGCTTGCATAACACCAGCAATCATTTTCGCAGGCCCCTGCCCTCCACCCACCCCGGTTCCAGCATCTGCTGCTGTGGCTGCTTCCACCACAGTGCCTAATGGTAGGCCTGGATCCAACTACCAGATAACTGATGACAAAATCATTAAGTATTTGGTGGATACTTGGCAAACAGCTGGGGATGGGGAGAATATTCTGCATCAAGATTTACTAAGAAAAATGTTGTGTGTGAGAGAGACAGACAAAGTTCACCAACTTGAGTTTGAACCATGTCCTGATAAAGCGCCATGTTCCAAACCTACACAGTAGCTTTGGACAGGCAGGGGCTGCCCCATGCTTTTTTTTATGTCAAGGAAGCCCCCTCCCCCCACAGAACCGTGTGTAACACTGAAGTGTGTGCCACAGAGTTTGCGCATTAGGCAAAAGGGTTAGTGCTCCAAGCTAATGTATGTTCCTAGGAAGGATTCACACAATTCACCTCCCCCGATCCCCCACCCCATTAAAGGATTGAGGTGGAGTGCTGGTCAAGAGGGGTGGGGGTCCTGGAGCCCAGCTCAACCAGAAGACTCCCCAATCATCCATGTATCTCACCTCCGGCCAGTGAAAAACAAACCCACCATCTACCACTATCCATAGGCTGAGCTTCTGTAGGCATTTAGCCTGAATTGCCACTCTTTATTCATTCACTTTTAACGAGGCGTCAAGCCTCATCAAATTGTGGCCTTTATCCTGTGCTGCTTCGATTTCTTTTGAGAGCCAGCTTTTGGGGGCTGGGGGAAGACTGGAATGTCAGCACAAACTCCACAGGCGCCGTCCTGTTCTTCCGCCTTTTCGAAGAAGTGAGGGCTTGACATTGACAGCAACATTTGGGGCGATTGCGCCCAGCCGTCCCATCCCTTCCTTTCGGCATGCCTTTGTTTATTGCCATTGCAACTGGTGCCATTTTAAGCAGCGCGCTTGATTGTTGTAAGAATCCTAGAATTTTAGAGTTGGAAGGGAGCTAAGAGGTCATCTAGTCCAGCCCCTATGTTCAATGCAGGATGCAACTACTGCATCCAAGCTCTACTTAAATATTTATTTATTACATTTATATACCACCCCATAGCCGAAGCTCTCTGGGTGGTTTACAAAAGTTAAAAACAGTGAACACTAAAAAGAAATATACAAAATTGAAAACCATCAAAAGCATAAAATACAAACAAAAACAGACATCCATTTAAAAACAACTATTCTGGGGTCAGTTAAAAAACTCAGCATACGCTGTTAAATGCCTGGGAGAAAAGTCTTGACCTGGTGCCGAAAAGATAACAATGTTGGCGCCAGGCAAGCCTCGTCGGGGAGATCATTCCATAATTGGGGGGCCACCACTGAGAAGGCCCTCTCCCTTGTTGCCATCCTCTGAGCTTCCCTCGGAGTAGGCACTCGGAGGAGGACCTTAGATGTTGAGCGCAGTGTATGGGTAGGTTCATGTCAGGAGAGGCGTTCCGTCAGGTATTGTAATCCCAAGCCGTGTAAGGCTTTATAGGTCAAAACCAGCACCTTGTTCAGGGCTTGGAAACGTACAGGCAGCAGTCCGTGCCGCTGAACAGCTCTCATTGTTCGGACGTTTCTCCTAATGTGTAGCCAAAATCTGCTTCCGAGCATTTTCTACCTGTTTGTCCTCTGGAGCAACAAGGGACAAATCTCCAGATGTACGAAGACCCCTTAATCTTCTGTTCTTCATGTGAAGAGAACATGTTTTTTTTTAAAAAAATGATTTTAGAATGTGCACTATAAAGTTTCTTCATCTCCATTTTTTAAAAAAACCTCACTAAAACATTGGCATGATAGCATTTGAACAAAAAGAGTGTTTGGGGCCACGTTTTAAGAAATCAAGTGTGTGGCTTTCATTTCAACTGCTGAAATGGCGTACTTATGTACAGTGCACACTGACCCGGCCACACGGCTATATTTGGAGCACGAGCGTGCAGGGGAAATAGTGGGGCACACACAAAGTGCAACGTTCGAACCCCGGAGGGTCGGTCGCCCTTCCCACGGGCAGTTCACAGCAGAAGGGCAAGAAGGGAGTAGTGGTAAAAGCCCATTCGTGAGATGTTGATGATAACAACAACCAACAGGCATTAGCCCAGAGTTATTTATAGAATTCCCTCTGTTTTATTGAATTCTCCTAAATTTCATTGAAAAACAATCCACCATTGGAAATATATATATATATATATATATATATATATATATATATATATATATATATAAAAAAACCAGCCCTGACCTGGGACCACCGATTGTTGATAGTTCCTGGCTTTTGTGTAACCCCCCCCCCCCTTTCTAAAAAGGCTGACAGGTCTCTCCTAAGACTTAGTTACTATCAGGAAAGGTGCAGGTAATTTTGGTATTTTTAGCCCTACCCATCTTGTGTACGGGCAGAACGCAGCCCCTGAGAAGTCCCCAGGAACTGAACGCAGCCCTCGCTCTGAAATCGCCCTTCGCCTGCTGACGAAACATTCCTCCAAGGCCACAGACCTGGGGTTGGATCCAGGATCTCTCTTTGATCCAGCTTCAATCTGGGTCTAACCCTTGCTCTCCCGCCGCCCCCCATATTTACAACACGGTTCCCACAGAGCTCTATGCTGTAGAAGCTGGATTCACAGGATCCGTCCACATTTTCATTCAGGGCGAAGCAGCTCATGAATCGGGACTCGGTGCGCAAGGGCCTCCTCCATATTGGAGCGCTCACTGCACATGTGATAATGGGGCATGTAGTGGATGGGACAACATGCAGCAGCTATTCTGTCAACAGAATTGGGCAAACACCAGAGCTGGGCTCTGCAGTACCCCCCGCCACCCCCAAATTTTCTCAGGCACTTGACACGGGGGAAGACTGCTTGCCGGGGGAAGACTCCGACCTGCTCTTGTGCCTTTAAATGGCAGCTTGGTCTGCAGAAGTCAGCTTGTGAGCCGTTCCACCGCATGGAGAGATGAATACATCCCCAAACCAAGCTTCCGTTAAAGTCACAAGAGGAAGATGGGAGGGGGGGAGGGAGGGGGGAGGGGCTTAAGCACAAACCTGGGTGATATCGAGTCCCCAGGACTCACACAAGGAAAGGGATTGTTCGACAGGCGTTAAACACACACACGCTTTGTGGAAAATTCGGGTCTGTTACCGCGTCCTCCCTCCCCTGGATTGGCGGTGTGCATGTGTGTGCGTGTGCATGGAACCCGAAGTGCAAAATAGCACCCTGCAGTAATAAAGGGCATATTCGCCTCGAAGAAAATAGTAAAAAAAAAAAAGTGTGGGAGGGGAAATATCCCACTGATCTCCCTCTTCGTCAGACAAGTCCAGAAACGACATACAAACTCTTGCTCAGGGAGGCAGAGGAAGATGCTTCTGCATGAGTGGCGGAACAAAGTTTCTTCCCCTGCGGCCTCCCCCTCCCCCGGCCCCCAATAACGTTCAAGTCCCGGCCCGGTAGCTGTAATGATTGTGTTCCGGTTCGCTTAGTGGGAGAGGGACGCTCGCTTTGCGCCCAAGGTCCTTCTCGTCGTGGGACATCGGGGGCCGTTCCTTGAAGAAGTCGGAGACATAGTAGACCTGGAGACAGAGGGCAGGAAGGGAGAAGGTGACCCTGGGTGTGCTTGTCAGCCACGTGTGCACGGCTTGTTTCTCCAAGCGCCAGCCAGGCTATATATTTGTTATTGCTTCCCCAGGCAAGCCATGGGCTGAGCTATTGTGATGTCACAGAATGTTTGCCAACATTCTAACCAATGAGGAGGAAGCTCTCCATGAGAAATGCAGGAGGTTACTTCAGCTAGGGAAAAGGCATGCACGGGGGCCGGGGTGCTATTAGGGGGACGGACTTGCTGGCGATAGGGAAGGGCCTAGTAGAGGCCCAGGAGGCACCAGTCATTTGAGCTTGGCCGTGCCGAGTCTGACACGGACGCTGGACATCCACGGATCCTGCATGCTTTGCGCACAACCGCCCCCCCAGCCTTCTGCCCCCCCACACTTACGACAAGGATGGCGATAAGCCCTCCCTGGAGGAGGCCCACCAACACATCGCTCCAGTGGTGCTTGTAGTCCGACACCCGGCTGTAGCCCACGTAGATGGCGAAGGAGAGGAGGAAGAACTGAACCGTTGGGCGCACGAGCCGCGCCCATCTGCCCACCAGCCGGGCCTGGACATAGAGCTGGGATCAAAGCCAGGGCGGCGGGAGGAGGAAGAGAGAAGGGGAATTAGACCTTGGCATGGAACGGAGTTCGGCCCATCCAGCCAGGTATTAACCACTCTGGTTGCCAGGGTCTCAGAGCTTTCCCACATGAGGCATTTGTTGTGTGTGCATCACCCTACTCACAGTGGTTTAGGGGTTCTTTAAAAGACGTCACCACCCTGCAGTTTTGCTCCTGTTTGTAAATACCAATATCCACAAGTTTTTTTTAGAGCCGGGGAAATGTGGTATTATTTCTGCTTGTGAAAGGAGGCGTGGTTTCTTCTTGTGCATGTGCACAATGCCACTATATATCGCAGGGCCACCTAGAAGTTACATAGCAGGAAAGGAAACACTCCTTGTGTCATGCTCGGAGCTCAATTCTGCATCGAGACTGAACCTAGATGCAGCAGCTTAACAGCCTCGGGTAGGAAAAGCCCTCAGATAGAGGAAAGATGAAAAACATCTTTTCATTGCATCAGGAGCTGGAAAACCGTCCCGTTACTGCCAACGTTTTTAACCAGAGATGGCAGGGCCTGGACCCTCCCTGTGTGAGTTGTGAAACAGAACTATGGTCTTTCCCTTAAATATCAAGGAAAATTCCAGAAAGGAGCAGTTCTATGCATGTTTAGATGGGGGGAAAGTCCTACAACTCGCATCATTCCCAGCCAGTCCTACAACTCCCAGCATTCTCCAAATGGCACACTTACCGCTAGGAACATCATGCAGTACATTCCAAACGAGGAGTGTCCAGAATAGAAAGATAACCTAGAGGGGAGAGGGTGGGGGAGAAAGCGGAGATTTATTTCCTCTTGTGATCGAAGGGCGCCTGAGACGACCGTGACCCTGAAGTTCTGGTCCTGCCTGGGAGATAATTGCCTATGCCCACGTCAAGTGTCTTGAAGGTTCGAAGGGACAGATAGATACCAGCCTTCCTCAACCTGGAGCGCTCCAGATGTGTTGGACTGCACCTTCCAGAATGCCCCAGCAGCTGGCTGGGTCATTCTGGGAGTTGTAGTCCAACACATCTGGAGCGCCCCATGTTGAGGAAGGCTGGATTAGACAGAGGGACACAGCAGGACCAGGACATCGGAAGCTGCCTCATAATATAGCTCAGTGTTGGAGCTCCTACTTTGCATGAAGAAGGTCCTGGTGGTCCCACATAGACCTACCGTAAATCTATGGGGCGGTATATAAATGTAAATAATAATAATAATAAAAACAACAATAATAATGATGTCCAATTGGAGTCCACCAGGGGAAGAGCCTTCAGTGTGGTGGCCCCCATCCTGTGGAATTCCCTGGAGGTGAGGCAGGCGCTGACTTTGTATTACGTGTTCAGAGGAGGGCAACCAGGATGATCAGGGGTCTGGAAACAAAGCCCTATGAAGAGAGACTGAAAGAACTGGGCAGGTTTAGCCTGGAGAAGAGAAGATGGAGGGGAGACATGATAGCACTCTTCAAATACTTAAAAGGTTGTCACACAGAGGAGGGCCACGATCTCTTCTCGATCCTCATGGAGTGCAGGACATGGAATAACGGGCTCAAGTTAGAGCAGTACGACAATGGAACCAGTGGCCTAGGGAGGTGGTGGTCTCTCCCACACTAGAGGCCTTCAAGAGGCAGCTGGACAACCACCTGTCAGGGATGCTTTAGGGTGGATTCCTGCATTGAGCAGGGGGGTGGACTCGATGGCCTTGTAGGCCCCTTCCAACTCTGCTTTTCTATGATTCTATGATTCTACTTTCGGCACCTCCTGAAAACATTGCTCTTCCAGGAAGCCTTACCTTAATGACCAGCCATGGTTTTGTTTGCACTTTGTTTCTTTTTTAAAAAATGTATTTTAATGTGTTTTTATTCTTGTATTCTATTTGTCCACCGCTCCGAAATTTTTGAATGGGGAGCGGTATATAAATACTGCAGATAAATAAATAAATAAATAAGGTCCCTTACATCTCCTGGTACAGCTGGGAAGACTCCCTGGGAAGCCACTGCCAGTCATGCTGGCTGGGGCAGATGGGAGCTGAAGTCCAAAACACTTAGAGGGCACCTGGCTGGAGACAGTCGGTGTAGATCAGGAGTGGACAACTTGTGGCCTTCCAGATGTTGGGTCTATAACTCCCATCATTCCTCTCTGTTGGCTATGGTTGCTGGGAACTGTAGGTTGAAACATCTAGAGGGCTGCTCATCACCCACCCCTGGTGTAAATGGACCGGGGATCTGACATTGTGTATAGCAGCTTCCTATGTTCCTATTCCAGGTCAGACTATTTGTCCACCAAGCTCAAGATTTTCTGTGCTGACTGATACCGGCTCTCCAGGGTGGGGGTGGGGGTCACAGACGTGATGCTTCTTAACAGGACATGCCAGCCTTGAACCTGGGACTTTCCATTACTGAGCGGTGGCCCCTCCGCATCAAGCCAACATCTGAAGGCACTCAACTGAGAAGTGCCTGAAGTAGGGTGACCATATGAAAAGGAGGACAGGGCTCCTGTTTCTTCAACAGTTGTCTTGAAAAGGTCTCACCAAGCTGTGTTTTGTTTTTATGTCACTTTTTATCTAACCTTCGTATGTTTTGGTGTTGATTTTGCTGGTCTGCGACCGTAATAAATAACAATGAATGAATGAAAAGGGAACTTCAGCAGGTGTCATTTGTTTATATGGAGAACCTGGTGAAATTTCCTCTTCATCACACTTTTAAATCTGGTCATTCTAGTACAGCTCCTGAAGCTTTAACTGTGGTGACGAAGAGGGAATTTCACCAGGTTCTCCATATATACAAATGACACCTGCTGAAATTCCCTTTTCAGTACAACCGTTAAAGATACAGGAGCCCTGTCCTCCTTTTCATAGGGTCACCCTAGCCTGAAGCATCTTTGTAAGGCACTCAGGCTACCAGGCTTTTCGGTTGTGGCCCCATCAATTATGGAAACCACTTCTTGCTGCTCTGTACTTTACATCTTTGCCACAGGCCTTTAAAAAAAGCTTCCAAAACTTCTAACTTTCCTTTCCTGAGTAGGTGGTTAATACCCATGTTTCGTTCTCAGCAATCTCAAATGAGGCTTAATTTCCTCCATTTGAACAGATCTGCTTTTGTGTATTTATTTATATGTGCTGGGATCCAGACCCTTCATTTTTTCCAAGGAGGTCTCTCTGAAAAGTGGGCTAGTAATTTATTGAATACGTAAATATACAAATGTTAATTAATATTAATAAAAGTATTACTAATCATAATTTATTATTATTATCAACAATTATTATGATCGTGGTTTCTGTTACTGCTCCTCTGACTGGATTCGCACGATCACAGCAGCTCACTGTGGCTTATTTAAACCAGGACGAGTTGCATTACCCAAGAACACCATTCCAGATATTCCAGCTGAGACTGTGGCTTGTTGTATCAAAATCCTTGGGTTGTAGCAAGGGTTAAACAACCCTCGCAGGACCCACAGCCTCTTTTAGGGCTATTGTTTAACCCTTGGATAACCTACAGGCCCTGACTGCTGTGACATGAACATTCAAAATGGCTGCTCACCCGCACCACAACCTCTTTGATCGTGCAAACTGGCCCACTGTCTTTTTAACTGGTTTTAATTATTTTATTATGATTTTGGAATGTAATTGTGTTTGCATTGCACATCGCCCAGACAGCTATTGACTATAGGGAGAGTGATTTATTTTATTTATTTATTTATTTATTTATTACATTTCTATACCGCCCAATAGCCGAAGCTCTCTGGGCGGTTCACAAAAATTGATGAATTTTAGAAGAAAGGAATGAAAGGAAGTCATCATTTTATAAGATTTATTGATTTTAGACTTGCCAGGAACCTAACATCCTGTAATGCATCTAGCTGCTTCTGTACCTTCCCCATATATATTTCTTGTGCTATGGAATCGTAAGGTTAACGCCGGGCTATACATTTTATAACTGAATGAATGAATGCAAGCAGATTAGCCACCAGTAGCAAGACAATACCACGTCCCCAAACTCAACACACAATTCACTCATCCTGACCTGGACTCGGTGATGTCCTTGATGCTGCCTTGGCAAACATCCTCCAGCTGTATGTAACCTGAGCAGTTGACCTTTGACCAATCGGGGTCGCAGACCGCCAGGAAGTTGGGCCGCAGGCGCCCAATCATGTACTTGGCCAGGTCCGTCAGCGACTGGCTGATGGCGCTGCCAAAAAGGAACGTCCCGACGACCTTGTAGAGGGCAGCCAGGTACTTGTTAAACTCAGACCGAGTGTACAGGCGTTTGGTGTAGACAAGGAACGCCTCTCCGGCCGAAACCTTCAAATAAAAATCAAGTTGTAAAGTGGGAGACTGGTGGGCAGTCAGAATGAGGGAAGCCAGAAAGTCTTATCTGGATCATATTTTGGGGAAGGGCGGGACGGGGGTGTGTGTGTTTGTGTGTCTACAGTAGAACCGGAACAAATTTCAGGAAGAAAACGAGGACCTGAATACAAAATACTTGTCCCTAGAATCTACATTGTAGTCGGCCAAGGAGACACGGGTTCAAATCCCTACTCAGCCATGAAGCTCACTAGCCTAACCTACCTCATAGGGTTGTTGTTGAGGATTAAAATGGGCTAATTGTGAGTGTGTGTGTGTGTGTGTGTGAGAGAGAGAGAGAGAAGGAACCGTGGAGGTCCTTGGAGGGTGATCAGGGTAACAGTGTAACAGTCTTAAGCACGGAGCAATATATTAAAGGATCTTGGCTAATAACCCTTTTCCTTACAATGATAACGGTGCAGGGAATGGTCACCCCGGCCATCACTCCATGGGTAATGGTGTCCGGCTTGTACGGGTAGCGGATAGAGGTGTCGTCGCAGTAGAAGCCCCGCTTGTAGGGAGAGTTTACCAAGGTGAAGATGATGAAAGGCAGAGAGGCTGCAAGACAGAACAAAAAAAAGGGGGGGGTTATCCAGGGGGTTATCATCAGGGACCCCACAGACGGCTACCCCTAGATAGCCTCCCCAACCTGGTGCCCTCAGGATACTTTGGGCTGTGTCATTTCGTTTCCAAATCATTTCCAAATCAAATTGTGTTAACTTTGCTAAGGCACCATCGGGCCAGTGGCTCGTGCGAGGGACACCCCCCCCCCCCCGAGAGCAGGCAACCCTTTTCCATCTAAAAATAACAACATAAGACTTTCCTGGGTGTCAGAGTGACAGACTGAAGCTCGCCAACTCTTGTATCACAAGAGACGGGGCAGTCAATAGTGATGCCCCAAAGAGCTGTGTGCAGCCCTACAACTGCAGCTGGGACAAGAGGACTAAAAGGTTTAGGAAGGCTGTGGTTGGCCAGCAGAGGGCACTGAGCATGATGCTGCGACAGAAAGGCTGAACACCATTTTTGACGCATCGAATGAGGTATCGTAGGCAAGAAACACCAGCCTTGGAGCACCATGTTGCATTTTGAGAAGGACGAATTCAGCTGGGGAGGGGAGGCAAGCAAAAAGCAAGGCAATTAACCCATCAGATATGGCCAGGACTGTCCCAAGGATTTTTACTGCCTTTGGCTATTTAAGATTCCCCACCCCAAACACGATCTTGTTCTAAACCCAACATCCTAACAATGGCATGTGAATGAACAACAATGGACTAGAATACAATTTATCTTAAGTCAACGTTCAACTTGAGTAATTTAACCCTCATGGTACTGAGCTCCATACTTTAAGGATATTAGAGTTGGAAGGGATCTTGGAGTCCATCTAGTTCACCCCTGTCATGTCTAGCTCTGCTCCCCCTGTTTTGGGAGAAAGTGTTTCAGGTGATCAATCAGAATCAGACTCTGAAGTAGAGGAGTCGGCGTCAGACACAGGCCAGCCTGTACCAGTGGTGGAAGAAAGCTCTCATGGGCTCTTCACCAGCTGGGAGTGAACCCTCTCCAGAGCTTATCTCCTCAAGGGCAAATCCTACACACTCAGTGGGAATCAGAATCATAGAATAGCAGAGTTGGAAGGGGCCTACAAGGCCATCGAGTCCAACCCCCTGCTCAATGCAGGAATCCACCCTAAAGCATCCATGACAGATGGTTGTCCAGCTGCCTCTTGACGGCCTCTAGTGTGGGAGAGCCCACAACCTCCCTAGATAACTGATTCCATTGTCGTACTGCTCTAATAGTCAGGAAGTTTTTCCTGATGTCCAGCTGGAATCTGGCTTCTTTTAACTTGAGCCCGTTATTCCGTGTCCTGCACTCTGGGAGGATCGAGAAAGGATCCTGGCCCTCCTGTGTGGCAACCTTTTAAGTATTTGAAGAGTGCTATCGTGTCTCCCCTCAATCTTCTCTTCTACAGGCTAAACATACCCAGTGATCTTTCTTCTGGAGTGATCTTTCTTCTGGAGGAGAGCACCCCGACAGGCTGGCTGATGCTAGGGTGTGCCACAGGCTAAAACGCACAGAGCGGAAGGAAGGTGTGAGAAAGTCAGTCCGGCTCGCATTGCGCCTCCGAACCCACCTCTCTGAAGTAACAGGCTTTGGGAAAAAGCTTTCTGTTCTCCTTGATAGGACAACTGTCCCACTCAGTTGGCATATTTTTGCCTGGGGTGAAGTTTCCAAGATGTTAGATTCTCTTCAGGTGGGAAGAGATGTTTGTTGCTTAATAAAAGCTTTGTGGATTACCTAGCAGGCCTCATCATTTGTCTCTCATCAAAAGCAGGAGTTTCCTGAGAAACACGACAACCCCCTTCTACAGTAACTTCAGCATCTGACAGATGGCTGTCCAGCCTATGCTTAAATACCTCGAGGGATGAACTTATCTTGATTAATCTGCACTGTGGCTGGCTGGTTGAAGCACTCCCCCCAAAACCCCAGTGTAAGTGATGGGCCCTCCCAGTGATGGGGGGCCTTGGAAGTTGGCCAAGGATGTCAGATGTTGGCACTAGCCTTCAGTCCTGGACCCCCTCCTGAAGAGAGACTGAGGCCATAGCTAGACCTAAGGTTTATCCCAGGATCATCCCAGGTTTGTCCCTGCCTGAGCGCTGGATGCCCTGGGTGGCACTTAGATGAACAGGTTTGGCCCCAGGACAATCCTGGGATAAACTTTAGGTCTAGCTACAGGCTAAGTCCCCTTTCCCCACTGATAAGCATGCAATGAATAAATCCCTTGTTATTACAATGATACAAAAGAAGCTTCATTAGGCCTAGACACCAGGGTTCATTTAATGTGCAGTTGGGGGGGGGGGGGCGCGGGGCGGCAAAATGTGCAGTTGGAAATCAGATAATGTGCAGTTGGAAAAGAATATGTGCAGCTGAAAAAGAATAAGACACATGTTATCTGTATGTGTTTATGAAGAACTTAACCAAGGACAACGTCAGGGATGTCATGCAACACAAATTATATAAGGGTAGAATGTGCTCAGTTTTCATAAAGCAAATGCCCAAACCACTCAAAAAATCTTTTTCTTTTCGGCCAGAACCTCCTCTTCTTCGCCTTCATCTTTGGGCAGGTAATGCCTTGTCGCACCCTTGTAAATACCGTTAAAGTACTCCTGTTCTAGTGCTTTAGGCCTGTCTCGGACCGTATGTTCTTTCTTCTGCAGCCAATGCAAAACAGCTGGTGTGGGGTCCCAGCCAGCCAATGGTGACATATTATAATGACTATAAAGATATTCACAGATAGTCGGGCTTTTACTTTTGAGCACAAAACTTGCGCCTAAGAGCTTCTTGACATCAGCACTATGGGGTTTTGCAGCAAGTATGCAGGCGAGGATCGTAGTGACTTTCTTGTAATTTGGCGACCCTGCAAAGAATTTGACCTTGTCCCTCAAAGCCATTGATGTGCACCCTCTTAACGCACTCCATGTCCAATATTTCTTCATCACCCCCAGTTCTCTGAGATCCAAGCCTGCCCCCAATGTGTTGAATACCTTCTTGAGATCCACATCTGGTGAGAGGTCACAAAATGGTTTGGTGAGATTTATTAGGTCGTCGTCGATGCTGAACTTTTCTCCAAGGAAGTTACTGAGAGACTCTCGCACTTCAATGAAAATAGCCTCCGCGTCTCGGTTGTCAGTAAGAAACTGGTGGTGCGACTTATGGCTCCTTGGCCTCATCGTTATTAGGGTCAATCCTGTCAGTGGTTTTGTTCCAGTCTCATCCATTTCAGTGCTTTCATGTAGAGCCTCCACCCGTGCAGCAAGCAGAGGAATCTCTATGAGAGCATTGATTTTAGATCTGACTCCCTGTCATCCTCAGCAGGTCCAGGATGGTGGCAGCATCTGCTTGAAGGTGCTTCTGGTACCTGTTGAACACACAAAGGACGTCTGCCAGAAATGCCGTGAGTTTAAGGTTTTCCTCTGCGACGAGGTAAGTAAAGAATCCCTTGCTGCCATCCTCCTTCGATTGTTCAAAGTATGTAACAACAGATTGAACCCACGTTCAGAATGAATGTGGCTCACCTCAGTGACAGTGTCACACACCTTTTTCCATGCCAGGTTGGACCTGTGGACAGAACACCATAGAACCATAAAATAGTAGAGTTGGAAGGGGCCTATAAGGCCATCAAGTCCAACCCCCTGCTCAATGCAGAAATCCCACCAGATGAGTGGGATGCTATTGTCGATGCCTCGCATACATTCCTCAAACAGGTGCCACAATCCTGCTTCCTCCCTGGTGTTAACTGATGCTCCATCAGTCACAATGAAAGAGGCATTTTTGAAAATGTTCTGTGTGGCCGTGTCTCCAATCGCGCCCTTGCAACCCTCTTCAATTGCAGACACGAGGACCCGCGCATTGTCAGCTCTTGCACTCCCCAGAAGTATTACTTTTCTTCCCCAAATTTATATATGTATACATTTTATCTTTGCTTGTCCTGCCTACTGATCCATCATTCCGCAGTGACAGGGCTACTGTGTCCCTGCACAACTTTTTTCTGGGGACGCTCCTGGTCATTCTCTACAATGCACTGGAGGAAATCATGATGACCATTTGGACTCACATGCTGAACATCGTTCAGCAGCTTCGGAGAGTTGAGTGAGAAGGCCTGGCTGATAACAACACGTGCAGGAAAGGAGTGTCCATGCAAGGTGAGTTTTTTTGGCCTCTCCATACACACAAAGCATTAAACCTCCAATCTTGTCAGCCAACTTTTCTGTTGCTTTACTAATAGCTTTGCCCATATTGCTTGACAGGAGCGATACAGCTTCAGCATGGTAGTAAGCAGCCAAATGAGCATTTACAGTTTCTTTCCGATAAACTGTCCCCTTTTCTGTGACCATGGAAGGCATTTTTGAAGTATTCAGGAAGATCTTTACAGTGTTCTGGTTGCTGTAACATGGGATGTATCGGACGTAGCTGTAAGGGTAAGGTGAGGGTTAAACTGGACCTTGGGGCTGGCACGTCTTTTAATTTATGAATTTTATGGTTCCATAGGAAGGGAGATAAGAACAAGGCAGCTGTATGGGGGAGAAGACTGGAGCCAAGCTGATTGTAACTGTCCGCTTGTCCTTGAGTGATTAACCATCCGGGCGGAGGTGTGAAGACGCTCCACGCATCAAAGCTGAAGGGAGGGGGAAGGAGTGAAAAAGAATAGTATAAAGACATCCCTGTGAAGGGAACAGGGGGGTCTTCGGCTGAGATCGGTCCGGGGTGACGTATGAATTGTAGTTGTAGTTTTTAGCTTGCTTGCTCTGGGTTCTTACACTGTTATGCATGCTTTTATAGTTTTATTCTGCTAATCCCATGTATTCCTACCCTTTTCCTAATAAATGGTCTTAAACCTCATTTTGTGTGAGCCGTGAGTGTCTGTGCCTGGGGATCCGTGCTAAATCCAGTCAAGAAGCCAGCTGGTTGCTGGGCGCTCTTCCTTTACATGGTGGGCAGCGCTGGGATTCGACACGGATCCGGAGGGGCAAGATGCTGGTAGGAAAAAGGGGATAGAGACGAGGCATAGGTTTGAACCCAGTGCGAGCAAGGTCGAGTAGACAGCCAACAACGTTGCAGGACCAGGGAGCAGTAGCTTCTGGTGTGGAGTTGTTGGGGGTGACTTCTCAGGAAGGGGTGGAAGGGGATCCCATCCCAGCCACTATTGAATGGGTGGTGGAGGGGACGCCTAGCTCCGTGGAGAGGGCCCGGAGACGACATTCCGCACAGCTCTGGACGCCAAGCGAAGGGCAGGAGAGTGCGTGGTACGACGTTCGGCCTAAGATCTCATTCCCTCAGGGGATGATGGACGGAAATGGCCCAAGCGTACAGATCCCACAATCTCAAGGGGTCCCTCACCCTCAGGGGGCGCTGGATAGAAAGGGCCCAAGCGCGAAGGCAGAGGAGGAGAACAATGAGGGGAAGATGCAGCGAATGTATACGGAGTGCTTGGAGCTGATGACCCGCCACCTGAAGGTGGTTGAGATGGAGAGAGAGGGGACCCGGGGTCAATCTCCGGCGGGATCGTCAAGGAACCGATTTGACCGGCGGGCGTTCCCGGTGTACCAGGAGGGTGATGATGTGGGGGCTTTCTTGGTGCTCTTCGAGGATACCTGTGACGAGTTGGGGGTCCCGGCCACCCAGATGATGAGCCTGCTGCGTCCGCAAGTTTCCGGGACATTGAGAGAGATGATAGCCACCATCCCTCGGGAACTGTGGCACAATTATGGGCATTTCAAGTCAGTGGCAAAGGAGCAGTATGCCCTCACGGCAGAGCACTGTCGCCAAAAGTTTCGGCAGCTTACCAGGAACCCGAAGGAGACCTTCGCGGCGTTCACTACATGGATGCTGACGGCAATGGAGGCCTGGATGGAGGCAGAGGGAGTCCGCGACCTCAAGGCGGCCAAGGATCTGATGGCCAAGGAGCAACTCTATCGGCAGTTCCCTAAGAAGTATGATGCCTGGATGGGGGAGAAGAACCCCAAGACGCCGATGGAAGCAGCCAAGATGGCGGACCGCCTGCAGGTGTTCGAGCGGAAGGGCGCTGGGGGGACTCCTCGGGTGACGGAGAAAGGTCCAGAGCGGCGCCCCAGTGGAACGTCGGCGGAGAAGAAGGCAGCTTGGCCCAGGAAAGATCGCAGGGAAAAAGGAAGTGCTTCGTCAGCGGCAGCGGGGCCCCAAACGAGCGGGGGGTACTTGTACTGCAAGGAGCCCGGGCACTTGGAGAGGGAATGCTGGCGGCAAAGCAGGCGGGGGGGAGCGGTGGCCCAGCTCCGCAGCCGGTCGTGTGAGCGGCGGCGGCCCCACCAGCACCGGCCTCTCCGTTGTCGAATTGGAGCGACGACAGTGAGGGAGAAGTTGCTGACCTGGAGTGGGAGTACATGAGCACCGAGCCAGCCGGAGTAGCGAAGGCGGCGGCAGGTCCGGAGAAGCCAGGTTCCTCTTCAGCCGTCGCTATGCGGTTGGTGACCCCGGCGCAGCTCCAGTGGAGTCGGAAGAAATTCTGTGAGTGTGTGGTGGTCGATGGGAGACAGGTGCAGGCTCAAAGAGACACCAGCGCGGATTTGAGCAGCGTACATGTGGGCCTGCTCAAGCCGGGACAGAAACTTTCGGGCCGAACTGTGACAGTAACCCTGTACGGAGCACCTCCTTTCGAGGCTCTGCTGGCTCGAGTAAAGATTGAGTACCGGGGGGTGGAGGGGCGAACTGGTTATACTCACACATACCGAGGGGCCAGCTTTCCTACTGGGAAATGACTTATGTATTAAAGTCACACAACTTGCCGTGGTTACTCGGGGAAAAGCCGCCAAGCGGAGGGAGGACCCGGGGAGCGAAAAGGAGGATGCCCCTTTATCCGAGTCACCCGAAGCTGAAGGAGAGGGAGGAGGTCCTGCCCCAGAGGGCCTGGACACCCCCGAGTTCCGCCAAGAACTTCAGCAGGATCCCACCCTACAAGGGTGTCGGGAGGCGGCAGGGGGGCCGTCAGAGGGACGGGGAAAGATGGGCACGGCGGTGTTTGCCTGGGAAAAAGGGCTGCTGTACCGGCTGTTCTCGCCCAAAGGTGGGTGGGGATAGAGAGGAAACAACTGGTAGTACCCCAGTCGGCATGGGGAAGGGTACTAGAAGCGGCCCATGAGCTGCTGTGGGGAGGACACCTGGGTATCCACCGAACCCTGGAGCAGGTGAGCTGGGATTTTTACTGGCCGGGGGTAGCCCAGGAAGTACGGGGCTTCTGCTCCACGTGTGACACCTGCCAATGAGTAGGGTTTCCCCGGGATCACCCTAAGGCCCCACTTCGTCCTTCCCCCATCACAGAGGTGCCGTTTGAAAAAATGGGGGTGGATATCTTGGGACCGTTCAGCCCGGCCACTCGGTCGGGGAAGAAATACATTTTAACACTGGTAGATTACGCCACCCGGTTTGTGGAGGTGGTGCCCCTGGCTACGATCTCCGCTCCGCAGTTGGCAAAGGCGATGATGACAATTTTTACCCGCTTGGGGGTCCCCAAAGTACTGGTACATGATTTGGGAGGGGGGTTTATGTCCCAGCTGCTGAAGGAACTATGGAAGTTGGTGGGAGTGCAGCAGTGTACGTCCACGGCGTACCACCATGAGGGCAACGGGCTGGTAGAGCGGTTTAACCAAACCCTAGGGAGAATGCTGAAGGCGTACGCCACTAAACATGCAGCGGATTGGGACCAAGCCCTACCCTATCTCCTTTTTGCTGCCCGAGATGCTAAGAGCAATAGCTTGGGGTTTTCGGTGAACGAGCTGGTGTTCGGGAGGGAATTGAGAGGCCCACTAAAGTTGCTGAGGGAAGGGTGGGAAGGGCGGACCAATCTCACTCCTGTTTCAGTAGTAGTGTACATGCAAAAATTACAGAACTTGCTGAGGGAGGCAGGAGAGGCTGCTCAAGAGAACTTAGCCCAAGCCCAAGAAGCCCAGAAGGGGTGGTATGATAGGAAGGCACGGCAGCAGGTGTTCCAGGAGGGAGACAAGGTACTGGTTTTAAAACCACTGAAGCCGGAAAAGCTCGCAGTCAGATGGGAGGGGGCCCTGGTGGTGGAGAAAAAGCTAAACGAGGTTAATTATCTGTTAAAGGACCCCGCCACCCAACGCTGCTCCAAAGTGTATCATGTAAACATGATAAAGCCGTTTCAGGAGCAAGTCGTTCGGGTATGCCAGGTGGGAAAGGGGGACCCACTAGATGGAGAGGCAGGAATGGACGTCTTAGCTGGTTATCGGGGGAAGGAGGGGCTGGCTGACATTCAGATACCGGAGGAATTGGGCCAGACACAGCAAGAGCAGCTGAAGTGATGTCTAAGGGGGTTTGAGGAGCTGTTTTCAGGGTTGCCGGGGCGAACATCCCTGACAACATACTCCATTGACACAGGGAATCACCCACCGATCCAGTCCCCTCCCCGCCGACTGAACGGCAGGCAGTTAGAGATAGTGAACAAGGAGATCGAGGAGATGTTGGCAATGGGGGTTATTAGAAAGAGCCACAGCCCCTGGTCCTCCCTCCTCGTCCTCGTGGCGAAGAAAGATGGCTCGATCTGTTTCTGCGTGGACTTCAGGAGGCTAAACAGTGTTTCCACGGTGGAGGCTTATCCCATGCCACGTACGGATGATCTAATAGAAACACTAGGGAAAGCCAGATACATATCCACATTGGATTTAACCAAGGGATATTGGCAGGTGCCGCTACATGAGGACGCTGCCTTGAAGTCTGCCTTTTCCACCCCTAGGGGGCACTACCAGTTCACAGTGTTGCCATTTGGGCTCTCGAATGCTCCAGGAGGCTTTCAGAAACTAATGGACCGGGTTTTAGAGGGATTGGGGGCTTTTTCGTGTGTTTACCTGGACAATGTGGCGGTGTTTAGTGACACCTGGGAGCAGCACTTAGAACATCTAACTCAGGTGCTGGGGCGGCTACGGGAGGCCGGGCTAACCGTGAAGGCCTCCAAGTGCCAATTTGGAAAGGGGGAAGTAACGTATCTAGGACATCGGGTAGGGCAGGGAGCGTTAAAGCCCCTGGAGGCCAAAGTGGAGGCAGTCCAACAGTGGCCTGTCCCGCAAACGAAAAGGCAGGTCCAGTCCTTCTTGGGGCTAGCGGGCTACTATCACAGATTCGTTCCCAACTTTAGCCAGCTAGTGGCCCCTCTGACTGCTCTGTGTAGGAAGAGGCAGCCGGTGAGGGTACAGTGGACAGAAGTTTGCCAGTGGGCATTCAAAGGGTTAAAAGAAAAACTAAAGCGGGCTCCAATTCTCCGGGTGCCCGATTTCAATCGGCCGTTCGTGGTGCAAACGGACGCTTCCGAAGCAGGGTTGGGGGCGGTGCTGCTTCAGGAAGAAGAGGGAGGGCAGCTTCAGCCAGTCGCGTTCATTAGCAAGAAATTGCTGCCGCGAGAAAGGGCCTTGGCTACCATCGAAAAGGAATGTTTGGCCATTGTATGGGCAGTGGGGAAATTACGCCCGTACCTGTGGGGGAGGCCATTCCAAATACAAACCGACCATTCCCCGCTGTGCTGGCTATCCCGGGTGAAAAATACCAACCAAAAGTTGTTAAGATGGAGCTTGGCGTTGCAGGACTATGATTTTACCATTTCCCATATCAAGGGCAAAGAAAATGTCGTGGCGGATGGGTGGTCCCGAAGCTTTGGGCGAGAGGGAGAGGGGAGGTGTGAAAAACCCCTGCCCCTGTGTGGGCGCAAAAAAGAAAATAAACGGAAAAAGGGGTCAATGTGTAAACTGGGGAATGACAATGGGAGGTAGGATGGAAGTTTCTAGAAATTCCATCTTAAGGGGGGAGGTGTAAGGGTAAGGCGAGGGTTAAACTGGACCTTGGGGCTGGCATGTCTTTTAATTTATGAATTTTATGGTTCCATAGGAAGGGAGATAAGAACCAGGGGGAGAAGACTGGAGCCAAGCTGATTGTAACTGTCCGCTTGTCCTTGAGTGATTAACCATCCGGGCGGAGGTGTGAAGACGCTCCACGCATCAAAGCTGAAGGGAGGGGGAAGGAGTGAAAAAGAATAGTATAAAGATATCTCTGTGAAGGGAACAGGGGGGTCGTCGGCTGAGATCGGTCTGGGGTGACGTATGAATTGTAGTTGTAGTTTTTAGCTTGCTTGCTCTGGGTTCTTACACTGTTATGCATACTTTTATAGTTTTATTCTGCTAATCCCATGTATTCCTACCCTTTTCCTAATAAATGGTCTTAAACCTCATTTTGTGTGAGCCGTGAGTGTCTGTGCCTGGGGATCCGTGCTAAATCCAGTCAAGAAGCCAGCTGGTTGCTGGGCGCTCTTCCTTTACAGTAGTTCTTTTTCCCTTCAATGATTTTGACAATGATCCCATGTCTCCAATAGTGATGGCAGTAGTCTGTGGTTGGTCCACGGCGTTGCCACTGCTGTGAACCTCTACATCAGTGGTTCCCATACTTTTACAGGTAACCGCCCCCTTGGTTCCACACACTCATGCCCAGTGCCCCCTACCCTACACTATAAAAATCATTATTCAGAATAGCAGTTTTCAATGATCCACTAAGGAAGAGAATAACAATAAAATTCAAAACAGTAACAATTAATTGAATATTTATTCAAAATCCAATTACTTTTTTTAGTTTATTCAATTAAACATAATTGATAAACTTGATCCATCAATTATCCGGAGCTGTGCTGCCAACAAGACTCTCCTCAATCCACACATGTATTAATACCGTTTAAGAAGAGTCCTTTTAACGGTGAATTGAAATGTTTCAAAAGCACCAAAATGCTAATGAAGAGACATACCCTGTTTGGTGTGCTCTGCCACACCGGCTGCAAACAGAGGCTTTCGCTCTCTTTTCCCTCCCTCCCTTGGCAAGCCTGGGGCAGGTGCTTCCCATTTAAAGGGGCTGCGCTCCTCTGGATTCTGCTGGTCTGGGCGCCTGGGCTGAGTGAGAATAAAAAAGGGGCCGTGTTGTACGTGGCCCCTTTAAATGGGAAGCACCCACCACAGGCTTGCCGAGGGAGGGAGGGAAAAGAGAGTGAATGCCTGTTTTACAGCTGGCGTGGTGGGGCACACCAAGCAGGGTATGTCTCTTCATTAGCATTTCGGTGCTTTTGAAACATTTAAATTCACCGTTAAAAGGACTCTTCTTAAATGGTATTAATACATGTGTGGATTCTTCCCCTATATGGCTTGGGACCAAACTACCTTCTCCCATAAAATTGTCCCTGAGTTTTAAGACCTTCTGGAGAGGCGCTTCTCAGAAAAGACCACCTCGAATGCTGCCCCTTTGCCTCTTAGCGCCTCCTGCCGCCCCCTTGCCTCTTAATGCCCCCCTATGCAATCCCACCGCCCCCAAGGGGGTGGTACTGCCCACTTTGCGAACCTCTGCATTGTCCTGGTTGCTGCAATGTCCCCTTCTCCCAGAGCAAATGGAACTATGGATGCCATCGTCTTGAAGCTCAACATGTGCTGCAGAACTGCCCTTGGTATCTTGTCCATCTCTAGTGACAGGTTTTACATGATGTAACTTGACAATGACCCATCCTGTGAGGCACTGCTGTCCCTTCCTTTCAGCCATTACTGAACGTGAACACACACACCCCAAAAGCATAAAGAGAATTATAAAGTCTGGGTGCCAAAACGACCAAAAAGGCAAAAGAAACAATCACAGAATGCAATTATGGCCTTGCACTTCTGCCACCAGATTTTGTTCCACCACTTTGTTGGCTCCAGTGGGGGAACTTTAAAATTGTTTTGGAAACCTGGAACATCGTCCTTTAGCAACATTCTCTTTGAACTGGGGGTTATATGTCTGCAACGTGCTCTAAAGTCTGACCTTTTCCTTAAACCAGGCTTGTATTGGGATAAGCAAACAAAAAATTAACAGCTAAACGCATCTTATTTTGTGTCCTTACACAAAAGCTTCCAGGATTCTCACTTTACCTACATCAGAGTCCTCCTCAACTGAACCACTCTTAAATTGCCTCTTTGCTGCAGGAGGTCAGAGGAAATGGAGACTCGTCAACCTTTTTCGGTCTCCCTCGTCCTGTCTGCTCAGGAACTGACTCAAAAGCCATTCTCACAGCATTGGTTCAGCGGTTTCTCATTGGATTCTTCCTCTGTGGTGTACTTTTTGTAACATGGTGGTTTTCAAATCAGCAATGGTATACCCTGGAATGTTGAAGTGTTCACTCACAGGCCTCTGGGTTCTGCTTTGTCTTATGACTGATTTGTGTCCATTTATTCTTCTTGTGCAGAGGTTGACCTGTTTGTCCTATGTAAAGTGCAGAGGGGCATTACTGGCAAATGATGGCATATACTACGTTGGAGGATGCAGGTGAAAGAGCCCTTGATGGTGTGACTGATGTTGTTGGGTCCTGTGACAGAGTTGCCTGAATAGACGTGGGGGCAGAGTTGGCACTTGGGTCTATTGCAGGGTCTGGTCCCTCTGTCTGTGTCTCTGTCCTGTGTACTAGGGTGACCGTATGTCTGGTTTCCCTCGGACAAGTCCGGAAATGGGGGGTAATGTTGCTGGTTAACATCTACTTCAGGTTGGGAGGTTGTCTGTAGGGCAGGACTGCTCTGCCTCCCAAGGCTTGTGACAGTGGTGTGTTTCTCTTGGTCTGTCATCCTTCCTGGGTACCCGTACGGCCCTGTCAATCTGTCTTTAAATTTAAGGCACTACTAGTGTTGGTGATCATCTGTCCAATTGTGAAAGAGAAATAACGTGTTTGGCTTCGGTGGTCATAGAATCATAGAATAGCAGAGTTGGAAGGGGCCTACAAGGCCATCGAGTCCAACCCCCTGCTCAATGCAGGAATCCACCCTAAAGCATCCCTGACAGGTGGTTGTCCAGCTGCCTCTTGAAGGCCTCTAGTGTGGGAGAGCCCACAACCTCCCTAGGTCACGGGTTCCATTGTCGTACTGCTCTAACAGTCAGGAAGTTTTTCCTGAT
This sequence comes from Elgaria multicarinata webbii, assembly GCF_023053635.1. Taxonomy (NCBI): domain Eukaryota; kingdom Metazoa; phylum Chordata; class Lepidosauria; order Squamata; family Anguidae; genus Elgaria; species Elgaria multicarinata. Next base: position 8,246,440 of record NC_086193.1, on the reverse strand, counting down.
GTCCAGCTGGAATCTGGCTTCCTTTAACTTGAGCCCGTTATTCCGTGTCCTGCACTCTGGGAGGATCGAGAAGAGATCCTGGCCCTCCTCTGTGTGACAACCTTTTAAGTATTTGAAGAGTGCGATCATGTCTGATAGGGCATTTTTGCAGTTGGAAAATTTGCTTTTAAAAAACTCTGCTGGACACCAACTCAAAACACTGGGAAGGGGGGGTGTCCTTTAAAGTCCCTTTAAATCTCTTGCATGGCCCTGACCTGGCTGAGGAGATCGCCACCAGCAGCCCTGTTCCAGCTCAGGCAGAAAGGCCCTTTTCAGTGGTGGCCCTAAAGTTTAGAACTCCTTCTTGAGGGCCGCCCTTGTTATCATCCTACAAGTGCCAAAACGGCCCCCATTCACTCAGGCCTTTTGTAGCTAAATGGACTTTCCCGGTTGTGTTTTGTTCTTTGGGTCTCAGGTTGGGCCCCCTAGATGTGTTAGCCAGTGGTCATGCGGGCTGGGAATGAGAGTTATAGTCCAACACATCTGGAGGGCACCAGGTTGGGGAAAGCTGACCTAACCGCTGCTTTGGGTGTTATTTATGTACAACTGAGACCTGCAACCAAATGTTGCAGTGCAAAGCACTTCTGTTTAGGATACTCCATCCCATTCACTCCTGTTTTGTTTTGATTGTCCCCACACACACACAAAGCATCCTGCAGCCACCAAGCTCACTTGGTCCTCCTCAGCCTGACCCTGGGGGGAGGGGGTGTCCTTGTCCATAAAGACTTTTTTTCCATTTCTGCAAACCTTGGACTTTCCTTGAGCCTGCCAATCACTTCCCTTCCATGTGCAGTTGCTGCTTCCTTGGCTACATTAGGAACAGCCTGCTACACCTCTGAATGTGGGGCAGAGAGGGAGGAAGACTAGGCTGCTTTCATTACCCAGAGCTTTTTATGAGATAGTTAAAAGTTGCCTTGAATGACAACTACACGAGAAAAGTGGCATACAATCCGAAGGAATTAATAAAAAAAATAAAGTACACACAGTGGCTTTTGGAATTGCGGTTGCTTATGATTGGGCCATCTCAAAAGGTCAGGAATATCCATAAAAACCTGTGTGTGTCTGTCTGTCCCTCCCCCATTTTCTGGACATTCCCCTCCCCTGTTGATTGAAATATTTACATTTGGATTACTATGTTAAGATTGCTTTTAATATGTTCTTTAAAACTTTTTTTCTGTCACTGCAGGGTTTATTCAAATCCAAATTTTGTATTTTCTGTGGAATTTATCTTTTTTTTAATTTAGAATCATAGAGTAGCAGAGTTGGAAGGGGCCTACAAGGCCATCGAGTCCAACCCCCTGCTCAATGCAGGAATCGACCCTAAAACATCCCTGACAGATGGTTGTCCAGCTGCCTCTTGAAGGCCTCTAGTGTGGGAGAGCCCACCACCTCCCTAGGTAACTGATTCCATTGTCGTACTGCTCTAACAGTCAGGAAGTTTTTCCTGATGTCCAGCTGGAATCTGGCTTCCTTTAACTTGAGCCCGTTATTCCGTGTCCTGCACTCTGGGAGGATCGAGAAGAGATCCCGGCCCTCCTCTGTGTGACAACCTTTTAAGTATTTGAAGGGTGCTATCATGTCTCCCCTCAATCTCCTCTTCTCCAGGCTAAACATGCCCAGTTCTTTCAGTCTCTCTTCATAGGGCTTTGTTTCCAGACCCCTGATCATCCTGGTTGCCCTCCTCTGAACACGCTCCAGCTTGTCTGCATCCTTCTTGAATTGTGGAGCCCAGAACATCATAGTGTCATCTGATAAGAAAGGTTTCTTGCTGCCTAGGTGTGCATACACACATGGTTTTACACCACGCTTTAATCAGAAGCGAGCACCCACAACCATCCACAATATATAACATTATTTTAGAGATATGAGCCAACTTTTGTCTTTTTGTAGTAGCACAATTTTTCTTCTTCTTTAAAGAAACCCATTAAAAAAAAACATTTGCAACCATTTGATCCGACGTTGAAGGGTTTCAAATACAGGCCAGGTACACTGTGGACCAGGGCCTTGAGTCTCCAGATGTTGTTGGGACTACAAATCCCGTCAATCCTAATGATCAGCCATACTGGTGATGGAGTTGTAGTCCAACAACTTCTGGAGTCCCAAGGTTGGGAGCCACTGCTCTAGACAACACTCCACACACAATGGCATCTGCACAAGGTCATTTGCCATAAAGAGCAATCGATTATAGCAGTTTAGGGGCGATGAGTATCTAAATGGAACCCCCGTGTAGAGGTGCAGTCTATCTGAGATGCTGGGGATGGACAAAGGGGGAGGGTGGTTGCCTTTGTGCCCTGCTTGTGGGCCTCCACTCTAGGGAACAGGATGCTGAGTAGACTTGCTGATTTCATGGAATCATAGAATAGCACAGTTGGAAGGGGCCTATAAGGCCATCAAGTCCAACACTCTACTTAATGCAGGAATCCACCCTAAAGCATCCCTGACAGATGGTTGTCCAGCTGCCTCTTGAAGGCCTCTAGTGTGGGAGAGCCCACCACCTCCCTAGGTCACTGGTTCCCTTGTCGTACTGCTCTAACAGTCAGGAAGTTTTTCCTGATGTCCAGCCGGAATCTGGCTTCCTGTAATTTGAGCCCATTATTCCGTGTCCTGCACTCTGGGAGGATCGAGAAGAGATCCTCTGCAAGCCAGTTCTTACATGAATGTGGGTGTCATCTTTTTTTACAATTTGAAGCAGTCAACTTCTCCATCCACTCCAAGGCACAGACAGTGTGGTGTAGTGGTTAGGCTGCCAGACGGAGGAGATCTGGGTTCAAATTCCTACTCAGAGCTTGGGAATCTCGCAGTCTTCCAGCCTACCTTTCCTTTGTGGGGTTGTTGTAAGGCAAAAATGGAAACATGGGCAGGGTTTGACTATGTATACTACTCCTTGGAAGAAGCATGCGATTAAAAAAATAAGAGTAAAAAAATAAAATAAAAACTCAATGATTTGACATTATCTGATTATTAATCCTACATGGTTACTCATTGGCAACTGTTTATTCCATTTTTTTAAAAAAAATCTTCTTGTTTGTCTTCCTAAGGATAAGAGAAGAAGAGCAGTGAAATTCCACCGTCGCCACCCTCTGAGTCATTGAGTCATGGCAACTCTTCTTGTTTTATTCCTCCTGCATTGCATCCTGCATTTTTAAAGCTCATCTGTATAACCCTGAGGACTAGGAACTTTTAAAATTAAAGCTAGCTGTTTAATTCTAGATTTGAGAAGGATTTGCAAACGGCTGTTCACCTGCAGAAAACATTGGAATGGAACCTAGTTCTCCTTCAACTGAATCTATCCGACTGCTCCTTTCTGTACTTCCAGGTTTTGAATTCGGTCACCGGGCCTCTGACTCCGAGTATCAACAGATCTCCAGAGCTTCCCACCCACTTTCATTAGAGTTTGCCCAACCCTTGTGCTAATGCATGTTCTTGCCCTCGGGGAAACTCACCTAACCGGTTCAAAGTGCAGGAAGGAGAGAGAGGGAAGTCATTAGGCATGCTAATTAAAAAGGAAGATCTCCCTTTTCCCTTTCTTCAGTGGGGGAGTGGAGAGAAAGAGACATTAGCTGCAGTGGGGGCTCCAGCAGGGGAGGCAGTGGGCCCTGCAAGACCACCGGCATTTTCCCGACCATACCTGATGTTGGTACTGATGTCAGTGCAGCCCATTCCTTGAAGTGTTGATTTTCTACTTGCGAGGAATTCTCAGTACCCGCCCCACCCAAAACGTACAGAAAGCAAAGCTTTTGAAAAAGTGCCCCATGACATTCTGATTAACAAACTAGCTAAAACTGGGCTAGATGGAACAACTATTAGGTGGATCCACAGTTGGCTATGGAATCAGACTCAAAGAGTGCTTATCAGTGGTATCTTCTCAGACTGGGGGAAGGTAACGAGTGGGGTACTGCTGGGCTCAGTCCTGGGCCCAGTGCTCTTCAACATTTTTTATTAATGATTTGGACGAGGAGGTGCAGGGAACGCTTATCAAATTTGCAGACGACACCAAATTGGGTGGGATAGCTAATACCCTGGAAGACAGAAACAAACTTCAAAGGGATCTTGATAGGCTGGAGTGCTGGGCTGAAAACAACAGGATGATCGGGGTCTGGAAACAAAGCCCTATGAGGAGAGACTGAAAGAACTGGGCATGTTTAGCCTGGAGAAGAGAAGATGGAGGGGAGACATGAGGGCACTCTTCAAATACTTAAAAGGTTGTCACACAAAGGAGGGCCAGGATCTTTTCTCTATCCTCCCAGAGTGCAGGACACAGAATAATAGGCTCAAGTTACAGGAAGCCAGATTCCGGCTGGACATCAGGAATAACCTCCTGACTGTAAGAGCAGTACGACAATGGAACCAATGACCTAGGGAGGTTGTGGGCTCTCCCCCCCCAGAGGCCTTCAAGAGGCAGCTGGACAACCACCCGTCAGGGATGCTTTTAGGCGGATTCATGCATTGAGCAGGGGGTTGGACTCAAAGGCCTTATAGGCCCCTTCCAACTCTACTATTCTATGAGTCTATAATAGGGTGAATTGTTATGGTCTACTCAGTCACCCCATTCTGCTACAGGTGCAAACTGCTTTAGGAGCAGAGGAAAGTGACTTACTCCATGACAGACCATCGGCGTCTCTAGCTTAGTACTGTCTCCACTGACTGGCTGCAACTCTCCAGAGTTTCAGAAAAAAGGGATGCTGGGATCGGACCTGGAACCTTTTGCAGGCACTACTGATTTATGGCTGTTCCTGCTGGCTGCAGCCACATTTTGCTGCAGCCAGCAGGACGTAACTCCTTAACTCAGGTAGCAATCCTACACACACTGATGTGGAGGAAAGCCCTGTTAAACTCAGGGAGTCTTTACATTAAATGGAAATTGTGTTGCTTACCCAGAGTGTTTCTGCTTCCTGCTTTCTGACATGATTGTTATGGGCTGCATTACATGGGTGGAGAGGGGTGACCACGTGGTTCGATTGAATAATTCCCCTTCGTTCAGTTCCATTGAGACAGCGACATCTAACGGTAGAATAGGCCACTTTTTCAGGATATGATCACTTTAAAAAGACCGTATTCTCCCTTATGAGCCTGCCCGTGCTTTAAGATCTTCTGGAGAAGCCCTTCTTTCAGTCCCACCATCTTCACAGGTGCGTTTAGTAGGAACATGGGAGAGGGCCTTCTCGGTGGCTGCTCCAGTGCTTTGGAACTCTCTTCCCGGGGAAGCTAGACTGGCTCCCTCCTTGATGGGCTTTTGGAAGCAGGCTAAAACTTGTTTGTTCCAGCAGGCCTTTGGAGAGTAATTTGGTCCTCCATCTATGTTAATGACTTATAATTTTGTTGTGTATTTTAAACTTTTTTTTATTTTTACATTTCTTTTCCTAGGTTTTAAAATGTATGTTTTAAACTTTGTAAGACCGCCTTGAGACCCAGTATTGGGCAAAAGGTGGGATACTACTACTACTACTAATAATAATAATGGTTCTTTTCATGGAGGAATTTCCAAGAGATATCATGGGAAACGTCCTGGTCGTTGGCGACATCATTTAAAAGTCCTGCAAACTTTTGTGGGTAGCCAATCACAAGCGTACAATAAATCGCTCGTTCAGAGGAGACCTCCAAGAAGACATGCATAGAATTGTGCTAGTTGTCATGTGTGGCGCAAAAGGAGTGCTTCCTTTCGTCTGCCCCAAACCTACCATCCATTGGCCCCCAAAGATATGTACATCTCTTCACTCTTGCACATAGAAAATATTTGGTTTCCCTCCTGCCTGAAAGTGACCCTAAACAAAAGCTCTTTTCCCCCTAACATGGCATTCTCCAACATGGCATCGTCCAGATGTGTGTTGGACTACAGTCCCTATTATCCCTGTGTGTGTGTGTGATACACACACTAGAAAAAGAGAGAAATCCTAATTTACAGGCCATTTTAGGCTGTCATTTGCATCCTAATCTGCAACCAAGCTAAAAATAGAGACACCCAAAAGGGAAGCCAGACCCAAACGAGGGACTCTGTCGTCACTGTCCACCTGTGGTTACACCAGATTTAGGTGTGTGGCGACTTGGAGAGGAGGCGAATCCTGCGACGGAGGTGGACGCTGCTGGAAATTAAGACCTTGGAGCTCTTTTTTAAGGGCACTTTTTTAAAATTACGGAGTTGTTCATGGCTATTCTCAGCCTTTCTCCATTTCCTACGGGGCGGAGAGGGTCATTTGATTGTTTGGGAGAGCTAAAAAAGAAGATAAAATAAAAGCATCCTGACCCTTAACAGAGTCTTTCTTATGTCTCTTTAATGGGATGCAGGGAAAAAAACAGAAACAAAATAAGCATTTAAACATAGATGGTTATGTTGCAGTGGAGGAGGAAATGGAAAGATTTTTAAAATACAGGCCAGATGGTAAATTAAGCTAAGGGAGCCCACAGTACGCTCAAAAAGAAATGGAAGAGGGGAGGAGTGTCAAACTGGGTTCACACTTAAGCTTTTTTTAAAAAAAAACTGGAGTAAGAACGGGGCGGGGAAAGGACATTTTGAAGGCACAATTACAAACAATTCCAACAAGGAAAAAAGATAGAAGACAACAGAAGAAACCAATGCGGCTCCACAAAAAGCTTAGAGATGACCTGAAAAGAAAAAATATACATATACGAAATGGAAGGGATGTCAGGGTATAAGAGAAGAGTACAGACAGGTAGCACAGAAGTGCCGGAATGGCGTCAGGAAGGCTAAAGCTGAGAGTGAGCTGAGATTAGCGAGGGATGCTAAAAGCAACAAAAGGGCTTTCTTCAGATACGTGAGTAGTAAAAGACGGAGGAAAGAAATGGTGGTTCAACTGCTTAATGAGGATGGCAAATTGATAACGAATGATAAAGAAAAGCCAGAAATGCTCAATTCCTACTTTGGCTCTGTCTTCGCCCAAAAGCAGGATTATGACACACACACACCGAAAAAGTAAAGTACAAGCTGAAGGGGAAGGATTGCAGTTTGAGATTGATAAACAAATGTTCAAGGAACACCTACTTTCTTTGAACAAGTTCAAATCTCCAGGGCCTGGTGAACTGCATCCTAGAGTAATGAAGGAGCTAGCAGAAGAACTCTCAGAACCACTGTCTATTATCTTTGCGAAATCATGGAAGACGAGAGAAGTGCTGGATGACTGGAGGAAGGCTAATGTTGTCCCTATCTTCAAAAAGGAGGAACCTGAGAACCATCCATCCCTGGGAAAATTTTTGGAGCAGATTATAAAGAAGGCAATCTGCAAGCACCTTGAAAACAATGAAGTGATTACAAGAAGCCAGCATGGATTTGTCAAGAACAAACCCTGCCAGACTAATCTGATCTCATTCCTCACTTGTGGACTGCGGGAATGCTGTGGAAACAATATATCTTGACGTTAGCAAGGCTTTTGACAAAGCACCACATGACGTTCTGATTAACAAACTAGCTAAAAGTGGGCTAGATGGAACAACTATTAGGTGGATCCACAGCTGGCTACAGAATCGGACTCAAAGAGTGCTTATTAATGGAACCTTCTCAAACTGGGGAGAGGCAACGAGTGGGGTACCGCAGGGCTCAGTCCTGGGCCCAGTGCTCTTCAACATTTTTATTAATGACTTGGATAAGGAGGTGCAGGGAACACTTATCAAATTTGCAGATGACGCAAAATTGGGTGGGATACCCTGGAAGATAGAAGTGAACTTGATAGGTTGGAGCGCTGGGCTGAAAACAACAGAATGAAATTTAATAGGGATAAATGCCAAGTTCTACACCTAGGAAAAAGAAACCAAATGCACAGTTACAACACTTGGCTAAGCAATACTACAAGCGAGAAGGATCTTGGAATTGTTGTAGATCACAAGCTGAATATGAGACAACAGTGTGATGTAGCTGCAAAAAAAGCAAATGCTATTTTAGGATGCATTCATAGAAGTATAGCTTCCAAATCATGTGAAGTACTGGTTCCCCTCTATTTGGCACGGGTTAGGCCTCATCTTGAGTATTGTGTTCAGTTCTGGGCACCACACTTAAAGAAGGACACAGACAAGCTGGAGCGTGTTCAGAGGAGGGCAACAAGGATGAACAGGGGTCTGGAAACAAAGCCCTATGAGGAGAGACTGAAACAACTGGGCATGTTTAGCTTGGAGAAGAGAAGATTGAGGGGAGACATGATAGCACTCTTCAAATACTTGCAAGGTTGTCACGTAGAGGAGGTCCAGGATCTCTTCATCACAGAGTGCAGGGCACGGAATCACAGGCTCAAGTTACAGGAAGCCAGATTCCGGCTGGACATCAGGAAAAACTTCCTGACTGTTAGAGCAAGATGACAATGGAACCAGTGACCTAGGGAGGTGGTGGGCTCTCACACTAGAGGCCTTCAAGAGGCAGCTGGACAGCCATCTGTCAGGGATGCTTTAAAGTGGATTCCTGCACTGAGCAGGGGGTTGGACTCGATATCCTTATAGGGCCCTTCCAACTCTACTATTCTATGACTCTATGAAAGGACCCAACCAATGGGCCATATAGTCCCACATTCCTTTCTAAGAGCAGTCAAAGAGGTCTCTCTGGAAAGTTGCTCAAGCCAACATTCAGAACTATACTGCCCCTGTATAAGTAGCCTCATCATTTAGTCAGGGCTGATGTTCCAAAAGGCACAGTCTCAAAATTAAAGCCCCGCAGTACTAAGGAACCACTTGCCCGGGTAGCCAGCATGAAAACACAGCTCTGAAGCTGCAGTCGAGACTTAACTGTCATTATGCAGCTTCTGTTGACCTCTCATCCCCAGCTAGGAAATGGGAGTACAGGCCCACCTCACAAGGCTGTTGAGAGGGATTTTAATTATTTTTAAGGCTTTAGATCAGAGGTGGCAATTTTAAATTAACTGGAATTAAAGCGGAGGTGGCTAGCATCTGTATATGTAGGGGACACACTGAGCGTCATCAGACGGGGAAATCGGGTTTCCAGAAGGAGCAGGAGACGATGGTGTTGTGTAAAGGATGCGCAAAAGACTGTGTGTGTGTGTGTGTGTGTGTGTGTGTGTGTGTGTGTGTGTGTGTGTGCAATAAAACGGTCGTCTGGTGATGCTCTATAATCTCCCCAATCCCATCAAGGCTGGTCAAGGTCTACTGGTGTCATGACTGGGAGGAGGGCTGGGGACAGTTGGTTACACGTCCCCATTCGGCCATGGGCCAGCTGCTCTTTCAGCCAAACCTACCTCACAGGGTTGTTGTAAGTATAAAACAAACTCCCAAGAATTAACTTGGGAGTTAATTGCTCAAAGATCCCTTCTGGAGGGAAGCTGCCTTTGACAAACTCAAATGAGATTTGTCTGGCACAACATAAGCAAAAAGGGGAGAGAGAGAGAGAGAGAGCGCGCGCTGCCCCAGGGATCTTACAGTCTAAATATTGACAGGAAGGGAGGAGGGCTGGGAATGGACAAACCACCTCCCCATGGGTCGGAGGATGAGGTACAGGTGGGCCTGAGCCCTAACACACTAAACCACTCCTCTGAGGCCCCAGTTTTCTCAGCACCCACCAAACCCTATTTCACAGCAATCTCAGCTGCTGGTAGGAAAACGTGTTTACTTTAGAAAAGGGGAAGGGATTTCTAGCATAGGTGTGGAATCATTTTGTTAGTGGGAACATTACTTATTCGGCAGTTTAGAAATATAATAAATAAAAAGAGCAACTTTTTTAAAAAATTGAATAGAATTTGACAGGGCCAAATTAAATTGCTGCGTGGGGCCACACCTGGCAAGCAGGCAGCCTAGTGGCCGACCCTGGCCTAAAGGATAAGGAACAGGCAGCTGGGACTTTAGACTGTCCCTCCCGTAATAGTTCAGGCATAAACAAGTTCTTAAAGTGAGGCAACTTCCACTCGCTTTAAAAAAAAGAAAGAAATCACATGACAGAGGGAAGGGGCTGTAAACATTACTCAATCCAGGTGGAATTTCTTCATTCCATACCTGCCCAGCCAAAGTACTTCTAACTGCTATTAAGAGCAAAGCCACATGGGAATTGCAAAAGCAGCCTATGGCAACCCTCTCAGCCGCAGCACAAAATAAACCCCACCCGGACGCAGGACTGGTCCCTTTAGACCACATATGGCCCAAACCCAGATAATATGACTTAAACCTTTTCCCTTAAGAGTAAGTGGGGAGATTCAGGGACGCAGTCTGCTCCCTGTAGTTGGAGTCCAAAATATCTGGAGGGCACCAGGCCGGAAAAGGGCTGTGTGTCAGCAAAGAGCAAACTGGGCTGACAGCAACTTAGGCTCACTTACTTGGGAGTAAATCACTCAGCGGGGCTTTCTTATGAACTGACATGCTTAGCATCAAGCTGGTCAAACAGATTTTATTAATTTGTCAAATAACTTTATATCTGACTAAAGCAAGAGTTTTGAATTAGGGCGAGGAAGGACATAGTCCTGGTGTTTTTAAGCTGAGGCAGGAGTATATCATAGGGGCTAGCATCTTAGAAGAAGCATCCCCTTCTGCATGAGAAGAGAGGATGCTTCTTCTCAGGCTGTGCTTGTCAGGTGCAGTTTTTACAAAGATTTACATTCAAAACCTCTTTTTAAAAGCCTGTCTTTTAGCTTCTTTAATATAGATCTACGTAGCACTATTAGGCATGCTTACTTGGAAGTAAGTCCCGTTACTTTCTATGGAGCACCTTTATCCTCTGCCCTGGCAGGTAAGTGCAATTAAAGATTTCAGCCTTAATATTATTACTAATTACTAGAATTTGTATCTCACCCTTTCTCAAAGGAGTTTGGGGTGGCAGACCTCCTTCAAACCCCCACAAATTAACTTCACAACAACCCTAAGATTTATTTATTTATTACTGCGAGCTGCCTTGGAAAATCTTGTTATTTTGAAAAGCACCATTTAAGTCTCTAAAATAAAGAAAATTAGCAAGGAGGCCGGTCACTTGGAAGTAAGGTGACCTGTACATGGTCACCCAGCAGAGATCTTCAACCCCCTCCCCACCATATTTCTTTCTGGGTGCAAAACCTGGTAAAACTGAGCAATCCTCTAGTCCTCATGGCTGTGCGTGTGGTGTAGGCAAAGTTGGTAAGAGGCTAATAAAGACATCCAGTAACGGGAGCAGGAATTTACGAAGTTCTGCTGGATCAGACCAAGGGTCCATCACATCCCGCATTCTGTTCACACACGGTGGCCAACCAGCTGCCCATAGAAAACCCGCAAGCAAGAGACGAGTGCAACAGCACCCTCCTGCCCATGTTCCCCAGCAACTGGTGTACAGAGGCATACTGCCTCTGATAGTGGTGGTGGCATATAGCCATAGAGCATATAGCTTCCATTTCTGCATAATTTTTGGCTTCTCCCCATAAGTAGGGAATGCAGAATAAATTATACTAAGAAAGCACATGTGCACAGAACAGCTGTATGCAAATTTCCACAATCCATACAGGTCACAGAATATTTTATCATGTTATCGCACAGATATGTATTTCCTTATAGCGTCCACTAATCTCTCCTTCAGCCAGCTCTGCTCCCCCACTTCCACCGACTCCATCGCTCAGAGAAACAAAACAGAAAAACCACACGCACAAGTGGACAGTCGGGTTCCAAATAAAGACCGTGTCCCGATGCAGGACGAAACACACACGTGCACCTTTAATGGATCGGTCGAAGGTATTCTAAGCCCAGAGCACTCAAATGGCCCACACATCCGGCAAGTATTTATAGAACCACACGCCCTGACTTTCCCTGTGCACTCAACTTTCAGGAATATCTTTATTTGACCCAACATTCAATTTTGCCCAAGGAGGACAACAGAACCTACGACGAACCCTGCTGCGTCAGAAGAAAACCCATCTTATCCCAGTATCTTACAGCAACCCACATGGCCCACCCTCCGCACCTGGGTTGGAGATATGCCACTACTACAACTCCCATTATCCTGACCATCATACATGCTGGCTAGGGCTCATGGCAGCTGTAGTCCAAAGACATCTAGAAGGCACCAGGACACCTTCCCCTGCTCAAATTATACCGCTAAAATGAAGAAAACGTGGGGTAACGGGGGGGTGTGTGTGTGTGTGTTCATGTCTGTGTGAGTTCCGTACTGTTCGGTTACTCAAAACAAATTCCTGGGCGCAGAATTCTTTAATTCTAAGGAACAAAACAGGCAGTACTTAAATCTGTATGTAGAAGGATGGTCTTTTTTTCCTTACATTTTTACTCTAAAGTAAATGCAGGGGACCTGATCTGGACCGGACCCTAGCATGGGGTGGGGAGGGGGCTTCGAAGATTCAGCGGAGGGGGGGAACTGTGCCTACTCTAGAGTAAAAATGGAAGGGGGAAAGGAGTAGCTGCTAGATATGGACTTAAAGAAATGTCTGTTTTGGAGTTCTAGTAAAAAGCAAAACAGAACTCACAAGCCTGAAATCTGCTAACCAATGGCCTGCTCTAATATATTTAGGTAGCAAGACCGAAAAAGGCCCAACATTCCCCAGCTAGAAGCTATTCCAATCTAGTAGTTAGTGGGTTACAAAGCAACTAGCTGAGCCTCAAAGAACAGCAATACCAAAGCAGAGGGCCCAATCCATACAGCATCAATAAGCCAACGGGCAAACATCCATTAAGGCTGACATAAATTCACCCACTCTTCTCCTTCCCCCAACCAACGGACCTAACCTATAGTCCATATCTACTCCCACGGACTCCGGTGGGGTTTACTTCCAAGGAAGTGTGTTTAGGCCTGCAGCACAATCCTACACATTTAATAGGGATAAATGCCAAGTTCTACATTTAGGAAATAGAAACCAAATGCACAGTTACAAGATGGGGGATACTTGGCTCAGCAATACTACAAATGAGAAGAATCTTGGAATTGTTGTAGATCACAAGCTGAATATGAGCCAACAGTGCGATATGGCTGCAAGAAAGGCAAATGCTATTTTGGGCTGCATTAATAGAAGTATAGCTTCCAAATCGCGTGAGGTACTGGTTCCTCTCTATTCAGCCCTGATTAGGCCTCATCTAGAGTATTGCGTCCAGTTCTGGGCTCCACAATTCAAGAAGGACGCAGACAAGCTGGAGCGTGTTCAGAGGAGGGCAACCAGGAGGATCAAGGGTCTGGAAACAAAGCCCTATGAAGAGAGACTGAAAGAACTGGGCATGTTTAGCCTGGAGAAGAGAAGATTGAGGGGAGACATGACAGCACTCTTCAAATACTTAAAAGGTTGTCACACAGAGGAGGGTCAGGATCTCTTCTCGATCCTCCCAGAGTGCAGGACACGGAATAATGGGCTCAAGTTAAAGGAAGCCAGATTCCAGTTGGACATCAGGAAAAACTTCCTGACTGTTAGAGCAGTACGACAATGGAACCAGTTATCTAGGGAGGTGGTGGGCTCTCCCACCCTAGAAGCCTTCAAGAGGCAGCTGAACAACCATCTGTCAGGGATGCTTCAGGGTGGACTCCTGCACTGAGCAGGGGGTTGGACTCGATGGCCTTGTAGGCCCCTTCCAACTCTGCTATTCTATGATTCAATGATACACATGTCTATTGACTTTAATGGGACTTACTCTCAAACACATGTGCCCAAGATTGCAGGCCTGGTTGAAAAAACTTTAATGGGATAAGGGGAGTGCTTTGTTTTATTTTTATTATTTATTTTTATTTATTTTATTACATTTATATACCACCCCATAGCTGAAGCTCTCCGGGTGGTTTACAAAAGTTTAAAACGATCAACATTAAAACAAATATACAAAAAATTTAAACCGTCAAAAGCATAAAAACCATTATCGATATTTGTTCTTGCTATGCCCGTTGCTTTTGTATTTGTTTGTTTTTCTGTGCTGATGTGTATATTTTATATTATTGTACATTTGTTTCTTACTTACACTCTTTTATATTATTTGGAAGGAAATAGCTATTTTAGTAACATCCGTGTTTAAGGAAATATAAAAGGTGCAATTCTATGCATGTTTAGACAGAAAAAAGTCCTACATTGCCTTTGCTGGCTGGGGAATGCTGATAGTTTTAGAACTTTTTCCCTGTCTAAATGTGCCTAAAGTACTATTCAGATGATCTGTCAACCAGCATTTTAAGGGTGTGGAAATAAATGCTTATAACAGCCACCTTGAGCAAAAAGCAGCAGGGCTGGCGAGTGTGAGAGTGTGTGTGTGTGTGTGTGTTTGTGTGTGTGTGAGTATTTTGAGCACCATAAACCCACAGTTTTCTGGAGGGCAAAGGTAGCTGATAGCCAACTTCCCATAGGAACAAAGTTTTCCTTGCTTCTAATACCAAAGTCAGGTGGCGGAGTGCCTATCACGTTGGAAGTGAAACTGGGCCATCCAGAATAAGGGAGTGGTTTTCACACACTTTGGGCATGTGTGTGTCCCTAGACAGATGTGTACAAATAGGAAAATTAACATAGGTATACTTTTTAAAACAAACAACCCCAAAAATTGGTTGACAAAAAGGTTAGAAGGAACCAGAAACTGAGAAGACTGTTATGAGTCTATTGATTAAATCTATGACTGGGAGACAGAATGTGAGTGAATCACTTGTGGGGTGGGGAGCGAGAAAACGGAGGGGGTGGAGAAAGGGAATTGGCCTGCTTAAGCCCCTCAGATGTTGTTGAGACACCAGTTCCCATCAGCCCCAGCATAGCCAAGGATTATGGCAGTTATAGTCTGCCAACGTCTGGAAGGCCACAAGTCTATACAGCAACTTGTTTGTTGCAGTTCAAACCTATGCTTGTTAAAAACTTCAATTCATTGCTAACAGTGGGTGTGTAAGCCCTGGAGTGGCGTGGGGTGCGTGTCCTAGCATACACAAAACCTCAGAGTGGCAAAACACCACCTTTCCGAAGCCATCTGTTGAATGCATGTCGAACTTGTTAGGCCTTGGTCCCTGGGGATGCTGGGAATTGTAGTTCAACACATTGAGAGGGCACCAGGTTGGAGAATCCAGGCATAAAGCACAATCCTATGTATATTCAGACAAATGTCATAGGGCTTTTTTTCTGTCTAAGCACGCACGGGACTGTGCCCATAACTGACTTACGGAAGACAGTGGTAACAGCACTTAGCCAAGTTGTTGAAAAATAAAGAGGAAAAAAAAAGAATTATACCTATCTTACTACAGTTGGCCATGACAGCTCAACCTCCACTCATCAAGGTAGTCTATCTTTGAATATCAGATGCTGGGGACAGGAATTGCTATCATTATGTCCTTAAGAATTTCAAGCAACTACCCCGCCCCCTTCGCTCAGTAACACACCCATACACAATTCCTCTAGACTTTTGTGAAAGTTTTGAGAGAGAGAGAGAGAGAGAGAGAGAGAGAGAGAGAGAGAGAGAGAGAGAGAGAGAGAGAGGGCCCTGCATTAGAGACACTAAATTTAAATACTGCTCTACCCAAATCAACAAAGTATTCTGTGTTAAATAAATACAAGCTTTAGTGCTAAAAAAACCCCCACAACACCTTAGTTTTGCAACTGCTTGATGTATCTTGTACACACGCTAGCTTTGATTTCCTAGAGCAAGCACGGACATTGTTTTTTAATCACTTCCAATTCGTTCAAATCCCATCCTTGCTACCGATTTACTGAGCAGCCTTGATCAAGTCAACTCTTCTGCCGCATCAGTGCCAAATCCATCCACACCGCCAGGAATAAACACCCATTTGCCCCCCACAAACCTCCTACGGACGATAAAATGCAATACAGATTTGAATGGCCCTTTTTTGTTGTTGCAAATATTTGATTGTGGACGACACCAACGACATTCAAAACTCTTTGTTATAGGCTGGAGTCCTGAGTTCCAATCCAGAAACCTCACAGGACACTGAGGGGAAAGTGACTTAACTTTTGGAAACACTTGTCCAAATGTTGAAATTCTAATAGTAATAGGCCAAAAGCACCCTAATATGTAGTGGAACATTTATTTGGGGAGCCTGCATTTATCATTTTTAAAAAATAATAATCTGCTCACTTTTGACCCCTTCCTACAAACACCCCCCCCCCCCCATATCCAGGTTTGAAACTTTCCTAATTCTCTTCCCCTAGTGCTACAGTGGAAAGGCCACAAGCCAAAATTGGAATAACAGCTACAAGCGTGAGCCAAAACGATCCCGGTTCAAAACACGCTGGACTCCTAGTTCTATCAGCCTCAGTTCCTCACCTGCAACATCTGGGTTAATCATACTGGCCTCCCTTATAGGGTTGTTGTAAATTTTACTGAGATCGCTTAAGCAAAGCACTCTGAATACCCTGTCAGTACTATACCAGTGTTTCACATTGGAAGGATTATTTCTTGGAAGGGAGTCTAATTGAAAACATTCAGGACTTACTCCCAAGCATCGGGTTCGAATCTCCCCAGTACAAGGGAACTCATTCAGTTGAGGGCATGGGGTGAGATGAGAAATTGCTGGAGAAACCGAAATAAACAGGTAACAAGATGGTCAGCACAGGGCTGCTTGGCTTGTTCCTGGGGGTGGGGGTGGGGGCAATTCTCCCCCAGCTGGTAGCAATAAAGGCAAGGAGGCGGAGCCTGTGGCAGCAAATAATGAGATGACGTATAAGTCTTGGAAGGAGCGTAAATTACTAAAGTATGGGCTTTCAGTAAAGGGGTTGGATATAATGGATTCCCTCCCTCCCCCCTCCCCCCCCCCCGCTCGTAATCAGAAGGCTGGCCAACTTTAAGCCGGAGAAAAGAAGTTGCTGACCAAATAGTTCCGGTCCTCCACCCCACCCCAGCCATCTGCAATGCCCCCAAATAATTAGCTACACCATATACACCACGCGCCCCAGTGAAAGCAAGTGTGTGTGGGGGGGGAGGGGGTGTTGGTTGGTTTGGGGGCAGAAAAAGGATCAATTCCTAACGCATCCCCACCCCAAACAAGGAATTGGGCTGCCGGAGTAACAGCAAGCATTCTCAGAAGGGGGTTGGGGGCTGGGGGTGCCCCGGCAGATGAGTGGTCCTGGGGTGGCGGCATCCCCTGTCCAGTACCCCAGGCGTTAAGGGAGAGCTGAACTGGGGGCAGGCTGCGTAATTTGGACGGGTGCCTTTGGGAGAATGGTGGGGGTGCCCCTTTTCTCCCCATGGAGTGGGGGCGGTAAGAGGGCACTAAAGTGTGGGGCGCCCCCCTCCCCGGCCGAAATACACTTCCCCCACAGCTGGGAGGAGGGGAGCGGGGGGGGGGGGATCTCCTTACCAACCACCAGGCAGAGAACGTCGAGCGAGACGAAGATCCTGGTGCGCTCCATCGCGCCGCGGCCGCGGGTTGTGCGCTCCGGCGCAGGCAGCAGCTCACATCGCGCGCGCCAGCGAGCCGGGCACCGCGGCAGGAGGAGGCGGCGACCCTGGGCGTTAAAGCCCGACGGGAGGGAAGCCGGGAGGCGGAGCTGCTGGGATCGGAGGCGGGCGGGAAGCCGAGGGGCCGGGCTCGCCTTGCAAGCGGGCTGCGGGCCTGCCCTGCCCTGCCCTGCCCCGCCCCGCCTTCCAGTTCACGCCGCCCGTATCTCCGAGCATGTGCAGAGTGCCTTTCCCTTCCGACAAGAAGCGCCTTAAAATCAATGCAAGACAAGGCAGTATTCTTCAAGCCTAGGCGGCCTGCCTGCCTTCCTTTCTTTCCCCCTCATCCAGAACGAAGTTTCTCTTTCTTTTTCTTTCTTTGTTTCAAAAAGAACTTAAGGGCGAAGTGCTTTTGAGCATGTGAAGAATATACCCTACCTTTCAAAGTGAGGAAGCAGTTTTTTAGGGAAGGACAGGGCGCTTTAGAACATAAGCAGAGTCCGCTACCCCTGCCCCGACTTTTTTCTTCTTCCTTCCTTCCTTCAAAGGATCTAAGGGCAAGGCGCTTCTAAGCATGTGTACAGTGCCATTCTCTTCCAATGGGAGGAAAAAGCTTTGTTTGTATATATATATTTATTACATTTATATCCCACCCTTTTTCCTCCAAGGAACCCAATGCGACATATATAATCCTCCCCCTCCTCCTCACAACAACCCTGTGAGGTAGGTTGGACTGAGAGGCTGTGACTGGCCCAGTCACCCAGTGGGTTTCCATGACCGAGGGGGGACTAGAACCCAGGTCTCCCGACTCCCACTGACATCAATGTAAGGACAGTGTACCTTGAGACATAGGCAGGATTTTTTTCCTCCTGGGCAGGCATCTTTCTTTCTTTCTTTCTTTCTTTTTAAAAAGGCCCTGAGGGTAAAGTGCTTGTGAGCGTAGGCCCTAATGGGCCTGTTCAGACAACATGCTAAGCCATGGTTAGGCCACTAACCCTTTTGCAGCAAATGGTTAGTGAGCGTGTTTTTAAACTGTAGTTAAGTAGCTCCCATGGTTAGGAATGGTTCACACAACACACTAAGTCAAGGTTCACACAACATGGTAAGCCATGACGTTTAGCTCAAAATGCTTAACCGTCATGGTTTAGCGTGTTGTCTGAACAAGGTCACTGTTTCTAATAGGATGCCGCTTAAAACACACACGCTAGCATGGAGAGAATGCCTTTAATACCAACCTTTGATAACATCTCCCCCCCACACACACAATTCTGTTTACCTGAGTGGAAGAAAGCCCTACCATCAACAACAAAATCAAGGGCAAAATGTTTCTGAGCATGTGTAGAAATGCTTTTCCATTCCAGGGGCGAATTTTAAAGCAAATTGCTTTGAAAATCATGTCAAAGCCTGAGTAACTCTGAGCATGTGCAAAATGCAGCCTTGACAGGTGCCATCTTTTTAAACAACATCTCGTTTTCTAGAAACTGGGAAATAAGCAGAGGGGAGGAGAAGTGATTGAACACACAAGCTGTTCCCCATTTATGCCCATCTGTTTCTGGCAGCTGGAAATTTTAATCAGACCAGCTGTCACCGTGACTCCAGCACTGTGGAGCATGCACAGAGTGCCTTTCCCTTCTGACACTGGGCTCATCAGCAGGGCTTACTCTTAAGTTAGCATGCGCAGGATCGCAGCCTGTGGAGAACGAAGCATCCCCAATCCTGTGCTGTGCACTCTGTTACTTTGTTGTTCCACTTTCAAATCCTTCCATTCCAGGTGACCAGGAAAAAAGTCGGTTTGCGCTCGCACGGAACACAGGTCCGTGGTTAATTGTCCATAGCAGCCTCTCATGTGCACAGGCCCAGCCAAATTATAAGCACGGAGTGTCCTAAAACAGGATCTACTAGAATCCTGGGATCCAGTAAAAGACCTATACTGAGAATTAAAGGATTTTGAGCCCAGGAATTTGTTTTGGTTCCCGGAACGGAGAGAAGATCACAGCCCTTGCACACAAAAATCCACCCCTGGTTACCCCAGGCTTTCTCCAGTTCAGCAGTATAATTTAAGCCAGGAGGAGAGTCATTTTGTTACTGCTCTTAGTAAACAATTGGGAGTCAGACATCCTTGCCTATCTAATTTAGGGCAGGCAGGCAGGGCCAGGGGTGTGGGATGGAAGCCCTTTCGTTGCTGCTATTGTTATACCAATGGGAGTCAGGAACTCTTGAGATCTGGTGCAAATCACCCAGACGTCTACCGGTAGACCCACCTCTCTCTTCTTCCCACCTCAGGGCCTAAAAACGCTCTGCAAGCCAACAGCCCATCCTCCCCTCTGCAAAGTTTAGCAATATGGGTGGGTGTTTTGTTGTTGGGGCAAGTTTGCTTTGTCTCATTTGTTTCAAGAAATTAAACAGCAAGATCAGATTGAATTGGAAAAACCCGGCACGCAGGACTGTTTACAGATCCATTTGCTGTTTTGGCTTTAAGCAGGAAAAACTCCTTTAGTTTGTTTTAAATTGTCCTTGCTTGCAAGATTTCTCCAGCCAATAAATGTATTTCATCACAAAGGGATGTGTTAGATTTAGCTGGGCTGGGCTCCCAGGCTGTTTATCCAGCCCAGGGTGTAGTTAAACAAACAGAATAGGCCTTTATTTCTTTTTGCAAGTGATGGCTGGCAGATTGCATGGGTATGTGAACCAAGTTGTAGGCCTTTCTATGCCTAGAATAGCCCCAAGTGGGAGGTAATGAGTTTAGAATGGTCCCAGGTCTTCTGGATACCACCAAATCTTTCCTCACGGACATTGAGGAATTCTGTGAAACCCAAATCGCTATCATTTATGTGTGGGGGCATGAACATGTGGACAAGCTTTAACATGGAAGGATGTGCTGGTTTGTTTTTGAAAAACACACTGGGTGGAAAACACGCACACCTCTGTTAGTCAAGACGGATGCCACGTTAGATAGATTTCTCTGGATTTCCTGGGAAAAATATGGAAGATGAGAGAGAAATGGAGCAAGGACGCCCTCCAGCGTCGAAAATATAGAATTGCAAGAATGAAAACTGGGATAGGAGCTACTAGAAATGTAAACTGGTTTGACTCTGGATTGGACTGCAAATTTATTATTATTATTATTATTATTATTATTATTATTATTATTATTTATTTATTTATTTATATAGCACCATCAATGTACATGGTGCTGTACAGAGTAAAACAGTCTTTCTGAATGTTTTCTGTTCCAGATAACAGAACAATGTGTGAAATGATACACCAATATGCTAAAACTGATACACCATTTGACACAGTCCAATCCAGACTCATGCCAGTTTACATTTACATGTAAACAGGTTTGGATTCAGAATGAATCATAGAATCATAGAATAGCAGAGTTGGAAGGGGCCTACAAGGCCATCGAGTCCAACCCCCTGCTCAATGCAGGAACCCACCCTAAAGCATCCCTGACAGATGGTTGTCCAGCTGCCTCTTGAAGGCCTCTAGTGTGGGAGAGCCCACAACCTCCCTAGGTAGCTGATTCCATTGTCGCACTGCTCTAACAGTCAGGAAGTTTTTCCTGATGTCCAGCCGGAATCTGGCTTCCTTTAACTTGAGCCCGTTATTCCGTGTCCTGCACTCTGGGAGGATCGAGAAGAGATCCTGGCCCTCCTCTGTGTGACAACCTTTTAAGTATTTGAAGACTGCTATCATGTCTCCCCTCAATCTTCTCTTCTCCAGGCTAAACATGCCCAGTTCTTTCAGTCTCTCTTCATAGGGCTTTGTTTCTAGACCTCTGATCATCCTGGTTGCCCTCTTCTGAACACGCTCCAGCTTGTCTGCGTCCTTCTTGAATTGTGTAGCCCAGAACTGGACGCAATACTCTAGATGAGGCCTAACCAGGGCCGAATAGAGAGGAACCAGTACCTCACGTGATTTGGAAGCTATACTTCTATTAATGCAGCCCAAAATAGCATTTGCCTTTCTTACAGCCATATCGCACTGTTGGCTCATATTCAGCTTGCGATCTACAACAATTCCAAGATCTTTCTCGTTTGTAGTATTGCTGAGCCAAGTGTCCCCCATCTTGTAACTGTGCATTTGGTTTCTATTCCCTAAATGTAGAACTTGGCATTTATCCCTATTAAATTTCATTCTGTTGTTTTCAGCCCAGCACTCCAGCCTATCAAGATCACTTTGAAGTTTGTTTCTGTCTTCCAGGGTATTAGCTATCCCACCCAATTTTGTGTCATCTGCAAATTTGATCAGCGTTCCCTGCACCTCCTCGTCCAAATCATTAATAAAAATGTTGAAGAGCACTGGGCCCAGGACTGAGCCCTGCGGCACCCTACTCGTTGCCTCTCCCCAGTTTGAGAAGGTTCCATTGATAAGTACTCTTTGAGTCCGATTCTGTAGCCAACTGTGAATCCACCTAATAGTTGTTCCATCTAGCCCACTTTTAGCTAGTTTGTTAATCAGAATGTCATGTGGTACTTTGTCAAAAGCTTTGCTGAAATCAAGTTATATGACGTCCACAGCATTCCCACAGTCCACAAGGGAGGTTATCCTATCAAAAAATGAGATCAAATTAGTCTGACAGGATTTGTTCCTGACAAATCCATGTTGGCTTCTAGTAATCACTGCATTGATTTCAAGGTGTTTACAGATTGACTTCTTTATAATCTGCTCCAGAATTTTCCCAGGGACGGATGTCAGACTGACTGGTCTGTAGTTCCCAGGTTCCTCCTTTTTGCCCTTTTTGAAGATAGGGACAACGTTAGCCCTCCTCCAGTCATCCGGCACCTCACCCGTCTTCCATGATTTTGCAAAGATAATAGACAAAGGTTCTGAGAGTTCTTCCGCTAGCTCCTTCATTACTCTTGGACGCAGTTCATCGGGCCCTGGAGATTTGAACTCATTCAAGGAAATTAGGTGTTCTTTGACCATTTGTTTATCAATCTCAAACTGCAATCCTGCCCCCTCAACTTCTGCTTCACTTTTTCCAGGGGGGTCATAGACCCGCTTTTGGGAGAAGACCGAGGCAAAGTAGGAATTGAGCACTTCAGCCTTTTCTTTGTCGTCTGTTATCAATTTGCCATCCTCATTAAGCAGTTGAACCACCATTTCTTTCCTCTGTCTTTTACTACTCACGTATCTGAAGAAACCCTTTTTATTGCTTTTAGCATCCCTCGCTAATCTCAGCTCATTCACAGCTTTAGCCTTCCTGACGCCATTTCGGCACTTCTGCGCCACTTGTCTGTACTCTTCTTTTGTAGCCTGGCCTTCCTTCCACTTCCTATATGTATCCCTTTTTGTTTTCAGGTCATCAATAAGCTTTTTGTGGAGCCACATTGGTCTCCTCTGTTGTCTTCTATCTTTTCTCCTTGTTGGAATTGTTTGTAACTGTGCCTTTAAAATTTCATTTTTTAGATACTCCCACCCATCCTGCACTCCTTTTCTCTTTAGGCTCCCTTGCCACGGGACCTTACTTATTATAGTTCTGAGTTTATTAAAATCAGCTTTCCTAAAATCCAGAGTACGTGTATGGCTACGCTCGACTTTTGTCTCCTTCATAATCATGAATTCAAGTATGACGTGTTCAGTGTACTGTCAGTGTAATGTAGTTTGGTGAGATCCTTTGTTAGTGATCCCCCAAAGTCCTTTATAGATAAACAATTCTCAGAGTTCCTTTATACTTATTATTTACATTTCTTCCAAGGAGCTTCAAGCATCATCATCATGCTTTATGAGAGGTGCTTTAGAATGGGGGAAAAGTCAGAAAAACCACAAAGGATCAACATTCTGTGAAAGGGATTGTTGCAATACTGGAGGGCTGGGATTTGGCCCACAGGCCTGAAGTCAGCCTTCATCAACCTAGTGCTCTCCAGGTGTATTGAACTACAACTCCCAGAACCCCCAGTCCAACACATCTGCAGGGCCCTGCTTTGTACTGCTGTGTGTGTGTGGGGGGTATATACTGTTATCATAAGCTCCTACAAAATTTACCGTTACACCACAGACTATCACCCCATCACTCATCTCCATTGTCTTTCCTCCTCTGTTGCTCTGTTACGAACACAATGAATTTAAATTTGCCTTTCTCTTCCGCCCTCCGAACTCTACTTCCTATTGTTTTGCTGTGTGTTGCTTCAACAACAAGGCGGTGAGATCTTTCAGGATTTCCCACTAAGCACACACAGGCCTACGACTTCTTCAGCGCCTCTTTAAACTCAAGGCCAGAAGCCTTTGCTCACGTCTCAGTCAAGGGACATCTCAATTCTTTCTTTGATTTCCCAGCATAGTTGTCTCATTCCTTTGTTTTTTCTTTCTTTCTTTCTATTTATTTATTTATTTATTTATTACATTTTTATACCATCCAATAGCCGAAGTGAACAGAGTGCTGGACTAAATGGACCCTTGGTCTGATCCAGTATCAGGGCAGTTCTTATGTTCTGAAGGAGGAGAAGGAGAAGGATTGCACCATTTCCAGCTTGTTCATCCCTGGCCAATGGCTGGTTGGCCACTGTGCAAACAGAGTGCTGGACTAGATGGACCCTTGGTCTGATCCAGCATCAGGGCTCTTCTGATGTTCTTAAAGAAGTGGTAATTGCTGAGGCTGCTAACCTTGCTTTAGAGCTGGCTCTTGCTGAAACAAGGATGATAAAGGAGCAAACACAGGTATCTGGAAAGGCCAAACAGTTAAACGGACAGTTGAATGACCTGATGTTAAAACAAGTTTCAGAGCTGGCTCATTGTATCAGAAGAGCAAATAAAGGGGATAAGAGCCAAAATGAGTCAGTTGACAGGGGTAGTTTACCAATTGAGGGCCAATTGTTTAAGATAATGAAGGATATAGAATGCATCAAATCTGTCCCAATGTAATGAACTCCTAACAATACTTGTGGAATTGCAAAAAAAAAAAAAAAAAAGGGGGGGGGGCTGGCCCAGAATATAGAGAGGAAAGTCTAGGAAGGAAGCCACAAAAACTCTCACTACATCAAACGAAATGGAGGTGACCAGGAAGAAGGGCGGAAATAAAACAAAGGAGTAAAAACATCAAAAATACAAAAGGGTGTTTCCTATAAGAAAATGAACTTTAAGAATCTTTCTAAAATTTTGGACAAAAATACTGTGCAGAAAACCGAACTGAAGTCTAAGAAATCTAAGAACAAGTTAAAGAAAAATGACAGTGTCAAACCCTTTTCAGAAAATATAGCCAGCCTTGTTCCACAGACCCCACATCACATCTTGGTCCAACACCAGGAAGAGGAAATGCCAGATTTATGTGTACCAGCACCACAGGAAACAAAATTGTGGCTAAAGAATTCAGGAAATGCTGTGAGCTGGAACTTAGTATTGATTCACCAAAAGTTGGTCCTGTCCAACTATCCAAAACCCAAAGGACTCTTATCTCAATCGGGACACTTTAAATTGATGTCTACCTCAAGTTGCTGCCTACCACAAGACCTTTCTTCTGCATCTTCTCTGAGTAAATTGAAGTAGAAGTTTTCCCATGTTGATGCTGGAATAGGTATATCAAAAGAGAATTTTACCTCTCTGACTCCACCATCTGATCATCCATTAAGCCCAAAAGGAAGTATTCCAGCTTCAGTTGTATCTTCTGAATTAGAGAATGAATTTGATCCCTGGGTTTTTGTCAATGGAGCTGTTTTCTTGGATGGACGAAAATGAAATATTGGGGTGTATCACACAAACTGGACTTCTTTCTACAATCGGAAAATCAATTCATTGTTCAAAGGGTTGCAGTGTTTGCGGCTAAAGCTGCACGGTGCAGAGAAAAGTTCCTCTATTCACCTGACACGCTTTCTGTAAAGGGCCATCGTAACTCAGAGATTGGAACATTTCAAAATTGCACCTTGACAATATTTTAACTCTTCTTTTAGCCTTTTAATTGCAGTGTTTTATGGTTGTATAAGCTGCATTTGGTTTAATCTTATCCATCTTCTTAATGTTTTATGTGTTGATTTGAAATTGTGATCTGTGTTCAAAATATGGAAGCCTTTTACTGGTTTAATCACTGATTTTGTTTTTATCTTGCAATGGTCCTTGGACCCAAGCAATAAAGTACTGATGGTATGAGAGCTAGTAATAGTACAGAAGGTTTATCTCATGCTTTCAAGTACTGGAAGCCCCTTGTTGAGATTATTTTGTTGCAATCCTTACAATGGCTTTGTAAGGCAGGCCTGTATTATTTCATTGCTACAAGTGCAGTGAAGGAGCTGAGGCTGAGAAACTGAACGGCTTGACAAAGACCACTTTGTGAGTTTGCAGCAGAGGTGACATTCGAACCAGGGACTGAAGAAGGATTTCCCAGTGGGACTGTCTGTAGGCAAAATGGGTGCTCTGCCACGCAGGAGTAGCACTTCTACACCAAGTAGGATATAACACCTTGAAAGTGGTTTGAAAACGGTATATGGAATGTGTCCTGGGCCCCAATAGTTGTCAATACCCTTATAAATCATTATAAAGCAATAGCGTAGGTCCTGTTGAGTCTGTTCCTACTAGGTTATATTCTAGAACAGAACTGACACACTCCGTTATTTTTAGAGGAAGAGGTTTCATCCAAAGAACCCTAGAAACTGTAATTCAGTGCTGGGAATTAGAGAACCATATGTCTGTGGCATAGCCCTCTCTCACCAATTTTTTCATTTGGTTCCTCTTTCAGATCTACCCCACCCAGGGCCGGTGCTACCATTGAGGCCACTCAGGCAGCTGCCTAGTGCGCCAAGGTAAGGGG
Organism: Elgaria multicarinata webbii; assembly: GCF_023053635.1. Taxonomy (NCBI): domain Eukaryota; kingdom Metazoa; phylum Chordata; class Lepidosauria; order Squamata; family Anguidae; genus Elgaria; species Elgaria multicarinata. The sequence goes on along the minus strand of NC_086193.1, from coordinate 8,220,411 downwards.
GGCGCTGAATGCCGCACCCGGAAGCCGCTCTACCACAGCGGCTCTGAGAGGGCGGCTTCCGGGTATGCCATTCCAAAGCCACCCGCCTGCCCCAGCGTCCTGGCTTCGCTCCGGTTGGGTGGGCACCCAGCCGAAGTGAAGACAGAATGCGGGGGGCAGCGGCTGGCTTTGGAACAGCATGCCCGGAAGTCGCTCTCCCAGAGCGGCTTCCGGCTGGGTGCGCCGTTCTGAAGCCGCCGCCCCACCCCAGCATCCTGGCTTTGCTTCGGCTGGGCAGGCTAGATGGCACCCTGTGCCTAGGTACGCTGGGGTGGGGGTGGATGGAAGCAGTTCAACTGCCTAGGGCGCAAAATAGTCTGGCACCGGCCCTGACCCCACCCCCCAGTTTATCATAAGCTTTCCACCCCTCACACACACACCCGATCCACAAGCATGCAAACACACCCAGGGACATTTTTTAATGGAAAGAAATAATACAATAAATTACCAAGACCAGACGAGGTGGAAGAGAACAGGAAGGAAGGCGTAAGGAAAAGTCAGGAAAGAAGGAGTGGAGTTAAAGAATGGGGGAATAACAGAAATCTTTAATATACTCTTAATAAAAGCTCGTAAAGATTGAAAGGAAGCAGTATTCATTTGTTACTTTGTATTTATTTATTTAATGATTATTCAGTACTCCAGTGGAGTCGCATTTCCCGGCATACATCACTCTGGGGCACTGTGGGGAAATTTAAAATTTCCCAGAATGCCCTGGGACGACGCTACATCTAGACATCACAGGTAATTAAAATGGCAGCTCCAGGAAGTCCAACAAGCAGGGCTCAGGCATCATCAGTGGATGTGTTAAGGCCCCAGAAGCTGTTTGAGACCCCCTGGGCTGGCCCCCAGATCTATCCCCACAGCGCAAAATGCGTCCAGCGGCACAAACTGTAAGCATAAACTCTGAGCCCAAACAAACATTATTTAAATCTGTGTCTTGCAGCTATGTCCCCTGCCCCTATATTTTTACTCTTGAGTAGGCAAGTGGCCCCAATTCAGATCTTCAAAGCCTCCTACTGTGGTCTCAATCCAGACTGGGCCCCCAGCACCTACTCTAGAGCAGCTGCTAGACACAAATATAAAATAATGCCTGTTTTGGCCCGCTGCTAAAACCCATGCACCTCTCTCTTTCATGCAGGGCAGGGTCTCAGAGTGGATGTTCTCAGTGAGAACAGAGCAAAAGCAAACAAGCAGTTTTGTGACTGAGAAGAAACGACAACTTAAGACCACCATCCTATGTACACTGATGCAAAAGTAAGTCCCACTATGATGCACTGAGCTTACTCCCAGGTAAGTGTGTACATGATTGCAGTCTAAACATAGTTCAGGATTTCAGTATCACTGAACAAGCACTGATGGAGATTCAAGTTCCAGAGGAAATCCACTCTACACAAAGGACAGGTTGCCTACCAGTGCTGCCTCCAGTGAGAATGTATACAGAACTTTCTTAAAACACAGCTATTTCTACAGCACACTGCCTTGAGGGAGCCATGCAGGCACAGAGAAACTGGGACTGGGGGCAGAATTTAACACTTTTGTGTTTTGTTTTTTTAAAATAACCACACCACCACCACCACCAAACTCCTAGTCCAGAGCTTTCCAAACTTTTCATGTTGGTGACACACTTTTCAGACATATCTCATTTCCCGACACAGTAATTCAGTTCTATCAAAAAACTGGACCCATGGAATTTCTCGAATTTAGGTGCATTTTAGGTGCAGCCGCATCACTGGAAGTGACGCAGAATCAGCTGTTTCGACCCGATTATGCATACTGCGCATGCGCAGTCCCTGTATGATCCCTCGACCGCGGTGTGCATACACGGATACGACGGAAGGGGAATATACTAGTGCACCATACTAATCGGCACCTTTGCTGCATAAAAATGCATGCAAGTTGGTATTGATTATTTCACAGAGACTCAGAGGTTTCTCGTTACATTCGTGCGACACACCTACACACTGCAGCTGACACACTAACATGTCGCGACACCCAGTTTGGAAAGCTCTGTCCTAGTCCTTATGAATGCAAAGACAGGCTTGAAAAGGGAATGCCGGATCTACACTACTGTTTTAAAGCTCTTTAAAGCGCTTTATAACAGTTTTGACAACTGTATCTGGAGCGTGTCCTGGGCCCCAACAGTTGTCAAAACTGTTATAAAGCACTTTAAAGCAGTAGTGTAGATCCTGCCCTGGAGAAATTCAGGTGGCAGAAGTAATGGGCTCAAGTTAAAGGAAGTCAGATTCTTGACTGTTAGAGCAGTACGACAATGGAATCAGTGACCTAGGGAGATTGTGGGCTCTCCCACACTAGAGGCCTTCAAGAGGCAGCTGGACAGCCATCCGTCAGGGATGCTTTAGGGTGGATTCCTGCATTGAGCAGGGGGTTGGACTCGATGGCCTTGTAGGCCCCTTCCAACTCTGCTATTCTATGATTCTATGAAATGGTCTTTGCAGGATTTCCAGTAGTCAGTGGTAGTTTCAACACCCTGACTTGCTCTTGGCCACTCACCCAGATAAGGAGCGTCATCTGCAAAATTGGCAAATTATATGCAAATGTGCTTGACTGGCATAATTTCCACACAATGCAAATTCATCATTTAGAGCCGCCTTCACCTGTCTGGAACCGTCCAGATATTCGGGGTACAACTACCAGCATACCTGACCATTGACCATGTTTGCCTGGGGCTGATGGGAGTTGAAGTCCAAAACACCTGGAGATCACCAAGTGGGGGAAATAGGGTGGATACATGGCTCTAGTTGTAATTAGAATCCATGTTGTTTTTCAAAAGCCTTTTTTAAAACAACAACACAAAAAAGCAGAATATTTAGGTAGTCGTTTCAGAGTTCTCCCCTTTTCCTCACTATGGACTAGAAAACCTATAGTTGAAATAGGAGCTTTTTCTGCAAAAGCAGAACGTATCGATGGTAAGCAAAATGCTCATTTCTCATCCTTTCAGAGATAAGCTCTGAGGAGCTGTCAGTAAAAAGCAGAGGCATCAGGCTTTGCCAGTCAGATTTGATTCATGGGACACAGCATTCCTCTTTGTTATGTTGGATTTCAGCTTCATTGAGTTGAATGTAAGCAGTCCAAAAGCTCAGTATGCTAGGTGGAAGCTAAGCACTTTGCAAGGTCTTAGTTCTGAGCTATTTAGCAGCCCGTGTTAATGAATAATATCTTAAAACTTTCAAAACAGGTGAGGTCCTGCAAAGCGAAGCTCCTCTAAGATCTTTGCAAGACCTTAGCTCATTTGCAAGTTAGTTTTCAGGTAATTTTGCAGTACCTGAGCAGCTAGCCTGCTCAGATCAAAGGTCTTTACAAAGATCTTGTGAAAGGTGTTATTTTTTCCCCTGGAGGGGCTTGCATGGGCTTTCAACCGCATGGAGGCCTCCCTCCACTGCTACCAGACTGACCAGGAGTGGAAATTCACCTGTGGATTCAAGCGCTCTGTTGCTTGACCCATTATCTATCCGGGCCTCGTAGGTCAAATTTTGAAGCCAAACCCCTGAGCCAAACTGGGACACAGGACAGGTGTTTGCAGGATCTGGGCACTTCGAAATGGACCACAAATGGCGAGGGCTTCTCCATGGCTCTCCCGGAGCACAGCTCTTTTGGACCACCACTACCCTTGTGTATTCCACCTCGTTCCACGAGGCCTCGCCTTTCTGGGGCTGCTCTCCACATTCCCGTGTGGTAGTCCAGCTTCCTACGCCAGTGCTGGTCTTCTGCAACGTGCTGGAAACCTCAACCAACCACTGATTCCTCAGGAACGTTTTTGGTTCCGGGTCCTCCTGCCGAGACGGTAGGACTCTCAAAAGGCCACCGATGGCCACGCCCAGGTACCCGTGGCTGCGCTCCTCAGTGCAACGAGGGGAGAAATCCTGAAGTTTGGGGGAGGAGAGAGAAGGAAAGCAAGTCGATGTTTTAGGGTGTGTCTGCACCAGCTATCCCGTGCATATTCCCACCCACGTTGGACATCAACATTGCCTTTCCCTGCATTTCTGATGTTGAGAGGAGAGTGACATTGCTTATTTGGCCAAAACAGCACCATCTATGCACAAGAGGGAGGGATCAGAAGGCTTGGGAGAATCTCTGGGTTTGCACAAGTACAAATACCACCTCACGCCAGTCCTTTTCCAGCTTCATTGTGCTGGTATTAACCTTTAAAGCCCTAAAAGGCTTGGGGCCAGGCTATCTGAAGGAACGCCTCCTCCCATATGCGCCTGCCCTAAGGTCATCCTCAGGGGTCCTTCTCCGTGAGCCCCTGCCAAAGGAAGTGAGGCAGGGGGCTACCAGGAGCAGGGCCTTCTGTGGCACCCCGGCTCCTCCCTAAGGAGGTTCGCCTGGCACCTACACTATATTCTTTTAGATGCCAGGTGAAGACATTTTTTTTTTATTTTCCCAGTATTTTAACAGTCTATGTATTAGTTTTAACTTGGCTGTTTTAAATTTGTATTTCTGCACGGCTGCTGCTTTTATCCTGGTTGTGCTTTTATACTGTATTTTATATCATGTTTTTATACTGTTTGTTTTATACTTTGAATGGTCTTAATTTTTGTGAACCGCCCAGAGAGCTTCGGCTATTGGGTGGTAAAGAAATGCAATGAATAAATAAATAAATAAATAAATAAATAAATAAATAAGCTTTAGAGAAAAGACACTAAGGAGGGGATCGAAATAGCCCAATGACAACTGAGAGTGTTCAGGGCCCAAGGAATGCATATTGACTATTGGGGGAAATAGAATATGCTGAAAAAGGGCATCGCTGGTGACTGGCTGGCCCGTCCTCCTCTTTCACCAGCAAGCACATGCCCCCAACAAAGGATATGGTGCAAGGACAGCAATACACAGGGGCGGAAGAGCACTTTAATCCCACTTGGAAGAAATAAACCGGACTTTCCCTGTTCTAGGAAAACACAAAAAATGAAGCAGAAGAGGTGGGTTGACTGCGGGACAGGCACGGCAGGGTCTGCTGCAAAACCGCAAACCAGGCATGACAAAAGTGTGATAAAACGCTAGTGTGATGGAGCTCTTTGTCCTTGTAGAAGTGCCCAGTAATATGCCATCTCCGTTTCTGTTGTCATTGCAAAACCAGCCCCAACCCCACACCCAAATAGCTTGAACCCACCACCGCTGTCTACTAACCATATGCATTTTGTGAGGCCTCCATGTAGCAAGGTTGCTTTTTGCTGGATCTGGGATTTGTGGCCACAGGTACTTTGGAAACCTGAAAAGTTCAAGATTTGCATTCAAAAGACTCAAACTAAAACAAGTTCATAATTTGGTGCTGTTGCACTCAGGTCCTGCTTGTGGGTTTTCCACGGACAGTTGGTCGGCCACTGTGTGAACAGAATGCTGGAATAGATGGAACCTTGGTCTGATCCAACAGGGCTGACATAAAATTTAATTTTTGGACTGCCATCCATCTATTTACTTTGGGAAGTAAAACAATATAGTCTAACGGAAGCTGTTTCTCTAGCAGTGGTCTCCAACGAATGAGATGTCTATGGAACAGGGCCTCCTTAGTGGTGGCAATAAACTTGCAGAATGCTCTTTCCAAGGACGTCCACTGGGCCTTGATACTGTATACATTCAGATGACAAGCCAAAACCTGTATCTGTGTGATTTTTAAGAAGGTCTTTTGGCTTAATCAGTTTGGCTCACTGAAACGTGGACTTCTAATTTCCCAATTGGGAACACCCTGCTCTGATATTACCCGCTTGCATCCCTGTCTCACTGGGCATGTTTAGGCTGGAGAAGAAAAGATGGAGGGGAGACATGACGGCACTCTTCAAATGCTTGAAAGGTTGTCCCACAGAGGAGGGCCAGGATCTCTTCTCGATCCTCCCAGAGTGCAGGACATGGAATCATGGGCTCAAGTGACAGGAAGCCGGATTCTGGCTGGACATCAGGAAAAACTTCCTGACTGTTAGAGCAGTACGACCATGGAATCAGTTACCTAGGGAGGTTGTGGGCTCTCCCACACTAGAGGCCTTCAAGAGGCAGCTGGACAACCTTCTGTCAGGGATGCTTTAAGGGTGGATTCCTGCACTGAGCAGGGGGTTGGACTCGATGGCCTTGTAGGCCCCTTTCAACTCTACTCTTCTATGATTGTCGCTTTGATGCAGTATTGTTGTCATCTTGTTGCAACCTACTGTGTTGTTTGCTTGTTAGGCTGCAATGCTATAAACGTTTCCCTGAATTCAAGAGGGCTTGCTTTTGAGCAGACACACATGGCATTGCAATGCCATTTTTCTTATTTGGCTGCGAACCACTTTGAGTTATTGCCATATGACAAAGATGAGCAGGGGTGAATCGACTTGTGAAAATGGGAGGAGGAAAGGCAGGGTGCTCTTGAGGGGAAATTTCTGGACTAGAAGAGGAGTTGGGAATCCCAAGATATTGTGTATGTGTGTGAGAGACAGAGAGAGAGAGGCAGACCAAATGACTGTATTTGGCCACATATACACACCTTTCCTCTTACCTGTTCTTCCCTTCCTCTCCTGTTTTCCCAATTGTCTATTTTAGTTTGTAAGCTCCTTGCGGGCAGGGAATTGTCTGTGTTGCCTGCATAACAGCACATCGCCACGCAAGGTACATTTCCCCTGCTCTGCAATGTTCACGCTGGATACTTTAGCGCACAGGTGCAGAACCTCTTTCAGCCCGAGGGCTAAATTAATTTACGAATAAGTTCTTGAGGGTGGTGGGAGGTGCCAAAGGCAGTAGGGCGTGGCCAAAGCACCAGAAATACCAAAGATCCCAACAGATTTTAGCTTAAAGCTCTTCCTGCCATTAAGTAGGCCTCAGAGAGGCATTTCAGCCTTTTAGAATTGGGGGAAGAACCTGCCCAAAAGGTGGGAAACCACAAAATGATGGATGATCAGTGGAAAGGGGTGGGGCCAGGAGAAAAGGGTGGGGCCAGGAGAAGGGGGTGGGGCCATCTGAGGAATTCTGGAGGGCCAGATTGGGCCCACAGGCCTGAGGTTCAACACCCCTGCATTAATGTATAATCATCCTCTCCATTTATTGTGATTTGGTCCAGTACAATTTTATTTGTGGCCTGTTATTATGCTTTTTTGAAGAAGAGACTGCCTTAGGCAGTCTGGGCTACAGTTTCGGAGGCAGGCAAAAACTTTTTGTTTCAGCAGGCTTTGGGAACTATACTGGACCAGTGTTAATGTATTGGATCCCCCCCCCCCTTTTAACCTGTTACAGATTTTTAAAAATATAACATGTTTTTAATTTTACTGCAGGTTTAATTCTATTTTAACTTTTGTAATTTATATTTATATGTTTTAGTTGTGCATGTTTTAATCTTGTAAACTGCCTTGAGTCCTGTACTGGGAAAAAGATGGGAAATAAATAATGATGATGATGCTTTGGTGGTGGAGGCTTTGGTGAAATGTTAGTGTAAAGCCACACAGCAATTTTTGAAATAAAGAAACGGCATGGGGAAAGTGTGGAAGCGATGAAGCTTCAGATCCCCAATCAACAAAGCATCGGGGTTGGTTGCTTTGTATACTACTGAGCCCACCCCCAGAACTGCCAAGCTCCTCCCTGACCTCCTTGCCCCGCCTCTTGTGTCACCCTGTGCCCGCCCCTTCCACACACCTGGCCCGGCCCAGGGGAATTTATTCCTTTTCAAAAAATAAAAAGTTGTCAGCCCTAGAGAATGATCAGGTGGGTGGAGGTGGGATAGGCTGGAGAAAGTAAGACTTAGCGACGTACAACCAACGCCTGCAGAGACAGGCCAGCGATGCAGCGAGGAGGAGGAAGAGGGGGAACCCCAAGCAAAGAACCAAGAGCAATAATTCAGCTTCACCGTAATCTGTAGCAAAAGAGAAAGAGTTTAGGAATCTGGGAGATCAAGGCAAACCAGAAGAGTTTAACTGAAGAGGATTTGAAAAACAAACGCCACCCTCCTCCCATCCATATATCCTAAGCCTTAACATGATGGAAGAGGATTGCCAACTGACCAGAATTAGACACCCTTCTAATAAGAGCTTAGGGAACAGAAACCATGGCCTGGCAATAAACATGATCACCAGGGGAGGGCCGTAGTTTGATGGCAGGTCACCTACTCTGCACGCACATTTCAGGAAAACCCCGGCCTGAAACCCTGAAGAGCCCCTGCCAGCCAGTGCAGAATCCTGAACCAGATGGACTGATGATCTGGTTTACAGCTTCCTATATTCCATGTTTAAATCAGCTCTTTTTGCTGAACCATGAGGACTGGTATCTTATTTTATTTTTAGGCGTCTCCAAAGAGGGCTGTGAAAGGATCCCTTCCAGAGCTGTGGCCAGTCAGAGCCAGCGGTCCTGGACCAATGAGCTGCCTGGGTAGAAAGCTGATTCTGCAAACCAGGAGGCTCTTAAGGCACAAGCACAGCAGATGGCGGTGGACACCATGTCCCTAGCGGCAGGCCTGCCTTTTCCTCACCGTAGATCTTGGTGCGGATGGACAGAACCGGCCCCTCTGTGCTCCCCCCCTCGGTGGCAACCGTGATGGACACCCTCACCGTGGAGCCAGGCGCCAGGCCCTCAATGAGGTAGCGATGCACGGAGCTATCTGGTACCACCACCGCCGCTGGAAAACAAGAAGTGAGGTTATCCCAGCAGCAGCAGCAGCAACCACCGCAAACGGATCTGTGCCCATCCTGAGTGGAAGACGAGCCACAGCGGTGCAACTGCAGTTGGCACATATCCACCTCGTGGCCCCTCTTTCTCCTCTCTGCCTGTAAAAATTGGTGCCAAAGTTTGCCTTTCCAGTTCATGTTACTCTGGAGAGTGACCTAGAGCTTTATCACACCAGCGTTACACTGTGCAATCACTGCGAATTGCATGCATAGGGCTCAGAAGTTTTCCATCTTATAATCTGCTTTGACTGTGAAGTGCTCCCAGGCATCCTGCTTTAATTGCGCTTCTTAACTAAAAGAAGTGCAATATTTTGCTACTAGTTTTCGAGCGTTTCATTTGTTGTTTTCCGAGCGGCCACTGGGGCGCAGGAGCAGGATTTGAAGAAAATTTAAACAAATGCTTACATCTGCATAAGCTTTAAAGATAAAGACATCAAAATTGCCACAGTAATAGATATTAAGGAGAGCTTTAAGCATACCAAATTTGAATCGGATTGGGTCATCCGTTGATTTTTTTATGATTTTTTTTTACATTTCCCCCCTTAAACCCACTTCCTGGTATACAAAGGATCTAGCCGCCCGGTAGCAACAACAACAACGGCGACAGCTTAGCGCTGTAGGGGATAATTCGAGGGAAACAGGTACGTGGGATGAAGCTTGTATACATGATAGGCCTATCCAATGGAATTTTGGAATGTTTTTAGGATGTTTTAAGGATGTTTTAATCATGTATGCAATGTTTTTAATCAGCTTTTATGTGTTTTATATTCGCTGTTGTTTCCCGTCTCGATCCAAGTGGTGAGGCAGGTAAGAATTATTATTATTATTATTATTATTATTATTATTATTATTATTATTATATGTTGCAGACTCACAGATATTGTTCTGAACTGCCCAGAGAGCTTCAACTCTTGAGAAGTATAGAAATAATAATAATAATAATAATAATAATAATAATAATAATAATGGTTCCCAGAGAAAACCAGCAGCATATCATGGACAGATATGGAAAGATAAATTTAGATAATTACAACTAAGTCTGAAACCCTTGATGAACCCCTGTGGATAAATATACGGTTATTAATATATTGATACTCCTGTGATCCCTATTAACTGTAATTAAATTTCCTACGTAATGTATGTGTGTGGTTTTAGTTGGAAAAGCTTATATACTCATTAGTTACATTGAAAACATGTGATTAAAACTCAATAATAATAATAATAATAATAAAAAAATTATATTGAGCTCCCCATGCTAACTACAAATATATCACCAAAGTTCTTTCTCTTGATCATGGTTGCTATTGTAAATGAGCTAAATGCACTCCACATTAAATAATAATAATAATAATAATAATAATAATAATAATAATAATAATAATAATAGAAAAACACAGTTCTGCACTCAAGCAGTCCAAAACCCTTCCCCAAGAAAAGTTAGATTCTTTGATTTCAGCAGAGGGGAAATTATTCATTCTATTTTGCCTGACAATTTATTTATTTATTTATTTACTGCATTTCTATCCCGACTTTTTTCCTCCAAGGAACCCAAGGCGGCATACATAATCCTCCTCCTCTCCATGTTATCCTCACAACAACAACCCTGTGAGTTAGGTTGGGCCAAGAGTCTGCGACTGGCACAAAGTCACCCAGTGGGTTTCCGTGGCCGAGCGGGGACTAGAACCCGGATCTCCCGACTTCCAGTCGGACACTTTAGCCACTGTGCCACAAATCCTGCCATTGTTACTATTTCGCATAATTTAAGATGGCATTGTTTGTTGTGGGAGGAGCAAAGAGACAGAAGCTCTGCCCCAACAACTGGTAATCATATTATTTATTTATTTACAATATTTATATACCACTCCCCGTTGAAAATTTTGGAGCGGTGTACAACATAAAATGAAAATAAAAACTGAATAAAACACTTAAAACAGATTTTAAAAGAAGCAAATACAGTGACTCCTGGCTGGACACCAGGAATAACAGGCTGAAGTTACAGGAAGCCAGATTCCGGCTGGACATCAGGAAAAACTTCCTGACTGTTAGAGCAGTATGACAATGGAACCAGTGACCTAGGGAGGTCGTGGGCTCTCTCACACTAGAGGCCTTCAAGAGGCAGCTGGACAGCCCTCTGTCAGGGATGCTTTAGGGTGGATTGAGCAGGGGGTTGGACTCGATGGCCTTGTAGGCCCCTTCCAACTCTACTGTTTTATGATTCTATGAATCTATGACATTAAGGAAAGCCTTCCTAGAATGATGTTTTCAGGAGGCACCGAAAGGAGTACAAAGTTGGCGCCTGCCTGACCTCAGCTACTTCATCTCTGAGGCCTAGAAACTTGTGTTAAATAAATACATCTGAGATTCTCAGAAAGTTGAATCCTTCACCCACTCCCACATTTTGTGATCTTTTCAGCTGCTGCTCTCAGAACTGCAGCCTGAAACAGGCGCTACTGATAAGCCCATGCTGCCTCCTTACTCTTCTGGTCCTTTCCCTCTTCCTCGTAGCTGATGGTGTAGTTCTGGATCTCTCCGCCTCGTTCCTCCAAAGGGAGTTTCTCCCACTGCAACTCCACCCGGGATTTCCAGACTCGGATGGGATATAAAGTTGGTGCACGGAGAGGAGCTGAAAAAGTGGACAACCCCCACCCACCCCGCCGCAAAAAAAAAAAAAAAAAAAAAAAAAAATCCAAGAGGAAGAGTGAAAGATTAGCATCAAGAACTGAAATCTACAACAAGACATTGCAGTGTGTTCAGGATTCCAGCCAGCCATGTCCTTTCCACGATACTCCATTACATCAATCCCCGGGACACCCCAGCAACAATAAATCTACATTCCAGGCCTACTGAGCATGGTCTGTCCTCATTGGGTTGTTTTCTGGGTTTTCCCTCCCTCCCTCCATATTTTTTCTACAGATTTTTGGGACTTCTGCAACCCTTGGGGTCTGTTGATCTAGTGTGTGGGTTGCACTGTTTTGGCTACCTAAGGGCTGGCACTCACAGCCTGTACATCAGAAATAGAGGGAATGCCACAAGGTCAGCAATGTGTGTTTGGAACCAGGTTCCTTCTGCTCCACCTACCAATCTGCTTTGAGTAAGCGCTAACAGAACCCACGGCCCAAACGTTGCCATCGAGGAGGGCAAAGACCTTCAGTCTGTAGAGGTTTCCCGGCTTGATCGCCTCTGCAGGGAAAGAAACAGAAATCCTTCACAGTGAGACTCATGGACGAGAGACTATTTTTCAGCTGACGCATTGGCTTTGTCACATGACCAGTGGAAGTTGGTGGCTCCAGTTCAGTGGGGCATTGAATCCGCTCCACGTTTCAGTCAGAACCAGCCAGAAGCACCTTGGATAACTTCTTTAGTGTTCTGACTGAAACCTGGAGTGGATTCACCGCCCCACTCTCATCGGAGCCACCAGCCTCCACTGCCTCTGACCTAGCAGTTCAGTTTTAGCAGAGCTCATCTTAATTTTGCACACACACACACTGAAAAAGTGCTGCGATCTCTCAAGAATCCTGCTTTGATCCCGCAGCTCATGTTTCCCCAGCCCCTTATGGTGGGAGAGGCGGGCCTCCTAGCAGAACAGTTTGCTTTGATGCAGCCACTTCAGCTCTTGCAAAGCTGAGTTTTGTTTCCACAGGGTAGAAACAACAAAAGATGGGATGGAAATAGGAGACCTGTTGCCCCTTGGTCCTTGTCTGTGCCGGGCTTGGAGTGAGATCCTTCTCTAATGAGAGGGGTCTTGCTGTGTGCATTGGTAGCCCTCCACAGAGCTTAGTGGTGTTGGGCAGGGTCTCCGAGCAAAATCCTGTCTATTATTCACCCAAGTTAATACAGCTAAAAACCACAAAACCATACGCAGTGGGCAATGGCTGTGTCTCCTTGCTTTTCTGCCTTGTGCCTTCAAACTGTTGGGAAGGTTGCAACCTTGTCTGCAAGTTACTGGAAAGGGGTCGTGTTGCAGTCAGCTAGTTAATACATGGGAATTTAGGCCATAGATCGGCCCTGGGGGGTGGGGGGTGGGCTGGAGTACGCGTTCCCCAGCTGCCACAGGGCCGATCTCAGCCTTGTTCTCGGCCAATTGCACCGGCCCAGGAGAAGGCTAGTTCGGTGCTGGGGGCAGGGGCTGGAGGACGCGTTCCTAGAAGTCCAGGAATACATCCTCCGTCCCTTTTCCCTGGTAAATTGGCTTTAAAAGGGGGTTGGATCAATTCCTGGAGGCGAAGGCTATCCATGGCTACTAGCCCTGATGGTTGTGTGCTATTTCCAGTATTCGAGGCAGTAAGCCTGTGTGCACCAGTTGCTGGGGAACATGGGTGGGAGGGTGCTGTTGCACCAGGTCCTGCTTGTTCATCCTTGGCCGATGGCTGGTTGGTAGGGTGACCCTATGCAAAGGAGGACCGGGCTCCTGTATCTTTAACAGTTGTATTGAAAAGGAAATTTCAGTAGGTGTCATTTGTATATACGGGGAACCTGGTGAAATTCCCTCTTCATCACAACAGTTAAAGCTGCCCTCTTTTAAATCTGGTCACTCTAGTATAGCTCCTGCAGCTTTAACTGTTGTGATGAAGAGGGAATTTCACCAGAGTCTCCACATAGACAAATGACACCTGCTGAAATTCCCTTTTCTACGCAACTGTTAAAGATACAGGAGCCCTGTCCTCTTTTTCATAGGGTCACCCTACTATTAAAGATACAGGAGCCCTGTCCTCCTTTTCATAGGGTCACCCTACTGGTTGGCCACTGCGTGAACAGAGTGCTGGACTAGATGGACCCTTGGTCTGATCCAGCAGGGCTCTTCTTACGTTCTTATGTAAAGGCAGAAAGAAAAGAACAGCTGAAAGCCTATGAGATCTGTGTCCGTCGCAGCCTCCACTCACCTGCAATGACCACGTGGTTGATGTTCCCTGGCTGATAATGCCAGCAGCTGCCATCACCTGGATTCCCAGGAAGCCGACCCCACTCAAAGATGTAGCCCATTCTTGGGAAGCTGGGCAGGGACCACTGTAAGAGGATGCCGTGGTCACCTGCTGGAGATGCAAGGACCGGCAGCGGAGAGGGTGGCGCTAGAAAGGAAAAGGAAGCCACGGAATGCATCTGGCGGGTCAGTTTTGGCTTGTGTGGGTTTGTGGGTGGGGAAAAGCTCACAGAAGGGCTGGAGAGAGGAAGGACTTTGCGTGCTGGTGAAAAGAGGGAGCAAAAGACAAAGGGAGAGGGGGGGAAGATGAAGGAGGCAAACGTTGTGGGACGGAGGAGCCAAAGGGAACAGGGAGGAGAACCTCACACAGGTCCCAAGGAAAGGGGGAGTTGGGATCCTGTTGGCAGGACTTGAGTTTTCCAGGCGATGGTGGTGATGATGACAGATGATTACATTTCTCTACTGCCCCATAGCCGAAGCTCTCTGGGTGGTTTACAAAAGATTTAAACATTAAAAATTGATATACAAAATTTAAAACAACAACAACAACAATAATAATATTTCTTAGCCGCCTCTACCATTTTGATCGAAGCAGGGAACAACAGTAAGTATAAAATACTGATTCAAACATAGTATACATTTTTAAAACATTCTAAAAAGCATCCGAAAAGCATCCGAAAATTCCACATAAAGACAGACAGCAGACAAAGACAGCATCCATTTAAAAACAACTTTGAACTCTCAGCCAGACCTAAAGATAGATCTGGGGTCGATTAAAACTCAATTTATGCTGTTGAATGCCTGGGGTGTCCTGCCGTCCAGGAAAAGAAAACCAGCCCAACATCCCCTCCCCAAATTTTCCCACCTGCAAATCGAGTGGAGGCTGTCTCCCCCTAGCAGCTTTACCTTCTTGGCCATCCGCCGGTGGGACCACGAGCTTGGTCGGCGGAGACTCGCCCACTGCATTGCTGGCTGTAATGGAGAAGGTCAGCCGCTCTCCGGCCGGCAGGAGGAGGGTGCATCGCAGGTCTCGAGTGAGGCACAGCGGGACAGCCGTCTCCCCCTTTCTCTGAGAGTGCAGGCTGTATGCCAAGATCTCCCCATTTGCTTCTCTTGGCTTCAAGGGCTGAAAGGGGGGGGGGGAGGGGAGGAAAGGAAGAAGACCGGCCCGATCAGGCCTAAGATAAGACTCCTTGCATTTCTGCCTTGTACCTCCAAACTGTCGGGAACGTTGCAACCTCATCTGCAAGTTCCTCAAAAGGGGCCGTGTTGCAGTGAGCTAGTTAATATGTGGGAATTTGGGCCACAGCTCACCTTTGGATCTGTATAGCATGGAAGAGAGCTTTAGCACATGCCCACTCATGCTTTTTCATGTGTCCTTTAGACACCACCGTCCGCCTCCCGCTCCTTCTTGCCTTTTCCCCGTGACAAAATAGACCCCAACATTTTTGGGGTGGAACAGAATGTGCCCCCACTTCTTGCTGTGTGCAGGAAAAGCGGCATGAGAAAAATGGCCCCTGAATGGGCCACGTGGTTTTTGTTTACTTCCTCTTTCTTCCCAGTATTGTGGGACAGGAGCAGGGGCGGAGAAGCGACGGTAGGGAACCGTGATTTCCCCCCGTCTGACGGAACTCTGTGATTTCCTGTGATTTGTTCCTTTTGCTCCTCCCCTTCTCTGCCGCTCGACCAAGATCAGTGTTGCTACGTTCCAGGGAGGGGGAATGACATAAGGAACCCAAATAATGTATTTCCCAGGAAATGCATGCTGTCCAAACTTCCAAAACTGTGGGAAATCTTATAGAAAACTACACTTAGGAGGTACTTCCCACATGTTCTAACTCAACCCTGGAGTTGAGTAAAAGGCAATGTGACGTTTGATTGACAGTTCCTCTGCCTTCTCTCCTCCCCCAGTCCTCCTGATGGTATCCCATCAGCCATTGCTGCAAAACACACACACACACAAACTCAATCCCAGCAGCTCTCCTAGAGCAGCGCTTGCTCCTTTTGCCACTCTTGCCAGGGAACTGTGTAAAGAGCTGCGGCTATTGGGCGGTATAAAAATGTAGTAAAAATGTAATAAATAAATAAATAGGCAGTGGGAAAAGTCAACTCAACACCAACGGAAAACTCCATGGAGCCCACCACACAACACAACAGTTGTTCAGGAACACTCCTATGCACAGGGTGGATATGCTGTGTGGTGAAGAGCCAGTGTTGTGTAGTGGTTAGAGTGTCGGACTGGGAGTCGGGAGATCCGGGTTCGAGTCCCCACTTGGCCATGGAAACCCACTGGGTGACTTTGGGCGGGTCACAGACTCTCAGCCCAACCCACCTCACAGGGTTGTTGTTGTGAGGATAAAATGGAGAGGAGGAGGATTATGTACGCCGCCTTGGGTTCCTTGGAGGAAAAAAGGCAGGATATAAATGCAGTGATAAATAAATAAAAACTCCACCATTGCATGGGAATTTCCCAGCAGACAACACATTTCTCAACAGTGGTGTAAAAACTCCACCCTGGAGTTTTAAAACCACCATTGAGAAATGTGTTGTTTGAAGTGAGCTTCTCTTTGCTGATTATCTAGGATTCCACCTCTAGTCAACGTGTTTCTGTCCAGCAGAGGTGGACAGACAGAAGATGGGGACTTGCTTGTAGATCTTGGGGTAATTTGTAGAAGACTGGCAAGAGTTTCTGACTGTTGTTTAAAAATGGCAAAAACTAATGGTTTACTGTACATTTTACATCTTTTAAAATCTATTTTAAAGTGGTTTATTCTGTTTTTATTTTATTTTATCTTGTACACCGCTCCGAAATTTTCAATGGGGAGCGGTATATAAATATTGTAAATAAATAAATAAATAAAAACTAAACAACTTTTTTTAAAATAAAAAGCTACGTTGCTGAAATAAGTTAGCTTGAGGAAAAACAAGGAGTGTGTTTTTGTTTGAAGGGACTGGGCTGACCACAGATTCCTGGGTGGGCACGTGCTCAAAGACGCCTTGTTCTTTCATTGTAAGGGGGTGTCTCTTCCTGGTGCCACTATTTTGCACTTGCTTCTGCTTGGTAGGCTTTGGGGTACTACTAAAAAAACAAAGTTCAGGCTGCAATCCAGATGTCTGCCCACTGCTGTAGCTGGGAGCAGTTGATTTTCTCCCAGTTTTGAAGCTGGTAGAAAATCAACAGCCCACAGCCTCAGTCAGGGGATCTGTGAGTTGCTTTTCCTCTATGCTTGGGTAAATGATCAGGCCAGCAACAGAAGGTTTGTTTTTTTATGAGTTCTGTAGAGCAGCAAACGGCAGACATCTGGATTGCAGGATTTACTTCCAATTCAAACCCTATCAATCACGCGTTCAGGTTTGCTACACTTGTGGATGGTTTGCTAAAGTGTGTGAATCCCTCAAGCAAGAAGATTTCCATCATACCAGCTTCAACTTCCTGAAAAAAGACCATCTTGTGGCGATTCTTACAGTTCAGGGTGGAAATTCAACATAGAATCATAGAATAGCAGAATTGGAAGGGGTCTCTAAGGCCATCGAGTCCAACCCCCTGCTCAATGCAGGAATCCACCCTAAAGCATCCCTGACAGATGGTTGTCCAGCTGCCTCTTGAATGCCTTGAGTGTAGGAGAGCCCACTGCCTCCCTAGGTCACTGGTTCCATTGTCATACTTCTCTAACAGTCAGGAAGCAATCTGGCTTCCTGTCACTTGAGCCTGTTATTCCATGTTCTGCACTCTGGGAGGATGGAGAAGAGATCCTGGCCCTCCTTTGTGTGACAACCTTTTAAGTATTTGAAGAGTGCTGTCATGTCTCCCCTCAATGGCACTGGTGTGCTTGGTTACCCTCTTACCTTCCACATCAGGACAACCTCTCTCATCCCATCAGAACCCGGGGTCCCTAATTTCCTCCAAAGTGCTGGTCCTCTTGATGGAGCTGCAGGAGAAGCAAGCATCATGAAGACACAAGAAGGAGATACAAGCAAACCTATCAAGAGGTTATGAAAATAGAAGTACATTTAAACCCCATTTCGGTGAGCATTTGTGTCATGACCTCCAACCCTGGAGATGAAGGATGACATGGCCAAGGCTGAAGTTCATGTTATCATTCCTGGGGAAGAGCCATTGGAACCCTCTTTTGTGCCCTTCCATTTGGAGGATGTAGCCTTACTCCCATCCTCAGAGGATGAGTCCCAGGTCACCTCAGCTTTGCAGAAGTTTAAGGCTTTAAAATCAGGCAAGAGCCCTTTAAGGAGTGCAGCCAGCTCTTTCAAGTGGACAAGGCCTGCAGAAGGACCAGAGCTTGGTTGCCTTCATAAGGCATCAGCTCCTTTCTGAGGCAACATATTCCCATGGTGTCTAATAAGTGAAGGCACTCCAGCCAGCCTAGACTCACTGAGAGCTCTCCAAGGTGCTGATCTGTTGCGTTATCTTGTAAGCTCTATGACTATCCCTGAACTGTCTCTATTTATTGTGACCCTAACTAATGAGTTTCCCCTGAAGTAAGCCCCAGCGTCATGCAAGATAAGTGAATCTGGCCATTTGCATCTCCTTTAAACATAGCTGAGTTCTCTTACCTGTCGGGAGGGTTCTCACGAATCTCTCCATGCTCCAGTCACTCCACGAGGGCTCCCCGTCGCTTTTGAAGGAAGAACTATGGTGGTATTTGGCCCGTACACGGATGGAGTAGTTGGTGAAGGGGAACACTCCACAGACATCCGCAAAGGTTGGCATGTTCTCAGCCGCTGTAAAATTCATCTTTGTGAGAGGAAAGAGGAAGTTTACAGCTTTCCCTCACATTTATTTGTTTTTAAACTTAGAGCTGCCACAGAAAGTTTGTCTAAAATGAGATTCTTCCTTCTGTGGTGAAACAGGTGAGGAATCACCCTGGAAGAGAGATGATGGAACCAGCAGGTAGATTATTCACCTTAAACCATGGCTTTAACCATGGTGGTTAAGCCAGAAAGCCAGGCCTTGTTCAGAAGACACCTTAAACCACAGCTTTAACCACGGTGGTTAAGCCAGAAAGCCAGGCCGTGTTCAGAAGACACCTTAAACCACGGCTTTAACCATGGTGGTTAAGCCAGAAAGCCAGGCCGTGTTCAGAAGACACCTTAAACCACGGCTTTAACCATGGTGGTTAAGCCAGAAAGCCAGGCCTTGTTCAGAAGACATCCTAAACCACGGCTTTAACCATGGTGGTTAAGCCAGAAAGCCAAGCCGTATTCAGAAGACACCTTAAACCATGGCTTTAACCACGGTGGTTAAGCCAGAAAGCCAGGCCGTGTTCAGGAGACACCTTAAACCATGGCTTTAACCATGGTGGTTAAGCCAGAAAGCCAAGCCGTGTTCAGAAGACACCTTAAACCATGGCTTTAACCACGGTGGTTAAGCCAGAAAGCCAAGCCGTGTTCAGAAGACACCTTAAACCATGGCTTTAACCACGGTGGTTAAGCCAGAAAGCCAGGCCGTGTTCAGGAGACACCTTAAACCATGGCTTTAACCACGGTGGTTAAGCCAGAAAGCCAGGCCGTGTTCAGGAGACACCTTAAACCATGGCTTTAACCATGGTGGTTAAGCCAGAAAGCCAAGCCGTGTTCAGAAGACACCTTAAACCATGGCTTTAACCACGGTGGTTAAGCCAGAAAGCCAGGCCGTGTTCAGGAGACACCTTAAACCATGGCTTTAACCATGGTGGTTAAGCCAGAAAGCCAAGCCGTGTTCAGAAGACACCTTAAACCATGGCTTTAACCATGGTGGTTAAGCCAGAAAGCCAGGCCGTGTTCAGAAGACACCTTAAACCATGGCTTTAACCATGGTGGTTAAGCCAGAAAGCCAGGCCGTGTTCAGGAGACACCTTAAACCATGGCTTTAACCATGGTGGTTAAGCCAGAAAGCCAGGCCGTGTTCAGGAGACACCTTAAACCATGGTGAATAAGGCTTTTTGCAAAGTATTTTTTAGCAAATTCATAAATAAATTGTTCTTCTGAGCCACATGGAACTCCTAAGAGAACAAGCAAGGTGTGAATGTTTTCAAATGTCCATCCTGCCTTTCCCATCCTGTTGCCATTCAGGTGTGTTGGACTACAATTCTCAGCATTCGTGGGGCTAATGGGCATTGAAATCTAAAACATCTAGTGGGCACCAGGCTTTTGTAAATGACACAGGCAGATGTCATCTGACTCCCTTATACAGCATTTCGCAAACTGTACTGTGCTTTTTCAATGCATAATATAAAACAACAGCAGGGACGACACTTACTACATTTCAACAGATGTTCCCAAAATAAGCCACCTCGCAGGGATGCCACCCGTCTGCTCACCTGTGTCCAGGACACCTCTGCTGTGTCACGGTATTGGATCTCATACTGGGCCTGCGTTGCAGAGAGCACCTCGTCAGCAGGCAAGCGCCACTCCAGCCGGAAGCAACGACTCTGGTTTGCCACGACACTGTTCACCACCGGTGAACTCAGTTTCACTAGGACGTGGAATGGGGAGAATAAGGTGACGTATTTCTCAAGGGGAAGGAAGGGAAGAGAAGCCTAGCCGTCTCTTCCATGCGACCTATTCCACTCAAAGCCGTGGCCTAGGGCAGACTACAACTCCCATCATCCCTGATAACTGGCCATAGGGGTTGCCGCTCAAACATCTGGAGGGCCCCACATTGGGGAAGGCTCAGTTGGAGCAAGGCCAGAGTGACCTGGGTTCAAATCTCTGTTCGGACATGAAGTTCACAGGGTGGACAATAAGTCCCCTGGTGGACTCCAATCAGAGGATGGGTCTATGTGGAACCACCAGGAGCATGCCCTCAGATGACCCCAGTGATGGGGCAGGTTGATAGGAGAAAAGGAGCTCTCTCAGGTATCCTGGTCCCAAGTTGTTTAGGGCTTTGTATACTGATACAAGAACCATAAACCTGGCCTAGTAGCGAATAGGCAGCCAGCGCAGCTCCCTCAGCAGAGGAATTACATTGCATTTGTATACCGCCCCATAGCCGAAGCTCTCTGGGCAGTTCACACAAGATGGGTTGGACTGGATGGCCTCATAGGCCCCTTCCAACTCTGCTATACTATGATTCTATGAATGCCAACCATACTGCTAATGCATATCTCTAGAAGCAGTCCTTTAATTAAAAAGAAAAACCGCCAAACATCTATCTCAATGGAAACGTACTCAGTAACAATGATATTCCAATCTTGGTGATTCCTAAATGTTGGCTCTGTCTCGGAAATAAACTTGCGAATGAGTAAATTCCCACCATCTATGACATCTCTTATTATTATTATTATTATTATTATTATTATTTATTTATTTATATAGCACCATCAGTGTACATGGTGCTGTACAGAGTAAAACAGTAAATAGCAAGACCCTGCCGCATAGGCTTACAATCTAATAAAATCATAGTAAAACAATGAGGGGAAGAGAATGCAAACAGGTACAGGGTAGGGTAAGCAGGCACAGGGTAGGGTAAAACTAACAGTAGAAAGTAACAGTAGAAGTCTGCACAACATCAAGTTTTAAAAGCTTTAGGAAAAAGAAAAGTTTTTAGTTGAGCTTTAAAAGCTGCGGTTGAACTTGTAGTTCTCAAATGTTCTGGAAGAGCGTTCCAGGCGTAAGGGGCAGCAGAAGAGAATGGACGAAGCCGAGCAAGGGAAGTAGAGGCCCTTGGGCAGGCGAGAAACATGGCATCAGAGGAGCGAAGAGCACGAGCGGGGCAATAGTGTGAGATGAGAGAGGAGAGATAGGAAGGAGCTAGACCGTGAAAAGCTTTGAAGGTTAACAGGAGAAGTTTATATTGGATTCTGTAGTGAATTGGAAGCCAATGAAGAGATTTCAGAAGCGGAGTAACATGGTCGGAGCGGCGAGCCAAGAAGATGATCTTTGCGGCAGAGTGTTGCTTGCATGGAAAAGCCCTGTTCATGGGGCACTTGCTCTTCAGCACCATGCGGGCATTGGCTGGAAGAAGGGGCCAAAATATCAGCAGGTGGACTGACAGGCAACCAGGCAGGCATGCTCAGAAGTCCCAGTGAGGCCATCTTCACTCACTGCCAGGAGCTGCCATGGAGGCTGGGAGGAGAATGATTTAGCTGCATGCCATAAAGAATCATGGGCTCCAGGTACAAGAAGCGAGGTTCTAGCTGGACGTCAGGAAAAACTTCCTGACTGTTAGAGCAGTACGACAATGGAAGCAATGACCTGGGGAGGTTGTGGGCTCTCCCACACTAGAGGCCTTCAAGAGGCAGCTGGACAACCATCTGTCGGGGATGCTTTAGGGTGGATTCGTGCATTGAGCAGGGGGTTGGACTGGATGGCCTTGTAGGCCCCTTCCAACTCTGCTATTCTATGATTCTATGATCAAACACAGCCAAACTAGGTGAATTCTTGTCTTCCAAATGAAGGGGGCCCACTGAGGTGGCATGCAAAAGCCCGCACGGCCTGAAGTCTTGAAGGCAGTGTAAGGATGGGGTTAAATCATACAAAGAATGGCTGTTTTAAAATGTTAAAATGTTTTATTGTTATGATTTTTAGGAGCGGAACAGATACGCGCCAGCTGCATGTGGGCGTTCTGGTACATCCTGGAACCGTTTGGGGCAAGGTCGATCGGCCTTGAGCGAAAATTAACATCTCAGGGAAGGTGTGAAAGATCTTCGCAAGGGATGGGGGAAGGAGCAGGGGAAAGTATCTATAAAGAGTATGCTTTTGAAATGGTTTTTTTGTTCTGAGCTGGATGACCACATGGCTGGGTGAAGTATAGTTTGCAACTTAGTTATTTAGTTTGCTTAGACTGGGTTCTTATTCTGTATCTGCATGTTTTATCCGTTGAATGCTAATCTTGTATTTCCTACCCTTATCCTCAATAAATTTGGGCCTAACCCTCCAGTTTGGAGCTGTGTGCGTGTGTTCTTGGGATCTGTGCAAAATCCAGTGGAAAAGCCAGCTTTGCTGGGGCACGCTTCCTGTACAGGCAGAACTGCACACATGTCCAAAATATGGATCTCCCAACAAAATCTGGGCGCATCCAAATTTTCCACCACATCCTCCTCAAAATTGGCCTTGTGGTCTGGAAAACCTGATCAACAGAACTTCATCTCCCTGGCTGTGGTGACCAGCTGTCCTCTGAGATGGTGCCCCGGCCTGCCCCCTGCTTCCTGTGGCCACTGGGAGACCTTGCCAGTTGCCCGGTTGCCCTTCTCGTTGACACTGCATGAGGCCAGCCACCCTTCCCAGCTGTTTGCCATTTTAATCATCATTATTACCATTATGGGGGTTGCCCCAAAGCAGTGAGCAGCATATGAATACAACAAAATATACAACAGAAGTACAATAAATCAACCACCAATCAAAACAATAATATAGTATAGCGGCTCGAGTGTTGGACTAGGAATTAGAAGATCCGGGTTCT
This sequence comes from Elgaria multicarinata webbii, assembly GCF_023053635.1. Classification (NCBI taxonomy): domain Eukaryota; kingdom Metazoa; phylum Chordata; class Lepidosauria; order Squamata; family Anguidae; genus Elgaria; species Elgaria multicarinata. The sequence goes on along the minus strand of NC_086193.1, from coordinate 8,197,421 downwards.
AGTCCCCACTCGGCCATGGAAACCCACAGGGTGACTTTGGGCCAGTCGCAGACTCTCAGCCCAACCTACCTCACAGGGTTGTTGTTGTGAGGATAAAGTGGAGAGGAGGAGGATTATGTATGCCCCCTTGGGCTCCTTAATGAGGACAAAAGGCAGGATATAAATATGATAATAAATAAATAAAGCATGACAGCAAAATCAAAGCATAGGATGACAAGAATAAAAAATGAACTTTCCAAACCTAAAAGATTAAACAGTGCTGACATCAGTTCAGCTTCCCACACATTTAGGAATTAGAAACATGAACAGACGACTAGAGATACTTAAAAAGAAAAAGAAAAAAAAAAGGTTAAGCAAGTGATCAGTAAACTTCTTTTTTTAAAAATGGAAACACATCCAGTATTAATAGCGGCCACAACAGGAGCAAACCCTATACCTCACATTATGCTTTCCAAGCAAAGTCTTTAGGGTGACCATACGGAAAGGAGGGCAGGGCTCCTGTATCTTTAACAGTTGCATAGAAAAGGGAATTTCAGCACATGTCGTTGTTATGCATGCAGCACCTGGTGAAATTCCCTCTTCATCGCAACAGTTAAAGCTGCAGGAGCTTGACAAGGTAAAAAAGAGGGCAGGGTTCCTGCAGCTTTAACTGTTCTGATGAAGAGGGAATTTCACCAGGTGCTGCACCCATACAAGTGACTAGTGCTGAAATTCTCTTTTCTACATAACTGTTAAAGATACAGCAGCCCTGTCCTCCTTTCCATAGGGTCACCTAAAGCACTGCACCTCCAAAAACACCATCCTACGTAGCCACCTAAGCATAACATTTCTGCTTGTTGCAGATGAATCTGCTTAATATAGACTTCCTTTACAAGGAAATAAAACCCTATTCAGGTTTTAATATATGAATGGCTGTTTAGAATTTTCTTTTAAATATTTTGAATATGTGTGGGAGTTGCTTTTCTTTTCTGTTCCATTCTGTAGTATAGCCTTTTGAGTGTGTTTTAGCATCTCCCATTACTATTCTGCAGAAAGGAATGTATTGTCATTCATTTTCTGCTGACCTTGTTCTATAGTCGTTTGCACTTTAACAACACCCCCTGCTTTTTATTGTCTTGACAGAAAAGTGCCATATAAGTAATAAACTAACCTAAGCCATTCAGGAACCACAATAAATAAATAAATAAATAAGAATAAATTTGGAGAAACTAGCAATGAACTAGTATTAATTATATACTTATATCCAATCATACCTTGTCTCTAATAAACTCATATTGGGTTCTCACCTCACACTGCTGCTTTATCCTCACAACAACCCTGTGAGGTAGGTTAGGCTGAGAGACAGGGAGGGTGTGTCTGGGCTGAGGGCCTGCAGACAAGATGTCTTTAGAGGACTTGCTCCTGGAGTGGGTCCATCACCTGTTGTCACCCTTGCTGTCCACTCTTTGGGTACAACCCACACAGCTGCCTGGAGGAAGAAAGCCAGGGCAGTAGGGGATGAAACTCCACCTTCTCCTCTGGTAAAACCCTCAATTGCTTACAGGGGAGAAATGAACAGGCAGCCACAGTGGGGAAGGAGCAGGGCCAGGGGGCTTCTGGGGGTTGGCGTTGGGTCTCAGTAGCTGCCCAACGATGCTGACCCCTAACTCCAATCCTGGTTTCACCCATCCTCATTTGGTGCTCCAACCATTACACCAGGGGTGAGCAGAAGCTAAGTGTGGCTCTGCCAGTACACCTCTAAGTTGATTCGCCATAAATTGGAAAGGATTTCTGACTCCAAATCAACGCCAGCTCCAGTGTTCAGAGGGTCCATGGGCAAGGCCCCCTCCCTCAGCGGGTTTCCTTTCTCACCACCATTGCCTCCAGCTGCTTTTGCTGCTCCTCCTCCAGGGTTTTTTTAAAGAAAATTTTCCAACTGCACAAATGCCCTATCGGACACCCCCACTCGCCCCGCCCAAGCCAAACATATTATTTCTCTTTCACGACTGGACAGATGATCACCAACGCTAGTAGCACCTTAAACTTAAAGACAGATTGACAGGGCCATACGGATACCCAGGAAGGACAACAGACCAAGAGAAGTACACCACTGGTTGTCACCTACAGCCCCCAATTGAAACCACTGCAAGGGATCATCAGTGAACTCCAACCCATCATCAGCACAGATGCTTCTCTCTCACAAGCCTTGGGAGGCAGAGCAGTCCTGGCCTACAGACCACCTTCCAACCTGAAGCGGATGCTAACCAGCAACAGTACCCCCACCCCCCATTTCTGGACTTGTCCGGGGGAAACCAGACATATGGTCAACCTAGTACACAGGACAGAGGGACCAGACCATGCAATAGACCCAAGGGCCAACTCTGCCCCCACGTCTATTCAGGCAACCCTGTCACAGGACCCAACAACATCAGTCACACCATCGAGGGCTCTTTCACCTGCATCCTTATATAATTTGTGGTACATGCCATCCCTGACTTTGTCTATTATTAAGTTCTTAATAAACACATACACATAACAGGTGCCTTACTTTTTTCACCACTTTTTTTCAGCTGCGCATTATCAGATTTCCAACTGGACATTTCCCTCCCAACTGCACATTTTGTGTCCAACTGCACACTAAAAAAAAACCCTGTTCTCCTCATAGCTTTCACTTGCTTGCTTGACGGGCAGAGAGCAAGGAGGCCATGGCGTCTCCTGCCCCCCTTCTCATCAACACCATTGACCAGGCCAGACTGAAAGGCAGGTGAACAAGCAGGTTGCAATGGAGAAGAAGAGGAGCAGGTCCAGAAGGCTTATTTTGTGTACTGCCTAGGGTGACCCTATGGAAAGGAGGACTGGGCTCCTGTATCTTTAACAGTTGTATAGAAAAAAGGAATTCCAGCAGGTGTCATTTGTACGCATGCCGCACCTGGTGGAATTCCCTCCTCATCACAACAGTGAAAACTGCAGGAGCTCTGCCCTCTTTTGTCACCTGCTGAAATGCTCTTTTCTCTACAACTGTTAAGATACAGAAGCCCTGTCCTCCTTTCCATATGGTCACCCTAGAAGTGCCTTTTTAACCGGCAAGCCAAGAAGGCCTCAGTGTTCACATGCCACTTGAGAGGAATAGAAGGGAATGCTTTCATTTAGGGGCAGAAGTCAGTTGGAGCAGTTGGGCCGGCATCATTTCCTGAGAGGCCAGGACAATCCTGGGCCCTTCTGACTCTACCAGTTCACAAGGTTGCTCTGTGTTTCTGTAAGTTATAATAAACAGCTATTGAGCATGGAGGCATCTGGTGTGCTGCCGCTGCTGCCTTTCCCCATATACAAGACCAGCCATGCCCACCTTTGACGCCACCCCTGCTCTCATTTGGTTGATCAATAGCAGCAACAAAACGACACACACGGCCCAAATTATACTGCTGAAATGAAGAAAGCTTGGGATGAAAACCAGGAGAGGATTCCTGTGTGGATGGACTGAGAGCTCGGTTGAGTTTGGGTACTCAAAATACATTCCTGGCCTTTCAGATGCCTTCAGTTCTAAATGCATGATCCACCAGCTTCTGGTTAGTGGATCTCAGTAAAAGTGAAAAACACACAGCTAGGTCCTACAAGCCTAGATGTCTGCCGACTCCTGCAAGTACACCACTCATGGTCTGGAGGAGGCCCAGTCTTCCCAAGCCTCTCTCGCACCTGCTGCTGAGCTTACCAATGCTCATGCCGTGGACGCACTTCTCCAAGGAGTTCGCCTGTGCCTGTTGACTCTCTGCAGTGAGCTGGATTTTGTAGAAAGCAAAGAGGTTCTCCACAGCGACACCACACGAGCGCTCACCCTGCGTGGCAACGCAGCTCCTCTGGTCACCAAAATCCCTCCGGCAGCGCCCGGCTTCTCTGAAACAGGAGAAAGTTCTTGCAGCCCCACTATAATCAAGTCTTGAAGCTGTTGTTTTAAAATTTCCCATAATCCCCAATCAAAGTGTTGTTCCAGGTTGTTGTGGGGACTTTTCAAAATGGGGGTTCCAAGCTGCTCGATACCCAGAATCCAGGGTGACATCAGCATGCTGGTGGGCCCTGCCGGGGTTGTGTGTACTTGGGTCTAAGGATGCCATGTGCTGACACAAGGATTTTTGTCCCCATTTTGTAACTCCATTCCTCCTTGGGCTTGTCTTGACGAGGGGGTTTGCCCTGGGGTGGATCCACAGTGGCGGTTGGTCACCTACATGACGCAGCCGCCATGGCGAAGCCATCCAGGGGCAAAGCCCTGAAGCTCCGGTTTAAAGAAGTCGGGCACTTGCTTTTTTCTCTTGCAGCGAGGCCACGGCAGCATCTGCCATTGGTCGCCTTGCTTCGGAGCTGCGGCAGAGGCGTGCCCCAGCCGATGGCGACCCCTGGCTGGGACAGGGGAACGGGACAGGTCAGTGAGCCAAATGCCCACAGGACTGCCTCCAAGGACCCACCGGGGTCCCACCGGGGTCCCAAGCATGGTCCTACCGGGACAGGGGGGAGGAGCAGCCAAGCAAGCTGACTGGCCGCTGGGCCACCTCCGTGAGTCCGCAGAGTAGCGCATTTAAAGTGAAACGAAACCAAGCCTGGATCCAAACATGGCAGGCTGGAAGGGGGGGAGGAGGCGGACCAGGGAGCCAAATGTATATATGTATGTATGTATTGCATTTATATCCTGCCTCTTTTCCGCCAAGGAACACAAGGCAGCAGGCATAATCCTTCTCTCCATTTTATCCTCACAACGTCAACCCTGTGAGGTAGGATGGGCTGAGCGTCTGGGACTGGTCCAAAATCACCCAGTGGGTTTCCATGGCCAAGTGGGGACTAGAACCTGGATCTCCTGACTCCCAGTCCGACACCTTAGCCACTACGCCACACTGGCCCAAAATGGCTGCTGGGCTGCCTCTGCACCTCTGCACATTAACACAAAATCAGAAAACAACAACGGATCACCTAATTCCGGCCTTTGTTTTTGGCCAGAAGGAGGAGCAGGAGGGAAACAGTGGGTGGGGTGGGGTGGGGTAGAGGGACGAGGAGCACCCCGGCACCCGTGCAATGACGCTTTGCAGCAGCCGCCAACAATTCCTTCCTAAAACCCCCACACTTGCGTTCCTTGCTGTGTGGATAATGGGAAGGAGTGCAAACGTGGGGGAACACCTCCGTCAAGACACAGCCCTTGTCTTTCAAGAACACACTCATATCGTTGCTTCTGCATGCAATTCACATTCGTTCTGATATAGATAGATAGATACACACACGTGTGTGTGTGTGCTCCACAATGCCCCAGAATGATGCAACATCCGAGGCATGTGGGTAAACAAAATGGAGACTGCAGACATAAACACCATTGTCACTGCCAAAGACAAATAAGACCCCAGAGCCCACTTGTACACAGAACAAGTGCAAGTGACTTTCATGTCTACGTGCATTTGTTTCAAAGTGAATGAAAGCCCAGCCGAATGGGCTCCTTTCCATTCAGTTTTTCACAGAATTATTGATGCCGGGACCCTTGCAGCTCATCAATTCCGACCCCGTGCTTGATGCAGGAAATCAAGAATGGCTGCCCGAGCCTTTGCTGAGAGACCTCCAGCAAGGGAAAGCCCACCCACCCCTCTAGGTCATTGTTTATGGTGGCCAGGTGTCCTACTTTACAGAGGATAATCCTCTGCTTGAAGTGCTGTCAAGTCCAAGTTTGGTTTAAAGTCATAGAACCCTAACAAGAGAGAGGAGAGTGGCTCAGCAATACTACAAACGAGAAGGATCTTGGAATTGTTGTAGATCGCAAGCTGAATAGGAGCCAACAGTGCGATACGGCTGCAAGAAAGGCAAATGCTATTTTGAGCTGCCTTAATAGAAGTATAGCTTCCAAATCACGTGAGGTCCTGGTTCCTCTCTATTCGGCCCTGGTTAGGCCTCATCTGGAGTATTGCATCCAGTTCTGGGCTCCACAATTCAAGAAGGAGGCAGACAAGCTGGAGCGTGTTCAGAGGAGGGCAACCAGGGTGATCAGGGCTCTGGAAACAAAGCCCTATGAATAGGGTGACCATAGGCACCGGATTACTCCGGTAACCACCGGGGAAACCACACGATCCGGAGGATCCGGAGTGGGCCGCTGAAACACCGGGGCGGGGGGGACTCGGCCGCGGCCGTCCTTACCTGCCTGCAGCATTTTCGGTGGCCGTCTTAATCCAAGGCAAGCAAGGCAGAGGCGGCGAGCGGCCCGGCGCGGCCTGGTCGCAAGCGGCCGCAGCAGCGGAACCATCGAGGGCGCGGGTGGAGCGGCCCAGCGCAGCGCGGCCTGCCTGGCGCGGCCCGGCCGCAGCAGCAAGCCAGCGCCGGAACCATCGAGGCGGGCGGCGCCGGCGCGGCCTGGCGTGGCCCGGCCCGGCGCGGCCGCAGCGAGCAGGCATCGAGGCGGCCGGCGCAGCCCGGCGCGGTGCGGCCCGGCGCAGCCTGGTCGCAGGCGGCCGCAGCAGCCATCGAGGACGCAGGCGGTGCGGGCCCGGCATGGCCTGGTGCGGCCCAGCCGCAGCAGCAAGCCAGCGCCGGAGAAGCAGCAGCGAGGCGGGCGGCCCGGCATGGCCTGGCGTGGCCCGACCCGGCGCGGCCTGGTGCGGTGCAAGTGCCGCCGCTTGTGCCACCTGCCCGCTGCCGCTTGTGGCAAGGCAACGGGGGGGGGCAGAACAAGCAGTGGGGGGGGGAAGCAGCCTGGTGGCGGACCAAGGTGGTCATCAGGAGGACAAGGGAAGCCGGGGACAACCTGGCAGAGCAAGGCGTGGGCCGGTCAAGCGGAAGCGGAAGGAAGGCGGAGGACATCCACCAGCCACGCACCAGGCAGCAGCAGGACACGAGGTGAGGAGGGAGGAGGCAACTCTGCAACGACAACGTGGGAAAACGTAGGACAAGGCAAGGCCACCATCCTCCCTAATTTGGCATGGGGGTGGTGATAATAATAATAATAATAATAATAATATATAATAATAATAAAATATAATAATAATAATAATAATAATAATAATAATAATAATAATAATGGTGAGGTGGAGGGGGGAGAGGCTGGGATGCAGGGCTAGGGAAAGGCGGGGGGGGAGACTAGAGCTTGAGAGAGGGGCTTCATTGCTTTAACCACTTTAAAATGGCTATTTTTTACAAGTTTTGTCCCTGAAAAATGGAAATGGTGATGTAAATGCTCCTTCTCTTCCATTTGTCCATATTTTTAAAGTGCTAAATACAATGAAGTATATTCAAGCTCCTCTGAGTGTACACAGAGTGTGTTTCCATTATTATTATTATTATTGCAGGACTTTTCCCCATGCTAGATGGCTGGGCTCCCATGCTGGATGTGTGGGGAAACAGGTACATTTGACCAAGGCTTGGGGTCCAGGGAAACTAGCCCAGGTTGCAAGACCATGCAAACTTATTTCCCAGTATCTACGTGTCCAGATAATGGGTGGTGATGCTAATAAAACTCCTTCTGCTGGTGATGTGATAATGGGTGGTGATAATGTTAAAAATGCTCCTTACAATCATTAGATTGTAAGCCTATGCGGCAGAGTCTTGCTATTTACTGTTTACTCTGTACAGCACCACATTGATGGTGCTATATAAATAAACAATAATAATAATAATCTTGCTGTTGATAATGGGTGGTGATGCTATAATAAGGCTCCGTCTCTTGCATGGTGATTTTAATATTAATAAGGCTGCGTCTCTTGCCGGTGTTGTAATGCATGGTGATTTGAATATTAATAAGGCTCCGTCTCTTGCTGTTGATGCTGATAATATGATATTAATAATGCCAGTTATCCTTTACTTTTCCACGCCCTAATATAATTCCTTGTGCCATGGAGATAATAGATTAGCATTGAACCTGCAAAAACCATTATCTTTAATGGAAACTGCTCTGGGCCTTTAAACCCAGTAGCTATGCATTGCATTGCAAATGCAAGATCAAAGTTATAAAGGTGGCCAATCATGACTTTAGACATATTCTAAACCTTATCATTTTCTTGCCAGTAATTTTACATGTTGTCTGAAAGTGTTTTCATGGGATAGACATCTTGATATCTAACAACTGCCCTGCATCTTCATTGCTACTCACTGTTTCGACATAGCTCTCCAGACCAGGAAATAACTTTGGGCCATTTCACTTGCATGTGATGCAGTTCTGCAAAATTTCCTTAGCATGTGAAACAGTTGTGTAAAATGTACTTGAGCCTTGAATCTTACCTGCTTCTGAAAAACGGATGCTTTAAATCCATATACTTATGCTATACTGTGTAGTGGCACGGTTGTTGTTAGGGTGAGCTGAAATAAGTGACGTGTTTGAGATTGCATTGAAAAGGAACTTGCCTGTGAATTGTAGCTAGCTGCTTTGAAGGTGGCTTTGTTTTATTGTGTTGAACATACACTTAATGTGGATTCTTTGGTGTTCAATACAACTGAACTTTAAAATTAAGAATTCTAGTATGTCCAGATTATTTTTGCCTTGGACAAGAAGTTATACAGTTTTTCAAAGTTGAAATCTATGTTAAGGGAAGTGTTGTTGTTGTAGTTCTGTCCCTTTTTCCTGCATTTCACGACAGTAACAGATTTGTTGTAGGATTCAGAGATGCTCAGTGATCTCTTACTGTCTTGTCTTTTAGATTCTGGTTTATAACACTGCATAAATACATTATCATGCCAAAAACGAAGTGCAAGTTCACACCACAGCTGATGGCCAAATTTACCTGCTTCAAGAAGGGTCGTGATGAGAATGAGGCTGAGTGCACCATATGCAGGCCTGGCACTTACGTGTCTGTTGCACATAAAGCTGCTTTGGATTTGCAAAACCATGTGGACTCAGCGAAGCACAGGGCGGCTGTTCGAGGAGAAAAGTCTTCTTGCAAAGTGACTGATTTCTTTGTGAAACCAGGAACCAAAACGGAGGATGAGATCACTGCATCGGAGGGTACAATGGCCTTCCACACTGTGATGCATCACAGCACCTTTAGATCAATGGACTGCACCTCTGACTTGTTCAAGACACTATTCCCTGACTCAGAAGTAGCCCGGAAGTTTGCAAGTGCTCGCACCAAGACAGAAGCAATTGTGAGCTCTGTGCTTGCACCACAGTCTGTGGAATATGCCCTGCAAGCAATGAAAGACTACAACATTCCATACTGTGGAGTCTCAACGGATGCAAGCAACCATGGTGCGGTGAAAATATTTCCAGTTCTAGTTCAGTATTTTGACTGGAAGAATGGTGGGTTGCAGTCCAAGCTCATCGAACTGAAAAACACACCAAATGAGACAGCAGATACAATTGCAAACTATGTGAAGGGCACTCTGGAGAAGAACGGCTTGTTGGAGAAGTGCATTGCCTTCACAGGTGACAACTGCAATACCATGTTTGGTGGACTACGGCGGGCTGAGCAAGGGAATAACGTCTTTGCAAACTTGAAAAGGTTGCTGCAGAAGACCACTTTGATTGGTGTGGGTTGCTCAGCACACATTTTGAACAATTGTGTACATTACGGGGCACAGAAACTAGATGTGAAAGTGGATACTAATATTTCTAACATATACCAATACTTCCACATTTACACAGTGAGAACAGAGAGTCTGAAGGAGTTTTGCCATTTTGTGGAAATTGACTTTAGACAGATGCTTCCCCACAGCAGGACACGGTGGCTATCCTTATTCCCTGCAATAACAAGGCTACTACAGATGTTTCCAGCCGTGAAGTCCTTCTTTCTTTCTCTAGACGATCCACCTCCTGAGATCCAGAAGTTCTTTGAAGACAGCTTCAGCGAGATCTACCTCTGGCACATGCACGCACTCTTGAGCATGTTCCACAAATACATCGAGGAGCTGGAGCGTGAGAACAACTCCGTGGTGGAAGTGTTGAAATGTTTGGACTCTGTCATGTACGTCCTCCGTGAACGGGAGACCAACCATTTTTTGTCTCTTAAAGTTAGGGAACTCCTGGGGAAAAATCGCAGGGAGGGACTTGATGCACGGTGTGACTCATTCTGTGCCCAAGTAAATCAGCAGTACAAGAGGTGCATTGACTATCTCCAGAAGTGGATGAGACCCCTAGAAGAGTTCTCAATATTCAAATGGATTGCCCTGACTGAGGAACCAAAATGGGCTGATGTGCAGACTACCATGGAGTACTTGACAGAGAAGGGAGTGGTCATCAATGATGTCAGTTGCTTTGATCAGTTTGCAAATCTGAAAAAAATATTTTGAAAGTATGTGTGATGACGTTGACTTCAAAGACTTGATGGCACATCAAAAGTGGACTAAATTTTTTGAAAGTTCAAAAACTGCAGATTACTACTCTGAACTGCTGAAGATCGCACAGTTCTTTTATGCAATTCCGTCACACAATGCAAATGTGGAACGTATCTTCTCGATGATGGAAACACAGTGGACGAAAGAAAGGAGCCAGTTGTCTGTGGAGACACTGAAAGGACTCTTACAGCTTAAATATAATTACAAGAATTGGACTTGCAAGCAGTTTTACCGTTTCCTGTTAAACACTCCACCCCTTTTAAGAAAAATAAGGTCTGGTGAAAAATATTCCAGGCCATGTAAGGAAGAAAAGTCTTAGAATTTGTACAGGAAATAAAAATATGTTAAATTCTGAAACTGCATATTAGGCATTGTATTTTATATTGTATTTTGTATTTGTGTTTTTAGTCTTGATGTTTTATTACTTTTTTATGGTTTCAATTTTTGTGGCAATACAGGCTAAAAGCCTATTGAAAGAAGTTTATGGCAATTGATAAAATATTGCTGAGATTTTGTGATTATATGTTTCTACAATTGTATATTGTTTTTCAAATGCCAAGCCATGGTGGACCTCCTGGGTGGGTTACGCAGACCACCAATTGGGAACCACTATTCTAATGTGTTCTATGACTGTTGTGGTTGTTTATTAAGTTATAAAAATAAAGAAATAGTATTATATAAGTGTTAATTCTTTTTTTAGTATTTAATACATTATTATAGTAGTTGTGTGCCTTTGGCACTCATTGGTTGCTATCATTTACTTTTTGTGAACCACCCAGAGAGCTTCGGCTATTGGGCAGTATAAAAATGTAATAAATAAATAAATGTGACCGAGGCCACACCCCCTTGGGGGCCGGACATGTTGAGTTGGCTCCGCCTTGGGGGTGGGCATGTTGGGGTGGCCACGCCTCCTGAGGGCGGCCATTTTGTCCTCCTTTTTGGTTTCCAAAATATGGTCACCCTACTAAACTCCATTGAACTTACTTCTGAGTAGGATTAGGCTACACTGCCTAGTCATTCACACAAAGTGAACCAGAATTAACCTGAACTTCACACTGACTATCCCTTTAATATTGCTAGCATATTAAATGTCTGACTTGTGGTTTGGGGTGTAGTGGCTAGAGTGTCGGACTGAGAGTCGGAAGATCTGGGTTCTAGTCTACACTCAGCCATGGAAGCTCACTGGGTGTTTTGGGGCCAGTCACAGACTCTCAGCCCATCCTACCTCGCAGGCTTGTTGTTGTGAGGATAAAATGGAGAGGAGGATTATGTACACTGCTTTGGGTTCCTTAGAGGGAAAATGGTGGGATATAAATGGAATGAATGAATGAATAAATAAATAAATAAATAAAACCTAACTCTTGTAACTTGTAGTCAGATGTTTTGATAGTGGTCGTAACAGAGTTTGGTAGAAACTCAACACTGAGGCCTTATGGTGGGTGCTTCTCACCAGTTCTCCCACTATTGTACAGATAAAAATCTGCAAAAGGCTGTGCCTGGAGCAAGACCTTTAATAGAAATTGTGAAAATCTAGTTTATATTACATCTCAAGTGTTACGATGTTTTAAAGAGAGACGCTCTTTCTTGCTCAATATTCAATCACATTGAATGGGCCTGAGAAAAGATTGCTGCAGTGACCCAATCATTCTTCCTCTTTTCTTTCTTCACCCTGGTCTGGGAATAAGTCCTGTTAATCTCAGTGAGGCTCGCTTTTGGTTAGGGCACAATCCTTTGCATGCTGTCTGTGCAGTGCTGGGAGTTGTAGGACATTTCTTTCCTTACTGCCAGTTCCCCATTTTCTGTTTAGTCTAGCAGTTGTGTACCAGGTCCTAACCCCCCTAGTGCTCTTTAGCCTTTGTTTTTTCTAATCCAGGACCTGTTTTCTTTAGAAAAATGGAAAATTATAGATTTTCTTTTGCATTGATCTGCTATGAGGACAGCAAAAAGAACCTCCACAAAGAAATGTTTACAGCAACTAAAAATTCATGTTAATTTCAGATACATTGAATGGCTCACTTTATTTCAGTGGTTTTAACATTAACCTGTTTTGTAGAACACGTTTGTCTTAATTGTGAGCTGTAAAATCAGACATGTGGCGAAGGCCACGCCCCCTGGGGGCCGGTCATGTCAGGATGGGCCCGCCTTGGGGGCTGAGCAGGTTGGGTTGGGCACGCCTCCTTGAGCCCTGTTGTCCTCCTTTTGGGGTTCCAAAATATGGTCACGCTATGTTAGCAGAACCACCTCCATTTTCTAAAGGAAGCTGTAAAGTATCCATTACACACCAGGCGAAATGTCACGTAGCAGGGCGTCTTCAAGGGTGTCTTCATGTAACTGTCTTATCTAACCAAAACAATAGTTTCTCGGCTCCAGGCAGAAAGTTAACTTGCAGTAACTTACTGTTACAAAGGGATTGTTTTGCAGAAGATAAGAAGCTCTGGGGCTACATTCTGATTGGTTAATATTGCTATGGGGCACTGCCCCTTTCAGGCTTGAAAAGCTGTGCTGAATTTCCAATTCTTTGTCTGACTGTTGCTTTCAAGACTCTCAGATCTTGATTATAATCAATAAAGCGCTTTTGAACCCTCTGTCGCTGGAAAGTGTGGAGTCGTTCTTAGGGGCTGAATTGGATCTCGTTCCTAAGGGCAAAGAACTTGTCTAGAACACTGGGCTCCACAATTCAAGAAGGACGCAGACAAGCTGGAGCGTGTTCAGAGGAGGGAGCCAGGATGATCAGGGGTCTGGAAACAAAGCCCTATGAGGAGAGACTGAAAGAACTGGGCATGTTTAGCCTGGAGAAGAGAAGATGGAGGGGAGACATGATAGCAGTCTTCAAATACTTAAAAGGTTGTCCCACAGAGGAGGGCCAGGATCTCTTCTCGATCCTCCCAGAGTGCAGGACACGGAATAACGGGCTCAAGTTAAAGGAAGCCAGATTCCGGCTGGACATCAGGAAAAACTTCCTGACTGTTAGAGCAGTGCGACGGTGGAATCAGCTACCTAGGGAGGTTGTGGGCTCTCCCACACTAGAAGCCTTCAAGAGGCAGCTGGACAAGCATCTGTCAGGGATGCTTTAGGGTGGATTCCTGCATTGAGCAGGGGGTTGGACTCGATGGCCTTGTAGGCCCCTTCCAACTCTGCTATTCTATGATTCTAAGGTGGAAAAAAGGTGGGATATAAATGCAACAATAAATAAATAAGTCCTACAACCCTCCAGAGAGAATTTTCAGGCATAGCAGGAAGTAGGCTTAGGGTGACCCTATGGAAAGGAGGACCGGGCTCCTATATCTTCAAGGGTTGTATAGAAAAGGGAGTTTCATGACATGTCATTTGTACGCTTGCAGCACCTGGTGAAATCCCCTCTTCGTCACAACAGTTAAAGCTGCAGGAGCCTTGCCATCTTTTCCATCTGGTCAAAAGGGCAGGGCTCTCTTGACCAGATATTATTATTATTATTATTATTATTATTATTATTATTATTATTATTATTAGTTACGTGATGTGCTCTCATTAGACTCGTGTACAGACTTGCACACGTTCTAATGAGACTCACACCCTTGGCAATAGAGCGTCTGTGGCTAAGTAAGGTGACTCTTACTCAAGAAACTTACAGCACTGAAGGGGATAACGCCACAATGGCAGATTTATTGAGGTTGAAACAAATACAAAGGCACAAGCTAGTTTTGGGGAAATTAGCTGAGCAAGTAGAGGCTTAGAAGCAGTTTCAAGACCGAAAAATAGACTTTTTGAGACTTAAGTAGGGTGACCCTATGAAAAGGAGGACAGGGCTGTATAGGGTGACCCTATGAAAAAGAGGACAGGGCTCCTGTATCTTTAACAGTTATATTGAAAAGGAAATGTCAGCATGTGTCATTTGTATATATGGGGAACCTGGTGAAATGTCCTCTTCATCACAAAAGTTAAAGCTGCAGGAGCCCTGCCCTCTTTTAAATCTGGTCACTCTAGTATAGCTCCTACACCTTTAACTGTTGTGATGAAGAGGGAATTTCACCAGGTTGTCCATATATACACAAATGTCACCTGCTGAAATTCCCTTTTCCATGCAACTGTTAAAGATACAGGAGCCCTGTCCTCCTTTTCATATGCCCTAGACTTAAGAGAATACACACAGAGACAGCAGGGGAAAGAGTAGTGGGAATCTTTAAAGGCAATATACCTTTCCTTGGGGAGCGTTGCAACTCCTGGTCTTAGGTGAAGAGGCAAAGAATACAGCGAGGCAAAGCACTCACCCATGGTGCTTTGGAAAGTCTAGTATGCCCTGTGTTGCTGGTTCAAGAGAGAGCGAGAGAGCTAGCCTCCACCCTTCCCTTCAACTTGAGGGTTTTTGTATGATCTTATCTAAAGATCGGCTTGCTATGGGAACAAAAGAGGGTGATTTGGGATGATGGTTGTACTTGATGCAGCCTGAAGTTCAGCCACAGGGCTGCATTAGCAGGTGTATGACCAGGTATGACTCTTGCTATCCAGCATTCATATTCTGCTTAGTTTGTCTCTGGGGCATGCATTTGAAGAAGTCTATCAGGAAATGGTTACTTGACCTAGGCCTTCTGTGAATGCTCTCAGTCTGTAGGTGGGGTTTTGGGTCGCTTCAAAATGGAGTCAGTACTGCTCACAGAAGCTACCTTGTAACATACTGAATATAATAGTATTAATATTCTAATAATACTTTACAATGTGATGATATGGTATTTTAATGTGTGCCGCTTAGAGATGTTAATATACCCAGTGGTATAAAATTATTATTATTATTATTAGTAGTAGTAGTAGTATTGCGTCCAGTTCTGGGCTCCACAATTCAAGAAGGACGCAGACAAGCTGGAGCGTGTTCAGAGGAGGGCAACCAGGATCTCTTAAAAGGTTGCCACTCAGAGGAGGGCCAGGATCTCTTCTCGATCCTCCCAGAGTGCAGGTCACAGAATAATGGACTCAAGTTAAAGGAAGCCAGATTCCGGCTGGACATCAGGAAAAACTTCCTGATTGTTAGAGCAGTGCAACAATGGAATCAGTTACCTAGGGAGGTTGTGGGCTCTCCCACACTAGAGGCCTTCAAGAGGCAGCTGGACAAGCATCTGTCGGGGATGCTTTAGGGTGGATTCCTTGTAGGTCCCTTCCAACTCTGCTATTCTATGATTCTATGATTATGATTATATGATCTCGCAAAGAAGCAAAGCTCAGAGAATGGCAATAAGGGACAGGACCTTCTCTGTGGTGGCCCCCCAATTATGGAATGCTCTCCCCAACGAGGCCCGCCTCGTGCCCACATTGCTATCTTTTCAGCGTAGGTTCAAGCTTTTCTCTTTCCCCAGGCCTTTAGCAATAAGTGATGAGTTTCATCGATCCTGGGTCTGTTTTTATAGTTGTTTTTAGATATATGTTTCTGTGATGTATGTTTATGTGGTTTTTAAATTCTGTATATTGTTTTTAATTGTTTTTAATCTTGTGTAAACCGCCCAGAGAGCTTTGGCTATGGGGTGGTATAGAAATAATAATAATAATAATAATAATAATAATAATAATAATAATAATAATAGAAGAAGAAGAAGAAGAAGAAGAAGAAGAAGAAGAAGAAGAAGAAGAAGAAGAACCAAACACATTTCTCCACCCACGCCTAGCTCCCAGCTCACCCCAGACTATGACCGCATTGGCAATGGCCTTGTCGTCCAGTTTTTGGTGTCTGTCCCCAAGGAATTTCTATCTCTTCTCCACGTCTGTCCTGAATATTCATGTATTTGAGATGAATATTCAGCGAATGAATTTGCCGCTGCAAAGGTTTTCACCGGGGGAATCGTTCGGCGGATGACGTTCCAACCTTTCGCAACCGCGTTTTGCAGGTGCATAGCTAGGACGAGCAAAGGAGAAAGCGGGTGTTCCTAGCGTACGCTGTTAAAATACATTTTAGATGTTGAAACAGAAAGTTTCCCAGGAGAGGGGAGGAAAGACAGGCGCTGTGTGTGTGTGTAGAAGGAAATGCCACCAAAGAATCTCATTCTTTGGGTTCGCAAATGACATTTACAGTGCATTCCTATCCATGTCTACTCAGAAGTAAGCACTGTCAATTTAAGGCTTACTCCTAAGTAAGTAGGTGTAGGGTTATTTAGTATATTTTCCAATCTCCTCTTCTTCCACTCCGTGACTACCCGAGGCGATATACAAAAATATATACTACAAACGAGAAAGATCTTGGAATTGTTGTAGATCACAAGCTGAATAGGAGCCAACAGGGCGATATGGCTGCAAGAAAGGCAAATGCTATTTTGGGCTGCATTAATAGAAGTATGGCTTCCAAATCACGTGAGGTACTGGTTCCTCTCTGTTCGGCCCTGGTTAGGCCTCATCTAGAGTATTGTGTCCAGTTCTGGTGTTAGCAGTAGGGTGACCATATGACCGGATTTCTACTGTAAGCCGGTAAATCCGGGAGGGGGAGGGAAATCCGGATTTTTTACAAAGAGCAGCTCTAATGGGAATTAACAAAAATGCTTATAACTCCGTCATTTTTTAAGATAAAGACATGAAACTTGGCACAATGGTAGCTCTTAGGAAGGGCTTTAGTCATACCAAATTTGAAACAGATCTGTTCATCCACTGATTTTTTAGGAATTTTTTTAAAAATTAAGGTTTTAAAATTATTATTTTTTAAATTGTCATTTTTAAAGATAAAGAGATCAAACTTTGCACCATGAAAGGACTTAGGTAGAGCTTTAGCCACATCAAATTTGAAACATATCCGTTCATCCATTGATTTTTTAAGAATTTTTTAAAAATTGAGGTTTTAAAATTATTATTTTTAAAACCATCATTTTTAAAGATAAAGCGATGAAACTTTGTACCATGATAGGATTTAGGTAGAGCTTTAGCCACACCAAATTTAAAAGAGATCCACTCATCCATTGATTTTTTAGGAATTTTTTTAAAAATGAGGTTTTAAAATTATTATTTTTTAAACTGTCATTTTTAAAGATAAAGAGCTGAAAGTTGGCACCATGATAGCTTTTAGGTAGAGCTTTAGCCATACCAAATTTGAAACAGATCTGGGGCCAGTAGCAAACCCTTTTAACAACAACAGCAGCTTGCAATGAGTGAAGATACAGTCAGAAAAAATATTTGAGGGAAGGGGAGAAGGTAACACTTTTTATACTGTTGTTTTTATACTGTTTTTATGTTTTTTAAATTTTTGTATACTTTTAATGTTTACTATTTTTAATTGTTGTAAACTGCCCAGAGAGCTTCGGCTGTGGGGCGGTATATAAATGTAATAAAATAAATAAATAAATAAATAAATAAAATAACACAAAGAGTATAGCAAAAGCTTCAAAGTACAGCAAAACCTACAAAAGTAGGAGTGAGTGAAGTTAATTTCAGATACATTGAATCTCTCACTTGTTCTTTATTTCAGTGATTTTAACATTAAGATGTTATGAAGAAGAGATTTGTCTTAAATGTGTGCTGTAAAATCAGACATGTGACCAAGGCTATGTTCGGGTGGGCACGCCCCCTTGGTGCTGGACACCCCCCCTTGGGGGCGACCATGTTGTTCTCCTTTTTGTTTTCCAAAATATGGTCACCCTAGCCTCTTCCATATAATTGTTCTTCTGTTAGATTAATGGGAGAAAACAGGTGATGAAAATCTCAATAAATCTGAACTATGCAAAGTCTTTGAGATGCACTTAAAAAGAAGTTGCCTGTGAATTTAGCTAAATGCTCTCCAAGTGGTTTTATTTTAGTGTGTTGAACATCGTAATACACGTGATGGGGGTTAGCTATTGAACTTTTGTGTTCAATAAACTGAACTTTAAAATTAAGAATTAGAGTATGTCCAGATACTTTTTGCCTGAGACCAGTAGATCTATCGTTTTTTATACTTGAAATCTATGTAAAGGGAAATTACGAAACGTGTGCTGGCAGCAGTTGAATTACTCGAACATTTTAGAAGGGAAAGGAAGATGCCACCAATGTGCTTTTGCTTCATCAGTGTATGGGATGTAGCAACCTCTGATAGTCATGATAGTTGTACATTAGAGAAACATCCTTATTCTGTTCTTTCTGGTTTGAAAGAGAGATAATGGCCTGAATTCAATTGCTCCTCCTAACTGGAGTAGACACAGTGAATCCGTGGGAACTTGGTAGGTCCCCATTTCTCTAAGTTTCATTGCTTCAATGTGCCTGCTCTGGGGGGTACTAGCAATCGGACTGGTGATCTGACCTGTTTCTGTAATAGCCAGAGATCTGAGATACTGCTAGATCCAGAATTCCGCCCACTGAGAAGCTGAGTTCCAAAAGCGTTGACTTCCTTTCAGAACTGCTGCGGATTGCCCAGTTCTTTTGTGATTCCCTCCCACAATGCCAGTGTGGACGGTGTGAGAAATGCACAACCAAGACGTGATCGCAGTGGCACCCTCCTTGTTCCTTAGCAACTGGTATTTAGTGCCAAACCGCATCTGACACTGAGGGTAATTAATATAGGCTCATCATGACTAATACCCATTGATAGGATTAATCCTAGGTTGATTAGCTTGAATCGAGGACTGTCCCTAGAATCTAGAAATGGATCTAGAAAATCAACTTCCAAGAGGCTTGCCTAAGGTTATCTAGGGAGTCCTAGGCATTGGTGGAAATTTGAACTCAAGACTTTTGCATTCAGGGCACATATACTAACAAGGCTATTTCTTTATTAACACACACACCAAATTTACTGCGATACAGGAATCCAAGGTAATGTCACTACCATCTTCTGGACCCTGTCATACTTAGTGCCAGGGTAACTAAAAGGACCCTTCACTACTATGGCACTCTGGAAACCTGAAGGCATCACATGTTAGTCTTCCATTCAAACAAAAGGGCTTTCAAGTGATTCTCTTTGAACTATCTCAGCCATCTCAGACTAGGCCTTGCTCTCTAGAGGTCAAGATGGAGATCACTGACTCTTCGACAGACAGATACAGGGAGTCTGTGAACCACTAACTCTCTTCCCTGCCTAGCTGAATTCTTAGCCCTTGGTCTGCTCTTCTGCCTTCTGTAGGGTGACTCTATGAAAAGGAAGGACAGGGCTTCTGTAACAATTGTAGAGGGAAAGGAATTTCAGCAGGTGTCATTTGTATGCATGGAGTACCTGATGGAATTCCCTTGTCATCAAACAGTTCAGCCTGCAGGAGCTCTGCCCTCTTTTGTATCTGGTCACTCTAGTATAGCTCCTGCAGCTTTCACTGTTGAGATAAAAAGGGAAATTCCCTTTTCTCTAAAACGGTTGAAGATACAGGAGCCCTGGCCTCCTTTCCATATGGTCACCCTACCTTCTGCTATGACACCGTCTTTCATCACCATATCCTACTTTGAATATTTCCCTTGAGCCCGCCTCACAAATCCCAGGTCACCATGGGAACAGCCATAAACAGGTTGACATCATTGCAAGTGTGTGGCCTATTCCTTACCGGACTTTGGGCCGGTAAGGACTGCAGCTGTGAGACTCAGCATTAGGGAAACTTTCCAGAGTGGTGGCCTTTCAACATCATGGCAGGTAAGAAATTTTTTCTTAGATGTGGAAGATGGAATGAGGAATAATGTAAGAAAGAATTTCTGTCTGTTGGTTTTATAAACTTTTTTAGATATAAGTGATCAGAATGGCAGTAAACCCATGTATCCGAAAAGGCAGTCTCATTTCTATCTTGATGAGAGGAAAATTTGATGTTGCTATAGTATTGATCCAGGTTAAAAAGTCAATGAAACTATGTGGATTTGCAAAAATTAAAAAAAATATCGTCTATGTATCGTTTATAGAATAGTATTTCCTTATACTGTCTTTTTTGCTAAATGTAAGCCGCTCCGAGAGCCTTTTTTGGCTGAGGAGCAGGGTATAAGTATGATAAATAAATAAATAAATAAATAAATAAATATAGAAGGGGTTTTGAGCCGGATGAGAGATAAAATCCTCTTCCAGCCGTGCCATGATTAAATTGGCCGCACTAGGGGCAAAAGGGCTTCCCATGGCAACGCCTCGAATCTGCAGGAATTGTTTTTCATCAAACCTAAAATAGTTTTTTTCTAATATGATCTCAGTAAGTTCTAATAGGACATAGGTAGGTGGAGAAAGATTATCCCGTTTATTGAGATACCATTCAACAGTATTGCGTGCCTCAATATGGGGGGTAGTATCGAGGGAATGGACGTCAAAAATTGCCACAATGGCATCGGGCGGAATATATTTACCCTCTATTTTATAGATGAAATCAAAGTTTTCTTTTAAATATGAAAGCATTTGTGCCACGAAGGGGTGCAAGAAATGGTCAACGTATTGGGAGAAACAGGGCCGGTGCTACCATTAGGCCCACTAGGCAGCCGCCTAGGGCGCAGACCTCAGAGGGGCGCCGTACTGCCCTTTAAGGGTCACCGTTTTATACCAATTAGCTGTTTTAAGAAAAAACAGAATAAGTTCAAGTTTTGTGCTTTTTATTTTTTCTACAAAACATCTGTTCTTAAAAATCAAAGTTGGCCATTTGCGGAGGGGAGTTCAATAAACGCTTCCATAAACTGATGTGTCTTCTTCCCAACAGAATCCAGAGAGGATTTCAAACTGCCCCGGATCCCTCAAGAGAGAGGAATGACCTCTGCCAAGGAAACACCTCTGCCAAGCCCACGTCGTGATGAGTGGAGCCGTAAAATCACTCTATTTCAAGCAAAACCATGGCCAACGTATCAGCCAACAAAAGTGCCCTCCAGACTGCCCAAGTTGGTGGAGGCCTCCTTGCCGAGGCCCGAAAGAAATAATTTCTTCCTTCGAGGAGTGCCAGTAGAGGAGCCTGTGCCGCCGCCAACAACGGTACAGAAGCCGGTGCCGCCTCGTGTGCGGACCCCAGATATTACCAGCTTGTGGGTCAACCCACAATACGCGACTACCCTGGAGCCGGTGACGCCCCCAACGCAGAGCCGAGGACCAACTTCGCCAAAGAAGCCACGCCGGGCATCTCTCCAAAAGTCAAAGGCGACCTGCGTCGGAAAGGCCGCTCCGGCAAAAGCGAGAGAGATGCCTTGGCAAAAGACCGATGGACCCAACCCACCACCTTCGACTTCGTCCAGGCCAACGCGGCTTTACTATCCAAAGCCGCCGCACAGGTCAGTGACGAGACTGCAACATTTGTAAGGATTTGCCAGGATTCCTATTGATAAATCAGGGTTAGGGGGAAGGGGTTGTTGCAAACCATTTTGCCCATTTTGCTCAAAGCTTGACATTTGCTTTCAAAAACGGGTTTTTAATGGTTTGTACATGTTTTTTCAGTGTTGGAAGAAAGGGGATCGCCCTGATCGTAGGGATGCAGGGGGCGCTTTCAATTGACACCCACGGGATTGCGGTCTTGTTCCTAATTATTTGGAGTAGTTGCCTCAATTGAAAGGCATCATGGTACAGCCTAAGCTTTGGGACACCCAACCCCCCTAGGTTAGTTGGCCGGAAGAGAGTCGCTTGATTGACACGGATGCGCTTGCCCCCTCCACTGCATGTGGCTAGAGCTTGTTGCCAACGTTTGAACTCATTTCCAGGAATCTCTACTGGCAAGGTATGAAACAGAGAAGACGGTTTAGGCAACAAAGTCCATTTCAGGGCCGTATTCCTCCTTAGTCAAGATAAATTAAGTTTCTTCCACAGAATCACTTGAAAACCCTTTTGTCTGAATGGAAGACTAACATGTTATGCCTTCATTTTTCCAGAGTGCCATAGGCCGCATTCCATCCGGCTTGGGTCCATCGGTCAGCCCTGGCTTTGCCACGGCCTTTTCCACGCAGGCCGCCATCGATATCGGGAGAGATGTCAGGCGTGGCTTCGGCGGCGAAGTTGTCACTAGGCTCTGCAGACGGGGAGGCACCGGCTTCGGGGTAGACGTGTGGGGTGGCTCTGGCCACCTGGTGATATCTGGGCTCCGCACAGGAGGCGGCAACTGCTTCTGTACCGTTGTTGGAGGCGGCACAGGCTTCTCTACTGGCATTTGACAAGGGCCCTGTACTGGCTTCGGCCAAGGGGCCCTTCTTTCAATCATGGGCCTTGGAAGAAGGCCTCCACCACCTTCGGCAGGCTGGTCGGCACTTGTTTCGGCTGAGGAGTTGGCATGGCAGCTAGACGGTTCGCGACGTGGGCTAGGCAGAGGTCTTGTTTCGGTATGTACACTCCACTCTCCTGAGGGATCCGGGACATTCTCCAATCCTCTCTGGGTTCTGCTGTGAAGAAGACACATCAGTTGATGTCAGCATTGCATTCCCAATGTAGTTTTTATATGTTTATGTTTTTATGTTTTTGGTTCATTACACTGAAATCTGTTGATTTAAAACTTCTATAAATACTAATAAATCAATACATATTTTTGAACTGGTTGTCTCTGCTGGATCTTCTGTTCGGTAGTACCCCTCCCCCTGCAAGAAAGGTGATAGCCCACTTGCTGCCGCAGGTGAATGTGTTGGAATTCCCCGAATTCTGGGCCAAACCACTGGGCCTCCCTGTCTTAGTATTGCCTGTGTTCCTTTGAAGTGGTTAACACTCCTGCTGAGAGGAAGTTTCTTGTCGGCTGCCAATACACACAGAGCTTTCTGAACTTGGCTAAAACTTTTTAAAAATCACTAAAAATCAGCGGATGGACCTATATGCTTCAAAATCGCCATGCATCAAGCCCTTATAAAGACCTACCATATTTAAAGGCTATCATGGTGCCTAGTTACATGGCTTTACCTTTAAAAATGACAGAGATGAATGCATTTTTGTAAAAGGAGAATGGTAAAACTTTTTAAAAAACTACTAAAAATCAGCGGATGAACCTATTTGCTTCAAAATTGCCATGCATCTAGCCCTACTTAGGTTCTATCATGCTGCAATATTGCAAGTGTGTAGCTTGAAAAATGACAGCGTATTTTTAAAGAATAATTTTAAAAACTCAAACTTTTTTAAAAAACCTAAAAAGTAGCAGATGAAGCCATGTGCTTCAAAATTGCCATTCCTAAGGATATATTTAGAAGCTATCCGGTTGCCAGGTTATGTGTGTTTACCTTAAAAAATGATGGTGATCAATGCATTTTTGTAAATGGGGGGATGGTTTGAGGGTAAAATCTTAAAAATCAGTGGATGAACATATGTGCTTCAAAACTGCCATGCATCAAGCCCCGCTTAGGTTCTATCACAATGCAAAGTTACATGTGTGTTTCTTGAAAAATGAGGAAGTTATAGCACTTTGAAGTGACTGGAACTCACATTTTAAAAAAGTCATTGCAAGAAAACTGATGGACATATCTGTCTAAAATTGGAAATGCTTAAGCATCTCCAAGGTATCTGTAAGCTCACCAAATTTCATTTTTATATCATTAAAAATAAAAAAGTTATAGACATTTCTTTAGGCCAATGTAATCCTATGGCAAACCTCCCTTGACAGGAGGGGGTTGCACTTGCTGGAGAAAGGGGAGCAGAGGGGAAGAAAAGCAGATGGAGCGCTTCGTCTCCTTTTGTGTTCACTAAACTCCATTGAACTTACTTCTGAGTAGGATTAGGCTACACTGCCTAGTCATTCACACAAAGTGAACCAGAATTAACCTGAACTTCACACTGACTATCCCTTTAATATTACTAGCATATTAAATGTCTGACTTGTGGTTTGGGGTGTAGTGGCTAGAGTGTCGGACTGAGAGTCGGAAGATCTGGGTTCTAGTCTACACTCAGCCATGGAAGCTCACTGGGTGTTTTGGGGCCAGTCACAGACTCTCAGCCCATCCTACCTCGCAGGCTTGTTGTTGTGAGGATAAAATGGAGAGGAGGATTATGTACACTGCTTTGGGTTCCTTAGAGGGAAAATGGTGGGATATAAATGGAATGAATGAATGAATAAATAAATAAATAAATAAAACCTAACTCTTGTAGTCAGATTTTTTGATAGTGGTCGTAACAGAGTTTGGTAGAAACTCAACACTGAGGCCTTATGGTGGGTGCTTCTCACCAGTTCTCCCACTATTGTACAGATAAAAATCTGCAAAAGGCTGTGCCTGGAGCAAGACCTTTAATAGAAATTGTGAAAATCTAGTTTATATTACATCTCAAGTGTTACGATGTTTTAAAGAGAGACGCTCTTTCTTGCTCACTATTCAATCACATTGAATGGGCCTGAGAAAAGATTGCTGCAGTGACCCAATCCTTCTTCCTCTTTTCTTTCTCCACCCTTGTCTGGGAATAAGTCCTGTTAATCTCAGTGAGGCTCGCTTTTGGTTAGGGCACAATCCTTTGCATGCTGTCTGTGCAGTGCTGGGAGTTGTAGGACATTTCTTTCCTTACTGCCAGTTCCCCATTTTCTGTTTAGTCTAGCAGTTGTGTACCAGGTCCTAACCCCCCCAGTGCTCTTTAGCCTTTGTTTTTTCTAATCCAGGACCTGTTTTCTTTAGAAAAATGGAAAATTATAGATTTTCTTTTGCATTGATCTGCTATGAGGACAGCAAAAAGAACCTCCACAAAGAAATGTTTACAGCAACTAAAAATTCATGTTAATTTCAGATACATTGAATGGCTCACTTTATTTCAGTGGTTTTAACATTAACCTGTTTTGTAGAACACGTTTGTCTTAATTGTGAGCTGTAAAATCAGACATGTGGCGAAGGCCACGCCCCCTGGGGGCCGGTCATGTCAGGATGGGCCCGCCTTGGGGGCTGAGCAGGTTGGGTTGGGCACGCCTCCTTGAGCCCTGTTGTCCTCCTTTTGGGGTTCCAAAATATGGTCACGCTACCTATGAAGAGAGACTGAAAGAACTGGGCATGTTTAGCCTGGAGAAGAGAAGATTGAGGGGAGACATGAGAGCACTCTTCAAAGACTTAAAAGGTTGTCACACAGAGGAGGGCCAGGATCTCTTCTCAATCCTCGCAGAGTGCAGGACACGGAATAACGGGCTCAAGTTAAAGGAAGCAAGGATTCCAGCTGGACATCAGGAAAAACTTCCTGACTGTTAGAGCAGTACGACAATGGAACCAGTGAGGGAGGTTGTGGGCTCTCCCACCCTAGAGGCCTTCAAGAGGCAGCTGGACAAGCATCTGTCAGGGATGCTTTAGGGTGGATTCCTGCATTGAGCAGGGGGTTGGACTCAATGGCCTCGTAGGCCCCTTCCAACTCTACTATTCTATGATTCTATGACCTTTAGAGCTTGGAGATGTAGTACTGTGTTTCTATTTTAATTATAGTTATTATTTCTGACTTTTCACTTGTCATGCATAGAATGTTATGCAAACTGGTCTCTTCTTTTGCCCATTTATTGGGTTCCTCTTTTTGTTGGCCATGTGTTAAGTGGCTGCCATAGCTTGCCCTGACTGTCAAGAAGTTCGCCCTGAGATTCCTTCATTCCACACGTGCTGGATAAAGGAGTGGGCAACCAGGGGCCAGCCCTCTTCCCTGGAACTACACGCGTGTGGAACGGGAGATCCCCAGCGAGATGGGTTACGGCTTGGTTTTTAGAAAGGTTTTTTGTGTTTTACGTGTCTGGACTGTCCAGGGAGGACTTGTCGCCTTTGTGGCGTGATTTATGGTGGGCTAATGCTTTAAGTGGTTGATTGGTGTTCGATTGCTGCTAAATCCTACCTCAAACCTCTTCCTTCATTTCCACACACTTCCCTTCCCTTTGCATCCTTTGCTTGTGCTTCTGACCGGGGCCTTACGTGTTAGATTTAGTGTGTGTAAATAAAACTGCTTCAGCCCTTAGCCTGTGTATGTGATTTTCTGAAGGGCTGGCTAATACAGTCTTGGTACGAGGTTGGGGAGGTGAGGATCTGGGTTACCGGGTGATTGGTCCAGGGCCTACCTTGCAGGGAGGTTGGGTGGAGCCCAGCCTTCCTTCACAGAGGCATGACGCAGAACACTTACTCTGTGACGTGGAGGGTGTAGGTTGTTGGAGGGTCCGTCTCGGGCTGTGCTTCCCAGTAGCAAGTAATGTTTTCCGCCCAGAAGCTGACACAGTATTCGATCTTGGGGATCCTTTGTGCTGCTCCTGAAAAATAAATGGAGACACACCCACAAGCAAACAAAATGTTCGCTTAGATGGCTTTAAATACAGGTCATAAAAGTTCATGGAGGATGAGGTCAATTGATGGCCATTCATAGAATCATAGAATAGCAGAGTTGGAAGGGGCCGACAAGGCCATCGAGTCCAACCCCCTGCTCAATGCAGGAATCCACCCTAAAGCATCCCTGACAGATGGTTGTCCAGCTGCCTCTTGAAGGCCTCTAGTGTGGGAGAGCCCACAACCTCTCTAGGTAACTGATTCCATTGCCGCACTGCTCTAACAGTCAGGAAGTTTTTCCTGATGTCCAGCTGGAATCTGGCTTCCTTTAACTTGAGCCCGTTATTCCATGTCCTGCACTCTGGGAGGATCGAGAGGACAGCTAAATAGAACCACCATTGTCAGAAGCAGTGTATCAGATCGTGGAGGTAATTAACAAGAAAGGTGGAGGCCCTCATGCTTCACCCGGCAGGCTCTTTTTATCAGCATCACTTCTAAGATTGGCCAGGTTTTTTGGAGGGGGGGCTGCAAAGTCTTCCAGGGCTAGGGTGACCATATGGAAAGGAGGACAGGGCTCCTGCACCTTTAACAGTTGTATAGAAAAGGGAATTTCAGCAGGTGTCCTTTGTATGCAAGGGACATTTGGGGTGAAGAACGGTGCCTACTACACCCCAAAATTGTGTGTCTTTGGGTTGTTTTGTAGCAGCTGTCTTTTCTCTCCAAATGTTCCCCAGAGCAGAACTTTCTGCAAAAACTAAAATGGAAACTGTAGAGAGCTTTGGGCAGTGTGCCAGCGCTATGTTTACAGTCCCCCATAACCCCCAATCACCCATAACCCCCATAATTCACAAAAATATTCCCCCTTCCAAGGGGTTGCAAAATGGGGATGGGGAGCTATTCTGGGCCAGCGCTATGTTTACAGTCCCAGCCAAATGGATAACTTCCCCTTCCCACACAAAAGCCAGTCTGCCAACATGCTTCGTCCCCTGAGCAGTTGGAATGTTTATGACACTTCTGCACCGTCACAGTAGCTTGGCTGAAGCCAATCAATATCAGAAGCTTCACCTCCTCAAATACAACAAAGTGTAGAGTGGAGTTCAATGGTGGCGCCCTGGCGCTCCAGTTCCGTTTGGCTTGGCTTTTAAAGCCCAGGAATTTAAATTAACCAGCGCCCAAGTTTTTCGCCAGGATTGATCTGATCATTACTGTAAAGTACGCATGTTTTAAAATGGCATAATGGGCGTGATGAATAATAAATTGCGGAGGGACGAGGGAGGTTTTCTGCAGCATGTCGGCCCTTTTTGAGCCTAGCCGGCAACGAGGACAGATGGAAGGATTAGCAGCTACTTACTCACAGGGAAATGTCAGAGCGCTTCACAGTGCTCCTTGGGGCACCCAAGCAGAGGGTGAAATTGGAACATTAAAGTCACCCGCAGCAGCGGCTCTCTCAGAGGGGCGAAGACGCAACAGGCTGGCGACAGTGTGCTAATTCTGGCTGAGGCCAGGCCTGTTCGCCGTGTTTCCAAACAATTCCACGCCGAGAAGCAGGCGTTCTGAGTGCCGCCGGGGACGGTAGCTTGGCACAGCTCGTTGCCACCGCGAAAGCGGGCGGGAAGCGGGCCAGTCATGAGCGAGCAAACGAAGCGTCCAGACACGGCTGTGGTTTCACGTCACGTGTGAACGTCTGTGTAAAGCAACTCACGTGCGTAGTTGTACTGGTGGGATGCAGAGAAGAGACTAGCAAGGGCCTCATGGCCAGGATTAAACCAGGATTAAACCAGGATTAAACCAGGGCTGAGCTGGAAGTGGTCCCATGAAATCTCCCATCGGTTTTGGGTGCCTGTGTCAAAATCGGGATGGGAGTGCCATCCAGAGCTTCTGGTGAGTCTTGGGAGCCATTCCCACCCCCCAGAAGCTCCCAGAAGAATGATGCTAGTACATTGCCTCCCAGCAACGCCTTCAGGGGCTTGTGAGAAAGGGAAGGGGCGGCCATTAACCTACCTCACAGGGTTGTTGTGTGGATAAAATGGAGAAGAGGAGGAGGAACATGTAAGCCACCTTGGGTTCCTTGCAAGGGGAAAAAAGGCAGGATGTAAGTGTAATAATACATAAATTAGCTGGAGCCCACCAGAGGTGCTCTAGGTGGCAGCGGTGAGTTTTGCTCCCTTGGGTGTGGGTGTGGGTGTGGGGTCATCGTTCTTCCCCCAAACTCAGGGAGTATAGGCTGAAATTCAAGAGCTTGCCCTAGGGTCATATCTAGTGAGTCTGAAGCAGAGGTGAGATTTGAGTGGAGAACACGCTGGGCTCACAGCTCATGTTACACTTTGTTCTATGCGGGCACAAGCGCTCTGCAGAATTGACTTCCGCTAACATCATATCACCTCCATCGGTCCTCCTATCACTTGCTGACCAAGTCCCAAGAGACTTGCAGCCCCTGAAAACGGCTAGCAAACTACGCTCATCATCTAAGGTCCTCCTCCGGGTGCCTACTCCGAGGGAAGCTCGGAGGATGGCAACAAGGGAGAGGGCCTTTTCAGTGGTGGGCCCCCAATTATGAAATGATCTCCCCGACGAGGCTCGCTTGGCACCAACATTATCTTTTTGGCGCCAGGTCAAGACTTTTCTCTTCTCCCAGGCATTTAACAGCATATGCTGAGTTTTTAACTGACCCGAGAATAGTTGTTTTAAATGGATATTGTTTGTTTGTTTGTATTTATGCTTTTTATGGTTTTAAATTTTGTATATTTGTTTTTTAATGTTCACTGTTTTTAACCTTTGTAAACCGCCCAGAGAGGTTCGGCTATCGGGCGGTATATAATAATAATAATAATAATAATAATAATAATAATAATAATAATAATTATTATTTTGGGCCTCTGCTTTCCTGGGGGCTGTGTATACCCAGGGAAATCCCCACCGTGGCTGTGGATCTGTGCTGCGTCTGTTATATGACGCAGGAGCAGCTTTGCAGCCAACGAAGAGCTTTGCTGTGAAGCTGCAGGTTTGAAAAGTAGGGAACTTGTCCTGACTTTTTCAACTGAAATGCCATCAGTACAGCTCTTCCACTGACAGATGTCATTCCAGGGGCAGTACCTGGGGGGGAGGAGATCACTGATTGGTCACCTTCCACCAGGAAGAGGGTGGGGGGAGACTCCAGTCCCCAGATGGCTGCCAGAAACCCGATGCCACCCCAGGAGAGGGAAACTGCACTGTTTCGGAGGGAGGCAGAGCCAACCCAGCGCCGTGAAGACAGCCCCCTGGACTAGAGTTCACTCCACTTCACCAGGTCCATGAAGTGGGACCCTCCGTTGGCAGGTTTATGGGTGCAGCAGGAGGGTGGGGTGGAATTCTAACAGCAGGGCTAAATCAGACGTATTGAACCTCTTTCAGCCCAAAGGTTGAGTTCAATTTTGGAAAAGCTCTTGTGGGGAGGGACGCAGTCCGTTGGTGGGTGGGCCTGAAGGCAAAAGAGGTGTGGCCAAAGGCATGGGGGCGGGACCATAATGCTAGAAACACCATCGTATTGTAGCTTCAAGCTCTTCCTGCCAGCAAGGAAGAGCTCAGCATTTCACCCTTTTAGAATGGAGGGGGGAGCCATACAAATGCCATGCAGATGGTGGGCATTTGGGGAGAAGTGGGTGGAGCCAGGGGAAGGGAGGGACGGAGGGTGTATCGTGGATGTACCTTTGAAGTCAGTGCCTACATGAACTAGAGATATTATTTACGCCTCAGAGACAGCTTGGGAGTCAAGTATCTTGGAGGCAGGAGGGAACGCCTAGTCCCCGGTCTTTTTTGCTATATCCTTGAAGATTTATATGAGCCAATTTGTGGCCCTATTGGAAATCCTTGTATCTGGGGCATAAAAAAGTTTTTTTTTTTTTTTTAGAATTTGCATTAAAAAGTTTTTAAAAATCTG
This sequence comes from Elgaria multicarinata webbii, assembly GCF_023053635.1. NCBI lineage: Eukaryota > Metazoa > Chordata > Lepidosauria > Squamata > Anguidae > Elgaria > Elgaria multicarinata. Next base: position 8,167,234 of record NC_086193.1, on the reverse strand, counting down.
TATAAAATTCTTTTCCCACTGATGAAGACCTTGGGGGTCGAAACATGTTTGGGATTTATGTTTGCTGTATGTTTATGGACCATTCTGCTCAAATGTTAAGTGTGTATATTTGTTTTATGATTAAATATATTTTCTATGGACACATGATTTTATTTCAACAGGCATAGTTACACCAGAATTTGGCATATTGTTTCTAATCAGTTTCCTTCAACCTGTTTCGTTTTCAGGTTTGTTTTTGGTTTAAGATAACACTTTTTTTATCAGATCCCTGAGGTTCAAAATCTGTGAGTTAAATGAAATACAAAAGGGCCTTTTTGCCACGATTCGCTTGCAGTGTACGCATATCTGCACCCTGAGCCCGGTGGTTGTTCACAAGGGCAGAAACTGGTGATAGCAACACAATCTCAGCATCACCAAAAGAAACGCTTTGGGCACACCGCACACACGCTTTCCCTCTTCTAAGCTGAACGGCACTCTTCATAGAATCCTAGATTAGTAGAGTTGGGAGGGGCCTATAAGGCCATCGAGTCCAGCCCCCTGCCCAATGCAGGAATCCAACCTTCATCAATGCTTCTTGGCGAAGCATTGTTGAAGCGAGGATATTGGAAAGGCTGTTGTCACGAGTTGAACCAGGGCAGAGATGGGAACTTGTGGCCCTCCAGCTATGGTCAAACTCTAACTCCCATCAGCCCAAGCCAGCCAATGATGGGAGATGTAGTCCACCAATGTCCAGAGGGCATCATGTTCCCCATTCCCTGCTCCAGGGGTGGGGGTTTCAATGACTGCAAGCAGAAAAGCCTGTCTAGCGAAAATGCAGAACGGGAGGACAGGGAGAGGGAGATGGCCTCCGCCGTGCCTCCAGCCCTGCATAGGGTGGCCATAAAGCCTTTGTGTGGCACCATTAGGGCAGGGCTTTGGGGGAGGCATCTGGGACCCCAGTCAGGCTCAATCCTGCCCTCAAATGCAGCAGGGCCAGCTTGCCACGGGGAAACTAAGTGAAGCCATGGACCTTTGCATCTAAAAAGCCTCCATAATGAGACCATTGGGCGGACAGTCTAAAACGGCCCAACTGCAGCAGTGGCATGTCGCAGAAGTTCTGCGCCAGGGAGCGATGCCCGGCCAATTCCAGAGGTTTCATCACTGGTTTATCTCGCCTTCAGCTGCTTGGAAGCCCCTTCCTCCCCGCGGGGCCCAGGCTGACGAAGACCGGTTTCCCAAAAGGCCTGGAGAGGAGAGCTGGCCTTCTTCCAGCAACTGACAGCCACGGACGCAATGTTCCCTCCACTTCCAGGAAACCAGGGCGGAAGAAAACATTAGACCAGTGACAGGGCACAAACGTGGCTCGCGAGAAGAAAAGGGGCGCGACGGGGGACAGGGACAAGGTCCGGAGAGGTGAGGAGAGGCCGGCGGCACCCCAGAGCAAGCAGAGCGGATCGGTTTACACGGCTGCCTGGAACAAAAAACATCTCCCACTGTCAACAAGGATGGGGAGAGGAGGCCGTGCTGGAGCAGGTGGGGGGAGGCCAGGCTAAATCACTCCAGAGGGACACTCGGCCTGCCCGCTGCCCAGCGCCCGCCTCACAGCTGCCAGCCCATTCCACGCCTCTCCTGCAGCGGAACACCGGCTTCCAGCAGCGTTCAATTTCCACCTTCCTTGCCCAGTGCGCTACAGAGCCAGAGGGCCTGTCGAGTGCTCCGTCATGGCTGGCCGCAATTGGGGGAGACACGCACAGCACCAGCACAAGGATTCGTCGCAATGTGGGGAGATCTTTCACCTCCTTCCCGGTAGAATTTTTGGTTTTGTTCGGTGCAAGACGCCTTTATTTGTTTTGTTTTTAAGGGACTGTACAGGAGGAGGCACCTCATTGCCCTCCAGATGTTTAGGACTACAACTCCCATAACCCCCAACTGTAGGGCATGCTGGCTGGGGCTGATAGGACTTGGCTTCCGAAACAGCCGGAGGACACCCATTGGCCGCCCCCTGGCCTAGTGGGTGGGTGAGGGTCGGGTCCCTCTGCCTCGCTTTTCTTCCCCCTAGCTGGGGAACCACAGTTAGCTCTCAGCTGAAGTTCTGAAGGATCGGACTGCCACTCCCAGCAGGCTCAGCCAGCATGGCCAATGGCCAGGGATGATAGGAGTTGCAGTCCAACACATCTGGAGAGTGTAAGGTTGGGGAAGGCTGAAGCAGCAGAAGCTGCAATTGCACCAGCCTTCTAGACACGCTGCATTGTCAGTTGTGCCATTACAGCCAACGGTCCCCAGGACGGAGAGGACGTCCCTCCCTTTTGCATGGGAACCCCACTGAATGGTACCTTTAGTTTATTAAGAGAGAGATTGTTTGATGTGAACCTCATCTGGAAGTATCGCTCATCTCCTAAGCCACGGGTCGGCAATGTGGAGCCTGTGGGCACAATTGCACCCATCATGACCCCCCAATGCCCCCTCCGTGGGGAGGCCACAGGAGGAAAGAGGAGGAAGAGGAGGACGACAGGACCATGGCTGTCCATCGTGGGGTTCTGGCCCTTCTTGGCCCTGCCAGATCCCCATGGTATCCCAGAACCGGTTCACACTTGCAAGCTGAGCCACGGGCAAGTCCCCCAAACTCGGGAACTTTATCGGGCTCTTTTTTTAATTTGTGGAAGTCGTGATTTGTACAAAATTGTAACTTTCACATATTTTATTTAAACGTGGAAAAAAACTGCGTGCTGGGCCCAACTCGTCAAGTGCGGAGTCGAGCTGGTTCGAGTTGGGGTGTGGGGGAAGGGGGACGAACCGGTGAAATTGTGCCAAGCTCCCCCGACCCCCAACAGATTCCTCCAACATCCCTAGTTGACAGGCAAGACATTCCAGGACAGAAGAACTTTGACAGAAGCTTATAGAAATTTGCGGGGTTCATTAAAAGAAGATGATTATAAATAAATAAAATAGGATAAATTAATATACCACCCTGGAATAGAGTCAGAAAATAAAAGAGGGAAGAAGAAACAGTTTGAAATTGACCAAGCTTGGGGAAGGAAGGGGAGGGGTTGTGAATTAGTATTAACGTATTTTGTTGTTGTTTGCTTTCTCTGTATTTTTTGAAAGCTCAGTAAGAAGTTATTTATTTATTTCAAAAAGACATTTCAGGAGGAGGAGAACTCTTGCTGAGGTGGGATTGCTGATGGCTGTGGGTGGGGGGGCAAAAGCCTCTTCCACATGTCCAACAATCCCCTCTGAAATTGCTGATTCCCCTCCACAGGGAAAGTGTGACCCTGGCTATATCGGGATCACAAAGAGGCAGAGGCTAAAGATCCCCCCACCCACAGACCCTGATGGAGATCACAGGTCCCAGGGCTGCTATTAGCAGTACCGAATGAGTGGTCTTTTCCCAGCTGGGCAGCGGAGAACAATGGGTGGGTCACCAAGCCTCATGTGGTGTGGCAGAGGGCCGCATCCAGCCATGGGTTGCCCACTCCTGCCCTAGACGCTTTGATTACAAAATAATAATAATAATAATGATAATAATAATTTATTTATTTGTTACCTGCCTCTCCCTCCGGATCAAGGTGAGGTACAACACACATGCAAACACCACAAAATACATATAATTGATTAAAACATTAAAAACTAATACATTATTAAAAGGCACCCTAAAATTCCCCTGGGGGAAATCCACACGTCGTACTGAGGCCGCTTCCATGCGGCCCCAGTGCGACCCCAAAGCGATCGTGTAACTTGCCTGGCGAAGAGACGAGGAAGAGGCGTCCTTGCCGCCGCCACCCACCTCCATCCTCGCCGGCTGGCTCGGAGAGCTCGGCAGAAGAAGGCGGGGCTCTCCACCCCGCCTTCTTCCGCCGAGCTCTCCGTCCCGGCCGGAAGCAGCCTCAGTACGACGTGTGGATTCCCCCCTGGATAGGCCTGCCAGAAGAGATCAGTCTTGATAGCTTTCTTAAATGCTAAAAGACTGTTAAGTTGACGAGTCTCCTCCGGCAGGCCGTTCCACAGCCTGGGAGCAGCAGAAGAGATGGTCCTCTGGGTAATACCCGTCAGCCTAATTTTGGCTGGCTGAAGTAGATTCTTCCCAAAGGACCTGAGTGTGCGGGGCGGATTGTACGGGAGAAGGCGATCCCGCAGGTAGCCTGGACCCAAACCATGTAGGGCTTTAAAGGTGATAACGAACACTTTATACTTCGTCCGGAAACTAATTGGCAGCCAGTGAAGAGATTTTAAAAGTGGTGTAATGGGGTCCCCCCTAGGTGTACCAGTGACCAGCCTGGCTGCCCTATTTTGAACTAGTTGAAGTTTCCATACTAGGCACAAAGGTAGCCCCATGTAGAGCGCATTGCATACGTGATGATGGTGATGTCTTGCGCCAATGAGGCCCATGATTTGGGTGTGCTCTGCAACGGCTTCTTTTTGGTTGGACGTTATTGCTCGTATTAATGTTATTTTACAAATCTCTTTGATATTTGATATTTGAGCATATAACACCGATTCTGGCCCGCTTGCATTGGCTGCCTATATGTTTCTGAGCCCAATTCAAGGTGCTGGTTTTAACCTATAAAGCCCTACATGGCTTGGGACCACAATACCTGATGGAACGCCTCTCCCGACATGAACCTCCCCGTACACTGTGCTCAACATCTAAGGTCCTCCTCCGAGTGCCGACTCCGAGGGAAGCTCGGAGGATGGCAACAAGGAAGAGGGCCTTCTCAGTGGTTGCCCCCCGACTGTGGAATGATCTTCCCGATAAGGCTCGCCTGGCGCCAACGTTGTTATCTTTTCGGCGCCAGGTCAAGACCTTTCTCTTCTCCCAGGCATTTTAACAGCATTTTAACAGCATTTAATAACGTTAAGTTTGTTTTAATGGAATTGTTGTTTTAAATGAATACTGTTGTTGTTTTTATACTGTTTTTATGTTTTTTAAATTTTTTGTATACTTTTAATGTCTACTATTTTTAATTGTTGTAAACCGCCCAGAGAGCTTCGGCTGGGGGGGCGGTATATAAATGTAATTAAATAAATAAATACATAAATAAATATTTGTGGATGCCCATGTGCTTTTAAATTATATTCCAGCAAATGTGGGGGACTAACAGCAAAAGTAGATTTTGAGAGCCTTTATTGTCACCAAGAGATGTATACTTGGAATTTATTTATTAAAATAAATAAATAGGTTAAAATACTGAGAGAATTTTATTCTCTCAGTATTTTAACAGTCTATAAATTTAATTTTAACTTGGCTGTTTTAAATTTGTATTTTAAATTTGTATTACTGCACTGCTGCTAACTTTATCCTGCTTGTGCTTTTATATTGTATTTTATATCATGTTTTTATACTGCTTGTTTTATACTTTGAATGGTTTTGATTTTTGTGAACCGCCCAGAGAGCTTCATCTATTGGGCGGTATAAAAACACAATCAACAAATAAATACTTGGAATGATAAACACCCCCATCTCTCCTGCAACTTTCTGCTCTCTCTGCAATTGAATGAATACCCTTCAATCGTCAGTCTCATTTGGATACCTATTCCAATATATTATCTGCTTATATTAATGCACATGTTTAAGATGTGAGTGCTGAATTTTTGCTAACGTTATTGTGAAAAAGAAACTGTCTTTTTGTTATTTCTTTTTCTATTTGCAAATAACATTATGGGAGGAAAGTATTTTCTCTCTCTCTCTCTCTCTCTCTCTCTCTCTCTCTCTCTCTCTCTCTCATAAAAACGCACCCCAAAATGATGTAACAGTTCAAAGTGGCCTTTATTGGTTTTACGTTGGCCTTTCATCTGGTCTATAGAGGATGGCTCCTGCTTAAACGTTTTAAAGCACTGACATAGGCAGGCAGGCCTTTTCCATCTGGTGAAAGCTCTTTACTCCTCCACTCTTACCTGAACAGGAAATACGGACGAGGAGGGCCACGATCCACACCAGACTCGGCTGCATCCTGAAGGTCACGAGGCATAACAGCTTCGGAGAGATTATAATAGAGAGAGATTTTTTTAAAACCCTTCTGTGGGTTGTTGGGTTTTGTTTTTCCTTTTAAACAATTGTTTCTGCGTTCAGCCACACACCACACTACACACGTCTAATAAAAAGCCATTTCTTCGCTGCAGACTACCACGGTGGGGGTGTTGTAAAGCAGAGATGTACAAATTGGAGAAAGAGAAGAATGCTTGACATTTTCCCCATTTGTAACATCTCGGCTCCAGATCCCCCAGGCCCAGCTTTTCCCTTTGTATGGAAACCCCGGCATCAGAGCCAAATTCTGCCAAATCCCTAATGTGAAATATGTACCGAAGAAGTGGCTTTGCCTTGAATTAGACCACCAGCCCATTTTAGCCCAATACTGAATCATAGAATAGCAGAGTTGGAAGGGGCTTACAAGGCCATCGAGTCCAACCCCCTGCTCAATGCAGGAATCCACCCTAAAGCATCCCTGACAGATGGTTGTCCGGCTGCCTCTTGAAGGCCTCTAGTGTGGGAGAGCCCACAACCTCCCTAGGTAACTGATTCCACCATCGCACTGCTCTAACAGTCAGGAAGTTTTTCCTGATGTCCAGCTGGAATCTGGCTTCCTTTAACTTGAGCCCGTTATTCCGTGTCCTGCACTCTGGGAGGATGGAGAAGAGATCCTGGCCCTCCTCTGTGTGACAACCTTTTAAGTATTTGAAGAGTGCTATCATGTCTCCCCTCAATCTTCTCTTCTCCAGGCTAAACATGCAGAGTTATTTCAGTCTCTCTTCATAGGGCTTTGTTTCCAGACCCCTGATCATCCTGGTTGCCCTTCTCTGAACATGCTCCAGCTGGTCTGCGTCCTTCTTGAATTGTGGAGCCCAGAACTGGACGCAATACTCTAGATGAGGCCTAACCAGGGCCGAATAGAGAGGAATCAGTACCTCACATGATTTGGAAGCTATACTTCTATTAATGCAGCCCAAAATAGCATTTGCCTTTCTTGCAGCCATATTGCACTGTTGGCTCATATTCAGCTTGCAATCTACAACAATTCCAAGATCTTTCTCGTTTGTAGTATTGCTGAGCCAAGTGTCCCCCATCTTGTAACTGTGCATTTTGTTTCTATTCCCTAAATGTAGAACTTGGCATTTATCCATATTACATTTCATTCTGTTGTTTTCAGCCCAGCACTCCAGCCTATCAAGATCCCTTTGAAGTTTGTTTCTGTCTTCCAGGGTATTAGCTATCCCACCCAATTTTGTGTCATCTGCAAATTTGATCAGCGTTCCCTGCACCTCCTCGTCCAAATCATTAATAAAAATGTTGAAGAGCACTGGGCCCAGGACTGAGCCCTGCGGCACCCCAATCGTTGCCTCTCCCCAGTTTGAGAAGGTTCCATTGATAAGTACTCCTTGAGTCCGATTCTGTAGCCAACTGTGAATCCAATTGGATTCAATTGGCAGGGGGTCTTCATCGTCTCAAACAGAAAGAGGTCTTCGGCTGTTCATTGAGATCCTTTTAACTAGAACCACTGTTGCGTTGTGGTTAGAGTGTTGGGCTGGGACTGGGGAGACCTGAGTTCTAATCCCCACTTGGCCATAAACTCACTGGATGGCTTTAGATGCAGTTCCTAACTTTCAGCCTAACCTACCTCACAGGGGTGTTGTGAGGAGGGTAAACTGGAGAGGAGGAGGTTCATGCATGTTGCTCTGGGCTTCACCCCACCGACATTAGAGCCACCAAGCTCCACCGGATTTTCTTTCCCACTTCCCACGCTGCAATGAAGCTTTTGAGAAGCTGCCACTGGATTGCAGCCCGGGTGGGGTGTGGGGGCATTTCTGAGGAAGTCCCTGCTGGTGATGGAAGGTCTAGTGTTCCCCTCCCTAGCGCTGCTACCCTCATCCCAAGCATCTCCACTCCCCCGCTGCAAAAAAATAAATAAATAAAAAAGCCTCCATGGGTCCTAGTGGAGGCTTTAAAAAAGCCTGATAGCAGCGTGGGAAGCATTTCGGAGTGTCTCTGGTGAGGAAGGGAAAGAACAGCCTAACCCTCCCCAAAGATGCAACTCCGCCCGCCAAATCCCCTCTCCCCTGCTGCACCAAGGCTTTAAAAACCTAATTTGGTATTATTATTATTATTATTATTATTATTATTATTATTATTATTATTATGTATTTATTTATATAGCACCATCAATGTACATGGTGCTGTACAGAGTAAAACAATAAAATAGCAAAACCCTGCTGCATAGGCTTACATTCTAATAAAATCATAATAAAACAATAAGAAGGGGAAGAGAATGCACCAAACAGGCACAGGGTAGAGTAAAACTAACAGTATAAAAAACAGAACAAAATCAAGTTTTAAAAGCTTTAGAGAAAAGAAAAGTTTTTAGCTGAGCTTTAAAAGCTGCGATTGAACTTGTAGTTCTCAAATGTTCTGGAAGAGCGTTCCAGGCGTAAGGGGCAACAGAAGAAAATGGACGAAGCCGAGCAAGGGAAGTAGAGACCCTTGGGCAGGTGAGAAACATGGCATCAGAGGAGCGAAGAGCACGAGCGGGGCAATAGTGTGAGATGAGAGAGGAAAGATAGGAAGGAGCTAGACAGTGAAAAACTTTGTAGGTCAACAGGAGAAGTTTATATTGGATTCTGGAGTGAATTGGAAGCCAATGAAGAGATTTCAGAAGTGGAGTGACATGGTCAGAGCAGCGAGCAGAGTGGTGAACAGAAACCAACGAACTGATGTGAGAAGAAGAAAGGCCAGTGAGAAGAAGGTTGCAGTAGTTAATGGAGGCTTTTTAAAAGCCTCATTGTGGCATGGAGGGGGGCATTCTCAAGTGGGGGGTCACTGCTGGGGAGGGGAGGGTTAACCTTTTTAAAGTTTAAAAGGAAAGTAACAGAGCAACCCTATACATTGTCTACCCAGAAATACTCCCAGGTAAGTGTGCGTCGGACTACAGCCTGAAAGTGTCTGGTTTTTGACCCCTGCCAACCCATGCTCTTGTCAAGAAACTGGCTGTGAACTGACCCCTTCTGAAAATTTCTGCTGCCTTGGCCACTTAATTGAACACCTTCATAACAGCACTTTAAAACCAAGAAGAACTGGGGTGAAAACCTCAGTTTGCATTTTGTTTGTTTGTTTTAGTACATTTAACCATCACTCTAGGGCTCCTGTATTTTTAACAGTTGTATAGAAAAGGGCATTACAGCCATTGTCATTTGTATACATGCAGCACATGGTGAAACTCCCTCTTCATCACAACCATTAAAGCTGCAGGAGCCCTGCCCTCTAAGTCACCAGATACAAAAAATGGCAGGGTTCCTGCAGCTTTAACTGTTGTGACGGAGAGGGAATTTCACCAGGTGCTGCATGTGTACAAATGACACCTGCTGAAATTCCTTTTTCTATGCAACTGTTAAAGATACAGGGGCCCGGTCCTCCTTTTCCTATGGTCACCCTACATCCCTAAACTAGGGTGACCATATGAAAAGGAGGACAGGGCTCCTGTATCTTTAACAGTTGTATTGAAAAGGGAATTTCAGCAGGTGTCATTTGTATATATGGAGAACCTGGTGAAATTCCCTCTTCCTCACAACAGTTAAAGCTGCAGGAGCTATACTAGAGTGACCAGATTTAAAAGAGGGCAGGGCACCTGCAGCTTTAACTGTTGTGATGAAGAGGAAATTTCACCAGGTTCTTCATATATACAAATGATACCTGCTGAAATTCCCTTTTCTATGCAACTGTTAAAGATACAGGAGCCCGGTCCTTCTTTTCCTATGGTCACCCTAACTAAACGGTGCTCCATGCTGGTTTGCCTCCACACAGCAATGCCCCAGAGTGCTGGGCACCATCCTTCACATGAGATAGCCAATACCTTCTGCCCTCTGTTCTCCACGCACCATTCCTAAAACCATCCTGGCTAGGACAACAACTCCCCCCACCTTTCTCTAACCTGGTGCCCTCCAGATAGCTTGGACTTCAATTCCCATCAGCCCCAGCCAGCATCACAAGTGGTCAGGAATGCAGGGAGTTGTAGACCAAAATATCTGGAGTTGCAAAATGAAAACTGCCTGATTAAACAGGGGTGGGGTGTGGGGTGTGCCGAGACCCTCTCCCCCTGAATGCAGCAGATATAATCACACCACTGACAAGCTGCCTTGGTGTGCCTTTTCCAGTGGGTTTGTCTCTCCAAGACATACAGGCTTGCCTCAGAGTAGGTTGATCCTGCCCGACGCCTGAACTTTTGTCATCTGTCCGGAGACCATATAGATCTCGAGGAGGGTTGTAGAACCTACTGTTCGCCCAAGAGCTGGACTCCATTCCATAAAAGCTTTCAGGGGCGGGGCAAACGGGGCGGGTTCCGGGTTCTATCTTTACACCAATTTCATGATACTATTGTGGGAGGGGTTAGGGTTTGCTTGTTTGCTTTTATTCTTTTTTAAATTGCTTCAGGATTTGTTTCAATGAGAAGTGGTATATTATTATTATTATTATTATTATTATTATTATTATTATTAATAATAATAATAACAACAACCACCAGCAGCATATTTTAGCTTAACACTCCTTCTGCCTTGGGAGCTAAGCCTTAGGAGAAGTATTTTACAATGTGGGGGATAAACTGCACAAAAACAGGAGAGGGAAAAGGGTTTCTTCACACAGTGTGGAACTCACCGTCACAAGATATCGCAATGGTAGCCAGATTAGAAGTCTTTAATAGGGAATTAGACACCTCCACAGAACATCAGTTATTACTAGACATGAGGGCTATACATTGCCTCCAGGATCAGAGGTGGTGTCTCTCTCAGTACCAGTTGCTGGGGAACATGGGCAGGAGGGTGCTATGGCACTCATGACCTGCTTCTGGGCTTTCCATTAGGGCATCTGGTTGGCCTCTGTGGGGGGAGGACACAAAAACAGATAGCCCCTTGGTCTGATCCAGTGAAACTCTTCTTATGTTCTTGTGGGATTGGCCCTGGGCTCAGATACTCCATATATATCCTAAACTGAATCCCTTGGATTATATTCAAGGGAAGGTGCCTTTATCCAGCCTTCATAGAATCAGAGAATAGTAGCGCTGGAAGGGGCCTATAAGGCCATCGAGTCCAACCCCCTGCTCAACGCAGGAATCCACCTGACAGATGGTTGTCCAGCCGCCTCTTGAAGGCCTCTAGTGTAAGAGAGCCCACCACCTCCCTAATCCATTGGTTCCATTGTCGTACTGCTCTAGCCTTGCTTAACACATACTTAGTCTAACACACTCCTCTCTGCTCTTCAGGCTTACCACCATAGGTGTGCGCAAGGGGTGTGCCCAGGCACACCCTGATGTCTCAAGCAATTGAGGAGGTAGCCATTGCGTAAGGATCCATAGGGGGATCCAGTCACAGCGGAAATGGCCCTCTGGGTGCTCTGCTGCTGCCACCCTTGACAGCACGCCATTGGTCCCAGAAGCTGGAGCAAAAAGGAATCGCTCTGCTGGGAGCCGCATTTCAAAGTGGCCAGGAGGAGAAGCCCCCCCCCCCAAGGCTAATACCACCTCATGCGAATCTCCTACAGCCAGTGTCACCACAAAGTCCCACCAATGCTGGGGAGATGAGGATCATCTTCTCAACACCCACCCACCCTTGAAATGGCCCTCCCATGGTCAGGCAAGCTGAACGTGGTGTAAGGCATCAGTGTCTACAGTGCTTAATAAAAAATGAAAAATAATAATATCAATAATAATAATAATAATAATATATTTCTTACCCGCCTCTCCGATTGGATCGAGGCAGAGAACAACAAGAAGCATAAAATATTTATTTATTTATTACATTTCTATACCGCCCAATAGCCGGAGCTCTCTGGGCGGTTCACAAAAATTAAAAACATTCAAAGTATAAAACAACAGTATAAAACCATAATATAAAATACAATATAAAAGCTCAACCAGATAAAAACAGCAGCAATGCAAAATTACGAATTTTGCATACATAATACATAAAATACTGTTTAAAAACATCCTAAAAGCATCCTAAAAACATACAAAAATATCCTAAAATTCCACCAGATAGGCCTGCTGGAAGAGATCAGTCTTGATAGCTTTCTTGAATGCTAGAAGACTGTCAAGTTGACAAGTCTCTTCCAGCAGGCCATTCCATGGTCTGGGAGCAGCAGAAGAGACGGCCCTCTGGGTAACAGTTGTTAATCTAGTTCTTGCTAGCTGAAGGAGATTCTTCCCAGAGGACCTGAATGTGTGGGGCGGACTGTACGGGAGAAGACGATCCCGCAAGTAGCCTGGACCCAAACCATGTAGGGCTTTAAAGGTGATAATCAACACTTTATACTTCGCCCGGAAACTAATTGGCAGCCAGTGAAGAGATTTTAAAAGTGGTGATTGAGAATTCAATCAATGTTCACCTTTAAACATAAAAAAACAAATAAATAAAATTCCCTGGGTGCACACCCTAATGAAATGTGCTGCACACACTCCACGTTCCACCCCTCCCCACATCCCTCCGGCCCCTTGAATAGCTCCATGACAGGCCAAACATTCAAAAGGTGAAGCAGGTGAAACACCACCAGCTGAATCTCTGCCTGTCTGTTAACAGCGCTGCCACTTGAAGTGGTCTTCGGATACCTGAAAGGGCCGGTCCTGCAGAAGATGGAGCTTCCCTGTCGCTCCAGAAGGCAGCAAAAGGCAATGAAGCCAATTTCAGCTCAGCATTTGGGAGAAACTTCCTAACAGTACAAGGGGCCATCAACAGCGGAGGGGATTGATTTGATGGATTACATTTATATACCGCTCCATAGCTGAAGCTCTCTGGCTTTTGGCTCTTCTGTGATGGAGATATTTAACAGGCGCTGAATGAGAGATCCTGCACTGATCAGAGGGTTGGACTTCACCACCTTCAGGGTCCCTCCCAAATGGAAGGGTCTAGGACTGATTTCGAAAATGGGGAAATGGAAACATCTTTAGAGAGCATCTTTAGCGTTCTGAGTGACACCTGGAGTGGATTCAACTCCCCACTGAGATTGAAGCCACCAGCTTGCACTACATCATCATCATTTTATTATGTGGCCACAGATCCATTAGAAACCTTCACTGCTTTGTGATTTGCAGTCTTTCAGCACAGAACCGCCCAGAGAGCTCCAGCTATTGGGCGGTATAGAAATGTAATAAATAAATAAATAAATAAATAAAGAACCCCCCACCCCAACTCTCTCTGATTAACTTGCCAATAGGGACACACAGAGATGCATTCACTCCACTTCATACACTGACACACAGCAACACTTGCAACAAAGTCAACAGTTTCCCAAAGTGCCCAAGGTGTGCCCATCTCTGCCTATATTGGCATACTACAGCTGCCCCATCCATTTACACACATCTCTCCCACTCTGACAAACTGGTCTTGCAGTCCAGAAAAGACAAAAGCAAACCCACACCGTCTGTTTGACTGAGAGCAAAGAACTATTACCAAAAATTGGCTCCTATAGATTTTCAAAGACATAGCAAAAAAGACGACGGACCAGGCATAGACTTTTGAAGTCAGTGCTTTTCACAAGCCTGCAAGAACTAGAGATATTATTTATGTTTCAGATACAACTTGGGAGTCAAGTATCTTGGAGGCAGGAGGGGCCGAGTCTCCTGTCTTTTTTGCTAAATCTTTGAAGATTTATAGGAGCCAATTTTTGGTCCTATTGGAAATCTTTGTATTTGGGGCATAAAAAAGTTTGGGTTTTTTTTTTTTAATGCTTTAAAATGTTTTTAGAAATCTGTATAAAATTCTTTCCCCACTGATGAAGACCTTGTGGGTCGAAACGCGTTTGGGATTTATGTTTGTTGTATGTTTGTGGACCATTCGGTTCCAATTTTTAGTGTACATATTTGTTTTATGATTAAATATATTTTCTATGGACACATGATTTTATTTCAACAGGCATAGTTACACCAGAATTTGACATATTGTTTCTAATCAGTTTCCTTGAACCTATTTTGTTTTCAGGCTTGTTTCTGGTTTAAGATAACACCTTTTATTTTATTTTATCAGATTTCTACTTTCTCTACTAAACAACAACAGTTTGAAAGATGGTACTTACCTCCGAGCTGCGTCCCCACGGCTCTGTTCTGCAGGAGAGATCGCTTGATTATTTCCTAGACAAAAGAAGTCCCGCGTCTTGGGACCCTACCCTTTAACCCGCGGGGCGTGGAGCCTCTCTGTAACTCTTCAACAGCGAAGGAATTTCGCTCTACATCTGCTTGAGAGGTAGCCCCATCTCTCCTTACTTGGCATTCCTCAATATTAAGCCCCGGGCACTGGAAAACAGATACCCGGGGCTGAGCCCTGGTATGAAAGAAGCCCAACTCACCCTTGGGCAGCACAGGTGCCTTCTTCCCATTTAAGGGGAACAGCTATGGAGAATAAAAATCATCCCAGGATGACAGCAACAGATGAATGAAAGGGAGAGTAATCAAGGTGTGCTCATAAGCTGAGTGATGAAGGGGTGTGGCCTCTGCCCTCTGGCCAATCAGAGGAATGGAGGAGGAGCCCCAGGGCCTCTATGAATGGCCTAGGCTGGGCAGAAAGTACCATTGAAATCTGCCAAAAGAACTCTGGTAGCGGTTCTGATTCCCAATAGTTTAATGATAGAAAGTTTTAAAAAAATCTGCCATAGCTCACGTACTAATAGCTCATCCCTCTGTGTTCCTCACTTCATCATTATCATATATTTCTTACTGGCCTCTCCACTTGGATTGAGGTGGGAAACAACATTTTATCCCTAAATAAACCTATAGGAATATTTGTCGGTTGCTTTGTTGGTCTTTCTGCTGCTTCTAGACCAATTTAGAGAGTTTTGGGTTAGAATCTTTGATCTGTAGTAAGTAACTCAGATGTAGATGTGTACTTGCAAATGCCAGTTAACTCGGTGTATGGTTCATGGGGCTGTGACCATGTGTCCTTGGCTACATGTGTATGACTGACGTGTGGGTCAAACTTCAAGCTTCTTGGATCTCTCTTCCCCCCCCCCCCAAACATCCACCGGCTGAAGCCTAGCGCAAAAGCATATCTTAGAAAGAAGGGTGGTGTCACGTCCTCCCCCTGTACCAGACGTCATGAGGAACAAGCCATTTCAGGGGACCCAGGTGCTGACCAACAGGATCCTGGGTCATTGAGGTGAAACAGGTCTGCCTCCTTATAGAACCACAGAATAATAGAGTTGGAAGGGGCCTATAAGGCCATCAGGTCCAACCCCCTGCCCAATGCAAGAATCCACCTTAAAGCATCCCTGACAGATGGTTGTCCAGTGTGGGAGAGCCCACAACCTCCCTAGGTCACTGGTTCCATTGTCGTACTGCTCTAACAGTCAGGAAGTTTTTCCTGATGTCCAGCCGGAATCTGGCTTCCTGCCACTTGAGCCCATGATTCCGTGTCCTGCACTCTAGGAGGATCGAGAAGAGATCCTGGCCCTCCTCTCTGTGACAACCTTGAGAGATGGAGGGCTCTGCCTCTCATTTGGAAGTGGATGTCAAAGCCATTGCCGAGCTCTTGGGAACGCCGGTGCCTAAAGTTACTGACAGAGACAGCATCCAGGTGAAGAAGTGGCCACTTACAAGAGAGCTCCTCATGAGTAAATGGCAACTTGTGTACCAGGCTCTGCTCATGAGTAGGACCTCTTCCAGAGTACCTCTGATGAACTGTGGCTGAACCCAGGGGTGGGGTTAAAAGCCCCAGTTTCAGGCAGAGAGCTGCTGAAACAACGTCTGTGCACTAGCTCCTACTCGTGAATTCACGGACTGCATCACTCTCTCCACTTGGCCCTGCTGTGCTTGAGTGTCTCCAAACTTTGCCTTTGAGCCCACCTGGCTACCTTGCTCTCCGCTCAAACCTGGCTTGCCTTCCGACCGTGCCTTCGAAACCTGACCTTTGCTAGTGGCTCATTTCCCTGCCTTGGCTCCACCTGGAGCAGGTCAGGCAGGTGCAAGACTTACAATCAAGGGAGAGGGCAGGTCTGAGTGCATCTCAGACCAGGAATTCGTTTTCATACCGGAACTTGAATGCCCAGTTCTTTCACACAACAATTCATTCCTGGACCCTTCCCCACCCCCCACCCCCGCTTTCTTGGGTTAGTTGCCTAATTTGGAGGAGGGCTTGTGTGAAAGAGTTGTTGCTATTGTTTAACAATAGGGAGTCGATATTTTTGTGATCTACTGCAAATCGTTCAGAGATCATCTAGTAGAGAGGTGTGGGCAGAAGTCCTGTCACTTCAGTTCCTAGAAGCCCCTGCCAGCATGGCAATGGTGAGGAATGCTGGGAGTTCTTCATTAGGGCTCTAGGATGGCCAGTTCAAATAGAATGTGCCTTGAATGGCTTGATTGGGAAGTGACTGGGCAGAGGTAGGCATCTGCATATGCCGGAGGCCTCATGCCTTTTGAGTAACGAGTGAGTCCCCCCTAGTGTCTAAATCCCAACAGAGGACAGTAGCTACTTACTGGACTTTCTTTCGCACATGACCCACGCCTCTGCTTCCTTATACCACTTTCCAGGCAAAATGACGGCTTAGAGTCAAATTGTTTAGGGGTATATTTAAAATGCCAGCAAGGCTGAACTCTTCACTAACAGTGCGATGGAGCTCCTCAGTAATGGTGTGTCAGTGGACAGAGGAGTAGGCAAGGAGATCTGCCCACTGGTTTATTTGTTTCTATATTTGATTTATACCCTGCTTTTCTACCAAAAATGACACTCAAGACAGCCTACAATCACTGATAAACAAAAATAAGCAAATAATTAAAACACCACCACCACAACAACAACATCCAGCTCAACAGACCAGCGATCGGGTTTAAAGCAGTCTTTGGAAAGGCCAACCGAGAGGGAGCAAACCTAGCCTCCCTTGGCAGGGGGTTCCACAGCCAGGGAGCAGCCACCGAAAAGGCCCTCTTTTCAATGTTGCTGCCAAACATGCCTCTGAAGGTGGCAGTCTCAGAAGAAGGGCCTCTCCCAAAGATCTCAAGAACCAGGCCTGCTGATCCACCCTTTTGCACCCCACCCCTTCAGCTTCTATCCTGCACTTGCCTTTGGTGTGCAGACTTCGGAGCAAACAAAGCCCACATGGCAAAGGTGAAGTCTGCCCATCTCTGGATTTCAGTGGCCTTGCCATGGCTACACTTTGGGGGACCTGATGGGGACCCTCCACTGAGAGATCCTTGAGTGCTCTAGGAGAAAGATCAGAATAGGAAGTCTAACAAGTTAGTTCCTTACAAATGTGGGTGTGGGGGAGGGGTTGTTTATTTTTATTTTTTGTAGGACTCAGAATGACAGGTACGGGTCAGGGGAGAATAACTGCTTTTCTGTTGAGGGCCGGGTTGTTGGGAGCGAGTAATTTGTCTGGGGCTGGTTTCTTCCATCTTCCATTTGCAGAGGGATTCCGTCCATCACTCCATCCATTTTGTCTTCCCCCACCCATTCTTCCCCTCCCACCTTTCCCTGCTCTCCCATCTGCATGAAAATGGGCTCCACCCACAACCCCTGGACTACAAGGTCCCCACCTTGACCTAAATTAATTGATTCAAACCTTCAGTCAATTTTAAAAGTACCCCAGATAAATTGGCTAGCAAAATCGTCATAATCAAATACTTTAAAAATCCCATCAAAGATGGGACATCAGGAAAAACTTCCTGACTGTTAGAGCAGTACGACAATGGAACCAGTGACCTAGGGAGGTGGTGGGCTCTCCCACACTAGAGGCCTTCAAGAGGCAGCTGGACAACCATTTGTCAGGGATGCTTTAGGGTGGATTCCTGCATTGAGCAGGGGGTTGGACTCGATGGCCTTATAGGCCCCTTCCAACTCTGCTATTCTATGATTCTATGGTGTCTTCTAAGACACCATCTTAGAAGAGCAATACCCACCCATCCACCCAATTTTGCTTTGATGTGTTTGTGCACTGTCTAAAATGAGCCTTTTCATTATTCATATGCAAATTTATGCAGCTGAAATCAATTGGGTATTTGACAACTCCTCTCCTTGGAGGAAAGGCAAGTTTAAAATGTACCAATAAATTAATTTAATTAATCGGCTAAGAGACCCTTCCCCAAACTGGTGCTCTCCGCGTGATTTTGATTACAACTGCCAGCATTTCTGTCCATCAGCCATGCTAACTGGCACTGATGGGAGTTGAAGCTACAGGAAGCCCTGATATACTCCTTCCTGTCCGGGGGATCCAATGGCCAACCTGGGTGGTCGGAGACAGTCCAGGGCCAAAAGGGACAACTGCAGTTCATTGGTTTACCACGGCGCAGCTGCACATGGATCCAGCATCCCCCAACACAATTTCAGTGGGGGCAGCAGGGATTTCCTGACCTGCTGACCTCCAGATGTGTTGGACTGCAACTCCCATCATTCCCAGAAATGATGGGAGTTGAACTCCCAACATATCTAGACAGCACCAGATTGGAGAAGGCTGCGTTACGTGCTAGGGTGCCTAGCATTTTTTACTGGGGAGGCCTATGGGCAGGAGATGGTTCGCGAGCAGCCACGCATGAGAGGGTCACAATGTCGAGCTTGGCCCTTAGCGAAGACTACAGCTGCTGAGCCATGGACAGCAATGTACTCTGCACAGGCTCAGAGGCAGTCCCCGTTCTTGTATAATGGCCTCATCCATTCCTTTAAAGAAAGGGCATAGCCAAAGGGGAGTGGCATGGTGAGTGCTGAAGAGAAAAGGGCTGGAGCGATGAGAGCAAGACTGCGCACTTCCCCTTCCGCCTGTGGATCAGGCCCAAAGCCTCAGCTTTCAGTTTGACTCTTGTCTCTCCTTTGCCGCCGCCCCTAGATTCAGTCATCAAGTCCCGTCACTTCTCCCTTGACACCTTACAGAAATATGGCTTCTCCATTCCCTCAGTGAAAACTCTTGTCTTGGCATCACTACGGCAACCCCTCTGATCCTCCATTCTCTCATCTTCATCCACGCACGTCCATCTGGCACGCTGCTGCAGAAGTTGTCTTGTCGTTCCGATTCTCTTCAAGTGCCTTCAGGGCTCCTGGTTCCCATACATGCTTCTTGTCTTTGCTTCCAAGCTCTCCACGGCCTGGGCCCTCCGCATCTTCCTGCACTTATATCCTGATGCATCCATTCCGGAGACCTTCGCTCATCCATCTCCAGTACCACAGCAGGCCAAATATTCCCCGCTCCCTGAAACACCTCCACCCATTGTCCCTTCTGCCTGGAATGAGCCTACGTGTGACTGCCTCCAGGCCTAAACTGGTAGCAGGGGAAGATGGGAGTTTAGCTTGTAAGCCCCTTGGAGCAGAGACCTATCAGACCCATTCTTTGGAAAGCACCACATATATGCATGGTGCTATGTTATTAATAACAGGTAGAATCTAGAGGCAAGGTATTTTTTTTCTCCTACTTGCATCGCCGAAGCTCTAAGCTTCTGTCCATGGAAGTTGCCCTTTCAGGGAGTGATGCTTCTGGAGGAACATGGACCCTTTTTATTGCAGGACCCCTCTCTGAACTTCCAAGAAGCTCACACCTACAATACAAAGCACGGGGCTGGCTTAGGAGGTGTTGTGACGGTGGGGGGGGGGGCGGTAAATAGAAGTACGTGTGCCTGCGTGACAGAATCAAGATCTCCTTGTTCCCAGCGACAGCAATCAAATATGCAACAGTCTTTGGGTTGTCTTTTTTCTTTTCTTTTTTGTCAAACACAGGGGGGAAATAACGAGGCCACCCCTTCGCCATTTTTTCCTTCTGGAGCGCCTCCACGTCTTCTCTCAGCTCCGAAAATAGGCCTGCTCCGACGGCGTGCTGAAAGGCACCCCAGAAGATTTTCGGTGAAAGGATCCCAAGAGGGGGAATGGTGGGAAGGGAGTAAAGATACACGCTGATTAGCATGGGCTAGGAGTACAGAGTTTTGTGCGTCGGGATAGCAAGAGGATAGATAATACAATGCAAATGTGTAGGCATCAATTTGCACTTGAATGATGTCATGAGAGGGGGTGAGGCCCAGAGAGGGGAGCTCAAAACATGTCTTTTCCCCCCTGAGAAAATTTCTTAAAAATAAATTCTCTCACTAGGGGAAAAAAGGGCTGCTTTGCAAAACACACTTCAAATATTCTCCATCACTAGGGCAGAGTGTGTGGGTGTGTGGCATCCCCTGCCCGTCCTGCCCTGAGATGATGCAAGGACCAGAGTGAAAGGGCCCTTGCAAGATTGTAACAAGGAAGCTGTGCTCCAGCCCTCTTGCATATGACCTATAAAGCCCTACGTGGCTCGGGTCCAGGTTATTTGAAAGAACGTATTCTCCCTTATGAGCCTGCCCGTGCTTTGAGATCTTCTGGAGAAGCCCTTCTTTCAGTCCCACCATCTTCACAGGCGCGCCTGGTGGGAACACAGGAGAGGGCCTTCTCGGTGGCCGCTCTAGTGCTCTGGAACTCTCTTCCCGGGGAAGCTAGACCGGCTCCCTCCTAGATGGGCTTTCGGAAGCAGGCTAAAACTCGTTTGTTCCAGCAGGCCTTTGGAGAGTAATTTGGTCCTCCATCTATGTTAATGACTTATAATTTTGTTGTGTATTTTAAACTTTTTTTTTTTACATTTCTTTTCCTAGGTTTTACAATGTATGTTTTAAACTTTGTAAGACCGCCTTGAGGCCCAGTATTGGGCAAAAGGCGGGATACAAATAATAATAACAATAACAATAAGGTGGTCAGCCTATGCTACAGCTCCACCCCCAAGAATCTGTGGGGTAATTTCTCCTCACCAGAGAAATTTTAAGTGCCCCCCTACTCCCAAATTCTCCACCCTCAAACAGGGTAGAGAAGCCCAAACACGTTGGAGAGCCCAATTGCACACAAGTCTAGCTGAAAGGGTGCAGTGAAAAGGGCTCAATTCGTGTTTAGACAGAAAAAAAGGTCTACAAGTCCCAGCATCCCCCAGCCAGTCATGCTGGGAGTTGTAGGACTTTTTCCTGCCTAAACTTGCACCCATAATATACACAACATGCAGTTTAAACCACTGGTAATCATTATATAATCATTATGTCATGAAAGCGCAGCAATTGTTAGTCAATGAATTTTTTATTTGTATTTTTACTCCCAGGGAGAGGCACCCATGGGCTGAAATAACCTGGTCAACCTTCGGTACAATGTATTCTTCATTGGTGGGGGTGGGGTAGAAGAGTCCAATTTTGGTTCTGCCTCAGACAACATGGTGTTTTAAGCTGATGTTGGTTTCAACCTCTTGACCAAGATAAGTCTCAACTCATCAATCCTTTTTTTGGGCAGGATCTCCCCTCTCCAACCCCCCCACCCCCATCACCCCCTGCAGGCAAAATATCAATTTATTTTTTTAAAAAAGACTCAACTCTCCAATTTGGCATGTTTTTCCCCCAACATAGGCTTTTAATTAAATAAATAAATGAAGAGTATTCAAGGCAATATCACTTCACAGTGGAGACCCTCCCTGCTTCAGCAGTGTGTGTGTGTGTGGAGGGGGGGTGTTCAGGAGGAGGAGGAGGAGGAAGGCAGCTTGTAAGGAATTGCATTTCATAACAAAATCCCACCCAGAGGCAAAAGGGGGAAAAAAGCTGCCATCTCTTCCCCCTTTCCATGGCCAGCCCCCCCCCCCCCAAGCCTCCTTATCACTGCATTCCTTTTTAAAAGACCACTTCCCCACAACCTGTAAACAAACTTGGAAAAATACATATATAAATAAGACATATTAAAATGTGAAAATGGAAGGGGGAATGAAAGAGGTTCATTTAAAAGCGAACAGATAGATAAAGATGTCCAAGGAGTTGGGGGCAGTGGGAAGGCTCCAAATTTGCTGCCCGCCCACCAAGCATAAAATCCATCACTTTGGAGAAACCATTTCTAGGGCAAAGAACATCATGAAGAGGAGGGGCGCTTCAGTGGGATGAATTCTGCTTCCCTTTTGCAGGACTGGGGGTGCCCGTCTCCCAAACAGGCTTTTGGATGCAACACACCAGCATTCAAGCTCCTCATCTAGGACACCTTCAGGACTGGGGCGCCCACAGAATGACAGCTCCCTGCTGTAATTTCAACTTCCTGCCAGTAGGAGGAAACTTAAAGCCACCTGGTGTTAGAACGCAGGAGTGCAGAGAGGAGAAACGACATTTCCTTCCATTCTGGGACTTTTGGCACAGGTGTAAACGGAGCTTACCTTGGTGACCTGAGAAAGTGGGCTTTGAACCAATGCATTATTTATCTTGTATATGTGTTTGTATCAGGGCCAGCCCTCCTACCCTTGCGTGCCCTGCCACCGCTACTGCACCAACCCTGCTCAGCTGCTGCAGTGAACGCCCCAGCAGGAGAGGTGATAATCACGGCTCCTTAAAGCAGCAGCAGTAGCAGCAGTAGCAGCAGCAGCAGCCGCCACACCTCTCACAAAGCAAGAGACCAGGTAAGAAAGGACTGGAGAGATGGCCGCCTGTTCTCTCTGCTGGGGAGCAGGAAGAGGAGGCCGCTGCTGCAGCGAAGCAGTGGTAGGTGTCTTCCTGCCTCAGGCAGCACGCCACTGTTTCCTAAGGCCTACCCTATGCTAGAACGCCCACACATTATTTATCAAGGGATGACAAATATCAACGCTTCCCTTCTCCCTCAAAGCAAAGACGCCACCATGTGCAAAAGAAAATCAGGCAACTTTAAATCTGGCTTTTAACCCTACAGTATCCAGAGCATTCATAGGAAGCGTGAAGTACCTTGGAAGAAATTTAACCCCTGAGAGTTCTGAATGGACGGATTCGGGGCAGAGCATGCTAGAATCCACAGCCCCAGGTTGGACTGGGCGTAAGTGAAGGGGAGAGAAGTGGGGCAATGGGAGCCCAGTGACACAGTTGACCTACTTCGGTTGCAAGATGCTGTTCTTCTGTTAAGCCCATAGCACTGGAGAACGGAGTGGAAACCTGGCCTCGTGAAGCAGCACAGTACAGCTAGCAACCCACCCACCAGTCCTCGCTGAGGGCTTGCAGTCGTGTTGGTGACAATCCGGGATGCCTTGCAAAAGAAGTGGGGTGGGGGAAGTAGGGCTCCACTCCTGACTCCTCTGGCAGCCCTAAAAATCTTCTTCACCGAGTTGCGCGAGTCTCCACGAGGGCATGGAAGCGCGTGGACGCACATTTAAGACTCGGCTGAGCCAGGACTGCAGCGCAGCGTGCCCACTTGTTCTGCTCCCTGGTGTGGCTAGCTCAGCTCAGCCCGCTACAGCCAACCGCCCCGCCTACATTGCCTAACACCGGAGGAGCCTATGTCCCCAGAAGCACCGCCACCGACCCCCCCACACACACACTCAGCTAGTGCCACGCTTCCGTGACCATGTCCTGTGTGCCTTTACGGAGCTGGTGTGAGCCGTGGCAGGACATCTGCACGCCGGCCAACATCCCACCAGCTTCCAAAGAGGTCAGTAAAATGAATGATGATTCAACCGATGGTCAGATGCATGACGACCAGCGGCTGACGGCTTCCACTGCAGCACCCCCAAACATCCCCCCCCCACATTGCCCTTTTGAGAGGGGGGCAGCAAAAACATTGCACAGAGATGAGCTGGTTGGTGAGGGTGGAAAGAAGCAGCGGAGGCTGACTGTTCACCTCCCAGGCGCTTCCGTTCCGCTTCTCCGATTCCCAGAAAAGTATCCAGTGACATTATTCAGGAAGAGGCAACGTGCCTGTGCCTGTGTGGTGGCTGTAGAGCCAAGGGGTTTAGGTCTGTGAGAGGGAGCGTTAGGTAGAGGGTATGAATGCCGCAACCCCCGCCCCCCCCCTCGCCCAAAGGATCCACGATTTTAAATAGAAAAGAACAAGGATTTTTCATATTACCAGCAACAGCAAGTCCTTCCGTATAGTCAGGCTCGGGGTTTGTGTATTGGGGGTGGGGGGGAGGCGAGACACCATTTACTGTATATAGGGAGGAAGTAGGTTCTATGGCATGGATCTCACCCGTGCCAATTTTGCAATATTCCCGGCTGGCCAAAGCAGCTGAGGGGGGGGCGGGGGCGGGGATGCCCGTTTTTCATGCCCACACTCCCCCTGCCCCACCTCCACCCCAAGCCTCGGTTTGGCACTCTGAAGCAGCGTCCTGTACCTGCTGCTGTCAGACGACATCATCGAAAAACGTGTCCCTGGCGGGTGTGAATTGCATCCTTTGGACTCCACCCGCACCCAAACTGCCTCCTGCCATGGAATGTAAGCCACCGGGGGGGGGGGGGGTGTGGACAGGGGAGAGGCGAGAGGCTGCCCAATGCCCACGGATGTTCCAGGTCACACGGGGATGCCACCGAGCCAAACGTGGGAGAGGAATGCCGCTTTCACTGCTACCACCCCTTCCTAGCAGGCAGAGGGCTCTGCGCCCACGAGACACTCGGTTCTGAGCCACCAGCCCAGGGCTGCCGAGAGCGAAAAGCAGCTTTGGCAAAGGGTCTGCAAAGCCTTTGCCTTGCCATTCCCCAGAGACCCCGCTGCCGCCGCCGCCTGCATAGGCCATGGTCTCCTGCACTTGCGCCTTCCTTCCCAAGCTCCCTCCACACCCATGAGACGGTGGATCCCTCAGGAAACGTGTCTCGGCTTTTCGCCTCGGAAGGCCGCGCTGCGGACTGCCATTCTTGCGCTCCAGGACACGCGCGTCCCCTCGCGGCTTCTTTCTGTCCAGGAGCCGTGGCTCCGTTCTGGGAAGCCTCAGAGACCCGGAGGCAAGGGAGAGAAACAAACAGGGCTCAGCGACGTTTGCACTCGTCCTGCCCACACAGGACGCCACCGCCAGGAGATGTGGCAAGAAGTCAGGCCCCAACATTTGCAGGAAAAACCCAAACCAAAGAAAGGTACCAGTTTCCGCCACCGCAGCGAAAAGCCTTTGAGCATCACCCCCTGCCCCTGCCTGCTCTTCATCTCTATGGCCCCGGATGTCCACTCCCATTGCCAGGAGACCCCTCCCCTCTCCGTCCCGGTCCAGCCTCCCCTCTTAAAAGTGCTCACAGTAACCCCTCCTCTCGCCAGGGCATCCCTCCTTGTGCCGGAGTGTCCTGGGCTGGCGATGCTCAGCTGAACAAGGGGCTTGGGCTGGGGGGGGAGGGGAGGGGGGAAGACTCTGTCTGCCCCCTGCAGCATGGCTTTGGCCGCCCCCGTCCATGCTGACCCCACAGGGGCCACGGGTTCTTCTCCCTCAGCTTTTCTGCGAAGAGAGTACGACGGAGGTGTTTGGTTTCGTTGGGGCAGAGATCGAAACGTCAAAGGGGCGGGACGGAGGAGGCCCTGCGGATGCGCCCTGCGGTTTGGAAGGCAGCGGGACCGACTCCGACCGGTCCGTCATGGCCCAGGAAAAGGAGACAGCAGACCCACTGCTCCAGCCCAACTCCGCACCCCAAGAGGGAACTCGATCCAGTCCTGTCCGAGTCAGCTTTCGGCTTACAACGGACCCCTCGACGGCTGCAGTCACTGAGACAAGGAGTCCAACTGGGCCGTTGGTGCCGGACAGGCCTGCTGAGTGGCCAGGAAGTTATTTACATCTCCGATGCCAAGGACACTGAAATCGGGGACGGATAAGGGCACTTGAGCGGGGGCCAACAATGTCTCTGGATGCCTGTCCAGTCCCACGTGGCCAGAAATTAAAGGCAGCCCCTCCGCGACGTTCCCAGGGAGGGCGAAGCCCACAGCGAGGGCCTCCCCAGAGCACCGCAGCGGCTCCTGCTTGCCCGCCGTGGCCATCGGGAAGAACCCGGCGTCAGGGGGATTTGGCGGATGCTGTAGGTAGGCTGACGCCCGGCTGCCCACGGGCGCCTCCTCGGCAGGGTCAAAGGAGCAGTTTGTTTCCGAAGGGGTGCTGCACTCGTAGCCGTGGCCTGACTCGCTCGTGCTGCCCAAGCTGCAGGCTGCGCTCTCGTTGCTCAAGGGCTCTGTCAGGGGGAGGAGGGACAAAAGGCCTGGTTCACACATTACACATACACACTCCTGGATTTCAACGAGCAAAGCCTTGCTGACGGCTGGTGGCCAAAGGGCTACACACGGCCGGAAGAAGCTGTGCTTTTGAGCTGAAGGACGGCGACCCGGAGGGACGGAGCCCAGTGGGGGAGTCCCTGCTTTATAGGCGGAAGGCGGAGGACTCAATCCCAGGCAAAGGCACGGAGCTAGCAGCTGCTGGGAAAGGCCCTTCTCTGCCTAGGAGCAAATCAAAGGGGTGCAGATTTCTATGACTCCAACCCGCGGATTCCACAGCAGACCAGCTTTTTCCAAGTTGCACGGATTCCATGGACTTGCGGACCGTTGTTTTTTTTAAAAAAATAAATCTGGAATTTTACGCAAACGTAGTCATAGAAAAATACGTAAAATAAAAAACCCTGGGTGAAAATGCACATTCTCCCTATAAGCTAAAGCATGAAAATGCACATTTTGCACACAGGGGAGGGGCAAGAAATTTGTGTGTTTTTGCCAGTGCAGATTTGCGCAAATGCGAATTTGTGCAATTGTGGGAAAGAGGAAAAAATCCGATTCCGCCAAGAAGCAGATGATGGGACGGAAGGCGCCTGACAATCCACAAAACACAGACGGAACGGATTTTACAAAATCCGTCCATCCCTCTCCCTGTGCCTGAGTCCCTGCAGAGCCCCTCCTGGTCTGTGTAGGCCATCCTGAGATAGATGGAGAAACAGTCTGACGTAGGCAGGAATATAGGAAGCTATAGGAATATATAGGGATACAGGAAGCAGTCTTATACAAAACCCGATCACTGGTCCAGATCAACTGGTGCCCTCCGGATGTCAGCCCCAGCCAGCATGGCCAATGGTCAGAAATCCTGGAAGTTGTACTCCAAAATGTCTGGAAGCCGCCAGTTGGGAAATGCTGGACTACCCTGATTGGCAGCGAGTTTCCCAGCTCTACCTGGAGATGTTGGGGATTGAACTGCAGACCTTCTGCACGCAAAGCAGGAGCTCTGCCACTGAGCTATGCTATGAGGCCACTTGCCACATCTCTGCCTTAATCTATCTATCTATCTATCTATCTATCTATCTATCTGGAAGTTACTTGTGGACACTTTCTGTGGGCAAGGTCAGAGCAGACTAGGCCAGCCTTCCCTGGTGCCCGCCAGATGTTTTGGACTTCAACTCCCATGAACCCCAGACATGTTTTCGTAGCTGCTTGGATATCTATCTCTTCTTTTAAAATTATTTTGAATTACTGCTGCTGCATATATATATATACACATACATATGTGCGTTTGTTTTGTCATCAAGCGTTGTTGAACATTGTGTGTGTGTGTGGCGTATGTCTCCCTGAGAGCTTCACCTAAAGGGTGACTTGTAAATAGAATGAATAAACAAAATGGTCAGGAATGCTGGGAGTTGTTATCCAAAATACCCGGAAGGCATCAGGTTGGGAGAAGCTGGAGAAGAGGATATTGAGCCAAGCAGCCCTGATGCGGCTTCTGGCTGCTTCCTGTATTCTTATGGATTTGCTGGGACTGGTTTTTTTCTCGGCGGCTGGACTTGGACGTTTCATAGAATCACAGAATAGTAGAGTTGGAAGGGGCCTCTAAGGCCATCGAGTCCAACCCCCTGATCAGTGCAGGAATCCACCTTAAAGCATCCCTGACAGATGGTTGTCCAGCTGCCTCTTGAAGGCCTCTAGTGTGGGAGAGCCCACAACCTCCCTAGGTCACTGGTTCCATTGTCGTACTGCTCTAACAGTCAGGAGGTTTTTCTTGATGTCCAGCTGGAATCTGGCTTCCTTTAACTTGAGCCCGTTATTCCGTGTCCTGCACTCTGGGAGGATCGAGAAGAGATCTTAGCCCTCTGTGTGACAACCTTTTAAGTACTTGAAGAGTGCTCTCATGTCTCCCCTCAATCTTCTCTTCTCCAGGCTCAACAGGCCCAGTTCTTTCAGTCTCTCTTATTTATTTATTTATTTAATTTATTACATTCCTATACCACCCAATAGCCGAAGCTCTCTGGGCGGTTCTCTTCATAGGGCTTTGTTTCCATACCTCTGATCATCCTGGTTGCCCTCCTCTGAACACGCTCCACGTTCCTACGCATGTGCAGAGTGCCTCCCCCTTGCATCTGACTAAGCACAGATCTCATACACAGACACATATATGCATATTTGGGAAGAATCAGGAAAACTCTTAGCAGCCCTGAGGGCAAACTGGAAGGCGGTACCTGTGCTCTCCATCGTCAGGTGATCGGTGCCAAAGCGAGCGTCCAGGCAACCGCTGGCCGACATGATTGGTGGGGAACCACGTGAGCGGCTGGAACTTTCTACTTCTCCGCCATCTAAGAAATTGTCCACATAATCCCTACAGGGGGGAAACAGAAAAAACCAAAACCAAACAAATGTGTAGATGATCATTTCTGAATGACTGGATTAAAGCTGGCAGAGCAGGGAGCCAGGTGTGTCTGCACCCCACAACTGCCCTGCCCCAACGTTCCATGGTCAATGACCACACTCAGACCTCATTGGGATTTTGGGGGATACCCTACACCCTTAGTGTTTTTTTCCTAATTGTTTTTGATACTTTTTGGGGGTACTTTTCTTTCGAGGGGGAGGTTATCATAGGGATAAATGTTGTACTGGAACAGTCTCAAATATTCGCTGATGTGCACGCTCTTTTAAACTATCTACCTGCTTCTTGGAAATTAACAAATGGACAGTGTAAAAGGATTTCTATTGACTGCCAATGGCACAATCCTATGTAGGTTTACACAGAAAAAAAAGCCTTACCACTTCCAGCATTCCCCAGCCAAGGGTTACACAAAGGCAAAGCAGTTGCACGACGGGTGCAAGCGGCTGAGTAGCCCAAGCACAATGGCGCAATGAGTTGCACAAGCACAATGCAGATCTGCTTGCACAACCACGCTTACACAAATGTAACTTT
Source organism: Elgaria multicarinata webbii (assembly GCF_023053635.1). Taxonomy (NCBI): domain Eukaryota; kingdom Metazoa; phylum Chordata; class Lepidosauria; order Squamata; family Anguidae; genus Elgaria; species Elgaria multicarinata. The sequence continues at coordinate 8,138,433 of NC_086193.1, read as the reverse complement.
AGCTGGATTCTTCTCTTGCCCATATATCAGGATATCACAGTTGGACACAGCCTGCAGTCCTACTGGGGAAGCTGAACTCTCTGGAGAGGAGAGAAGCAGTGGGCCTGACAGGGTCCTTACCGGACTGTTTGCGTTTGCATAAGCGGGAGAAGTCAGCAACCAGGAGCCTCCTACTCTGTGCACTGATGGGGCTGCAAGAGGGGGGCCGGAGAAGCCTGGCTTCTGAAGAGAAGGGCCAAATGTCCCAAGGCTAAGCTTTCCTCAGAGAGCCTGCCCTGAGTGGACAAAGTAGGAGTCCCCCGTGTCCTGGACAATGGCTGGCGACAAGTGGGTACAAAGAAGCAGCAGTAATATCCTCCCATGATCCAGCATGGCTCAGGGTCGCTTCTTCTTGCTATGGCTAAATAGTCCTCTGTCTGCTCTATTCCAAACTTCTCAGGTCAACCTGCCCCGTGGCCCTGGCCCTGGTGTGTGTCTACGCCCTTGTCATGCCTCCCTCGGATTCTTCCGAGGATGAAGAGGCATGGCAGGTGGCAGATCCGGGTGAGGGTCCTAGCGCAGAAACAGCTCCAGAGCTCTCACCGCCGGATAATGACCAATGCCCTGCTGCAGCCCCTCCGTCAGATTCAGAGGACCAGGTTCCGCTGACCGCTGCAGAGCGAAGGAGGCTCAAGGTGAAAGAGCAGCAGAGACAAAAAGCCTGCCAGAAGACTGGGGACTAATTGCCAGCAGCCGCTCCAGGGCGCTGGAGTTAAATGCAGCTGGAATTCACAGCCCAGCGCTGAAGCGCAACGTCGAATCGACATGACGGCTCTTCTCAGCCTGTTCCTAGACCCTGAGCCCTGCCCCACCTGAACTTCCCTGGATTTTGAACCCTGGACTGGAAAAAGGACTCTTCTCTGCCAATTGGCTTCGAAGCCAATTAACCTCCCAAAGACATGAGTCTTTGTCTCATGTCACCCTCCCTTCTTCCCTGGCCCTGATGGGTTTATTTGCTGGTTATCTGCAGGAGATTTACGGCCATTCCTTGTAAGTCAGCACTGGCCAGCCGGCAAAGCCTGACAGCCGGATGCTCTGGCTTCCCATGCGCCTGGCCGCCTGCGGCCTGGCACTGCCAAACGTTACTGATTGTAGTCCACGCACGTGGCTTCAGGGTGGAGGACATACTTCTTCCTTCCAAACCGCGTCTGCTGGGTGAAGTAGTCGTAGCGCTCTGACTTCTTCCACATGTAATAGTACTCCACGCACTCGCCCACCGACCGGGTGCGGACCTGCAGACAAAGAGTAGTGGAGGAAGAGCCGAAGCTGAGAAAGGCTGGGATTTGGAGGGAGAACCTGCCTGGAATCAAAGCTGCATGAACAGGGTGCACAACATCCCGAGTGGATTACTGTAACGCGCTCTACGTGGGGCTGCCTTTGAAGACTGTTTGGAAACAGCAGCTGGTTCAAAGAGCGTACAACTCCCCTGTTAAAACAGCTCCACTGGCTTCCAGTCTGTTTCCAGGCACAATTCAAAGTGCTGGTTATCACTCTATGGCTCGGGTCCAGGTTATCTGAAAGACCATCTTCTCCCCTATGAGCCTGCCCGTGCTCTGAGATCTCCTGGGGAGGCCTTTCTCTCAGTCCCACCAACATCCCAGGCACGCCTGAGGGGTACGTGGGACAGGGCCTTCTCGGTGGCTGCTCCAAGGCTCTGGAACTCCCTTCCAGGGAGGCTAGGCTGGCTCTCTCTGTGCTACAGTTTCGGAGGCAGGCAAAACCTTTTTTGTTTCAGCAGGCTTTTGGAACTATACTGGACCTGTGTTAATGTATTGGATCCTCCCCTTTTAACCTGTTACATATTTTTTTAAATTTTTTTAACATGTTTTTAATTTTACTGTAAGTTTAATTCTATTTTAACTTTTGTAATTTATATTTATATGTTTTAATTGTACATGTTTTAATCTTGTAAACTGCCTTGAGTCCCAGAAAAAGGAGGGATATAAATAAATAAATATCATCATCATCATCCCAGAATCCTTTGCAATGCACTGGATTTCTATGGGAATCATTTGAGGGGCTCTTTGATAGGTGAATCAACATTTCCTGATGTCCAGAATCTGGCTGGACATCAGGAAAAACTTCCTGACTGTTAGAGCAGTACGACAATGGAACCAGTGACCTAGGGAGGTTGTGGGCTCTCCCACCCTAGAGGCCTTGAAGAGGCAGCTGGACAACCATCTGTCCGGTGTGCTTTAAGGTGGATTCCTGCATTGAGCAGGGGGTTGGACTCGATGGCCTTAGAGGCCCCTTCCAACTCTACTATTCTAGGATTCTATGAAATAGCCCGCAGTAGTAATAGTAATCAATAACAACAACAAAAAATAATAATAAATACATTCATCATCTAATAGAGTACTTTCCAGTGTTCAGAATACTTCACATACATTATTTAGTTTGGGAAAGGCTACTGTAGATTGTAACCTTGGTTTGTTCTTATTGATTGTACATAAACAGCCAACCAGATGCCTCTGGGAAGTCTGCAAGCAGGACATGCAGAATGCAGTCGTCGTCCCCACCCCACAGTTTGCAGTCCCGGGCTTTTGTTATTCAGAGGTAGACAAGCCCTGAATATGGAGGCTCCTTTGTAGCTCTTATAAGACCCTAAGGACACCAAAAGGTCCGTCTCATCCAGCCTCCAGTTTCCCAACAGTGCCCAATCCAATGGCTCCAATAAGAAGGCCGTGTGCGGGTCGGTCACAATACACAATACATTCAATGCAAGCAGGTGGCCCCATACAGTCCAAAGTCCTGCCTGTGCTTCTGCAAGCCGGTGCTTTCCCAGAAGCCCTGTGGGTAATTTGCCCGAGCGAAGACATGCACTGTGGCTGCTGCCCGTTTACCTTGTTCGCTTGAATAAGGTGGAAGTTTTTCCCATGGACCCGAAACCCGTGTTCAAAGTTCCTGCATTCCTCTTCGCTCCAGGCACAGAGCTCATCTGAAAGGAAGGCAACAAAAAAGGAGACGGGAATTATTTGTAAAAGACATCCGTTTCCTTCCTCTCTCTCCTCTCTCATCTCACACTATCGCCCCGCTCGTGCTCTTCGCTCCTCTGATGCCATGTTTCTGACCTGCCCAAGGGTCTCTACTTCCCTTGCTCGGCTTCGTCCATTTTCTTCGGCTGCCCCTTACGCCTGGAACGCTCTACCAGAACATTTGAGAACTACAAGTTCAACCGCAGCTTTTAAAGCTCAGCTAAAAACTTTTCTTTTTCCTAAAGCTTTTAAAACTTGATTTTGTTCTGACTTTATACTGTTAGTTTTACCCTACCCAGTGCCTGTTTACCCTACCCAGTGCCTGTTTACCCTACCCTGTGCCTGTTTACCCTACCCTGTGCCTGTTTACCCTACCCTGTGCCTGTTTACCCTACCCTGTGCCTGTTTACCCTACCCTGTGCCTGTTTACCCTACCCAGTGCCTGTTTACCCTACCCTGTGCCTGTTTACCCTACCCAGTGCCTGTTTACCCTACCCTGTGCCTGTTTACCCTACCCTGTGCCTGTTTACCCTACCCTGTGCCTGTTTACCCTACCCAGTGCCTGTTTACCCTACCCTGTGCCTGTTTACCCTACCCTGTGCCTGTTTACCCTACCCAGTGCCTGTTTACCCTACCCTGTGCCTGTTTACCCTACCCTGTGCCTGTTTACCCTACCCTGTGCCTGTTTGCTTTCTCTTCCCCTCCTTATTGTTTTATTATGATTTTATTTGAATGTAAGCCTATGCGGCAGGGTCTTGCTATTTACTGTTTTACTCTGTACAGCACCATGTACATTGATGGTGCTATATAAATAATTAATAATAATAATAATAATAATAATAATAATAATAATAATAATAATAATATTCTCAAACAAAATTGGCTTCTTTCTCGCTACCACGTCCTGCCGCCTTCCTCCCTCTCTTAGGACTTGCTGGATCATTCAGTGCAGGAGGTACAGCGGGAGCACTGCATGAGTCACTGATCTGGGCTTTCCTCCTTCTAAGTAGGGCGCATGTACTCACATTTAGTGACATGTGCAGAAATATCTGAGAGTGGGTAAATCTTAAGATTTATTTTTAGGGAAACCAAGATTGTTACCTGCCCTGGGTAATTCTGGGTGTTGAGATTTAACCAGGCCTTGTCCTCCTTGATGAATTTGGCATTCATAAGGGCCAGAAATGTGATATATTTTTTAAAAAACATTTAAATGAAAACCTGTGCTCCTAGGAAGCTGAACTTCTGTAGTCAGAGCCATATTCTGTGGCTTAATTCCCCCCTACTCGCAAATAGCCCTGACTAGCAGCAAAATCTGATCAGAGTGACATAGAGATCGTTCACACAACATGACAACCCAGAGTAAGAGTTGAGTATGAGTTGTCATAGAACTCTTGGTTGTCTATGTTTAACAAACAATGGTTTGTTAGTGCAGCTGGGTTCATTCAACACAACCCAGGATTCAACAACAACCTACATTCAACCCACACTCAACTCATCCTCTGAGTTATCGTGTTGTTTGAACCACGTCTAAAGCAGCATCCCTGGAAGTCATCACCTGCAACAAACTTTTATTCATTTAACGCATTTCTTAGCCGCCTTTCAAGACTGCTGTTTTCCCAAAAAGGCTTACAATGTAAGACGTAAAATACTGACTAGATCTGTATAACAAGTTCATAAAACCACAAATTAATTATAAAACCAATTTAAAAACGAACCATTAACAAAATGTACTAATGTTGTTCCCTGCCTCAATCCAAAAGGGAGAGGCGGGTAAGAAATAATAATAATAATAATAATAATAATAATAATAATAATAATAATAATAATTAAAAGCAGCATATATAATAAAGCCTTTCATTTAAATGTCAGTGACAATAATTTAAAAAAACCCCATGTCAAATGGACCCAGATTTATATCTCTTGGGAGGGGAGTTCCACAGCTCAGGGGCTGCCACTGAGAAGGATTTATTTATTTATTATTACATTCATATCCTGCCTTTTTTCCTCCAAGGAAACCAAGGCTGTGTACATAATCCTCCTCCTCTCCACTTTATCCTCACAACAACAACCGGACCGGACCCTAAGGTCATCTTCAGGGGTCCTTCTCTGTGAGCCCCTGCCAAAGGAAGTGAGGCAGGGGGCTACCAGGAGCAGGGCCTTCTCTGCTGTGGCACCCCGGCTGTGGAATGAGCTCCCTAAGGCGGTTTGCTTGGCACCTACATTATATGCTTTTAGACGCCAGGTGAAGACCTTTTTATTCTCCCAGCATTTTAACAGCCTATAAATAAATTTTAACTTGGTGTTTTAAATTTGTAATTTTGCATTGCTGCTGTTTTTATCTGGTTCAGCTTTTATATTGTATTTTATATTATGGTTTTATACTGTGGTTTTATACTTTGAATGTTTTTAATTTTTGTGAACCGCCCAGAGAGCTCCAGCTATTGGGTGGTATAGAAATGCAATAAATAAATAAATAAACCCTGTGAGGTGGGTTGGGCTTGAGAGTCCGTGACTGGCCCAAAGTCACCCAGTGGGTTTCCATGGCCGAGGGAGGACTAGAACCCAGACCTCCCGATTCCCAGTCCAACACTCTAGCCACTACACCACACTGGCTCTCAGGCTCACCAACTTTATAGATGCTCTGTTAGTTGCCAATGCCACCGCAGCCTCTCCTTGTCCTTATTTAATAATAATAATAATAACAACAACAACAACAACAACAACAACAACAACAACAATAATAATAGGAATTGTCCCACTTGCTTAGTGCTTTCAAGGGTTCAGAATGTTTCCCGTGCATTATCTAGGTCGGGGGTCTCCAACATGGAGCCTCTGGGTACTGATGTGCTCCCAGAAGTTTCCTGCCCCTCCTGGTTTTTATTTTCTTTTTTACACTTTTTTTTAAAAAATTGAAAACTAAAAAAACCCACACAACTGGGAGGCTGGCATGCTGCAAAACGAAGTGCTGCCCTCCAGTGCCATTTTTATTTGGGTTCAAAAGAGTGGCTTTGTGTTTTGGAGCTCAGAGCCTGCCCTATACATAGGTCTTTGGAACCTTGGGGCACAGGGGCAGTCTGCCTCCCATTGCTAAATGTGGGGGGACAAAGAGTGCAAAAGACCATCAGTGCCTTCAGATCATAACAACATAAGGACATCAGAAGAGCCCTGATGCTGGATCAGACCAAGGGTCCATCTAGTCCAGCATTCTGTTCACACAGTGGCCAACCAGCCATCGGCCGGGGATGAACAAGCAGGACATGGTGCAACAGCACCCTCCCGCCCATGTTCCCCAGCAACTGGTGCTCACAGGCTTACTGCCTCGAATACTGGAGATCGCACACAACCATCAGGGCTAGTAGCCATGGATCACCTTCGCCTCCAGGAATTGATCCAGCCACCTTTTAAAGCCATGCAGATTGGTGGCCATCGCTACATCTTGTGGTAGTGAGTTCCATAAATTAACTCTGCGCTGTGTGAAGAAGGACTTCCTTTTATTTGTCCTGAATCTCCCACCAATCAGCTTCATGGGATGACCCCATTGGGTTCTAGTATTTTCAGAGAGGGAGAAAAATGCCTCCCTGTCCACACTCTCCATGCTTTGTGGGTTTGCTGAAGGCATCTGGGTGGCCACTGTAGGAAGCAGGATGCGGAAGTGGATGGACCTTTGGTAAGAGCAAGCAGGGCTCAGCTTGGACTGGAGAGAGGTGGGTTCGAATCCCCGCTCAGTCGTGAAGTTCACCACGGGCCAGTTGCAGACTTTTAGCCTAAGCCTTGCAGGAGTCTTTGTGATGGTTAAAAGGATAAGGATGGGGACTGGCAAATGAGGGACACTTCCCTGAGCACTGGGGAGCGGGGAAGGCCATTTTTTTTTAAAAAAAAGTGTGACCTCAGGGGGACCTCAGGCCTGCAGGCCAAATCTGGCCTGGCTAGGGCCCCAATCCATCGCTTCTGTGGTTCCCCTTCTCCTAGCCCCCAGCTTCTGTACTGTTCCCCCCCTCCCAATTCTCAAAGGACAAACGCCTCTCCCAAGGCTTAGTTGTTGGCAGGAAGAGCTTTGAGCTAAAATGGCCTGGTATTTGGGGGCCCATTATTTCCTTTGGCCCCGCCCTGCCCACCAAGGGAAGGTGACCTCTGAGGGCTCCCGCAAATGGTGTTCAGCCCGAGGGCTGAAAGAGGTTCCCCACCCCTGGTGCAGGCAGTTCCAACGGGGGCCTGGGTCTCTCTCGCTCTCACCTCGAATGACCTTCACGTTGAACCGCAGTCGCCGCAACGCCTCTTCCGCATTGAAGTTGCACTTCACCAGTTCGTACAGCGCCTGCGGAGCACACGCGCACACAGGGCGCAGCGAGTTAGGCGGCTGCAGCTGGGGCGGCGGGGAGAGAGAGAGCAGGATGGCAGGGGGACAGGCACTTGGGGGTGGGGGGACACGAAGGAGCAGACCCCTGCCCAGAGACACAGCGACACAAGGGGCCAGGCAGGGGCCGTGGCTCAGCAGTGGAAGGCCCTGGGTTCAACCCAGGGTGCAAGGAGGGGGAGCGTCCAAGACGTGCACAAAAAGGGGGAGAGAAGTCTCAGGATGCCAAAGAGAGGTTTAGGATACAGAAGCCCGAGGCGTTCCGGCCTCTTGTCTTTTAGGCCTTCTTCGGGGGGCGTGTGTGTGTGTGTTATAACGTCTGCAGAATTGTTGAACGACTGCTTGTCTTTTGAGGGCGACTAGTTAATAATTCCTGCAGACCCCCTGAAGAAGGCCTGAAAAACAAGAGGCCGAAATGCATCAGGCTTTTGTATAATAAACCTTTCTTTGGCATCCTGAGACTTCTCTCCCCGTTTTTGTGCATGTCTTGGACGCTCCCCCTCCTTGCACCCTGGGTTGAACCCGGGGCCTTCCACTGCCTGTTTTTGTGCCCAGATTCAATCCCCCAAAACAAACAATGCCAAAAAAGCACACAACTGTGTACCGCCCAGAGAGCTTCGACCACTGGGCAGTATAAAAATGTAATAAATAAATAAATAAATTTAATTATTTTTATACGACACAAATAAAAGTTCTTTGTAGGACAATTAAGTCAACCAACTGGTTATATCTCAAGTCTGGATTTTTACACAATTAAGTAGGTGAAACAGATAAATGATGAATTGTTTTTCATAAATGACAGGCATCCGGTATTAATCCCGTTTCGTCAAGCGAGACTTCATCAGAGAAAGTTTCAGTTTTGCCGTGCGTGAGCAAATGCAGTGGGAGTATGATGTTCGCAGACTCTAAATAGTAGTCCCGTACTGTTTTTAGTTAAAGCCCTCCAAAAGGGTTTTTTATTCTTTGGCCTTGCTAGACCTAAGGTTTATCCCGGGATCATCCCTGCCTGCTCCCGGAATATCCTGTGTGTCATTTACATGAACAGGGATGACTCCGGGATGATCCCGGGATAAACCTTAGGTCTAGCTAAGGCCGCAGTCACTGGGAGGCAATCCAAACGTTTCAACAGCGGCAGAACTGTTAGACAGGTTTTGTACACAGTTGTGTGCTTTGGGGGCATTGTTTGGTTTTGTGGTTTGTTTAACGGCTGCTTTTTGGTTTGTTGTTCCAGATTCAATCCCCAGCACCTCCTGTTAGAAGGGCCAGGTGATGGAGAAGACCCTTCTTGGCCAGTGACCCCCAAGAGCCACGGCCAGCCTCCTCTGTGGGTGGGGATTTGGGGGCTCACAGGTGCTTTTAAATCAATGTACTCCCTGTGGCACACCAGCTGACCCCCAGTGGCACCAAGGACCTCCCCACCCACCCCGGACTGGGAATAAGTGCCACGCTCACCTGCTCGTTGTCTTTCACCGTCTCTCCTTCCGGAAGGCTGGCGATGGAGACCTCGTCCCACCTCCGCTTGATGGCTCGGTAAAGGAACTCTTCCACCTCTCTCTCTGGCAGGATGTTTGGGTCCCAAAGCAACTGGTCGTCATTTTCGTAAACTGGAAGAGAAAACGTCAGCGGCTGTGACCAAGGGGAGAGCTGAGACAAACACTTGCATCCTCGTAACCACGAAGTCAGGGGGCAACCTGGGAAGCCGAACTCGAGATTCACCCTGAGTCGGTACTAAGGGCCTGAGTGCGCAAGTTGCGATTTTGCAGCAGCAAGCAAAAGGTTTTGCAAGAACCTCCACTTTCACGTCAACAAAAGGGCCCGCTTCTGGCCCTTCTGACTGCAAAGGTCTTATTCATCAGCCATTCCACTGGCTTCTGGCATCAATTCAAGCTTTAGCAACACAGGAAGCTGCTTTAGACTAGCTCAAACTCTTTATTCATCTGGCCCATTGTTGTCTGCACTGACTGGCAGCAGCTTTCTAAGGTTTCAGGCAGAGAAGGTTCTCTTCCATCACATGCTGCTGCCTGAACCTTTAAATTGGAAGTGGCAGGGATCAGATTGTATGCATGCAAACAGGGGCTCCACCTGCTGCTTTTATAGTGGACTATATATACAGTTCTCCTCACTGCACATCTTGGGGAAAGTCGCCCTCAGTTCCCACCTGTGAAATGGGAATATTTATTGTTGTAGGATGGTTGTGTTTGTGAGAATGGAACATTAAAGATGATCTCCCCTGGACTTTTATAGCAGCTTATGCCTCGTAGCTCAATTAAGGCTGTCACACACTGCCTCAACTCAACTTTTAAAAACACAGTCTTGTAGAGAACAATATTTCTTTTATTAACACACTCGTTTTTTTATTAGCACACTAAGAATAGGCTGTATTTCCACGCTGGCCGCAGAGGAGGGAAAGCCAGGCCCCCCTCTGCAGCCAGCAGGGAAATGCAGGATCTGAGCCTCTTAGCAGGCTAGTAAAAATTGCTTTCTACCGAAGAAAACAAGGCAAGCGCTTCCTTCCTCCACAAGTAGGGAAGCCAAGCCAAATGGCAGAGGAATGGAGAGATCACTCCCTCCTCCGCCAGAAATCACCAACGCAAATAACTGACGGTGTGCACAACTGTTGATTACTGTGTCTCGAGCTCCGTCAACTATTTCCCAGGCCTTCAGAGTCACGAGGAAAGAGTGATGAAACAACCAACTGTTGTGCAGAAAAGGCTCGGCAGATGACACAATAGCCCACGGTGGACTATTTAAGCAACCGTTGACTACTGCGTCGTCCAAACCCAGTCTGTGTGTTGTGCGTGTTGCAGGGAAATGTCCTTCAGGTGCAGAAACCGGAACGGGAAGAGCCCAAGCTCACCTTCCAGAGTAACTCTGATTTCATGTTTTAAAAGATGAATCATAAAGCAGCGCCATACTTAAGTCCTTGCCCTGGTGGCCATAGGCGGCTAGGAATTCCAGTGAGGTGGTTGGAGTGTGGAGAGTTTAGATTAGGCAGGATTGAAAGTATTATATTTTTTTTCTTTAAAGCTTTTAAACAACAATAAACTTATTATTGTTTTGTTAGCTACTAAACACCACGTGTCAGCTTGGCATTATTTACCTGCCTTACCGTTATTAAACGCCCACCCCAGATTATACCCACAGTATATTTTGAGAGATCCTATATTAAACCTGTTTCCCTCATAGGAAAGGAAAGGAGCCTCTCGTGCCAGCACTTGAGTCATTGCTGACTCCTAGAGGGACGCCTGCTTTCGCTGACATTTTCTTGGCAGACTTTTGTAGTGGGGTGGTTCGCCATTGCCTTCCCCAGTCGCGGTTCCCTTTCCCCCAGCTAGCTGGGTACTCATTTTACCAACCTCAGAAGAATGGAAGGCTGGGTCGACCTGAGCCGGCTGCCTGAGAACCAGCTTCCGCTGGGATCGAACTCAGGCCGTGGGGAGAGTTTCAGCTGCAGTAACTGCCGCTTACCACTCTGTGCCACACGAGGCTCTCATAGCTAGGGGGAAAGTTTTAATTAACCCTCCCTCAGGTTTTCAGGTGGTGGCGCTTGGCCTGAGAAGAGTTGATGCAATGGGCCTAGCGAAAGGGCTGGTGACGTCACAGACTTGTGGCCACTGTTGGCCCAGGACACAGCTAGGAGGGGAGATGGCATTGGCGGCGGCAGGTGGGACACAGTAGCTGGTCACGCAGCACTGCTCTTCCCCTGCCCACGCCACCTGCGGTGCCCTGCTTCCTGCTGCTTAATGGTAGTGCTGGCCGTGCAGGGGCGGCATGTCCCCTGAGAACCCCCTTTCGTGCCTGGTTCTGACAGTGGAGGGACCTGTCACGAAGGGGGATTCTCATGGGAAGGGCAAAAAGGGGGTGGGGATAGGCAACAGTCAACCCTGTGTTAACAGTCAACTCCACGGATGACTATTTAGGGGGTACACCCAAGACAACATGATAACAGTCATCCGTGGGGTTGACTATTAGCAAAGGGTTGATTCTTGTGTCGTCCGAATGCAGCCATAGACACCACTGGCAATTGCAAACACAGCCTGGAGTATTACAGCCCCCCACCATTTCACTTATTATTATTATTATTATTTATTTATTTATATAGCACCATCAATGTACATGGTGCTGTACAGAGTAAAACAGTAAATAGCAAGACCCTGGCTTACAATCTAATAAAATCCTAGTAAAACAATAAGGAGGGGAAGAGAATGCAAACAGGCACAGGGTAGGGTAAAACTAACAGTATAGAGTCTGCACAACATCAAGTTTTAAAAGCTTTAGGAAAAAGAAAAGTTTTTAGCGGAGCTTTAAAAGCTGCGATTGAACTTGTAGGAAACTTAATTTCCTTTCTTGCATTTCTACACCGCCCAATAGTCGAAGCTCTCTGGGCGATTTACAAAGATTGAAAACCTTACAAAGACTGCCAAGGACCCTAAATAAAAGACTGTTAGCAGTTTGGGGGTGCTCCTGGATCCGTCGCTACAAATGACAGCCCAGATAGATACAATGGACAAGATTGCCTACTATCAGCTTTGGCAGATACGCCAGCTGTGCCCCTTCCTAGAGTTGGAAGACCTACAGACAGTAGTGCACGTACTGGTAACTTCAAGACTCAACTTCTGCAATGTGCTCTACATAGCGCTACCTTTGTGCCTAGTTCGGAAACTTCAACTAGTTCAAAACATGGCTGCCAGGCTGGTCACCAGTACACCTAGGGGTGACCATATTACACCAACATTAAAGTCACTCTACTGGCTGCCAATTAGTTTCCGGGCAAAGTATAACATGCTGGTTCATTATCTTTAAAGCCCTACATGGTTTGGGTCGAGGTTACCTATGGGATCGCCTTCTCCCGTACAATCTGCCCTGCACACTCAGGTCCTCTGGGAAGGGTCTTCTCCAGTCAGACAAAACTAGGCTGACAACCGTTACCCAGAGGACCTTTTCTTCTGCCACCCCCAGACTGTGGAATGGTCTGCCGGAGGAGATTAGTCTTTATGGCTGTCTTAAACTCGGAAACAGTGTTAAGTTGATGAATCTCTCCTGGCAGGCCTACCCAGATGAATTTTAAACCTAAGAATTTTAAGGTGTTCCGATTGTTATTTTAATATTGTATCGGTTTTATATGCTCTTTTAATCCGTTTTTTGCATTTGATTTATATTGTATTATTATATTTAATGTTGTTTCCCACATCGATCCAGAGGGAGAGGCAGGTAAGAAATAAATATATCATATTATTATCATCATCATCATCATCAAGCATAGTGTAAAAAACATTTACATGCAAATATAAAAACCGTCAGAAGGCCGCCCACCTTTTTCGCTGTGTCTGTTCAAATGGAGGAGGGGGACAGCTGCCTGGAATTGAGGCCCAATCATGATCTCCTGCAGATAGATATTAAAAATAAAATAGAGACAGAAAGAGAGAGGAGAAAAAGGACAGGACCTGGGAGGACCCGAATATCCAGATTCTATTGACCAAAGGTGTGTGCTGTGGGTTTATTAGAATCTCTCCCCAGGGAACTTGTAATACAGCCTGCCATGTCTTTAGGAATTGTAGTCCAACGCTTCCGGAGGGCACGAGGTTGTGGGGCAGGCTGTTCTGCCACACCCAGGGGTCCATGTTTCCAATTGCCACGGCGAATGCCTCACGGCCCTACAGCGAGGGACATGCGAGGAATCCCAGCCTTCCATTTCAGCCTGGGCAGACTTAGGCAAAGCACAGTCCGTCTGCTGGGCCTCAGCCCCACCCCGCCCGGGAATGGGGGGACGATCACGCTGGCTGAGGGCTCCAAAGACGTACCTTCTTGCAGTCGTTGGAGGGAATGGAGTCTTCTTCGGAGTCCTCAGCCGAGAAGGAAGCACAAGGAGAGGAACAAGGGCCCTTGTCTTCATCAGCAAGGAAGTTGGCTTTTGGAAAGATAAATCTTTTTTTGAAACTTAATTCTGTAACCACCGAAAGCAGAAAACAAATCGCACTTAGCAATTACAATTAACATGCATAGGATTGCACCCTTCATAGGAGATCTGGGGATTGAACCTGCTCTCGCTTCTGCCTGCAAAGCGAGAGCTCTACCACTGAGCTACGGCCCTTCCTGCATGCACCTCTGTGGTTGCACCATTGCTTCTGGCCAAAGAGGCCCTGCAGGTTTCCGAAACAATTAAAAAACCTGCCATGCTTGTTCACCAGAGTCAAAAGTGTGTCAAGACGATGCACGTCGTCCTCCTTTCAACTCTATTTTTTAATGTGCTAATTTTATTCACTGTATTATTGTTTGCATTTTATGTTTTTAATGTATTGTACACGACCCAGAGAACTTGAATTATTGGGCGGATTAAAAATATAATGAAGAAATCAATAATAATAATAATAATAATGGCAATAGACAAAAAGAAAAACACATATACCTCATCAACATAGCAATACCGAATGACAAAAATGTTGTTGAAAAGGAAGAGGAAAAGAGAGAAAAATATACACCACTAGCCATAGAAGTCAAAGAACTCTGGCAACAGGAAAAGGTCACAATTATTCTGTTAGTCACTGGCTTCACATCAAAAAACTATACAGAAAACCTTCAGAAACTGGGCCTACCAAAATACATCCACACCAACATCTAGAAAGCAGTCCTACTTAAAACATGATCAATTGTCAGGAAATTCCTGAATCTGTAAAAGACATTATTATTATTATTATTATTATTATTATTATTATTATTATTATTTATTACCTGCCTCTCCTTTTGGATCGAGGCGGGGAACAACATCAGTACTAGAATCAACACATCTTAAAAATTCTTGATTTTACATTGATCTGAGTAGGCCTGCCGGAAAAGGCCAGTTTTCAAAGCTGTCTTAAAATCACAGACAGAGTTAATTTTACGAATCTCCTCTGGCAGGCCGTTCCACAATCTGGGGGCGACAGAAGAAAAGGTCCTCTGGGTAACAGATGTCAGCCTAGTTTTGGCTGGCTGAAGTAAGTACTCCCCAGAGGACCTGAGTGGGTGGGGCAGACTGTATGGGAGGTAACCTGACCCAACCATGTAGGGCTATAAAGGTAATGACCAACACTAGAAAAACCACCATGAGCGAGAAAGAGAATAATAATAATAATAATAATAATAATAATAATAATAATAATAATAATAGTAGTAGTAGTAGTAGTAGAGGTAGTGTGCCCGTCTGCCTGTCTGTCTCTCCGTCCATCTCTCAGTGCCTTAGAATTCAAGACCATGAAACTGAGACACCTGAAACCTGGCATGCATACTAAGGAGACCCTCGCGGTGTGCATCCCCAGATTATTTTGTGTTTAAAATCCATTAATTAATTTAGGGTGCAATCTTATACAAAGCAAAAAGTCCTACAACTCTCACCATTCCCCAACCAGCATGAGAGGTTCTCTGAAACTGAATTTGGCCTTTGGGCTGACAGTTTCAACATCCATTCCCTACGCTCATATGATTACCATGCCTTATGTTTATCCCTTGTCTTTGCACTTTGGGCGTTCTGTTTAGGGTTCTAGTTCCTGGGAAGACTACACTTGAAGGGATTTACATGCACGAGCATCCCATGTCAATGTTCACACCTAGTGCATGGCCACTGGAGACAGGGGGAAGCCAAGAAATTGGGGGGGGGGGGCAGACTTACTCCCTAGTAATCCCATGTGTGCCGTGTCATGCATATTGTCAGGTATAGGCCTTGTACCTAGTGGTTAGATTTTTTAGGAAATGACCTCCCTCCTGCTTTGGAGTCCATCTTCGCTTGGGACTTTGAAAGCACTCTGCACATGGACGCTTTGCTATTTGGACTTTGGATATCTAAGAACCGTGCCATGAAAAGTAGTAAGGCTTTTCATAGACCTGGACTTGCATATGCTGTGGATTCTGTGTTCGTGCCCAGACTCAGGTGGCAAGGAGTTCCCAGTCCTTAGCAGAAGGATGGCCTCCTGGGCCTGAGGCTTAACCTTTCCTGAAGTCATGGTAACAGGGTCAGCTCAGTAGTGGTAGGCTGAGACTGACAAGTGCGTGACAGATCTCTCTGCCCGGCTCTGTTGGCTCAGAGCAACCTTTCCTGGGACTTCGTTTTAGGAGATTGGCCATGACCCTTTGAGGAGCCAGCGTATGCAGCGTCTGGAGAAGCTGAAAGCTGTTATTGGCGTACCCTATTCACAAACACCCCTCTCCGAGTGTTTGCCTTAAGGATCGTTTCAGAAAAAAGAGCTTAAAGCTTCAGCTTTAAGTGTGTTTTAGAGATTCTGTAACCATTCAGCTTGTCTACCGTGTGATCTCCTCAATAAAAGACGTCTCACTGATGTGAGTGTCTCGTGTCAGCTTGCCAGCACGTGTGAATGCCAGAGGGAACAGGCAAGAACACGGCTATATAAATAAATAATAATAATAAAAAAATAAAATAATGCATGATGGGGGTTCATGCTGCAGGGAGTTTTTTATGGGAGTGCATTTCAGATACACATTTCATCCCAACCACAACTGGACCACTCAATTCTCCTAATTCTAGACTGCTCCTCAGTTGCCGCATGCAGGTGCATGTCTGGCCCCAATTTCCTGACATAGTTTTAAAACAACAACAGCCTGGTTTGCACCTAACGCTAACCCATATTGAATTCTGGGTTGTGGTGATGTCTGAATCTGGATGTGCTAACAAGCCATGATTTGTTAATGGCAAACAACCCAGAAAGAGAACCCATGATTTGTTGGTGGGTTGTGAACTCTGTTGTTTAAACCATGGATTGTCATTACGTGTGAACTCAGAAGCATGGGTTATTTTACCAGCCTACAGAAATGGCAGGTAAGAGTGGTCAGAAAACCCAGCCCCGCTAGATGCTGCAAAGGCATTTGGGATACAGGGAAGGAGTGGGAGTGGATGAAGGAAGCCAACAACCCAGGGATTGAGAAAACAAACTATGGTTTCTTTGACTGTCTGCCAAATCCTGGATACAGCAACAAACCATGGGTTAAATAAACCATGGGTTAGCATTAAGTGTGAACTAGGCCAATGACTTCCTTTTCTCTTCTGGAAGTATGCAAGATTCTCAGTCCAACTTACAACGGGTCTGGTTGGGGAAAAGGTCCGATGCATCGTGGGAAGTGACCGAAGGAGTCAGATCATCAGCTGAAGACTGTGTCTCCTCTTCCTCTTCCCCGGAAAGCAGATCCTTCGCTATCTGTTCCTTTAACCAACAACCGGAAAGAAAGGAGGGGCGAATGTTTTTAGAATAATTTTAAATATATGTATTTTATTATTCAAAGTGCCCATGATTATGACCTTTAAAATCATAAATGGCTTGCGGCTGCCCAACTTTTAAGATACGGAGGGGAGGCTCTTCTTCACATCCGGAAACATAATCGTATTGGGAAGCGGGAGATGGCCTTCTCTGTGACTGCACCTAGGCTGTGGAATTCCCTGCCAACGGGGAGAGGGGGAGTGTCTGTTTCCCCACCCCCACGATACAGCTTTCCTCTCTTGGGTGGTCATGACATCCTTATTCTGGCAGGGATTTGATCAAAGGTGAGTGGGGTTTTTTAAGTAAATTGATCCGTGTTTTCTCTTTTCAGCTGTCTTTTAACTGCCCCCTCTTTTACTGAGTTCAGATGCGTTCAGATTGCAGGATAGTCAACGGTTGATTAAATAGTCCACCATCGACTACTGTGTCGTCTGGCAAGCATTTTCCACACAACAGTGGGTTATTTCATGTTGACCTACAAAGCTTTTCACTGTCTAGCTCCTTCCTATCTCTCCTCTCTCATCTCACACTATTGCCCCGCTCGTGCTCTTCGCTCCTCTGATGCCCTGTTTCTCACCTGCCCAAGGGTCTCTACTTCCCTTGCTCGGCTTCGTCCATTTTCTTCCACTGCCCCTTATGCCTGGAACGCTCTTCCAGAACATTTGAGAACTACAAGTTCAATTGCAGCTTTTAAAGCTCAGCTAAAAACTTTTCTTTTTCCTAAAGCTTTTAAAACTTGATTTTGTTCTGACTTTATACTGTTAGTTTTACCCTACCCAGTGCCTGTTTACCCTACCCTGTGCCTGTTTGCATTCTCTTCCCCTCCTTATTGTTTTATTAGGATTTTATTAGAATGTAAGCCTATGCGGCAGGGTCTTGCTATTTACTGTTTTACTCTGTACAGCACCATGTACATTGATGGTGCTATATAAATAAATAAATAATAATAATAATAATAATCAACAGTGTGCCAAGTTAACTATCTGCACGACCGTTGATTATCGTGTCATGTGGCGGGCTCCGTGGACTATTTCATGTGCCTACAGAGTCACGAGGCAAAAGTGGCGGAACCCCCCACCACACCAGGCAGAGGGAGACGCTGTCTTGATGCTGTTAAGGCAGAAACCCCCTTCACCGATTACTCCATTGTCGGAACAGGAGGAGGAGAGCGCAGCTCCAGGCACTGACAGTCGGGGGACCCGGCACGAAGGGGAATTCTCATGGGAACCAGCACTGCCACTCTCCATTGGGGAGGACAGAGAAGGGGCTGGGGGTGGGAAATAGTTAACCCTGTGCTAACAGTTGACTCTACAGATGACTATTTAGGGGATACTCCCAAGATGACATCTGTGGAGCTGACTATTAGCACAGGGTTGATTATTGTGTCGTCCGAATGAAGCCACTGTGTCTAATTTTTTTTAAAATAATGATTTTTTTTGTAATTGTTTTTGAAATTGTGGAAAGCTTCTCTGAGCGCTGTGATTATGGCAGAAGGGTGAAATATACATTCACTTACAAACGAACAAAACAAATACAAACAGTGAATCCAGAGAAAGAATGGCCACCATGTACATACAGCCTGAGTATTTCAGAAGACGACCAAAGGGCAGTCACTCAGCTCCAGAGTTCCTTTCTATAAAGCTGTAGCGAGCAATTTCCAGGGGTTAAACTGTCCATCCCCCAATCATCCTGGAGCACAATTTGGTTTAAAACAAAGCACGCATTCCGTGCAACTTTGTTCAAAAAGGAAAATGCAGGTTGGGCGCCACAAAAAAGGGGCAATGGACCACATGTCCCCCCACGTTCCCACCCCCATGTGAATAGGGTGCCCCATAGTTTTTACCCTCGTCCCTCTCCCGGGCTAATGGTGACAAATCATGAGGACTAGGAGCTGAGAAAGCTGGCAGGCTCTCCTGGAAACCGTAGCCCCGAGAGCCAATGGTTCAGCAAAGTCCCAGCTACATAACCCCACTCCCGCAAGTCTCATCCAGGGTGCCCATGTACAAAGCTGCCCCAAGCTGCGCTTACCTTATCCAAGGTCATGTCTGGAAGGTTGGGCGTGGTGGCATCATTGCTCTCACTCTCCTGCTCGGAGATGGGGTCAGAGGCTTCGTAGCCGTACAGTGCCAGCAGTTCCTCAAACGGCATTTCACTGTTCTGAACGGGGGGAGACAGTGATGCTCCATCAGTTACAGAGCCACCCCCCCCACCCGAGAGAGACCAACCTGGGCAAACCTGGAGGTGTCGTAGGGGGGCAATCTGGGCAGCAGGAACATAGGAAGCTACAATAAGTCAGAAGTTGGTCCATCGAGCTCAGTATTGTCCCCCTGGAGTCTCCAACACAAACCCACTGTTTTGAATGAAATGCAATTTGCAGCGTTCCAGCCACACAGGTTAAACACAAAACAAAAATGTGATAATCAAATGAAAACCAGGCGGGGCAGGGAGTCCAGGAGAGACTGAAAGAACTGGGCATGTTTAGCCTGAAGAAGAGAAGATTGAGGGGAGACGTGATAGTACTCTTCAAATACTTAAAAGGTTGGCACACAGAGGAGGGCCAGGTTCTCTTCTCGATCCTCCCAAAGTGCAGGACACGGAATAACGGGCTCAAGTTAAAGGAAGCCAGATTCCAGCTGGACATCAGGAAAAAGTTCCTGACTGTTAGAGCAGTACGACAATGGAATCAGTGACCTAGGGAGGTTGTGGGCTCTCCCACCCTAGAGGCCTTCAAGAGGCAGCTGGACAACCACCTGTCAGGGATGCTTTAGGGTGGATTCCTGCATTGAGCAGGGGGTTGGACTCGATGGCCTTGTAGGCCCCTTCCAACTCTGCTATTCTATGATTCTATAAGAAGTGGGAACAGCCACTAACCTGGATAGCTTTCAAAAAGGGTCCAGCAAAATCATGGTGGGGATGTCTATCGACATCTAGTACCTGAGACAGCCAAGCTAGGGTGACCCTATGAAAAGGAGGACAGGGCTCCTGTATCTTTAACAGTTGTAGAGAAAAGGGAATTTCATTTCTATGCATACAGCACCTGGTGAAATTCCCTCTTCATCACAACAGTTAAAGCTGTAGGAGCCCTGCCCTCTTTTGGATCTGGTCACTCTAGTATAGCATCTACAGCTTTAACTGTTGTGATGAAGAGGGAATTTCACCAGGTGCTGCATGCACACCAATGACACCTGCTGAATTTCTCTTTTCTCTACAACTTTTAAAGATGCAGGAGCCCTGTCCTCCTTTTCATAGGGTCACCCTAGTGACCCCCTAACCCCCAAGAGCAGCGACATCTCAAAAGGTAGGTCAGAACAAGGCCTGTGAGAAGGAGTGCCCATTTGCAAAGGAAGGCTTCTCATGAGTAAAGGACTCCTGGTAAGTAAGGGAGTTCCTCATGAGAAGGACATCTTCCAGGTGCCCCTGATGCACTGCAGCTGGGGCTCTGGGCTCTGGAAGCTCCAGCGTGTAAATCCGCAGTTGAGACCTGCTGCCTGGGGGAATAACATGTTCCTTCATCTCCAGGTACCTTGAAGCTTCTCCTTGGACTGATGTCTGGTGCTGCTGACCCCTGGACTCCAGGCAAGACCCTGCTTTTGGACTGCTCCTTTTTCCTGGACTGGTAATACCACGCTTCTGATCTCTGCCTGCCTTCTGACTTTGCTAAAGACATTTGTTCCTAGTTTGCCCTGAGGCTGAGCCTGAGCTAGCCACAACTGGGTCGTGAGCGCCCAAGGCTGGCCACTGCTGGAAATGGCACGTTGGGCTAGTTGGGCCTGCCTTGATCTGGCCATCTTGTGCCCTTCTGCCCATTTCCAAAGCAGCTTTTGCAACCATCACACAGAGGTTTCCCAAAACTTCTGATAAATAACCCTGCCCCTTGACCCCCTCAGTGGGGGGAGAGGAGGTGAGGTGTCCTGCCTTCTTTTGTATCTGGTCACTTTGGTATAGCTCCTGCAGTTTTAACTGTTGTGATGAAGAGCGGATTTCACCAAGTGCTGCATGCATACAAATGACACCGGCTGAAATTCCCTTTTCTATTCAATGTTAAAGATACAGGAGCCCGGTCCTTCTTTCCATAGGGTCACCCTAGACTGTCCACTCCACTGTTACACCTGAAAAAGGTCTGCCTGTCATAAGAACATAAGAAGTGAATCGCCCAGAGAGCTTCGGCTATTGGGCGGTATAAAAATGTAATAAATAAATAAAATAAAATAAAATAAATGCCATGCTGGATCAGACCAAGGGTCCATCTAGTCCAGCACTCTGTTCACACAGCGGCCAACCAGCCATCGGCCAGGGAAGAACAAGCTCGACATGGTGCAACAGCACCCTCCCGCCCATGTTCCCCAGCAACTGGTGCACACAGGCTTATTGCCTTGAATACTGGAGATGGCACACAACCATCAGGGCTAGTAGCTATGGATAGCCTTTGCCTCCAGGAATTGATCCAACCCCCTTTTAAAGCCATCCAGATTGGTGGCCATCACTACATCTTGTGGTAGTGAGTTCCATAACTTAACTATGCACTGTGTGAAGAAGTCCTTCCTTTTCTTTGTCCTGGATCTCCCACCCATCAGTTCAGGGGATGACCCCGTTGGGTTCTAGTATTTTGAGAGAGGGAGAAAAATGTCTCCCTGTCCACATTCTCCACATCCTGCATAATTTTGTACACCTGTATCCTGTCTCCCCTCAGCCTCCTTTTTTCCAAGCGAAACAATCCCAGCTGTTGTAACCTTCCCTCGTACGGGAGATGCTCCAGCCCCTTAATCATTTGAGTTGCCCTTTTCTGCACTTTTTCTGGCTCTATAATATCCTTTTTTAGGTGTGGTGACCAGAACTGTCCACAGTATTCGAAGTGTGGTCGCACCATAGATTGTGTCCGTCTTTCTAAAGTGTGTAACAGAAAGAATTGCATCCCAAAGAGGAACCCATTTCCTATGTTTCAGCATGAGTCACTGAACTGGGCAAGCCACTTGACGTCGAGGAGGAGAGAGGGCGGGGCGGAGGCTGGCTCAGGAAGAGGAACTTGAAGCAGCCTCCTCCAAAGGACAGCAATTCTGTCACAACTCCGCATCAGGAGTGGCCAAATTATTTAAAAAAGACCTGAAGGAGAAAGGCGGTAGAACTTCCAGTGAAGGCTGGCTGGAAGTAGGCAGGAGGAGTCCAGAGAGTTTCCTGCAAAGATGCACCAGACAGCAGCATCTATGGGTGCTTTGGGCTTTATCTGATATGGGTTGTCATATCAAAATGCTAGAACTGGGGTCATCCCATGAAGCTGATGGGTGGGAGATCCAGGACAAATAAAAGGAAGGACTTCTTCACACAGCGCAGAGTTAAATTATGGAACTCACTACCACAAGATGTAGCGATGGCCACCAATCTGGATGGGTTTAAAAGGGGGTTGGAGACATTCCTGGAGGCAAAGGCTATCCAGGGCTACTAGCCCTGATGGCTATGGTGCCACCTCTAGTATCAGAGGCAGTAAGCCTGTGTGCACCACTTGGTGGGGAACATGGGTGGGAGGGTGCTGTTGCACCATGTCCTGCTTGTTCATCCCTGGCCGATGGCTGGTTGGCCCCTGTGTGAACAGAGTGCTGGAGTAGATGGACCCTTGGTCTGATCCAGCATCAGGGCACTTCTGAGGTTCTTAAGGAGAAGGAGGAGGAGGAGGTGGCGAAGAAGAAGAGGAGGAGGAGGAGAAGGAGAAGGCTTGCGCTATGTCCTGCTTGTTCATCCCTGGCCGATGGCTGGTTGGCCACTGTGGGAACAGAGTGCTGGACTAGACGGAACCTTGGTCTGATGCAGCATCAGGGCCCTTCTTTTGTTCTTATAACAGGAGCCTAAACATGGAGAGGGACCATAGCTGTTTGCAACCCAAAAACCCTGGAGAGCTGCTGCCAGCCAGAGCAGACAGTACTGGGCTAGATGGACAAACGGTCTGATGTGATTTAAGGCAGATCCTTATGTTGTTTATTGCTGTGGGCAAACCAATGCTCCTGGCAAATCACATTTGCAGGTAGTCTGGGAACCACCACCAGAAGGGCTAAGAACAACTTTTTATAAAAACTGCAAAAGCCAAGATTCTCCGCATGCTCAACCGGACACGATGCCCCAGGCAAACGAAGAATGTGAATGTCCGGCCCTCCGAGTCCCTTACCTGGGAGGCATTGAAACTCTTCTCTAGCTCTTCGAAAGGCTTTGCTTTCCCCTGCGTCTGGTCTTGCTCCTCTTCTTCTGTCTCTTCCTGTACCCCGTAGTTCTGAGACAGGATCTCAGCCAGGTTGAACCGGTGGTCAGCTGAGCCCATAGACACCACTGCATAGATCAGGGGAGCGGGGAGAGAACAACAGGAATGGTTAGGTTTATTCCAAAGAAGGCTCCAGTGCTAGCGGTCATATTGCAAGGGCCAGGGGTGGGGTGATTGGGTATTGGTTCATCTATTGGCTTTTAAATTCACCTTCCTGGGCAAACTGCCCACACAAGGCAGTGTACAAGAAATCCAAAATAAAATACAATACTGAGTAAAACAGATTAAAACCATGCTATGCCCTTTTAAAAAAGAACAGTAACCATTCAAAACACAGCAATTAATGAAATGCAGATCCAAATAAAAACATCTGAAGAGCTCTCTTAAAGGTTGATGGTAAGGGAGGGAATTCCACAGATGTGGGGCCACCACCAAAAAGGCCCTTTCCCCAGAATCTTTCAGTCACTGAGTGCAGTGCCCTAGAAGCTGATCTCAAAGGTCAGGTAGGTTCATACAGGGATGAGTGGGCATTCAGGTAAAGTGGTCCCAAGCCATTTAGGCATTAAGGGTCAAAACCATCACTTTACATTGGGGCTGGAAACAAGCAAGTAGCTGGTGGAACTTCTACAGCACCGATGGGCCACCGGTTGCCCTCCAAATGCTTGTATCCTGTGACTCCCATCATCCCTCATCATTGGCTATGTTGACTAAGGCTGATGGGTATGGTAGGCCCAAAGTTCTGGAGGTCCGACAATGGCTCACCCCTGCAATGAGGGATTGGTGTCATGTGTGCTGGCACCTATTCATGTGTATGCAGATGTGTGCTCAGCAGCTGCACCCCTGGCAAGATGTCAGCTGCTGGGGGCAGAGAAAGAAGTGATGGAAAAAGAAAGCGAAGGAGCTCTGCAGCGGGAGAACTGAACAGACCAGCAAAGAGATCCAAAAACTCTGTACCTGCCGTGGTATGAAGGCTGGGTCTCCCAGGACATAAGTTACGCACGGGGTAGGATACAATCCTTGGGCTTTGCCTCCCGATCGAGGCCTTAAAAAAGAAGACAACTCTTATGACACACATTTATTTACTGGCCAGCAGACCTGGCTTTGCACAGTTGGGAATAACCCTTCATTGAACACTGTGAAACATTCAAGCAAACCTACGCAGCTCTCAGAATTGGACACATTGAGACATGGGGACACCCCCCCATCCCCTCTGAGTGGCATTACACCTGCTGGGGTCCCCATAGTATGCACACCAGGTTTCAGGTGTCTAGGTTACACAGTCTTGGTGCCGTGGTGCTGACAGACAGATAACCCTTTTCATTATTATTGATTTCTAGGGATATCCTGCCATTCTACAAAACAATGGAGGCGGCTTCTAATCACTTGCTCTGACCCACACAGGTCTTCAAGTGCAGGGCTGGGGACCACAGCTGCACCACACAGCCCTGACCTCAGGGAGGTCTCAACAGCAGCCCCATCATCAAAACCAACCGGGCATGTTTAGCCTGGAGAAGAGAAGATGGAGGGGAGACATGATAGCACTCTTCAAATACTTGAAAGGTTGTCACACAGAGGAGGGCCAGGATTTATTTATTTATTTATTTATTACACTTATATACCGCTCCCATAGCCAGGGCTCTCTGGGCTCTTCCCGATCTTCCCAGAGTGCAGGACACGGAATAGCGGGCTCAAGTTAAAGGAAGCCAGATTCTGGCTGGACATCAGGAAAAACGTCCTGACTGTTAGAGCAGTACGACAATGGAACCAGTGACCTAGGGAGGTTGTGGGCTCTCCCACATTAGAGGCCTTCAAGAGGCAGCTGGACAACCATCTGTCAGGGATGCTTTAGGGCGGATTCCTGCATTGAGCAGGGGGTTGGACTCGATGGCCTTGTAGGCTCCTTCCAACTCTACTATTCTATGATTCAACCAACCAATCAAGAACTGGCTCCACAAATGTACATTTGGGCTAAAGCTGAACCAGGATGGTGAGGGGTCAGGAAACCAAGTCCTAAGGGGAATGGTTGAAAAAGCTGGGCATGTTTAGCCTGGAGAAGAGAAGATTTAGGGGAGGCATGACGATAGCAGCTTTCCAGTATCTGAACGGCTGCCATGCAGAAGGAGGAGCAGACTTGTTCTCTGTTGCTCCAGGAGGAAGGACTAGAACCAATGGCTGGAATTTGCAGAGAAGCAGATTTCAGCTAAACAGGAGGAGAAATGCCCTGACCACAAGAGCTTTTCACTGCGGAATGGGCTGCCTCAGGAGGTGACAGGCTCTCAGTCACCAAAGATATTTAAGCAGAGGCTGTCCCAAACCGTAGGAAACTCCCTCATGAATCTGGGCCTTGGTCCATCTAGCCCAGGCATGGCTTTTTCCTGCCCTACCTGGAGATATCAGGGATTGAACCTGGGACCTTCTGTAGGCAAATCAGGCACTCTACCACTGAGCAAGGACTTGGAGTACATGGTCTCCAAGATCCCTTCCAACTCTAACTTTCTATGAAGGAGCAGGGCTCAAACATTCCTAAGCCCCAGGACCACTTTTTAAGAAATCATCAAGCCTTCCCCCACGTCTTACCTGAGAGCATTCAGAAAATGCAGCCCACTCCCCAATGTAGTTCACAATGCTTCTTCCAGACCACCACATAGAACAGCACGCTGTCTGTCTTTCACTACTGCCCTGTCCTTCACCAGTTCACCCCCCACCCGAATCATTTCTCTTTCCCAAAGCAGAATTATGAGACTTCTGTTGCCACAATTATCCAGATAAAGCAATTAACAGAAACAGAGACCATAATACAAATAGGGTGGGTGGGTTTGCGCCTTCTTTCACTTTCTAAATCGTCAGCTCTATTCTTCTTTTCTGAACTATTTGCACTTTCATCATCAGCTTCCCGCCTCCCACAAGACTATGTTTGAATTCACATGCATATCTTTCATTTCTCCTTCTTTTAGTTCCTATAATTCCTTTTTCGTGACTGTTAATAGCTACTATTCTAAGTTACTCACCTTATCAATGGTTTTCTCTCTTCCAGAACCTTATTTTCTTCCCCCTTTGATGTAAAACATTTGTGACTTTCTACCTTTTCCAGTTGTACACCCTCTGTCTTTCACCAATCAGTATGATTTTTACTTCTTTGCTATGGTCTGTTGCTGATTTTAATATCACTTTGTCCACTTACCCTCAACCTTCAGTCTTAGAAATGTGCGTCTGTTTCAGGTCTACTCTGCCTATGAACAGTTACCTGCAGTTTTTCACATGGTCCTTTCCCCCCCTTCAACTAAAGTTTCTTGCCCTCATTTTTCTATCAGTGCAAGTCCTCATGTTTCCTTTTTGTTTCCAACCCTATCAGTTTTATTTAATTTCCATCCATGCGCACACCCCATTTTTTCAAATAACGTTATCTATTCTCCTTTCTAATCCTTCCAAAATCCTCAGCTAATAGTATCAAATGATAGCATGATTTACATGCACGCTGTTTCCTGGGGATGACTGAGTGGGACATGCCACCATGGGTGCCTCCAAACGGACACACACACACACAGCTACTAATCATAGAATCATAGAATAGTAGAGTTGGAAGGGGCCTACAAGGCCATCGAGTCCAACCCCCTGCTCAATGCAGGAATCCACCCTAAAGCATCCCTGACAGATGGTGGTCTAGCTGCCTCTTGAAGGCCTCTAGTGTGGGAGAGCCCACAACCTCCTTAGGTCACTGTTCCATTGTCATGCTGCTCTAACAGTCAGGAAGTTTTTCCTGATGTCCAGCCGGAATCTGGCTTCCTGTAACTTGAGCCCATTATTCTGTGTCCTGCACTCTGGGAGGATCAAGAAGAGATCCAGGCCCTCCTCTGTGTGACAACCTTTTAAGTATTTGAAGAGTGCTATCATGTCTCCCCTCAGTCTTCTCTTCTCCAGGCTAAACATGCCCAGTTCTTTCAGTCACTCTTCAGAGGGCTTTGTTTCCAGACCCCTGATCATCAAAATGCATTGGGCAGCGATGTCACCTTTCCCTCTGTAATGGAGAGAATAAAGGCAAGCAGTGGGACAGCACAGGACAGCAAGAAACAGAAGACGACACCTGCACTCCCCACCAACCCCACATCAGATTGTCAATAATGCACATTAAAAAAAAAAAAACTCATCCGGATGCACCCCACCAAGTGAGCATTTTCCTCCCCCACTGCTACTTATTAAAGCTGAACAGAGTGCTCAGCCTAACCCTGTCCTCACTGGGCCCGCTCCCTCTCCTTACACTTGCACACAGCCCTCACCTGCTGCCATTCCATCTTTGGAATCCTCCCACTGCCCATGGCAGCCCAATATTTCTCCTTTTGGGGGCTTTATTTCACCCTACGGGCCTTCCCTCTCCTACTCACAAAATACCAGATATTTTCCTCTAAGCCTCCTGGGTCCCCTACTTCTATCCAGAGTGACTCTCCTGCAGTCATAGAATCATAGAATAGCAGAGTTGGAAGGGACCTACAGGGCCATCGAATCCAACCCCCTGCTCAATGCAGGAATCCACCCTAAAGCATCCCTGACAGATGGTTGTCCAGCTGCCTCTTGAAGGCCTCTAGTGTGGGAGAGCCCACGACCTCCCTAGGGAACTGGTTCCATTCCATTGTTGCACCTGCATGGGAGACACTGACTTTACTAATAGGGGGATGTGATTCTCTTTTCATACCGCATTTCAGTGGCAGAGCCCTCTGGTTCCATCCCAGCCATCTACAGTTACAAGGGTCAGGTACCAGGGGATTGAAAGACCCTTCTCTGCCTAAGATGACCCTGGAACACTGCTTCCAGAGTAGACTTAGTCTGGGGTGGATGGATGGACATGCAGTCTGACCTGGTATAAGCCAGCTTCCTATGGCACATAGATTGATACAAGATGATGTGACTCTTTCAAGAGCCACAGAACTCTTCATGAGCATGAAGCATGTATGCTCCACTTGCAATCTAAATATTTCACTCTCCTAAGAAAGCCAAAGTACAGGTGTCGTGTTTCTCAAAACCTCCCGCCTTCTTGGGAGACAATAATGAGGCCTGCTAAGTAATCCACAAAGCTTTATTTAAGCAATAAACATCTCTTCCCACCTGAAGAGAATCTTATTTTTTGGAACTAGGCAAAACTATGCAAACTAAGCGAGACAATTGTCCTTTCAAGGATAATGGAAAGCCTTTTCCCAAGATGCGTTAACTTCAGAGAGACTAGTTCTGAGGCGGCTTCTGACGGGACACCAACCGGGCAGACTTTCTCTCGCCTTCCTTTAGCTCCGCCCGTTTTAGTCTGCGGCATACTCTAGGATCGGCTAACCTCTCCATGCTCTCTTCCTCGGAAGAATGTTGGCTTCCCATTGACTGTGTATTATTTGCCCTTGAGGAGATAAGCTCTGGAGAAAGTTCGCTCCCAGCTGGGGAAGAGCCCGTGAGAGCTTTCTCCCCCACTGGTACAGGCTGATCTGTTTCTCGCATTGACTCCTCTACTTCAGAGTCTGATTCTGATTGATCACTTGAAACACCTTCTTCCAACCCAGGGGGAGCAAGGCTAGACATGACAGCAGGTTTCCTAAAGTCCCCCCTTTGCACCCATCCTCAAAATCGGGACTAAAGTATGTTGCACACTCTGATTGGCAGCAGCGGTCCAACTTCTCAGGCAGAGGTTTTTCCCAGGCTTGGTTGGCACCTGTCATGTCCTAGGGACTGAGCCTGGGGCCTTGTCTGTGCAAAGCATGTTCTTTACCAACGAGCTAGGCTCTTTCCTCTAAAGCTAAAGTAAGATTCCAGATCTCATGATTCTGAATAAAAGGCTGCTTTAGAAAGGAACAGAGATAGGAAGCTGCCTTAGACTGAGCCTCTCAGTATTGCCTTACACTGACTGGCAGTGGCTCTCCAGGGTCAGATGGGAGTTTTTCCCAGCCTGGGGATTTTCCCACCTAGAGATTTGTGCATGCAAGGGATGAGCTCCACCACTAAGCTATTACACCTCCCCTCTTCACATCTGTCCTTCATCCTCTCTTTCTGCCCCTTCCTATGGTTCAGTTTCCTTTCTTTCCCTTAACCTTTCTTGATATATGCTTTAGGGTAGATTCGTGCATTGAGCAGGGGGTTGGACTCGATGGCCTTATAGGCCCCTTCCAACTCTATGATTCTAGGATTCTATAGTCTCTAGACCCGGACTGTTTAAAAGAGAGCCATGAATAAATAGTCACCTTCCATTCACAGTGTCCTATGCACACAGATGCTTCGGAAGAAACAGCCATTAACACTGGAGATAGCAGAATCAGGAATCAAAATGCCGCCAGGCAGAAGATGCCTTCTTAAGAACAGCAAGGTTCTGTGGCAGTGGAGCACTGAATTTCGAGACACAACCATGGGAATATCAGTTCCTTGCCTACTAGGAAAACTTTGCAAAGAGGATGCCTTCAACTCAAAGCCAAGAGCACAACATGTGCTGCAATGCACTAGTCCCTAGTGTCTTATTAACAACTGAGGATGCAATCTCATTAGAGGTAGTCTTGTCTGCTTGAAGAAAGAATCCAATGGATGACAGGAATGGAAGTTAGGAACAGTGAACGGCTTGATCCAAGAGAGAACTCACTTTCAGCAAGTGGATTAAAGATTATGTTGATTTCTTTTTCCAAACTCAAGGGCTGGGGTCCTCTAAATATATAAAACACAAGTTGAGGCCAATTCCTATAGATCTTGAACAATCTTTTCAGTTCAGTTCAAAGGTGGAATGTAACAAAAATTAAACACTGGCTCATTATGCATGGTATGGAGAATGTGAACAGGGAGACATTTTTCTCCCTCTCTCAAAATACTAGAACCCAAGGGGGTCATCCCATGAAACTGATGGGTGGGAGATCCAGGACAAATAAAAGGAAGGACTCCTTCACACAGCGCAGAGTTACATTATGGAACTCACTACCACGAGATGTAGTGATGGCCACCAATCTGGATGGCTTCAAAAGGGGGTTGGATCAATTCCTGGAGGCAAAGGCTATCAATGGCTACTAGCCCTGATGGTTGTGTGCTATCTCCAGTATTCAAGGCAATAAGCTTGTGTGCACCAGTTGCTGGGGAACATGGGTGGGAGGGTGCTGTTGCACCATGTCTTGCTTGTTCATCCCTGGCTGATGGCTGGTTGGCCACTGTGTGAACAGAGTGCTGGACTAGTTGGAATCCTGGACTGATCCAGCAGGGCACGTCTTATGTTCTTATAATATTGAAACCCTCTTTGATAGATTGAAGAACTTTTTCCAGCCTCACTACTGTCACAAGAATAGTCACACTTTAGCGATGCACTATCAGAATCAGCTTGGACTTGAACAGGGAGCTTCCTCTTCCATGCGCTGGTGTCCTGAAAGGATGCTTTTATCTTCAACTCTGCAGCCACAGGAAAGCCATGACAATCAGATCAAGTGGTTCAAATTCCCACTGATCCTAACAAGAACTTTGGTTGGCAGAAGTATGGGTGCTAAAAATGTCCCTTCAATAAGAAGTGCTGAGTGGCCTTGTTGGTGATGTAAGTGGTAGGTTCCATTGCCTTCTAAAAGGTCACACTTTCAAGTTTCTTCTTAAAGTTCCTCTGGTGGCACCAATCCAGATGGCCACCAAGTCCAAACAACTACCAAGAAATGAGAGTTCGGGATGAATTCTGTCTTCAAAGAAGATTGCCTCAAACTTCATGCAATATTTCATGTTAATTCACAAGTAAAAAAAAACTCAAGGTAATACCCAGCCTTTTCTTCCTTCAATGAAAAGTCAAGTTTTCATAGATTCCATTGTAGAACAACCACCAATGAGGAAATTCCATCGTAACGCTACATACTACAGCTCATTTTCTCTTGCGTGTAAATCTATACCGTACTTAAAAAGCACACTTGACACACATCAGGATGCACCTCCCTATTACTCAATGAGTTCCACATAATTACAGCTGCCAAAGTTTAAAAATTAAACAGTTCAGCCAAACACAGGGTCATGAGTAGGTTCTGAGTACATTGTGGTTTGGTCTTATGTGACAATCATTCAGTGCTCATTCGTGCCTTGGGGCCAGATGCTCTCGGCAGACCCGCTCCTTGAGTGGGCCTATTACTGCTGCCTTCTCCCTTCAGACCCATATTTGCACAACTGCCCAGACAGAGAGATGCTGCCCCATCGCCTCACTTGTCACTGCTTCCCTACATGCTCAGAGAAGGCAGGTGAAGATGCAGAGGGACGTATCCACACTTTGTCATATTTAGACCCACTGAAATCAGTGGGATTTTAGTTAGTCATGGCTAATTTAAGACCAACTGATTTCAATGGTCTTCCGTTAAGCCTGGATCCAACCCAAGCGGAGGAGGGATAGGGGTGTAGGCCACAGCAGATGCCCAATGATGATCAGAGTTGCCAATTAAATCCCCTGACCATGTTTTTGAGAAGGTGATATGGATATTGGAGAAATCAGATCAACAATTCTTTTATCCCACTCCTATAGTTTCCAAACTGGCCACAGGACTAAGACTGCTTTAAGCTGCATTTAGACAATCCATCAAGCCATGATTTGGAGGTATGGGAAGGAACCCCTCCTTCTTCCATTTCATTCCTCTTTCTCTAGCCCAAGGCTTAACCAATTCCATTCTCATTTGATCAAACCACTGTTTGTTGATTTGGATATAAAAGCCAGGGCCGGCATCAAGAGTAGGCATAGTCGGGCACCTGTCGAGGGCCCACACCTCAGCAGGTTCCCGTGGACAAGAGCCCTCTGGAGATGATCCTCCTCTTCTTCATGCAACCTGCCTGTTCACCTGCCTCTCACTCTGACCCAGACAACAGAGGTCGTGAGGAGGAGCAATAGGTGCTGCTGCTGTCTTGCGCTCAGCCTGTCAAACAAGCAAGTGGTAATGATGATGAGAAAAGTGCATCAGCAACTAGTGACAATAGCAGGTGCTGGCCCTGGCCTTTTTGTAAACCGCCCAGAGAGCTTTGGCTATAGGGCGGTATATAAATGTAATAAATAATAATAAATAATAATAGCAGAGTGGAGGGAGTCTCAGTGAGAGAGTGGGCCAATGGAGGGGTCTTGCCCAAGGGACCTCAGAAACCCGGAGCTGGAATTGCTAATAGCAAACTAGAGCCCCGGGCACCAAGGGAGGAGGGAAAGCGCAAGCACAGGGCTTGGTCCTGACCTTCCAAACCATGGTTTGGAGGATCATCTGAATGCAGTCACCGTAGCACTGGTGGATGATCTTCAACAAGGGATACATTTCCTGTTGGTTCATGTAGATCTCTCAGCATTGCTTTGTGCAGTTGACCATAATATTGGGTCACATTCAGGAATTGGCAGAGGTGAAGGGGGGCTTCCAGTGTTAAACTGGCTCTACTCCTTTCGCTCAGTGTACCCAGAAATTCTGCTGGGGAATTTTTTTTCATTATCATCCTGAGATTTATCTTGAGTTGTGCTGCAGCGTTCAAATTTATCCTTACTTACTATTTAACATCTAAAGCTGCTGGAAGAGATTGGTCAAAGACTAGGAGTGAGACATTTCCAATACACTGATGATTACACCCAATTCTATTTTTCCATTTAGATCTGTATCAACTTGGTGCCCCCCAGATGTT
Organism: Elgaria multicarinata webbii; assembly: GCF_023053635.1. Classification (NCBI taxonomy): domain Eukaryota; kingdom Metazoa; phylum Chordata; class Lepidosauria; order Squamata; family Anguidae; genus Elgaria; species Elgaria multicarinata. Next base: position 8,105,970 of record NC_086193.1, on the reverse strand, counting down.
TTGGACTAAAACTCCCACCATTCCTGAACCTTGGCCATTCAATCTCATGGCCTCCAATATCACCTGTATGCCGATGACACACAACTATACCTCTCATCTCCGGAACTTTCTCCTGATGTCCACGATCGTATCTCAGCATGTCTTTCAGATATCTCAGCCTGGCTGCTTCATCGCCGTTTGAAACTCAATATGGCAAAAACTGAACTGCTTGTTTTTCCTCCTAAACCTTCTCCTCACCTCTCATTCTCTCTTACTGTCAACGATGTCACGCTTACTCCGGTCAAGGAAACTCGTAGCCTTGGCTTTATATTTGATTCCTCGCTCTCCTTTATTCCTCATATCGAGGCAGTAGCTAAATCTTGTCGTTTCTTCCTGTATAATATTGCCAGGATTCGACCATTTTTGTCTGTCTCTTCTGCCAAGACTCTCGTTCACGCACTGGTTATCTCTCGGTTGGACTACTGCAACCTCCTCCTCTCTGGCCTACCCTCGTCTCACATCAGTCCGCTGGTCTCTGTCCACCACTCTGCTGCTAAGATCATCTTCCTGGCCCGCCGCTCTGACCATGTCACTCCGCTTCTGAAATCTCTTCATTGGCTCCCAATTCATTCCAGAATCCAATACAAACTTCTCCTGTTGACCTTCAAAGCTTTTCACGGTCTAGCTCCTGCCTATCTCTCCTCTCTCATCTCACACTATTGCCCCGCTCGTGCTCTTCGCTCCTCTGATGCCATGCTTCTTGCCTGCCCAAGGGTCTCTACTTCCCTTGCTCGGCTTCGTCCATTTTCCTCTGCTGCCCCTCATGCCTGGAATGCTCTTCCAGAACACCTGAGAACTACCAACTCAATCACAGCTTTTAAAACACAGCTAAAAACTTTTCTTTTCCCTATAGCTTTTAAACTTTGAGTTTGTTCTGACTCTATACTGTTAGCTTCACCCTTCCCGGTGCCTGTTTACACTTCCCTGTGCCTGTTTGCATTCTCCTTCCCTTCTTATTGTTTACTACAACTTTATTAGATTGTAAGTCTATGCGGCAGGGTCTTGCTATTTACTGTGTTATCTGTACAGCACCATGTACATCGATGGTGCTATATAAATAAATAATAATAATAATAACATTCTGACTGGGGGCAATGGGAGTGGTAGTCCAAAACATCTGGAAAGCACCAGGTTTGGGAAGGCTGCTCTACTGGTACATCCCAGCACTCTGGATGAGAAGGGCCAGTTGCGTACCAGTGAAGCTTGACCCTCATTGAAAGATCAAGTCCAGAGTGTGAGCGTGATCAGGACTCTGACTGGCTTTTGGCTAATAAAGAGCTGCTTTACCAGTTCTGGGCACCACACTTCAAGAAAGACGCAGACAAGTTGGAGCGTGTTCAGAAGAGGGCAACCAGGATGATCAGGGGTCAGGAAATAAAGCCCTATGAAGAGAGACTGAAAGAACTTGGCATGTTGAGTCTGGAGAAGAGAAGATTGAGGGGAGACATGGTAGCACTCTTCAAATACTTAAAAGGTTGTCACACAGAGGAGGGCCAGGATCTCCTCTTGATCCTCCCAGAGTGCAGGACACGAAATCATGGGTTCAAGTTACAGGAAGCCAAATTCCGGCTGGATATCAGGAAAAAATTCCTGACTGTTAGAGCAGTACAACGATGGAACCAGTTACCTAGGGAGGTTGTGGGCTCTCCCACACTAGAGGCCTTCAAGAGGCAGCTGGACAACCATTTGTCAGTTCTGTAATGTGGATTCCTGCATTGAGCAAGGGGTTGAACTTGATGGCCTAATAGGCCTCTTCCAACTCTACTATTCTATGATTCAAGTTCGATGGCTGCATCCCCTTTCTGAAGAAAGGAGATATGGTAACCATTATCTTGCAACTTCCATTTCACTGCTGCAATGCACTCCATGGAGGGCCTTTCTCAAAAAGTACCCATTACAGAGTAAGGCCCCCCCCACACACACACACATACTTATGAGAGCCAACTTTCCAATGATTGACAAAAAAGATTGGGGGCTCAAATAGCAAGAAAACCGTAGACAAAGTCAGTGGAACCCGTAACAAGTGAGAAAAGTAACAATTATTATCATTAGAAAATAACAATATATCACATATATCACATGATTATATATATCACATGATTATAATATCTTGTTCTGTTATAATCTAATAGTAATAATGCTCACTTCTCTCACTTCCGATGGAGTTCCACCAACTTTCTTATGGGCATCAAATCATCAACAAAAGATGATCTCCTATAAATACATATACACCACCCTGAAATTTTAAACAGAATTAAGGCCAGTATAGAAGTGCTTTGAATAAAATAAATATATTGGCTCCCACCCACAACCTCTTTTCCCTGAATATCAATGGAACACTTTGGTAGACTGTGCAAAGTAAGAGGACTGTATGTGTGTCTTTCACCCCCATAGTATGGAATTCCAGCAAATACACCCCAATAGTTGTGTGCTTTGGTACTAAAACACGGAAGTGTGGACAGATGTCGAGTGGTCATGCCCACAGAGTCCATTTCCTGGAACACATGACATCTATTTGCTTAGGTTTACATCCTACCCAGCCCATGCCCCAAACTCAAAATGGAGAACAAGACATCAGAAATTAAATCCAAGGAAACCTATTGGAAGTTAGATGATAAAACCTGCAGTGTCCCAAGATCTCCATCTCATCCATTCTTCCTTTCCTGCAATGCCCTTAACCTCCCATACATACCTAGCTGCCCTCCTTAACAATTTTCCCCACTGCCTTCCAATTCTGCATCCCTTATCTTGGTTTCCCCTCTCATGGCAGCCTCCATCTGTTACTCCCCAAATTTCAGCCAGTTCCCCAATTGTTCCACTTGATCCCACCCAACCTCACCAGCAGTGTCCACCAATGTTCCCATCTGAGCTTGGATCAACCCTTTGAATGCTACCACAGTTTATTGCCATCAGCTGCACCCTTAATTTATTAATGATCTACTATTGACACTCCATTTTTCATGTGGTCAGTACCCCTCGCCACCACCTTGGCTCCAAATCACCATTTTTCACATGGTCTCCTACACGCTGAGGATGTTACTTGCTGCTTCTTTACAATCTGACTCTCTTTAGACCCCATCTCCCTTCAAATCTCAGACGAGCCTCCATAACTTCCCATGTCTTCCCAGGTAGAAACCTCCAAACTACCATAACTACACAAGCGTGAGCCCCCAAGTAAGAACAATTCCATTACTGATGCTCAGGATGTTCCCCTTTTCTATGAACTCCAAAGGTCCAACAATGCTTCTCCAGTCCACCTTCCCATATCAGCTACCTTGATCCCCTCCAAGACCCCGTTATGGTCCTTCTTGGTCAGCTTCATCCTTTGTTCCAGCTTAATCCCTTCATTAGCAATTACTTGATCCCCAAAAGTTGAACCCCTCATTATATAGTACTCCAATTCATGTGCAAACCCCAAAGCTCTTTTGCCCCTCCCCAAACGCCCCAGATGTGCCCTCTCCAAAGTCCCAATTGTCTCACTGCCATCCTCTGCACACCTAAGTGTTTGCTAGCCCTATTCATAACCCCTCCCCCCAAAAATTCCTGGCTGCATCATCTCCATCGGTGGCATTCCTATGTCTCTGCTTTGCCCCCTACCAAAATCCCAGCTGTGCTGCTCTTTCCAAAGACACACCATCCCTGGATCCCAAAGTCCTTGCAGATTCAAACTGCATCCTTCCAAAATTTCCAGCTCTTTCATTCTCGTCACCTGAATCCCCCAAAGTCCATGTGATTCGCCCCCCCCAATAAAAGTTCCAGCTGTGTTTTATGTTCCCCCATGAAACACACAATTCTTCCACCTTCCCCTGGTTCCCCTAATTTTCTCTGGAATCCTCCTAAAGAAAACTCCAGCTACTTTGTGGCCATTAGTTGCCCCATATAAAAGTCTCCCCGACCCCACAAAAGCCACTTCCATCCTGACAGTCCTTGCACCCATAATTTTTTGCAGAAGCCACCAAAACTTCCATCTGCTTCATGCCAATCACCCAATTCCCTGGAGTCCCCTTGAAAGTCTCAGCCACACTACTCATAGACCCCATAAAACACGTTTCCAGCTGCCTCTGCACCCCTAAATCTTTGCTGACACCTCCACCCCACCTACAGCATTAGCTGTACCTCTAAGTAATTGCTGCCCCCCTTAAAATCTTCCTCAGCCCTATAGCACCCACAATCTTGACATGTCCACACTTGCACCCCCTAAGTGTTCATTGAGCCCTCTCCCCAAAAAACTCCAGCTGCTTTGTGGACCGCTGCTGCACCCCAAAGTCATTGCTGCCCTCAGAAAATTCTCCCCAACCCTACAGAGCCCCACAGCTCTCACACCTCCACCCCTGCACCCCCGAAGTCCTCACTAAGCCCCCCCAAAACTCCAGCCCTCAATGCCCATCAGCCTCACCTCTAAATGCTTAGGACCCCCCAGAAAACTCCCAACTGCACCCCCAGAAAGTCACAAGTGCTCCATCCTTGCCTCCATTGCACCCCTTTAGCCCTTGCTGGAACCTCCAAGTCGCCCATTCAAAGAATAAACTCCACCTGCTTTATGCAGCTCCTCTCCTGCCTTCCCATAAGTCCCAGCTGGGGGGGTCCCCAAAAGCCCCCACTGCCCCCCCACTTCCTCCTCCCCAAGAAGACCCCCCAAAACAAATGCAAGCCCCACCCCTCCCCACCCCACCGGGGTGCCCCCGTCCGCCTCTGCGGGGAGAGGACGGAGGAGAGACCCGACTTTCCGTCCCCCCCTCCCTTGACACTCTCACACACACTCACCTCCGCCATAGCCGAGAGTGCGAACGGCCTGGGGGGGGCGAGGAGAGCCCCGGATGTGGAGCCGCCCGCTGATTGGCTGCTACGCACGGGAGATGAGAGGGGGAGGGGGAGGAGGCAAGAGAGGAAGGAGGGGCGGGGAGGGGGCAAATGGGGGAGGCGAGAGGGTAGATGATGGGGGGGAGGGAGGCAGGTGGGGGGGAGCGAGGAGGAGGAGGAGGAGGAGGAGGGGGGTCAGAAGTGGAAATGTGGGGTGAGCAGAGGTAAAATGTTAGGAGGGAAGAGGTGGCCATGTGAGAAATGTGGGGCAAGTGGGGTGTGCTGAGGTAAAATGGGGGGAGATAAGAGGGGCAAGGTAAAGGGGAGGGGAAGTGGGGGGGAAACAGGTAAAATGGGGTGAGCTGAGAGCCGTGGAAATATGAGGCAGGTGGGGAGAACTGAGGTAAAATGTGAGGTGGGAGAGGAGAGAGGAGAGTAAAGCAGAAAATAAAGTGAGAAATGTGGGGCAACATGTGGGGATTAAGGAGCTGGGGCTTCTACGATTCAAACTGGGGAAGAGTAAAAAGAAAGCCAATGGGAGAAGTGGGAGAGATTGGGACAAAGGAGGGGAAAGATGAGATAAAATGTGTTGCAGGGAGATGGAAAAGATGGGGGTCTAGGGAAGAAGTGTTGGGAGGGAACAGAGCTGAGGCAAAATGTGGGATTGTAGGGAGAGAGATGGGGGCACTAAGACAAGTGTGCAAATGCAAAATGGGGCGGAGGGGGACATAAGGTAATAATATACCTGGGGATCTTATGTATGTGGGAGAAGGGGAAATTCCAACTAAGATTGTAGTGCCTGAGTTTGCTTTCCTTTTCCCCCTCCTCCTCCTCCCTCCCAATCCCCTTTCCTTTTGTGTCATGTCTTTTAGATTGTAAGCCTGTGGGCAGGGACTGTCAAGAAATACTTTTGTAAGCCGCCGTGAGAGCCTTTTTTGGCTGAATGGCGGCATAAAAATCCTTAAATAAATAAATGTTAGGGAAAAGGGAGAAATATAGAGGAATTAATTGGTAGGGGGAAGGTGGGAGAAGTGGGATTGGTCTAGGGAAGGGTAAAGGAAGAGAAAAATATGGAATCAAGGAAGGGACACGATGGGAGAGCTGAGGTACAGTGTAGAGCAGTGAGGAGAAAATTGGGAGTCTTAGAGGCAGGTGCGGTAAGTAAGGAGTAAGATTGGACAAAAGGGAGAGTTCAGGTAAAACTTTGAGAGAGAAAATAGTAGAGGGGTATAATGCAAATAGGGATGAGTTAAAATGGAAGAACTTATTTAACATAAAACATTTATGTCACTCTAAGCTTGCTGGGATGGATGGGGACAAGAAGGGATTGCAGTTAAAAGTATAGAGGAAAGTAAAGAAGTTGAAGGGAAGAGTAAAAAAAAGTAGGGATATTGGAACTAAAGGGAGAGAGGGGTGAGGGACAATGTTGGTGCAAATTTTATTATTTCATTTATATCCAGCCTTTCTTCCATCCATGATGTTCCCAAGCAGCCTTTGCCAGGGCTAGTTTTAGCAAGTTTGCTTCAAGTGTTTTCGGTTCAGACTGTGCCCTGGGAGTATTAGAGGACAAAGGAATGAGGTGAGGGTAAAGCAACAGGTAAGAGAGAGAGCAAAACATGGGAAATTCGAAGTAATAAAGTTGCCTATGAGGCAGTATTTTATTTATCTGTTCTTTGCTTGCCAACACAGCAATCTCTCTTCAAGTCCCTGAATTAGCCAAGTCCAGCAGGGTAAGTTCTAATGGGGATGGGGATGAATCCCCCTACAACTTACTTTGGGCTTCGTATAAAGCAGGAATGGGCAGAGACTTTAGACTTAGAAGATCTACTTTGTTGTTGTTTTTTACTAAAACCCCAAGGTCCTCCAACTAGAACCATAGCAAAATAGTTATTCAAGAAGGTTGACATAGAATTGCAGAACACTGTGCCCCTGAGTGCGTGCTCGGCCCAGGAATTTATTTTCAGTACCAGAATTAGAGCTTGCACACAAATACTTTCACCTGCAACTCTACTTCATTCCCCCCCCCATAAAAGTTGTTGATTTCAGCATCCTAATTTAAGAGGGGAGAAAAGGCCTTTTATTGTTACTATTGTTAAACCCTTGGGAGTTGGAAATACTTGCTGATCTAATGTGAGGTGTACCTGTAATCTACCTTTTGCTCACCCCTAGACTAAAGCATCCAGATAGGCAGTGCTAGTTTTATAAGAAAAAAATGAAGTTCATGAGAGTTGATGCATACTTGTCACATGCTCAGAGGCATTTCATCTCTGCATGCAGTCTGGAGGAGCAGAAACAAAATGTCCCAGCTTTATAATTAACATTGGGTTCCACCATTCAGGAAAGATATTGACAACTTGGAAACATTCAGGTGACTTCATGTGTAAATGTGAACCATCAGAAATCAAATCCCACAGGCATAGCTTTCATATCTCCTCAAATATGGGGTGCTTTCCATGGTATCAGTTCACATATTCAGCTGCTAGTCAGTATGCATGTGTGTGCCAGGTCTTAGAGGAGAGTGATAAAGGTGGCAAAACAACTGGAAAGTAAACAATATAAGCAGAGTTTCTGAAATAATTGAATATAATAAGCCAGGTTATATTTAGAGAAAAGAGGATTAAGGAGAGAGATGATATGGGTTTCAAACAAATAAAAACATCTCTGACAGAAGAGGAGAAATTGGTTTGCTATATTTGCTTTAGATAGGGTATGAAGCAATGGGATTTAGATTCCCAAGATCCAATGGCAGCTTTTGAAACATTTTCAGCCCAACTTAGGTTTTTCTTAGTTGCTTCTCTTGTTCAAACTGTAATAGTAATCTGCTGATATATACCCTGCAAAAGGTATATATCAGATGTAAAAGGAAACTGGAATCACACAGAATGCCAGAATCTGATCTGCCTAGGCAAAGGTTCATACCTTATATAACCAGGCTCCAGGAATACTATGTACAGTTCTAGTCACCATGGCTCAAAAAGGATAGCGGGAAATGTTGCATAAAGTGGTAACCAAAATGATCAAGGGGCTGGAGCAACTCTATTATGAGGAAAGGTTAAAATGTTTGGTGCTTTTTAGCTTAGAAATATGATGAGGTGAGGGGGAATGTATAAAGGTATATAAAGTGATACATGGGATAGGAAAAATCAATAGGGATAAGTTTTTTACCCTCATAATACTATAATCCAGGGTCTTCCCTGAAGTTGATTGGTGGGAGGTTAAGGACAAATTTAAAGAAGTACTTCTTCACACAGTGTATGGTGAAACCATGGATGTAGTTCCAGAGTGCCTTCAGGTGGGGGGAAATCATGTTTCCTTACTGTCACATACCGTCTCTCTTGCTTCCTGCTTTCTTCTGTGTTGGGAATGAGTTAAAATTACACAGGGAAAGAGGGCAGAGACCACATGGCCCATAAAGATCCATGGGAACAACGCCCTCTAGTGGGCATTTTATAGTGCTACTTTCCTGCACAGTCTTATTTTTTTTTAAAAAAAATCTGCTTTTCTGTAGATTAATTTACAACACTAAAACCGGGAAATAGAGCAAGAGATGCACAGGAGGATCACTGCCGTGTCAAAATGACCCGTGAAGATCCATGAGTGGCCAGTCGTGAGCATGCAATAAAACGCTCGTCTGAAGAAGCTCATAGCCACCAACTAGATGGAAAACCTGGAAGGAACAGGTGCAACTCTGCTGTCACGAGACATATTGGGAAGAGCTATAGTGTAGTAGTAGAGCACAGGCTTTACATGTGGAAGGTCCCAGGTTCAATCTCCATCGTCTTGAGGTAGAGCTGGAAAAACTCCTCCCTGAAACCCTGGAGAGCTGTTGTCAGTCAGTGTCGACAATACTGGACTAGATGGACGAGTGGTCTGACTCAGTATAAAGCAGTTTCCTATGTTCCTATGTTTATAGAACCCTCTTGAGGAGCTAGAGCTCCCAGAGACAGACAGCGCTGAGTCACCCCTGTCCGGAGACCTGGGGGAGCCTGGGGCCCTCAGGCGAGATCACCACTAATGCATCCCCTCAGGAGGAGGAGAGTTCTGCCTCTGAGGCAGCTGTTGGGGTGACCACCTAGCCTCTGAGAGCATTGTCACCTCAAGAGGCAGGCCAATAGGATTGCTTTGAGAGCTTCGGCTATTGGGTGGTATAAAAATGAAAATAAATAAAATAAATTTGAGAAGGAGTGCTCAATTACAAAGGACTCCTCCTCAAGAGGAAAGGAGTCCTCAGGGGCCCTCCTCCCGAATAGGACTTTCACCAGAGGAGCTGTAATGCACTGCATCTGAGCCCTGGATGAAGTTTAAGAAGCTCTGGCTATATAAGCCTTCAATTTCGGCCTAGCCAGTCCTGAAACAACATTCTATCAGCTCTAATGCCTTGTATCTTGTTTCTCTTGCCTTGCCTTGCCTTGTGATTGTCTTGCTACTGGTCCTTGAACTCCTGTTTGCCTCTGCTTCTTGGACTGTGTATTGTATGTGACTGCTTATCTGTTTTGACGTTGGCTGCACCTCAGACTGCTCTTCTGGAAACCATCTACTTGCCTGGCATTACTGTGCTTGACCATTTGCCTACTTTCTTGCCTTACCTTTTGCATTGCCCTGTAATTTGCCCTGACACGGAGTCTGATTCAGCTATAGCAGGATAGGCTCAGTATAAGGCAACTTCCTATATTATTTCAGTGCAAAGTTAATACTTTCTCCCTGCAAGGGAGAGGTACTTTCAGAATGTGATAAAATGTATTCCCTTCACCCAGAATTGCAGTGGGCCCAAAGTTTCACACACTTGAGTGGGAGACTAACTAAGAAGCATTCCAAACTGATTACACATGATGCCTAATTTACAGATCTAAGGAGTACAAGACGTTTTAATGAGTTTCCCAAAGTCAAGGAAGAGCAACATCTATGCAACTCAAGCCACTTTGCTTCTTACTCTAGGACGGCTGATTTCGAGAATGCGAGGACTAGGAACATATTGGAGAGCCGACTTGGACACCTTGTATGGATTGCGGCCATCAAAGTTGTAAATCCGGGGTTTGGAGAGCTCTTCAAACTTTTCAACTCCAACAATAGGACCACGAATTATTTTTCTGGGTGACTCTACAAGAGCAATCAAGAGACAAGCAAATGTTGGTTTGGGGTTATACTCAGCAGAAGCAACCCCTTCCTAAAAAGGAGCAGAGAGGTAAAAATTAGAGTGATGCAAAATCTCTTCAAACTCATGCTTTCAGGAGTACTCAGCTGTTTCATAGAATTGACATTATAGGATATAACTTCTCTGGTCAGTCTCACTTCAAGATGCCTCAGATGTTGAAAAGGAAGAGGTCACCAGTGAGGGAGGAGGCAGCAGCCAGGCACCTCTCCACCGTGCCTGGGTCCAGCTCCAGCTGAGAGCCCCCTCCATCCTGCTGTCAACTGTCTCTGCAGAGGCCACCAGTGAGGGAGGAAGCAGCAGCCAGGCACCTCTCCACCGTGCCTGGGTCCAGCTCCAGCAGAGAGCTCCCTCCCTCCTACTACCAACTGTCTCTGCAGAGGCCACCAGTGAGGGAGGAAGCAGCAGCCAGGCACCTCTCCACCGTGCCTGGGTCCAGCTCCAACTGAGAGCCCCCTCCCTCCTGCTACCAACTGTCTCTGCAGAGGCCACCAGTGAGGGAGGAAGCAGCAGCCAGGCACCTCTCCACCGTGCCTGGGTCCAGCTCCAGCTGAGAGCCCCCTCCCTCCTGCTACCAACTGTCTCTGCAGAGGCCACCAGTGAGGGAGGAAGCAGCAGCCAGGCACCTCTCCACCGTGCCTGGGTCCAGCTCCAGCTGAGAGCCCCCTCCCTCCTGCTGTCAACTGTCTCTGCAGAGGCCACCAGTGAGGGAGGAAGCAGCAGCCAGGCACCTCTCCACCGTGCCTGGGTCCAGCTCCAGCTGAGAGCCCCCTCCCTCCTGCTACCAACTGTCTCTGCAGAGGCCACCAGTGAGGGAAGAAGCAGCAGCCAGGCACCTCTCCACCGTGCCTGGGTCCAGCTCCAGCTGAGAGCCCCCTCCCTCCTGCTGTCAACTGTAACTGCTGAACTTTGCAACTAAGATTGTAGTGCCTGAATTTGCTTTCCTTTCCCCCCTCCTCCCTCCCAATCCCTTTTCCTTTTGTGTCATGTCTTTTAGATTGTAAGCCTGTGGGCAGGGACTGTCAAGAAATACTTTTGTAAGCCGCCGTGAGAGCCTTTTTTGGCTGAATGGCGGCATAAAAATGCTTAAATAAATGAATAAATAAATAAAGAGACCCTGACTTAGACTCTAGGGTTTACGCTGGACTCCCCAGTAGTTCAGCAGGGAAATAACTATGCACATCAACCCAATCCTGCTGTATAGAAGATCCTTATCTCATTTGGCTGCAGAGAAGAAAAGTGACTTCCTTCATATCTGCTCCCCTGTGCTAGACTGGGGACCAGGATTAGGAAGAAGTGAGGGCACCTTGGAAGGTTTTTCCCCCAAGTAGTTATCTTAATACTTAATAAACTGGTTTTCAGCCATAAGACCTCAAAGTGGTTTACATACAGTTAAAATACTAGATAAAACAATAAAATTACAATCAAAATTCAACAAACCACAATACACTAACCAGTTTACATAGCAAGGAAGAAGAAAGTGGGACTTGCAACGAAAACTTGCAGTGTATAGTGCAAGTTCAAGATGCCATCCATGCTATTTTCCAGAATACTCCATTCCACTGCTCCAGTCTGCTATGGTTTTCTGTCTCACCTCCCTGCCCCCCCCCCAAAAAAAAGTCAGTCAGGATTCCAATCCCATTGAGCATGCTCAGTCCTTTCATGCTTCCTTTTTCTTTATAAATACTTTTTATACTTCTATGAACCTCAAGGCAGGTGATCCCACCACCCCCAATCTTGAAGCATAAGTAGTGCTGTTTTGGCTACATAAGGATGCATACTTAAGAGTATTTATTTATTTATTTTATTTAAGGATTTTTATGCCGCCATTCAGCCAAAAAAGGCTCTCACAGCGACTTACAAAAGTATTTCTTGACAGTCCTTGCCCACAGGCTTACAATCTAAAAGACATGACACAAAAGGAAAGGGGATTGGGAGGGAGGAGGAGGAGGAGGAGGGGGAAAAGGAAAGCAAATTCAGGCACTACAATCTTAGTTGTAAAGTTCAGCAGTTACAGTTGACAGGAGGAGGGAGGGGGCTCTCAGCTGGAGCTGGACCCATGCACGGTGGAGAGGAGCCTGGCTGCTGCTTCCTCCCTCACTGGTGGCCTCTGCAGAGACAGATGGTAGCAGGAGGGAGGGGGCTCTCAGCTGGAGCTGGACCCATGCACGGTGGAGAGGTGCCTGGCTGCTGCTTCCTCCCTCACTGGTGGCCTCTGCAGAGACAGTTGGTAGCAGGAGGGAGGGGGCTCTCAGCTGGAGCTGGACCCAGGCACGATGGAGAGGTGCCTGGCTGCTGCTTCCTCTCTCACTGGTGGCCTCTGCAGAGACAGTTGGTAGCAGGAGGGAGGGGGCTCTCAGCTGGAGCTGGACCCAGGCACGATGGAGAGGTGCCTGGCTGCTGCTTCCTCCCTCACTGGTGGCCTCTGCAGAGACAGATGGTAGCAGGAGGGAGGGGGCTCTCAGCTGGAGCTGGACCCAGGCACGGTGGAGAGGTGCCTGGCTGCTGCTTCCTCTCTCACTGGTGGCCTCTGCAGAGACAATTGGTAGCAGGAGGGAGGGGGCTCTAAGGCCTCTAGTGTGGGAGAGCTCACAACCTTCCTAGGTAACTGGTTCCATTGTCATAGTGCTCTAATAGTCAGGAAGTTTTTCCTGATGCCCATACTCACTAGCCCTTATACCAGGCCTTGAAGGAATGTCAGCATTATGCTACAATTCCTGAAGCTGAGAGAGCAGCTTGCCTAAGACCGACTAATAAGTTAGCTACAGAGGAGGTTGGAACAGAGGACTTAAACTTGGCTGGAGGTTATTTATTTATTTATTTATTTATTTAGAATATTTATATACTGCTCCAAATAAGAGTGTTAGAGCTATTGCTTCCCATGAATCTTTTATTCATTTCTTTTGCCTCACCATTATCTTGGATCAAACAGGTTTTGCAGGTATTTAAAGCACAATGAAAATCTGAAAATGGAATCATGAATTTAGACCCTATGGGCAATGGTGTCTCTCACATAACAACTTTGACCATGAAAAAATAAATACTATCCTTTGCCTCTGTAAGCAAATTTTTTTTCCAAATGTTTGTTTGAAATATATGTTTGATCTGATAGGACTGTTGGACAAAACAAATGTATATGTACGTGGGCAATGATGACTATCAGAACACTTTCAAGTCTCTTAAAAACGTATGTATCTCGAAACCCTAAACATTTGGCAGTGAAGTAGATACAGCTGCTGAGAAGACAAGGTAGATGCCACTTTTCTTCTCCTTGGAGGTGAAGCAGATAGTTTAATCCTTGTTGGAGAAACAACAGTACAGAGGTGTGCATAATTATTGAAAATGTGGGAGGAAGCTACTGTGGTGTCTGAAGAAGTGTCCTAGCTCAAGCAGAAAGAAATGTCTTTCAAGTTGATATCTGTGATTTGATTGCCAGCAGCCTTTCTCTTGAGGGCATGGACAGCCATTCCCACATCATTTGGTTGTAGAAAGGGAATCTTGGAAACCAGTGGGAACCATGCACACAGGCACCTGTGTTTGTATAGCTCTATTCCCATGTTTCTCATCTTCTAAAAATTGGAAGGAGATTTATTGTTTAGTGAGCAGCATGGCACAACACCCCCAACCCCATATGTACTAAAAAGCTCCCCAGAGGAGCTAACACTAGGCTACTGTGAAGAGCAAGCTTATAATGAGAGGCATAGAAACAGATTACTTGCTTTTTGAAATTGATGATATGTTCCTTGGTTTGGCTAAAGCAATTATCCGTTCTGTGGGAATGGCAGACAGTGCTCCTTTACTCACCTAAAGGCAAGAGACAAAGCTGATCTTGGGTGTCTTACCACCACCACCACTTCCAAACCAAGCAGAAATGAATACAATCAAAGACAGGGTGTATGATGGCACAGAGATGCAACCAGTCACAGTTTCATAAGAAGTGTTCTGCTGGATTTGACCAAAGGCCCATCTAGTTCAACATCCTGTTTCCCACAGCGGTCAACCAGATTATTGTGTCTGGAAAACTCATTAGCAGGACTTAGCCTTCTCCCACTGTTGTTCAGAAGTATACTGCCTTTGATACTGGTGCCATTGATGCCCTTATCCTCTATGTATTTGTCTAATCCCTTTTAAAAGTTGTCTTAAATTGGTGGCCATCACTACATCGTGTGGCAGTGAATACCACAGTTTAACCATGCACTGTGTGAAGAAGTATTTTCTTTTATCTGTCCTGAATCACACAGTATTATGAGAGGGAGAAAAACTTATGTCCACTTTCCCCACACCATGCACAATTTTATACATCATTGCCCCCCCCCCATCCCATTACTCAGTTTTCTGCAGTCATTCCGTGTTTCTGCAATTTTTCTTTGTCCACCTTTAGCATATCTTTAATTCAATCCACCTGTAGGTCAGAGAAAAAGAAGAGGAGCAGGGCTATTTTAGCACCTCTACTGAGAGGCGCATAGTTAAACTATGGAATTCACTACAAGACATAGCGATGGCCCCCAGTTCAGATGGCTTTAAAAGGGGATTGGATAAATTCATGATGGAGAAGGCTATCAAAGGCTACTAGTGCTGATGGCTATGTGCTACCTCTGGCATCAGAGGCAGTAAGCCTATATACACCAGTTGCTGGGGAACATGGGTGGGGAGGGTGCTGTTGTACTCATGTCCTGCTTGGTGCCATTGCACCCATGTCCTGATTGTGAGTTCCTGCTTGATAGCTGGTTGGCCACGTGTGAACATGGTGCTGGACTAGATGGACCCTTGGTCTGATCCAGCAAGGCTCTTCTTATGTTCTTAGAGGTCAGCTGCCTTCGGCTCCCCTCAACTGTCATCCATTCAGCAGCAATTCCATCAGACTACCTGAACTGTTTCTATCCCAGCTGGTTGTGATGAGAAATGTAACTTTTAGAACTTGTCCCTGAATTTGTTTTTTCCCTCCTCCCTCCCGGCAGTACTATTGATAGTTGTAACCCACTCTGGGAGCCTTTTTTCACTAAAGAGCAGGCTGAAAATGTTATAAATATAAAAAAAACCCTGTTGTCCAATAGTTCAACCACCTCTCTAGCTGGTTTGCTGCTTCTAGTGTATTTAAATAATGTTCCGGTTTTGGTCTTAATGATACAAACCTCAAGGTGTGTTGTTGTTGTTATCATCCTTTGTTCTCTGCTTGCGTTTTTTGTTAAATCACTTTAACCATGCAGTCCTATACCTGCCTATTCAAAAGTAAGACCTACTAAGTTTGATGGGACATACTCCCAGGTACGTGGGAGGAGGATTGCAATCAAGTCTGTTGTGCATACAGCAATAAGGAACAGATACTGGGTGGAGAGCGGAAGAAATGCTTTTGTCATCGTGCACAGAAGAAATTAGAGGAGACTGAGTCAAAGGTGGTGTGGTGGACCATTAGAAATGGAAGAGAAGGAGGTGGCTTGGTAAACTAAAGGTAGCATAACAGTATGGAGATCTGAACCAGAGGAAGGGCCAACTACAGATATTTACTATTCAGCAGATACAACTCAAGCACATGTTGGAGCATGTGAAGTCAATCATAGTTGGCTTAATCTCTGCATGTAAAAATGGTGTGCCCATTGCTCCATGAGCCCTTATTGCACCAGTGGCAAACCTGTCTTATAACAAACTGGACCTTTGTCTGAAGTGTATTGACTACGCTGACTAGTAGAGTCCAGGATTTTGAATAGTGCTTTTCTCCAGCCCTGTCTGAAGTTCCCAGAGGTTGAAACTGGGACCTTCCTCCGCCACAGGCAGTGGGATTTGTGGTGTGCCAGAATAAAGAAACAAAAGAGCCTTAAGGCAGTCATGATGTGTAGTGGAACTACATGTTACAGGCATTCCCTATAATGCTCCAGTCCTAAAGCATCTATACCTTCCAAACAGATCAACTAGGGCAAGCAGTATCAGTGACCTAGGGAGGTGGTGGGCTCTCCCACCCTAGAGGCCTTCAAGAGGCAGCTGGACAACCATCTGTCAGGGATGCTTTAGGGTGGATTCCTGCATTGAGCAGGGGGTTGGACTCGATGGCCTTGTAGGCCCCTTCCAACTCTGCTATTCTATTCTATTCTATTCTATTCTATTCTATTCTATTCTATTCTATTCTATTCACCTTAAAACAACAGCGTTTTTGTTTTGAATACGCTGCTGCACTGCTTTTGGTGTCTGCCACTGATACCCTTATCCTCTATGTATTTGTCTAATCCCTTTTAAAAGCTGTCTTAAATTGGTGGCCATCACTACATCGTGTGGCAGTGAATACTGCACTGCTTTTGGTGTCTCCAGAAAAGGCTTTTATGGTGCGATCACCCTGCCTGTTTCATGGAATTTTAAAAGGAGTCCAGACAGCTTATAACCCACCCATATTGTTTCTTCTGTTTTAACCCATCTTGGGTCCAACCTCTGAGTCATCAAAGTCTTTGTTTTGAACTTACAATAGTGTTTGGGATGTTGATGCTCATTCTTTCAGTTTGGACATTCCCCCTTATCTCAGCTCTGGGCATAACCTGGGGTCCAATTGACCTTTAATAACTTCCTTGTGACTTGTTCCTTGCATGATTCTCTGCAATCCTCTAGTGCCTACCCTGCATTTTCAGGGCTACAGTCACCTGCTTTTCAGCACTGTTCACCCCAAATAGATCTTGTATATTCAGAGAGAAGGCTTTGCCCCTGTCATCGCTGCAAATAACAGATGACAAAAGTAATTCTTTTGGCTGTTTCTTGATAATTTGGTACTTAATAGTGTCATAAGTGGCTTGAGGCTAATGCCCCATTTTTGAATTTAGAATTAGCCCTGAGACATCAGGACGCCTGTCCCACAGCACTTTTCTAAATCTTGGCAACCAACCAGTAAGTGGTCCTTTGGGTTCACCTTTCTCTGAACTCAGGTAGTTATAATTGCTCTCGCTCAATTTCTTTTTTCCTGAATCTATCCATTTCTGCCCTGTGGCTCACCATTTTCACCAGCACAAGGTTTCCTTAGTTGCATAGCCTTCCAATCCCCTGCTCTTGTCATTTCCATAGCATCACCTTTTCCTCCTTATTTGGTAATCGCCAAGTTCTCCAATTGTCTATCTTTGCTATATAGAATTGATATACTGGCCCATGTGCTATGAGGTGGGTAGACTTATCAAGCCAATTTTCTCATCTATAATGAACCCAAATGTGTGCTCAATTGTAAAAAAAAAAGTATTAAGTATGTTTTAAGGATTTGAATAAGTGTTCGAGCTCATTTCTCCCATTTAGAAGTAGCTATTCCCCATTTTTAAAAGCACATAGTGCATAATTCTGCTCCGCACACCACAACTCTGGTTAAAGGCCCCTTTAGGCCAGTTATGTGTCCATGTGAATGAGGATGCATGGCAACAGTCACCTTGTTAGTGGAAGCCAATAAAATGAAATAGGGGCAGGGTGATGTATAATATATGAGCCAACAGTGTGATGTGGCTGCAAAAAAAGCAAATGCTATTTTGGGATGCATTAATAGAAGTATAGCTTCAAAACCACATGAGGTGCTGGTTCCCCTCTATTCAGCCCTGGTTAGGCCTCATCTTGAGTATTGCGTCTAGTTCTGGGAACCACACTTCAAGAAGGATGATGACAAGCTGGAGAGGGTTCAGAGGAGGGCAACAAGGATGATCAGGGGTCTGGAAACAAAGCCCTATGAGGAGAGACTGAAAGAACTGGGCTCAAGTTACAGGAAGCCAGATTCCAGCTGGACATCAGGAAAAACTTCCTGACTGTTAGAGCAGTACGACAATGGAACCAGTTACCTGGGGAGATTGTGGGCTCTCCCACACTAGAGCCATTCAAGAGGCAGCTGGACAACCATCTGTCAGGGATGCTTTAGGGTGGATTCCTGCATTGAGCAGGGCGTTGGACTCGATGGCCTTGTAGGCCCCTTCCAACTCTGCTATTCTATGATTCTATGACCAGAAGTGGGGCCACCTGCATACAATCCAAGTGCTCAACTACTGCACTATAGGCCCTACCTGCAGGGGTTCAGTCCCTGGTAGAGAATCAGTTCAAGCCCTACGTGGCATGTTAAGGGAGAGGAGGTGGTCTAAGCATGATCAGAAGCTCTTCTTGATCATCCCAGAGTGCAGGACACAGAATAAGGGGCTCAAGTTAAAGGAAGCCGGATTCCGGCTGGACATCAGGAAAAACTTCCTGACTGTTAGAGCAGTACAACAATGGACCTAGTGACCTAGGGTGGTTGTGGGCTCTCCCACCCTAGAGGCCTTGAAGAGGCAGCTGGACAACCATCTGTCAGGGATGCTTTAAGGTGGATTCCTGCATTGAGCAGGGAGCTGGACTTGATGGCCTTATAGGCCCCTTCCAACTCTCCTATTCTATGATTCTATGACAGAATGCAACTGGTTTAGTGTTCCTAAATGTAACAGAGAGAAGGGATGTACTCAAGACAAGTGTGGCATTTTTGGCAGCATCCCCCATGTCAAGGAATGTGTCTTTCCACCCACAAGAGTCAGGACTATACTTCTCCTTGCCTCTACTGCATTGCTGCCTGCTTCCTAGCTCAGTAGATTAGAGGCAAAACCACCTCAAAGCACAAGGTGTGGCTACCACCAAGCACCCTACAGTGGCATTCTGTTATCCTATAGAGCAGGCTTGTGGCACATTTCCCTGAAATGTCAGCCACCACTGCCCTACTGATAGAGAATATCCCACCCACCTGAGCATTACAACAGTGCAGCAAGAGGTGCCCATAATGCCCAAAGCAGATCAGCTAAATTATATAGCATCCCAGCCACACAGTAGCATGATTTCAGTAGCAGTTACACCACACTTGACAGGCTGCAAAAGTATTTACATACCATAGGGTAAGGGGGACAGTTTAATTCCCAGACATCTGTGAAAGGCCGGGGCTGGGCCAGTTCCTTCAGTCGGGGTGATGCCTCTGCTTTCAGAGCGGCATGTGTCACTCGCAACTCGGCACACTGTCTGGGTTTGATAAAGAAAAGAAAATAGCAACAGCAGACTGTACATATAAAGATACATCATTTTTATATGTAAAAGTAGGAATGCTCCTTTAGTTGAGTCACACAAAAACAGTTCCATCCATTCTACATCTCAAAATTCAGCTGCTTGTAAAAATTACACCTGTAGAACTTTAAACTTGGCAGCCATAATCTATCTGAAGAGGTCTACAATTGTACAAAGAGTTAAACCATAACAAAATGCAAGTTTAAAAGTGCTAAGAATTGATAAAAAGTTATACTTTTTACTCAAGTATATGGGGTTTAGCGTATCATATATTTCTTTCAAATTCTGGGGGAAACTGCTGATGTACTTTATTCAGGCTTGCTGGAGAGGTGTGCCTTTCATTGGTTTGGTTAAATTCTGAGCAGCAGTTTAAAAATTATCAAAGTTTTTCTGACAAAGTTAAGTTGGGCACTCTCAGTTTCACTTTAGGAACAGGAAGGCTACTTTATGATCCTAAAGCAGCCCTCCCCAACCTGGTGCCCTTCAGATGTTTTTAACTGCAGTGCCCAGCATTCCTGACCATTGGCCATGCTGCCTGAGTGTGATGGGAGTTGAAGTCCATAATTTCTGGAGGGCACCAGGATGGGGAAGGCTGTCCTAAAGCAAAAAAGTGCTCTTAGATTGGTATAGAGTGCTAAAAAGAAGTATTGCTTATTTTTCCATTTTTTCCAAAATTTCCATTTCCCCCCTGAAACCCCCCGAGGGAAAAATCTTTTCCCATGGCCTCAACATTTCCAGAATTTTACATCTCCAGCTGTAGTAGTTAAAGAGATGGTCTGGGTCTAGGAGGATCCAGGTTCTAGTCTCTACTTGGCCATGAAACTCACTTGGTGGCTTTGGGCCAGTCACTTGTTCTTCAACTTTCACATCAATATGCACATGCAGTTAATTTTGGCTTTACAGGTATATTCCACCAAAGTGTGTGTGTGGGTGTGTAGAACTCTTTCGTTATTTTCTCTCCCACCTGTCATTTCTGTAGCTTGGATTGACCTTCTTGGATTGACACAGCTCTTCCTGCCTTGAAGTTAAGACTGCAAAAAACGTGGGGGGAGGAGAATAAGAGTGAACTTTGACAAAGCCTCGCCAGTAGTGGCTAGAACAGCTTCTGATCATGCTTAGACCACCTCCTCTCCCTTAACATGCTACGTAGCGCTTGAACTGATTCTCTACCAGGGACTGAACCCCTGCAGGTAGGGCCTATAGTGCAGTAGTTGAGCACTTGGATTGTATGCAGGTGGTCCCACGTCTGATCATAGAATCATAGAATTGCAGAGTTGGAAGGGGCCTACAAGGCCATCGAGTCCAACGCCCTGCTCAATGCAGGAATCCACCCTAAAGCATCCCTGACAGATGGCTGTCCAGCTGCCTCTTGAATGCCTCTAGTGTGGGAGAGCCCACAACCTCCCTAGGTAACTGAATCCATTGTCGTACTGCTCTAACAGTCAGGAAGTTTTTCCTGATGTCCAGCTGGAACCTGGCTTCCTTTAACTTGAGCCCTTTATTCCGTGTCCTGCACTCTGGGAGGATCGAGAAGAGATCCTGGCCCTCCTGTGTGACAACTTTTTAAGTATTTGAAGAGTGCTATCATGTCTCCCCTCAATCTTTTCTTCTCCAGGCTAAGCATGCCCAGTTCTTTCAGTCTCTTTTCATAGGGCTTTGTTTCCAGGTTGCCCTCCTCTGAACACGCTCCAGCTTGTCTGCATCCTTCTTGAATTGTGGAGCCCAGAACTGGACGCAATACTCTAGATGAGGCCAAACCAGGGCCGAATGGAGAGGAACCAGTCCGAAGGATTTCAGCTAGCAGAACTCGCAAAGAGCCTTGTCTGAGACCCCAGGAGAATCGCTGCTAGTGAATACCTTGCTAAGAGACGGGTCTGGTGAATTCTGGTAGCTGTAACCCAAAAAGTCTAGAGGGCAGCAGATTGGGGAAAGACTAAGTGGGTGTGGAAGAACAGGTTTTATAGGGCCTGGTGTGTCCCCATTGTTTTTTGAGATCAGCTGAATTCGCACCAGCTGTTTGGACTCATGTCAGTACTGCAGCCAGGGCCCTCTGGAGTTTCACCTCCTATCCACCATTCCAACCGGCTTCTTCCCCTGCCTCTCACTCTAGGCTAGGCAACAGAGGAAGTGAGGAGGAAGACCAGTAAATGCCAGGACCTCTTCACTCATTGGCTCTTTGCCTGTCAAGCAAGCAACTGGCAGCCATGATGAGGAAGAGGAAGAGGAGCAATAACAGCTGGTAACCATGGTAGGGGGAGGGAGACTCACTGAAGGAGGGGCCCCATGGAGGGTGTCTCCCCTATGGGCCCTCCAAAACCTGGAGTCAGCATTGACTACACCCTTGAGTGACTGAGGGATGGGGGAGACATACATTCAGTTCACATTTTCATGAAAACTTACCAAATTCTTTTTGTTTTTAACTGGTTTGTGGGTTGCAATCTAGAGCCAGATCTCCACCAAGCAGGATATAGCATGATGAAAGCAGTATATAAGAGGCAGGAGCCACACTACTGCTTTATAGCGGTACTGAAGTGCACTGACAACTGTTGGGGCCCATTGACAAATACCGTATACCACTTTCATACCACTATATCCTGCTTGGTGTGGCTCCTGCCTTTTATCTACTGCTTTCATAGTGCTGTATCTTGCTTGGTGTAGATCTGGCCCTAGGTTTTGTACTAACAAAATCTTTTTGATCTATTATTTTTATTAGAAATATGTCAATAACATAACATAAGAATATTTTGTGCATATAAAACATACAAACATTCCAGTTATTAAACAGCATTGCAAAAGAGTCTTAGATCTGAATAGCTTAAGAAAGAATAGAATTTCTTCAGTATTTCTTGTTCTTAGACTTCTAGTCTTAACACTTTAAAAAAGTAGAGATCTCATTCTAAGTACCCAGGTTCTATATTCAATTCTCAATTGGCTATTCAGCTGACAGGTACACACAGGCAAGATGACTAGCTTCTAAAAACAAGCTCCCGCATTCTAAAATCAGTAGATATTTATGGCTTTTTGTGTAGAAATTTCTTCATAACCAATATTATCAACTGTCCTATAAAGTAGGACTCACAACCTGCGTTCAGACAACATGATAGTCAATGGTGGGGTATTAATCTACTCAATCGTTTATCTAGGGGGTGCTCCCCACACAGCAAAATAATCAACCATGGTTTGGATTAGGATAGCATTGAGTTTACTATTAGTCCATGCTGAGTTGACTCAATCATCCCCTGCATTCTCCCCCCACCCTCAGTCCTCCCACCAGTAACCCATCAGCCATTTCTGCTGAAAATCTATCCTGGACTAGAGTGGCAGCCACCGCTTTGACCGTTCTTGCCTTGCGACTGACGAAATAACCAATGGTGGCTGAGGAAATAACCAACGGTGCCTTCCACACAACACGATAACCAACGTTGGTTCAAAGAGCCAAATCTGCACAGAGTTGGTATTTGCATTGGTTATTTGGCCAAATAACCAACCATTGGTTAAAAAACTCTTTCCACACAACACAATAACCCATGGTGGGTTACATAACTAACCATTGGCTATTTAAACCACCACTGATTATCATGTTGTCTGAACCCAGTCACAGTTAATCATCTCATTGTCATTAAACATTCTTAAAGAATTGAAACATATCTACAAGGCTTACACATATACCTTACAGTAGGGTGACCAACTGTCAGGATTTCCCCGGATTTGTCCTGGTTTTTGTTCTTTCCATGGTGTCAGGGGGGATTTTCTATCATTTTCAATAATGTCCTGGAATGACACACCTTCCTCTTTAAGGCTGCCATTAGCATGGCAGGAGGGAATGACATGCTTTCTTGAGGCACATCATTCCCCCACCCCGAGCTCCAATTGAAGTCTTAAAGGGGAAAGTGGGTCATTCGTGGACATTATAGAAAAGGCCCCCATTGGAGTGAATGGTGGTGGTGCAGAATGAAATCCTTTCTCCTCCTCCACTCCAATCGGGTTCTTTAAGGTGGCGGGGGAATAACGTACTTTCTGCAGGACTCAGAAAGCTGCTTCCCCACACACACACTAGGTGTCCTCTTTTTTGGTTTCCCAAATATGGTCACCCTACCTTACAGATTAGATAATATCAATTTTGAATCATACTTTTGAAAAGATAACTCTTTACTAAAAAAATGCCAATTAAACATAATTCTATGCATTTTTCTAGACATCAAGCTTTTTGATGTGTATACCATACACAATATTTTCTGCTCATTAATTGATAAGCAAAATTTTTAAGTACACTTTTGACCTGTAATAATACAGCCCCACACTTGATCATTACTCAAATAAACCTTTAGCCCAACTGATAGGACATTAAATCAGCATTTTCTCTTTGGATACCATCCAGGTCATCTTGACCATTATTTTTCTGCCAGTTACCCAGAATTCATTGTGAACTTGATTGTACTTTTTCTGTTGGCACCAGGTACTTTATTATTATTTATTTAATTTTCTGGTAAGTTTCCAATTACTTTCTACGCAACATACTTAATTTGCAGCTCCAGCGTAATGCAGCTTTTGCTTGTTGTGGGCGGGAAATACCCACTTCCTTCAGTAATCATTTCAGCCACATTGAGGAGTTTTTATGGCAAATCCATGACGCATTGGCCATGTTGGCAGGGGATTCTGGGAATTGAAGTCCGAAACATCTGGAGATGTACCTCCTGCCCACCCCTGTTGTAGAGCTGAAATTCTAAATAACTTGCCTGGAACAGTGAATCTAGGAGGCTCCTTAGGTATTTTATCTACCCAGTATACAGTAGGTCTGCAAAGAAACAGAGACAAGAATATTAAATGAACTGGAAATATATCTCCCTATCTCCATGGCACTTGCCCTTCTGCCTCTCTTGTCAAGAACAAGCTGGGGAGCAGCTAATAAAGCCCCCTCCCCACATCGTAAAAGCATCAATAGCGGCAGAATCCTACACTGCAATCATATATCAGCTTTAAAGCCATTTTGGCTTATGTTGTGTACTGCACAGCGCAACGATTTATAGAGGCATCACCAATTCAAACAGCCTTTACAGAAGCTGCACGCCACCCCCAAAAGTGAGTGGTAGAGCCCCTGGTTTGCATGCGGAAGGTGCCAGGTTCAATCCCAGGCAGGACTAGGAAAGACCCCTGGCTAAGACCCTGCAGAACTACTACAGGCCTTGCCCAATCTGGTTGCCATCCAGATGTTGTGGACTTCAACTCCCATCAGCCCCAGGAAATGGTCAGGAATGCTGGGAATTGTAGTCCAAAACATCTGGAGGCCAACCAGGTAGGGGAATACTAGGCTAGTTGGATTAATGGTTTGATTCAGTATAAAGGCAACTTCTTATTTTCCTATAAAATTGAAATTTGAAATAGCAATGAGTTCAATGTAAACTTGAAATTTCATGGCACCACTAACGACTGCTGCTGTTGCAATAAAGAGGTACACAGATTTTATTTATTTATTTATTTATTGCATTTCTATACTGCCCAATAGCCAAAGCTCTCTGGGCGGTTCACAAAAGTTAAAACCACCAGACAACGAATCAAAGTATAAAACAAACAACAGTATAAAAGCACAATAAAAATACTATATAAAAGCACAACCAGGGTAAACCTGAGCAGTAATAGAAAGATTTATACAGATTTAAAATACAGTTTTAAAACAGCAAATACTAAACTGATAAACTGTTAAAATACTGGGAGAATAAGGAGGTTTTCACCTGGCGTCTGAAAGAATATAGTGTAGGTGCCAGGTGAACTTCCTTAGGGAGCTCATTTCACAGCCGGGGTGCCACAGCAGAGAAGGCCCTCTGCCTCACTTCCTTTGGCAGGGGCTCACGGAGAAGGACCCCTGAGGATGATCTTAAGGTCCGGGCAAGCACATATGGGAGGGTTGCTTGGTTGGTGGCTGATGCCCAGGGTAACTCAATCCCCTCCCCTCCATTCCTCCTTTGCTTCTCATTTGACATGGACAAGCCCTTTTATTCTTAGGTCTTTGGGCTGCAATCCAATACCCATGTATTTGTTAAAGTGCAATCCTATGCATGCCTACTCAAAACTAAGTCCCATTGAGTTCAATGGGTATGTGTGTGTATAGTATTGCAGCCCTAATATGAACTGCCAAATATTTTTTTATTTTATTTAAATATTTACAAGCCACCATTCCGGACCAAGTTCATGTATGACGATGAACAAAACGCAAATATAAAAATTACAATGCACTGACAGAATATTAGAACGAAGCTTTAAAATTCATAAAATGAGACAACACAAATACATTAACAATGCATTGTTTGCTGCGGGCGTAATGTTGATATTACTGCGCTTCTGATATGTTTTAAAATCTGCCTTCCCTGACTGGGTACCCCTTAGGTGTGTTGGACTAAAACTCCCAGCATTCCTGGCTAAGCCTGATGGGAGTTGAAGTCTAAAACATCCAGAAGGCACCAGGCTGGTCTATTCACTCATCGGCTTTTGAGCACACTGCATTTGTGGGGAAATGTGGCACATAAATACATTGACTATGACAATGGCAAAGCATGTCCTCACCTGCAGGAAACGACTTGGTGGTTAACTTTCGGCCGGGCCAAGATGCTGGTGCGGTCCTGCTTCTGATTCCATTCCGGAGGCATCAGTTAGTAGCGCCACCAGCTCCAGAGTTTAGTTCTGAGCAAGGGTTGAATAACTGCTTCCGCCTGATGGACAGGTGTCTGAGGGACATCACAGGGCCCCAGGTCATGTGCGGGGAGTTGGTGAGGGGCGGGGAAAAAACATTCAATGCTCAAGGTACCTGCTGTTCAGCCGCTGCTGCTCTTGCAGCTTTTAAAGCTCAGCTAAAAACTTTTCTTTTTCCTAAAGCTTTTAAAACTTGATTTTGTTCTGACTTTATACTTTTAGTTTTACCCTACCCAGTGCCTGTTTGCATTCTCTTCCCCTCCTTATTGTTTTATTATGATTTTATTAGAATGTAAGCCTATGCGGCAGGGTCTCGCTATTTACTGTTGTGCTATATAAAGAAATAATAATAATAATAATAATAATAATAATAATAATAATAATAATAATTGTCAAGATTCAAATATACATGAGGTGAATATAGCTTTCCTATCACATGTTACAAGTTGGGCCTGCAACAAAACATTGCAGTGATTAATGCTCCTTTCAGGGTGTCAGCCAGCCAGCCCAACCCTTTCCACAAGACTCCATTCTGCCACCACCCCAGTTTTCTCCTTTTCCACACAATGGGTAGACACAGCTTTCAGTGGCCACTGTGTATACTCAGTACTCATCAGGTTGTTTGAGGGGGCACCCCCTCCCTTTTAGGATTATTTCCTTCCACTAGTTTTGGGTTTTTTGTTTGTATTTCCACAACCATGCTAATACCACCCTTTTGTATGTGGGTGGTTCAGTTTTGGCTGCATAAAGACTGGCCTTCAGGGAACTGAGATCGCTAGTAGTGTATTTGACTAGAGCCTAGTGGAGTAGATTGGCAAGATTCATTTATTTATTTATTTATTTAAAAATTATTTCCTATTTCTTTTCTTCTTTTTAATGCTTGGATGATGGAGCCGTAACTCAGTAGCAAAGCAGCTGTTTCCATGCAGAAGGCTGAAGGTTTAATTCCCAGCACCTTCAGTTAAAAAGAACCAATTAGCAGGCCCCTTTCCTCCTGAAACCCCATTGATAGGGTGACTAGATGACCCGGAAAACCCTGGAGACCTCCGGAAAAAGATCTCTGGGGCAACCGGGACTGGGCCCCAATTTACCAGGGGAAAGGGCTAGAAGACACGTTCCTGGACTTCCTCCGGGACGTCCTCCAGCCCCCATCCCCAGCGCTGATCTAGCCTTCTCCTAGTCTGCCGTGATTGCGCTGGCCCAGGAGAAGGCCCGGATTAGCCGGGGGGGGGGGGGGGCGGGCTGGAAGATGCATTCCTGGACTTCCGGGAATGCATCTTCCAGCTCCCCCAGGGCTAATCCAGGCCTTCTTCTTCTAATAATCGTCATCACACACAAACACCCACCAGCAGCAAAGTCAGCCGTTCTCAAAGGATTGTTAGAAATGAAAGGCCTTGACCGGCCTTTGACAAGTCAGGGCGGGGGCCCGCACCCCAGCAGGGCCCCACGGACAAGAGCCCCCGGGAGTTGCTCCTCCTCTTCTCCATTGCAAGCTGCTTGTTCAGCTGCCTCTTGCTCTGGGCCGATGGTGGTGGGGAGACGGAGGAACACTGGTTGCTCACTGGTTCTCTGCCTCCCAAGCAAGTAAGTGGTAGCCATGCTGAGATGATCCCAAGACCGCGGAATGTGTGGCCCACCATCCCGTTTTCATCCTGACTCATCGCGAGGAGCCAGGACCTGGGCACGGAGCTCCTCAGGAGCTTTGTGCCTATTGGGGGTTGGGGGAGTGGGAGGCTTTTTTTTAAAAAAAACCCAACACCTCACATTTTGCACAGGAGCGCTCCTGCACTCCTCCCTGATTGAAAAACAAAACAAAATGGTGGCTGTGATGTCCTCTTCTTCCTGCGACATCGTGCCACGTGTAGAAGAGGGGGATGATCTTGCGATCATAAAATCGCAAGATCATACCCCTCCAACCCCCTCTTCGTGCCATGCCCCAAGAGTCCTCCAAAAGACTCTTCCCTCCTGCCCATTTCTGTTTCTTTCTCTTTGCAGATTTGATGCCTGGCAGTTGGTTGGGGATTATCTTCCCATCTGTGGCATCCAGGCAGTTTGGCTTTCCCCAGTGGAGTGGAGTGGCTTGTTTGAGCCTGTGTTATGCTGCAGCCCTGTACAGAAGAGGTGGGCCTTCAAGAAGTTTTGACCTACAACTTCAGCTGGTCCAGAACGCTGCGGCGAAACTTATTGACCAGAGCAAAAGCAGGTGGCCATGGGGAGGAGGAAGAGGAGGAGCAGGGAGGGGGCTTTTCTCAGTGGGCTCCTATTGAGGTGAAGGCCCAATCATGCCTACCCTTGACACCAACCCTGGTGCCCAGAGCCAATTATTGTATGAGGGTTTTTTTAAAAAAGAGATCCTGGGCATGCTCAGAGTAGCAGAAAGCTGGTAGTAGCCATCTCCCGTTCCACTAAGAGCAGCAAGATAGTGAGGTTAAGGATTGCAGTTTTATTTTATTTTGATCACGAGCAACTGAGTTTTTAAATAAAATTTAAACATCCATGGGGGGTGGGGCTGCTAGCAATCTTATGGGGCTGGCAACAATATGTGTTCTGCTTTTTTTTTTCTAAATTTTTTTGCGAGGGGCTTGTGTTAAGGTTTGAGACCTGCATTTTGACATGCGGGCGGAGCTTTGAGGTCAGGACAAAGTGATTGGCCGATTTCCCGCCTTCCCACCTATCGTGTCCTCCTCTGGCTGCCTCGTTCCTTCTTGCCGTTTTGATGTCCGGAGATCAAGCTTTTAAAATTAAAACAAAGAGGGGGGAACGGGCAGCGAGTCCCCCGCTCGCATCCTCGTCTGCTGCCTCATTCCTTTAAGCCCTCTGTTTTCCTCTTCTGTGAATCTGTGGAGTTCCGCAGATAAAATTTATAGCTTTGCTCGTCTATACTCCATAGCATCGTATGTGCTATAATGCGCATGTGCGCATTAATTGGGGGAAAAGGAAAGGAACCTTTCATGCAAGCACTGACTCTTGGAGGGACGCCAGCTTTCGCTGACGTTTTCTTGGCAGGCCTTATAGCGGGGTGGCTTCCAGTCTGTTTCCGGGCACAATTCAAAGTGCTGGTTATGACCTATAAAGCTCTATATGGTTCGGGTCCAGGTTATTTGAAAGAACGTATTCTCCCCTATGAGCCTGCCCGTACTTTGAGATCTTCTGGAGAGGCCCTTCTTTTAGTCCCACCTTCTTCACAGGCACGCTTGGTGGGAACATGGGAGAGGGCCTTCTCGGTGGCTGCTCCGGTGCTCTGGAACTCTCTTCCCGGGGAAGCTAGGCTGGCTCCCTCCTTGATGGGCTTTCGGAAGCAGGCTAAAACTTTTTTGTTCCAGCAGGCCTTTGGAGAATAATCCAGCCCTCCATCTATGTTAATGTTTTATAATTTTGTTGTGTATTTTTTAATTGTTTATGGTTTTGTTTCCCTCCCCCCCCCCATGTATATTTTAAACTTTGTAAGGCCGCCTTGAGGCCCAGCATTGGGCAAAAGGCGGGATACAAATAAATATAATAATAATAATATAATAATTTGCCGTTGCCTTCCCCGGCCGTTATTACCTTTCCCCCAGCTAACTGGGTACTCATTTAACCAACCTCAGGAGGATGGAAGGCTGAGTCGACCCGAGCCGGCTGCCTGAAACCAGCTTCCGCTGGGATCGAACTCAGGCCGTGGGGAGAGTTTCGGCTGCAGAAACTGCTGCTTACCGCTCTGCACCACACGAGGCTCTATGCACATTAATAACTATACTACCAAAAAAAAATAATAATCAGGAGATAAATCGCTGTTGCTGCTGCAGTGTGACGCTCTTTACCTAGATTCGAATCAATGAAAATTTGGGTTTATATTCAATGAGGAGCAATCCCGTTATCGTATAGACGGGGGCCAGGAACGGCTGGGAAAGAGCCCTGCCTCAAAACCTGGAGAACTGCTGCCAGGAAGTTCAGAGCAGGTGTGCAGGACTTCAGGTCTGGGGCAGGGAGGAGGCATTGTGGTGGAGATTCCCCAGATGGCCCAGATGGCTTTTCTTCCCCTACATGCTTCTGCCACCCCCCAGAGCCTGAGGTGAAGGACAAGGTGACTCCCCCCTTCCCCATTCTATGAACAAGATCTGTTTGGACGGGCAGATGTTCCTGTCTTCAACATTAATGATGAGGCAGGCTAGCTGAAAGAGCACAGAGTAGGCTGCAAAGCACACAACTCTCTCCTTGAACACCTTACTGCTGCCTCCCAGCATCTGTTGCCTGAGGCAACAGCCTCACCCTACCTAATGGCAGGGATGGCCCTTCTTCCCCAACCCATAGTGAGCCCTTCACCCCAGACACCAACCTGTGCCGATTCTCCACATCACTCAACAGAACGCCATAATGCAAGCAGAAGTTGCTGTGGGGATTGTGACTGCATCTTCCGTTGCTTGGGAACCGCTTTGGACCAGGAGGCACTCTGAGAATGGCCCAAGGCGTTTAAGAACCTCAGAAGAGTCTTGCTGGAGCAGA
The DNA here is from genome assembly GCF_023053635.1 of Elgaria multicarinata webbii. Classification (NCBI taxonomy): domain Eukaryota; kingdom Metazoa; phylum Chordata; class Lepidosauria; order Squamata; family Anguidae; genus Elgaria; species Elgaria multicarinata. The sequence continues at coordinate 8,075,798 of NC_086193.1, read as the reverse complement.
CCCAAGGACTTTCTAGCCTGGGCTGGGAAGCTTTTTCCTGATGAGCGCCTCATAACCCCAGTTGAAACCAAATCAGTCCTTTACCAAACCCAACATCATGGCTCCGTTTGGACACCTTTATGAAACTCCTCCAAGGTGAGGCAAGGTACTGTTTCAACACTAGATGGCACTCTGCTCAAAGGTATCACCAAAGCTGCTGAAACAACAGACAGATCTGGAAAGGACACAGAGACCCTGTTCAGATGACAAGCTAAGCCATGGAGGTTAAGCATTTTGAGCTAAACCTTATGGCTTAGCGTGTTGTGTGGACCATTCCTAATGGCAGCTACATAACTGGTTTAAACACGCTCATTAACAATTTGCTGCAAAACCATGGCTTAGCGTGTTGTCTGAACAGGCCCAGAAGCAACTGCAGCAGGAACTTTCTCCCAGTTCCTTGTTTGTGTGAAAATTCAAAACGGAGCTCAGTCTGTAAACAGAACAAGGAAGCATACATGCCCCTGAATCCTAAACTAAGTTCAGGACCTCGCTCATTATAGCTAATTTTTGTGAACTGCCCAGAAAGCTTCGGCTATTGGACGGTATAAAAAATGTAATAAATAAATAATAAATAAAAATAGCTCTGTGATTGGGAGAGTGTTTCCTAGAAGATGAACAGCAATAATCTCCAATCAAAATTGCCATTTTTAAGCCATGCACATGAAGGCATGATGATCCTGGATGACAGTTACAAATAAGGAAATAGAGGTATGAACCCCACACTCATTGGAGGCTGTTGGCTCAGTTGTGAGTGGGGCGGTGAATCCACTCCGGGTTTTAGTCAGAACTCTCAAGGGAACTATCTAACCCAAATCATACCCTCCGGCATCCAAAACAGTGTCCTCTACCAGATGGCATTGACTTATGCCCAGCCCAATTCTTTCTTTTATGTGCAGGGCACCCTCAAGGTGGTGCACCCACCTCAATTATAGCAAAAAAAACCACTATAGAAACAAAATAGGGAACTGGTGCTGTGCACTGCACAATAAGGTTCGGGCCACCCCAAATCACATATATCTACACATCAAGGAGAGTGTCCTGTACCTGATGGCCAAAAATAATGCATAGCCTCTTAATCTACACATTATTTCCCCATTTTACAGTAAGGCAAAAGGCCCTCCTCCAAACACCTCCTCAAAGGGGTTGGCAACAAGGGAGAGGGGCCTTCTCAGTGGTGGCCCCCACAAATGTGGAATGCTTTTGCTCCTTGTGAAACGTTTAGTCTACGGACATGGCCAGCAACTAACTTTATCCTATGCGCTGCACAAATGTGAGCTGTTGTAAAGTCAAGGGGGTGTCTCATTCAAACATTTATCAAAATAAGCTTTGTGGTATTGCTTTGGCGGCATCATGTGGGGAAACCCAGCGACAGCATGCATTAAAGCCTGGCTGGAGTCACCTTCTACTTTTTGTCATCTAAGTCGTTGTCCAGTCACCTTCAGCTTGGCCCTTGAATATAAGTCCATCCAGTGTGCAAATGTTGGAGTGCTCTGGTCAGCAGTAAGCAACATTGCTACTAGAAATATGCTTCATGTGTTGAATGGGTTCTTTAAGGTGCAATCCTATTTAGGCAGGAAAAAGTCCTACAGTTCTCAGTATTCCCCAGCATGGCTGGCTGGGGAATGATGGGGATTGTAGGACTTCTTTCTGTCTAAACATGCATTGGGTTGTGCCTTTATGCCCAAAGCATAATACAAAGTATGGTGCTTTAATGAGGTGTGTGTGTGTCTCTGATCCTGGGTCATCAATTTACCATTCACACATATCTGCTCTCTGAAGATTATGTAAATTGTGATGCAGTCATAGACTGCACACAACAATGAGTCTACCCACACATTATGATCAACGACTGAGGCCCTCCTCCAAGGAAAGGAAAGGAACCTCTCCTGCAAGTACTGAGTCATTACTGACTCTTGGAGTCAGTAACTCTTTTGCGGACGTTTTCTTGGCAGGCCTTATAGCGGAGTGGTTTGCCGTTGCCTTCCCCGGCCATTATTACCTTTCCCCCAGCTAACTGGGTACTCATTTTACCGACCTCGGGAGGATGGAAGGCTGAGTCGACCCGAGCCGGCTGCCTGAAACCAGCTTCCACTGGGATCGAACTCAGGCCGTGGGGAGAGTTTCAGCTGCAGAAACTGCTGCTTTACTGTTCTGCTCCACACGAGGCTCTCAAAGGGCATTTCAGAGGATGGCAACAAGGGAGAGGGGCCTTCTCAGTTGTGGCCCCCACAAATGTGGAATGCTCTCCTCAGTGAGGTCCATCTGGTGCTAACATTGTCGTCTATTTGGTACCAGTTTAAGACTTTACTCCTTGCATTTGATGGTGCTTCTTGATCTAATTATTTTACTGGGTCTTAGTTGTTTTTAGTTGTTTTATTTATTTATTTATTTCATTTTTATATCGCCCAATAGCTGAAGCTCTCTGGGCAGTTCACAACCATTCACAAGATAAAAATATAGCATAAAAATTTTAATGTGCACAATTTAAAAACAATTTAAACAGCTGAAAACAATTTTCAATAAAATACTAGACTTGTTCAAACAGCTGGCATCAATATTTACCGGGTTTAAATATTCGTATGGTTTTAACCCTTGCTGCAAGATGCCTTGAGTCTTTTTTTTAAAGAGAAAAGCGTCTAATACATTTAATAAGCAAAATAAAATGAAACAATGTTCAATTCTGGCTGGCATGTTATTGTAGTTGTCAGTTCTAAGTACTTTAGGAACACATTGATAAGTGTGGCTATTTGGTTTGGTTATTCAGTGTTTCTCCCTTGCTTTTTCATTTCCATGCTTTCTGAGGGATGTGTGTGTCTTTTGCAGTTCTGGTAGATGGGGTGTTAATTTCACCTTTTACATTGATGTTGGCCTCATCTACACCAAGCAGGATATTCCACTATGAAAGCAGTATATAAAAAGGCAGAAGCCACACAACTGCTTTATAGCGGTATGGAAGTGCACCGACAATCGTTAGGGCCCATTGACACATATACCATATGCCGCTTTCATACCGCTACATCCTGCTTGGTGTGGCTCCTGCCTTTTATATACTGCTTTCATAGTGCAATATCCTGCTTGGTGTAGATGAGGCCGTTGTTTATTCTTACACTGTTGTCTTCATTTTTTGGTGTTTACTTAATAGTCCTGTGTAGTCCAATAACCCTTTAAATTTGCATTTTGCTTTCCCATGCCAAAATGGAGTGTTCACAGTTTCTGAATTCTTTATTTGCATTCAGTTAAATTTAAAGGCAAACACACAGAACACATGTTTTTCTCTGCAATTTTTTTGTTAACATACTTGCCTATTCATTCCACGACTCTAATTTTATTTATTTATTTATTTAAAAATTGGTCACTTTTAAGGGTAAAACTATCTCAAGCTGGTGTACAGGCATTAAAATAATCCATAAAGTATACAAATAGGAAATAAATATACAATAAAATATTATAAAACACTATAAAAACAGATCACAAAAATAAAACCTGCAGCCCACAGATTATGGGAAAGCAAAATAAGGGGATTCTGAGTGTTCCTGAAGACCTGCAAAGAAGGGCCCTGAGAAACATCAGATCAAAGTTGATCCTAGGGGTGTGGGGCCACCACTAAGAAGACCCCCTCCCTTGTACTCACCAGCACGTGACCTTGGCACTAGGCAAGTGAAAAGGGCTTCTGCTGTTGACCTCAGAAAGTGGGCAAGCTAGTTTGGGAAATGGCAGTCTTTCAAGTAATTTGAGCCCAAACCATTCAAGGCTTTAAAGGTTAAATCCAGGACTTTAAATTAGTCTCAAAATGCACTGCCAATTAGTGCACTTGGTGCAGTATTGGGGGTCACATGATCAGACATCTCACCAATATCCAGGCAGCTGTATTCCACACCAACTGAAGTTTCCTAAACGTCTTCAAGGGCAGCCCAAGGTAGAACACATTACAGCCGTCTATCCTGAATGTCACCAGAGCATGAGTGATCCACTTGTGCTTGAATTGTAACATGCTTGAATATAGCTCCCCTTTCACGTTCATTTAAAATGATTTTAAACATTGGGAATGGCCCCAAACTTTTCTGTAGATGTCCAATTCCTTATTTGTAAGTAGCAAATGGACCCAGCTTCGCATGGGTCGGAATAGCTTTTAGTTTGATGCAATAAAGCCTACAGGCAAACTTACACAGCTGTCAGAGTTGGACACATTGTGCCTGCCATGCCTGAGTGAAGCCACCCTTAGGCACTGCCCCTGTCTGGTGTACCCCTGAGGGAGGGGATCTTTACACTCCATTCCCCCTGGGGGAAGGGTGACCCACAGCATGGGGCAGGTGTATAACTCATCCCCCGGCTTCAAACTATGCACTTGCTAGGAAATCTATGCACTTGTTAGGGAAGTCTGTCACCTAGTGAATGAAGATGTTACTGCAGGCTTCAAGGACATAGACGCATTTAAATTAATTAAAACAAATGAATTAACCCCAAGGTTCATATTCTTACCATTCCCATATTATACCTGCCAAATTTCCACTGTCTTGATGGTATGGCGCTGAAGGACAGACGGAGAGACACAGACGGAGAGAAGATTGAGGGGAGACACGTAGCACTCCTGAAATACTTAAAAGGAGGGCCAGGATCTCTTCTCGATCATCCCAGAGTGCAGCACACAGAATAATGGGCTCAAGTTACAGGAAGCCAGATTCCAGCTGGACATCAGGAAAAACTTCCTGGCTGTTAGAGCAGTATGACAATGGAACCGGTTACCTGGGGAGGTTGTGGGCTCTCCCACACTGGAGGCCTTCAAGAGGCAGCTGGACAACCCTCTGTCAGGGATGCTTTAGGGTGGATTCCGGCATTGAGCAGGGGGTTGGACTCAATGGCCTTATAGGCCCCTTCCAACTCTACTATGATTCTATGATTTTCTTTTATTATTATAGATTGTCTTCTGGATTCCACATGCATTAATATGTGTTGCACAAAAGAGAAGGCTCAGAGAAGGAACCCAATGGTTCTTTGGCTCGTCTGGACTGATGGAACGGGAACATAGGCGTGTGCAAGGGGTGTGCTGCATGTGCCTAGGCACATCCTAACGTCTCGAGCAATAAGCACTGAATTGATGGGGACATTGAGTAGGGATCCAGAGAGACGTTGAGTAGGGGACCGCTGCCTTTGAGAGAACACCATTGCTCCTGGCAGCAGGAACAAAAATGAATCGCTCTGCTGGGAGCCTCTCTGCCAGGAGTAGAGCACCAGTGGCTACAGTGTTTAATAAATAAGTGAATAGAAATAATGTCCTTTATTCAATAAAGGTTCGCCATTTAAAAAACAACAACCTGGGTGCACATGCTCATGAAATGTGCTTTGCACACTTACGAACGGGACTGCTGCTGCCACCTGTACTTTGCTCCAGACAGCCAAGTCCCAGGCATTGCTGGTTCCTCCTGCTGCATTAGGAAAATATCCCCAGGATTAACTGTCCCTAGAGAAGATAGTTGTTCTTGAGGAATACATGAGCCACTAGTTTGGAGCCCGCCTCGACTAGGGCCGTGTTTTGATTGTCAACTCCAGGACCGCCTTCCATTCTGGAGAAGCGTTTGGGGGCCATGTTCCAGGGGCCAAAGGTAAAAAAGGTGTGGCCAAAACCACGAAAAACACCAGCGTCAAGCGCTTTCTGCCAATCACTGAGCCTTAGGAGAGGCTTTAATATTTTAGAAAGGGAGGCACAAAAGCCGGGAAACCCCCCCCAAATGACCAGCGGTTGGGAGAAAGGGGGTGGAGCCAGGGGAAGTGGGCGTGGCCATCAGTAGAATGCCAGGGGGGTGAATTGGGACCTAAAGTGAGCTGAGTTTGTCCCTGGGCCTTATCTAATGCACGCCTGGTCTCATGTACCTCTGACACAACCTGATCTAAACATTAGAAAGAGCATTCTGATGGTGCAAGCTGCTTGACTGTCTCCTTCGTTAGAGTTTTTAACTCTAATTAGCAGTCGGCAGAGGGTTGGACTAGAAGGCCTTGGAGGTGCGTTCCAACTCTAAAACAGCTTCCTGTGCTCAGCCAGGGCCTGTGCTGCCCGTTTGGGCCTACGCCAGAGACACGAGATGAGGCCTGACTCCACCCTGCTGTACTGCCAAGGCTGGATCATAACTCAGAAGTTGGACAAAGAGTGGGGTAAATCCATGCAACAAGGTCGAGAGCAGGCCAAGAGTAAAACACACGGTGGTACCACTCAGAAAAAAGGGTGGTGGAAATAGTGAGATCCTAGGTGAAGACACACTGGCTGCGTTCTGACAACACAAAAGTCAATGGCGGGTTAATAGTCAACTTCATGGTTGATTACTGAGGGGGTACTCCCCATGCAACATGATTATAATCAACCTTGGTGTGGATTAAGAACAGCGTTGAGTTGGCTGTTAGTCAACCGTGGGTTTGAGTGACACATCCTCCCCTCTCTCTCCACCACAGTCCTCCCACTGGTATCCCATCAGCCATTGCGAGTTCTGCCGGCTGGACTAGAGCAGCAGCCACCACTTTGGTTACTCTTGCCAGGGGACTCTGTAGTCCTGAAAAAAACCCAACTGTGTGTGACGAAATAGTCACACGGCACAATAACCAACAGTTGTTTAAATAATCAACTCTGCACAGAGTTGGTGATTTTGGCCAAATAACCAGCCATGGTGTGAAAAAGTCCCGACGGATGACACAATAATCCACTGTTGACTATTTAACCCACCATTCGTTATTGTGTTGTCTGAACCCAGTCAGCCAAAACACAGTGAAGCAATCCAGAAGGAAGTGTCATCCCGAAAGCAGGAGCTTCAGCAGGAGACAGCACCACAACAGCATTCTTTTCCTCTTCCTTTCCCATCCTTTTTTTTCTCACGGGTCATGTCTTTTTAGATTGTAAGCCTGTGGGCAGGGACTGCCTTGCTTCATTTATTGCCTGTAAGCCAGTCCAGAAGAGCCTGGGATCTGAAAGACGTGTGTTGTTTCAGCAGCTACTAGACCTTGACTGGGGGCGTACAGTATATTGGGATAGCAACCTGGTACCCCCGCCCCATTTGGTGGCCTACACCTCCCGTAAGGCCCTATCAGAATGGCCAATTACTAGGAATCATGGGGGGGGGGTTGTTAGTTCAAAACACCCAGAGTAAACCAGGGTGCTTGCTCCTCCTGGCTTCTATAGGTTGGTCTCCTGGACTCTGCTGGATTCCACTGGCAAGCTCTTCACCCTGCTCTCCAAGGGCCTTCTGCTCCCAAGGATCCCCCTACTCACAAGTAGCTCTCTTCCACTGAGCTTCCAGGTGTGTGCTCCTTTGCCTGGTCACCGCCCGAGCCTGCACTTTATGGCATCTAGGCTTTCTGGTTCAGGAGGTGGTTCAGCCTCTGACTCAGAGAAAAAGTATTTGGCCTTCATTTCGATAAACAAACAAACAAACAAACACCCAAGCAATTTACCTCCGGCAGGGGTAAGGAATGTGTGGCCCTCTAGGTGTTGTTGGACTGCAACTCCCATCAGCTCTAGAGTGAGGAAAGATAGGACTTGCAGTCCAGTGACATCTGGAGGCCACCCACGCACCTTCCCCATCCCCAGACTAAGGATTTCTGGTGAAGCCTCTGGCCCTTGGCCTCTGAGGAACAGACCTTTCCGGTTCCCTTTCAGGATCCCCAAAAGGAGACATGGCAAAGCTGCTTGGGCACCCTTGCGCAAATCCTCCCTAGGGATCCTGGCCCTGCTCGCGGTGTCCAACCTGGGCTCACCACAAACAGGTTGGTCTCGAAACAGGAGGCGTCAGCGCAGCAGCCCAAGCGCAGCTGTGCTCAGGCAGAATCACAGAATAGCAGAGTTGGAAGGGGCCTACAAGGCCATCGAGTCCAACCCCCTGCTCAATGCAGGAATCCACCCTAAAGCATCCCTGACAGATGGTTGTCCAGCTGCCTCTTGAAGGCCTCTAGTGTGGGAGAGCCCACAACCTCCCTAGGTCACGGGTTCCATTGTCGTACTGCTCTAACAGTCAGGAAGTTTTTCCTGATGTCCAGCCGGAATCTGGCTTCCTTTAACTTGAGCCCGTTATTCCGTGTCCTGCACTCTGGGAGGATCGAGAAGAGATCCTGGCCCTCCTCTGTGGGACAACCTTTTAAGTATTTGAAGAGTGCTATCATGTCTCCCCTCCATCTTCTCTTCTCCAGGCTAAACATGCCCAGTTCTTTCAGCCTCTCTTCTGAAGCTCAGCGCAGTCTCCTGAGCCCAGCTGCACCCAGGCGGAAGCCCAGCTGGGCACAGCCGCCGCACATCATCCCCTACCAGGTAAGGCTTAGGCAACCACAGATGGTCTCCGTAGCTGCCTCTGGCTGTGGTGGAACGACCGGTGATAACAGGAGGCGGCCAGCAGGAGGTGCTGTTGCAATGCTGAAAAACTGGGGTGCCGGACACACGCGCGCGCACACACACACGCACACGCACACACCCCAGCCAGCCCTTCACATCCTCTGCTCGCACAATCCGCCAGCATAGGACAATAACAAACAACGGATGGGATGTTGAGCCGTGAGCTGCCACCACCTTCTCTCACGGCCTCTGGAAATCGCAGATCTTGAAGAGGAGGAGAAGGAGGAGAAGGAGGAGAACGAGGGAGAGGACGACGATCCATCCAGCCACACCGGCTCTCCCGCTCCCTTCCTTTGCACCTCTGCCAGGTTGCCCGACCGTAGGGAGAACCCAGGGAAGCATCCCCGAGTCTGGGAAAAATGGAGTAAGTATATATGTATGTATATTGATATGTGCTTGTTTATCGCACCCCCCTCACCCCCACCCCTCCTTTCAAGTCTGATTTTGTCTCTAACTCGTGCATTTCTGGGCTGAATCTTTCCGGGTTGTGATTTCATCTTCTGCACGGTGGCATCTGGGCTGTCGCTCAGTTCCAGAATTTGTGGTCCATTTGGGGGGGGGGGGGGAGCGTGGGAGATTCGGGGTTTGCCATTATGGATTTGCTCTCACCCCACCCTCAGCATCCTGGGCACGGGATCCAAAGGACAACACCCACCCCCCCGTCAGAGGTCTGCGCACCCCTGATGGCAGAGAGACGAGGAGGGCTGGTCCATTGCCCCTCTTAGCGCGTGGGCAGTCCATCACTCTGAGTGTGTATGTGTGTGTGTGTGTGTGGTTCTCAATCTCTTTCCTTTTTGTTACCTGTTGTGCGAGCTCTGGTGTGTGTTTTTGCGTGATGCTGCGTGTCTGCCTCCACCCATCCTCCCCCCTCCCTCCTCCTCCCCCTTGCAGTGACTCAGGCGATTCTGAGAGGCAGTATAGATGGCTTCAGCCCACCCACCCTCCTTTCCTTCCATCCAACACTGGTTTTCTTCCCCCCCTCCCACAACCTGTCCTGGGGCATAGGAGAGGACTGTCTTCCGGGGTGGGGTACGGTAGGCCTGGCCTGCCATATCCAAACCCTTCCTCTTGGAGAGTGAGACACCTCCGCCCCCCCCCACAAATCCCCATAAAAGCGTTGCCTGCCAGGGGTCTTAACAAAAATGATCCATTTCAAAACGTCTTGATGCAGAAGCCCCAGGCAAGCAAACACACACACACAACCTTCTAGAAGGAAACGGTCCTATAAGCATTGGATTGGTAAAAACAACACACAAAAACAAGCGATTGGTTGGATTAAAGGGAAAGCGTCCAATTTGGGCCCTCCAGGATGTCTGTGCCGAGCGAACACAAAGCTGTGGTGTGATGTGTTTTTTCATACCTTCGTCTTTCATTTGCTATTAACAAAGAGAAACACACTCCCCTGCTTCTGCCCCCCCCCTCCTGCCGACTTTTGCCAGGACGTCTTCCAGTTGGTGCCCTTCCAGCTGCTGCACAGGACCACGAAGTTGGCAGACCAGCTCAGAGTGTCCTTTAGTCTAGCTTGAAACCTTCCCCAATGTGGGTACTAAAAAGGGATTAAAAGGGGAAATTGGTGTTTCACCTAGCTAACAACTCCCTGCTGCTGACAGGGGAATGAAAAACTGTGCGTTCTCCAAGTAGCCTCCATTAGGAATTGCTGGCGCCGGGCAGAATCTCTCGGGAGGGCTACCCGAGTGAGCTGTGTTAACATCAGCATGTGCCAGATAGCAGGATTACCTTTCAACCACTATTAGCTTCGGCTCCTTCCCCTCTGCTGTTTGAATGTTTGTGAACATTCTGTAACATAACTAGAGTGCATCCAGGGCTCAGTTCGGAAACTTGTTTTACATTTAAATTATCCCTGCTCCAGGACAATACAAAATCAGGATAATAATTCATTTGTATGAATTATTTAAACTGGCCCTTTAAAAAAAAAAAAAAGGTAGGAAAGCTATGTGAATTTCGTTCAATCAAAGACAGAGTTCCTGCAGTTACCAGCACTGGAGGTTCCAAACACTGCAGCCGGATTTTAGGTCAGTGTTTTTATCTTTTGTGGAGTTGATCTGATTTGCTGGAAAGCAGATAAGCAAAATTGCTCATTCTCCATGCTTTAATTTAGGTACTTTCTCTCTCTCTCTTACATTTGGACCACCAATCGTAAATGTTCTGAAAGATTATCCCAAGCCAGCTTTGATTTTGGTTCTACCACTAGATCTACAGGCCACAAAGTTCTCCAGACCTCAGATATGGCTTCTCCTGTTGTCTAGTGATTATTGGTTCTTTAATATTGCGCCACCACAATCTGAAACAAACACAATCTGAAACAAACACTCGGTCCCTGCCCCAAGGGCCTTCCAATCTAGATTTTAGTATGCAGGCAGGTGGATCACACCTGGAGGTTGATCTCCACAGAAACAAACCAGACACATCTCTATTTAACTTGCTGTTCCAACCCGAACCCCCATTTCTGTGGGATGAGGCTTGTGTAGATTTTTTTTTTAAAAAAAGCAAACTTAGATGCCATTCTTCTATGGCTTTAAAAGGGGGTGGTAGATAAATTCCTGGAGGCGAAGGCTGTTCATGGCTACTGACCCTGATGGTTGTCTGCTATCTCCAGTATTCGAGGCTGAAACCTGTGTGCACCAGTTGCAGGGGAACATGGGCGGGAGGGCGCTGTTGCACCATGTCCTGCTTGTGCATCCCTGGCCGATGGCTGGTTGGCCATGGTGTGAACAGAGTGCTGGACTAGATGGACCCTTGGTCTGATCCAGCATCAGGGCACTTCTGAGGTTCTTATGTTCTAACTCACTCTCAGGTAGGATTGCGTAGACTGTGAAGGCACTTTAGTCACTTCTGTCAAAATGAACAGCTTTCTATTAATTATGATAATACCAGGATAATGGTGTTTGGTAAATCTATTTATGTTTATAACTGGAAAATGGATGGGAATAATTTAGAAGAAGTTCCTTCTTTTAAGTATCTTGGGGTCATATTCCAGCAATTAGGGATGTGGTCCCTTCAAATACGAATGAATGCTTTGCTGGCCAATAAAATACTCAATGGGCTGTTACGTTTTCATCATACTAAAGGGGGGTAAATTAGTGCAAACAGCTTTAGAATTATATCGGGTTAGGGTTCTGCCACAATTACTTTATAGGACCCCATTGTGGGCACTAGCCAAATTAGATCCAATAGAAAGAGCCCAAAACAAATTCCTGTGTAGGTTTCTCTCTGTCCCAGTTTCTACTAAATTGGCAACAATCCGTACTGAATTGGGACTGATGTCAATAAAAGCTGAAGCCTTTAAATTAGCTTTGTTTTTTGGATTAAAAGTGATATTTAAATCCAGATGCTGGCTACTCAAGGGGACTTATTCTCCTTGCTGTTAGGATACATGCTGACAGAGACCTCTGTCATGCTGATACGCCTGTGTGTGTCCACTATGGCTTAATCTGAGCATGCCCTAGAACTCAGTCCCAGCGTACAGAAAGCTTCAAGACGCTAGGTTTCCTAGATACACGCAAGCAGAGCTCCTTCCAAACCTCTGCATTTTTTGCAAGTGAGTTAAAATAAATTTGCTGAAACACAGCTGCCAAGTTAGCTCAGAACAAAGTACATTTTGCCAGACCTTAGCTCCTTTTCAGGCTGCATCCAGAGCTTGCTAGATTAAAATACCCGGAGCTGATTGATCAAAACAAAATTCCTTCTAAATAGGAGGGGTTTTTATCTATTGGAAAACAGCTCTGGAGATGTTTTAGTGCATTGTATTTATTTGTTTATTTAAAGAGTGTATAAGCTGCTTTTCTATTAAAATAATGTTCAGTTGATGATAATATTCAGTGATGGCTGAAAAGCACAGCAAAGAAAGAAAGAAAGAATCATAGAATCATGGAAGGGGCCTATAAGGCCATTGAGTCCAAACCCCCCCCCCCCACCGCTCAGTGCAGGAATCCACCTTAAAGCATCCCTGACAGATGATTGTCCAGCTGCCGCTTAAAGGCCTCCAGTGTGGGAGAGCCCACCACCTCCCTAGGTCACTAGTTCCATTGTTGTACTGCTCTAACAGTCAGGAAGTTTTTCCTGATGTCCAGCCGGAATCTGGCTTCCTGTAACTTGAGCCCCTTATTCTGAGTCCTGCACTCTGGGATGATCGAAGAGAAAGAAACAGAAAATAAAGAATTATTTGCCTCCATTGCTATGACAGAGCTTCACAGAAAACTTCTTCTTTCCCTGTATTACCCACCTACTCACCTGCCCACCTGTTTGCTTTCAGACCACAAGCACACCTTTTTGTGTTGCAAGTAACTTGCCCAGACATATTTGCAAAGTTTGACTCCAGGATAGAGATGGCTCCTGTTTGTTGCCACAGGATGGAGTGATGGGCCCTGGATTACGTGGCTTGAAAAGTTAATTTGGCAAATTTGTGGACGTGGAACAGGGGTCTGTCGGAAGCTCTTAGACACGACACAGCTATGGTACGTCCGGGTACAGAAGGAGCCTATCTCTGAATACGAGATGTACTCTAAAGGGAAGAGCTGTAGTCTTCCTGCCTGGCTTGTGGACTTCTCATTGGGCTACCTGGCTAGAAACCTCCTGGCTGGATCTACACTACTGCTTTAAAGCACTTTAAAGCACTTTATAACAGTTTTGACAACTGTATGTGGCGTGTGTCCTGGGCCACAAGAGTTGTCAAAACTATTATAAAGCGCTTTAGAGCACTTTAAAGCAGTAGTGTTGGACTACAGAAGTGCCCACGCCCCGGATCTCTTTCCCACAGCCTTGAGTGTCCTTTGGAGCTAATGGAATGTTTTTCTAAGTTCTATTGCCAACAGGGGCGGTGTGTTGGGGGGATGACTTTCAGAGGGAGATTGTGCTGCTTGGGAGGAATGAGTCGACGGTGATCTGGAGTGGAAGGTGCGAAGTGATGGAAGCGTTTGTTATATTTGGAGGTGATTTGGGTGGGAAATGAATGAGCTGGCTTTGCCTTCTGTGGAATGTCAGTCAATCACAGTAATTTCTCAATGTGCATATAGAGATATAAATTAGCATATGCAGATTTTATGCAGGTTTGTGTCTTCTGGGCCTGGGCCCCGTATCTTTGAGATAATTAGCAGCGCTCTGCTGGCCTACATGGACCTTTGGTCTGATCCGATCGGGCAATTCCTTGTGCTCTATCTGCATCTGATATCCATTATAGCTTAATGGAACCTCCATGTTCTGAAGCAGTCTAACTCTGAATACCATAGGGGAGGGGGAATAAGGGTGTACATAGGGTGACCATGTGTAAAGGAGGACAGGGCTCCTGCATCTTTAACACTTGGATAGAAAAGGGAATTTCAGCAGGTGTCATTTGTTTGCATGCAGCACCTGGTGAAATCCCCTCTTCATCACAACCGTTAAAGCTGTAGGAGCCCTGCCCTCTTTTGTATCTGGTCAAGAGGGCAGGGCTCCTGCAGCTTTAGCGGTTGTGATGAAGAGGGGATTTCACCAGGTGCTGCCTTCATACAAATGGCAGGAGTGAAAGGCAGGCTCTCCTGTGACTAGCCCTATGATCTGCCTGGCTTTATCCTCCTCAAAGACCAAAGGTGGCTGCCCGCTTTTCCCCCAAACATCTCCCCTATCAAATAAATACCTAGTGTATTATTTAGGTTTAATTGGCAAGTTGGCCAAACTTGGATGCAAAGCTGAGGGACAGCGGATGCCCAAAGCCTCCTCCCTTTGCCTCTCCTCCCACTCTCATGGGGCCGTCCGATGCTATTTTGGGGGAAATGAAGCAAAGATAAGGTAAACAGCGTGCACAAGAGAGGTGCATCAACAGAGAGATGTTGCTGTCCTGTCCGTCACCCCCACTCCCACCCCGAGATGCTGTTTTAGTCCTGTACTGAGTTGGACCATCAGTACATCTAGGCCGGTGTTCTTTCCTGTGCCTCTAACAGCAGCCTGGGCGTCAGCAAATCAGCTTGCAAAGCCGCTGAGAAAGACACAGGAGCAGGAGGGTACTAAACTAGTTGGCAATTCTGCTCCTCCACCAGCAGGCAAGGAGAAGAAGTAGAAAATGGAGCATTGATGCATCTGTGAGCTGCTGCCTGCCACTCAAGCATCCATGCATTGAGCAGGAGGTTGGACTCGATGGCCTTATAGGCCTCTTCCAACTCTGCTATTCTATGATTCCATGTACAGGGGCAGTTCATCTCTGGCTGCCCAATGCTGAGGACAGGGAGCAGGGGATGGCTATAGACTTCCTTCCCTGCTTGTAGAATTCCTGGAGCCAGGAGGTTGGTGTCTGCGGGAAACGGGAAAGTGGCCTTCATGGGACTTGTAACCTGATCAAGTATTTATGCCCCTGGTAGTATAAGCTGGGTTTCCCCAACCTGGTGCCTTCTGGATGTGTCGGACTGCAAACCCCATCATGGGGATGATGGCATTTACAGTTCAGCACCAGATTGGGGATGGCTGCAATAAGCCATGGCAGTGAAATGGAGCCTCCTTATTCCACTGGAGTATACTTCTGGATATCAGATGTTGGAGGAGGGGGGGGGTGCAGCCCACAAGAGGGGGAGAGCTGGGCCCTTCGGAGCTTTAACTTCCGTGCACCGCTTCAGGCAGGAAGGTCTTGCGCGGGCGAAGCGGCTGAGAAAAACACCCTGCTTCAGGGCATCCTGGATGCTTCTGGTTGTGGGAAGCAGGATGCTGGTTGGGATAAATGCTGCATCTCGGCCTCACTGCAGCCTCTGATGTTGTTCTCCACGGTGTGCTGACGTCAGGATGATCAGGGGTTGAGAGCTCAGTGCTGACTTCTAACAAATCAGACGGGCAAGTCATGACAGACATTGAGCTGTTGTTGTTGTTGTTGTTGTTGTACCTGGTCCTTTGTCACTTTTTAATGCAAAATCATCATCAACATCGCATGTTGCTTACAATCTAAATTTTTACAGTCGGGAAGGCAAAGCCCAGCCTCTGAACAAAGGCAGCTGTGGTGTGATTTGATTTCAGGAGCGTCGTGCGCCTCTGTGCCCAGCGAGGTGGGACTAAATGACCTTCCCATCCCCCTTTAACCACATGACTGTAGGAGGCTGAAAGAGAGGCCTGCCCGCCATGGCTTTGCTCTCTCCGTTGCTGATCTGGCCAGATTCCTCTGTCTCTGAGATAGTTGCTGAACCTGCAGGTTTGTGAACACAAGGTCAGCTCAGGTTACTCTGAACCCAGCCTTAGCAGTGAGGGTGCACACAACGAAGGTGTCCACCAGGCTTCCCTAACCCAGGACCCTCCAGATCTTTTGTACTACAACTCCCATCATCCCCAGACATCCAACTGGGGGGATGGGAATTGCAGTCAAAAATGCCTGGACAGTGCCCAGTAATTGCACATCCTTGTTGTCTACACCCTCACTGCTAAGACTGGCTTCAGAGTTTTTTAAAAAATATCCCACTCCTTTCATTTTGCAAACATTTCTTAATTCCACCCGGCATTGAGAGCTGCACACAGAGTTCCATCCAATTGTGTCCTCTCAAGAGCCCTGCGAGGTAGGCCAGGCTAAGGGAAAGTGTCATGCCAAGAGGCATTTCCAGTACAATCCTTGACTTCTGGGGCCTGGTGAGACCTCAGAGGAGGAAGTGGGTCTGTGTTCGACAGCCTCCCTCCCTGATGTGTTAAAGCCCTACAGCCTAAGAGAGAATTTGGGTAGCGGATGTAGAAATCACTTGCAGGTATTATGGGCCTTGTAGCCCTGCCCTTCTTTCTTTAAGCACACCCTTATCTCGGCAAACTCCGCCTCTCTGTGGCCACGCCCCACTTTTAAAATGAGAAATTGATATGAAGGAGTAAGGGGGGAAATCCTCTAAGCATGTGCAGAGTGCAGCCCATTACCACCACTCAGCAACTGCAGCCTGTCAATTTCAGTTTCTTCCTGTCTTTCACTTTTTCAATCTTATGTTCAATTTTTGAGCACATTTCTCGTAATTCATGCATTTTTTTTACCACATTTTTGCTTAATATGCACTTTTTTGGAAGCATTTTTCCTAATATACTTTTTTTTAAAGTTTATTTTCACGAATTTTTTTTGTGTGGACTTTCTCCCAATATATGCATTTTTTTAAAAGGGAAGAAAAAAAAGGAGAACTCCATTGCAACAATTTTGAAGGATAACTGTGTTTCATTTCATGCATTGGTGCAAAAGTGCAGAGTTCAGTAAGCTTGTATTAAAATGCAAAATGAACAAATTTCTCCCACCTATTTCTCCCACCCTTCCCTCTCTACCTTGGAAGTATTTTGTGAATGCAATTCTATTTCTTTTCTTTTTAAAGAATGTTTAAAGCATATATAGTAATAATCCCTGCTTAAGCCATATGCAAAGGCTCCATGCCTGGTGGTATCTGCCAGCTTTCACAACTTGAACCCATCCCAATTATCTCGGACCCCACCTCCTACGCACATGAGGCACATCATCCCCCCCAACCTGGTGCCCTCCAGATGTTTTGAACTAAAATTCCCAGCATTCCTGACCATCGGACATTCTGGCTGGGGTTGATGATAGTTGAAGTTCAAAACATCTGTCTGGAGGGTATCCAGTTGGGGAAAGCTGGTATATATTATAAAGTATGGCTCCCCCCCCCTCGCAGTAACTCAGGGATGTGGAACATGTAGCTCTCCAGATGTTTATTTACTATATTTATTTATTTATTTAGAATATTTATATACTGCTCTCCATTGAAAAATTTTGGAGCGGTGTACAAGGTAAAATGAAAATAAAAACAGAATAAAACAGGTAAAACAAAATTTAAAAAGAAGCAAAAAGAGAAATCCAAGGCTGCATGTTAAAGAAAGGCTTCTTGGAATAAAGATGTTTTCAGGAGGCGCCGAAAGGAGTACAAGGTTGGAGCCTGTCTGACCTCCAGAGGCAGGTAGTTCCACAGGAGGGGGGCCACCACGCTGAAGGCTCTTCCCCTGGTGGATTCCAATCGGAGGATGGATCTGGGTGGAACCACCAGGAGCAGGCCCTTGGATGACCTCAGTGACCGGGCAGGTTGGGAAGGGAGAAGACAGAGCTCTCTCAGGTATCCTGGTCCCAAGTTGTTTAGGGCTTTGTACACAAGTACAAGAACCTTCAACCTGGCCCGGTAGTGAATAGGCAGCCAGTGCAGTTCCGTCAGCAGAGGAGTTCCATGCTGGAAAGGGGCAGCTCCAGACAACAGCCGAGCTGCAGCGTTCTGCACTAGCTCCAGCTTCCGGAGCAGCTTCAAGGGCAGCCCCACATAGAGCGCGTTGCAGTAATCCAATCTTGAGGTTACCAATGCCTGTACCACCGTGGTCAAGCTATCCCTGTCCAGGAGAGGCCGTAGTTGGCGAACCAACCGAAGATGGTAAAAGGCACTCCGAGCCGTGGCGGCTACTTGAGCCTCCAACGACAGAAATGGGTCTAAGAGTACCCCCAAACTACGAACCTGTTGATGGACTGAGTTCCTCTCACCATTGGCTGTGTTTGCTAGGCCTGATGGGACCTGCAGTCCAAAATCTGGAGGGCCAAATGCTTCTCACCGTAAATGCAGACAGGGTCTCTGATCCATTACAGTTTGTCGTTCGTCCCTCCCCCCCCCCCCCATGTCGCTTTCGTTCTGGAGATAACTGGGGCTTCTTTCTTTTTTTTAAAGTACTTTTCATTACCAGCATGATTTTAAAAATGGAATTGATGCCTTCTCTGATTTTGTGATCGTTTGGTTTGGAAATTCGTTTGAACTGATTGGGTCGTCGTTAGAATTCAGACACTGGTTTGGAATGTACTGAAAAGCAGGCTGGGCTTCCTGTTTTTAAAGTGACAAGATGGAAGATGAGCTGAAACCTGTTTGCTGGCATTGGGGCATAAGTAAAGCCAGGGCTCTTAAAACTCTTTCAGCCCAATAGCCAAGTTCCATTCCGGAGAAGCTCTGGGAGATTCCATTCCATTGGGCCTAGGGCCAAAGGTAAAAAGAGCAGGAACAGAAATACTTTGGCTTCAAACAACTGAGCCTCAGAAGAAGCATTTTAGCCTTTTAGACTCAGGCAAGGTGGCGGGGAAACTGCGGAAAAGCTGGAAAACCACCAAACTGTTAATGGGGGTGGTAGGGGAGGCAGAATACAGGAGAAGGGGGCTGGCTGCCTGAAATGGCAGATGAGGCTCAATGTAAGCGAGTGTAAGGTGATGCACATGGGGCAAAAAAACACAACTTCAGGTATAACCTAATGGGATCTGACCTGGCCATGACTGAACAAGAAAGAGATCTTAGGATTGTGGTGGACAGCTCGATGAAAATGTCCACCCAGTGTGCGGCTGCTGGAAAGAAGGCAAACTCCATGTGAGGCATTATAAGAAAAGGAATTGAGAATAAAAAGGGCAGTATCGTACTGCCCTTATACAGATCTATGGTGCGACCACACTTAGAGTACTGTGTACAGTTTTGGTCACCGCACCTAAAAAAGGATATTATGGAGCTGGGAAAAGTGCAGAAAAGGGCAACGAAAATGATGAAGGGGCTGGAGCATCTCCCCTACGAGGGAAGGTGACATCAACTGGGATGGTAAGCTTGGAAAAAAAGGAGACATGACAGAAGTGTACAAAATTATGCATGGGATGGAGAATGTGGACAGGGAGACATTTTCTTCCCTCTCTCAAAATACTAGAACCTGGGGTCACCCCATGAAGCTGATTGGTGGGAGATCCAGGACAAATAAAGGAAGGACTTCTTCACACAGCGCAAAGTTAAATTACGGAACTCACTACCACAAGATGTAGCGATGGCCACCACTCGGCATGGCTTTAAAAGGGGGTTGGATCAATTTCTGGAGGCGAAGGCTATCCAGGGCTACTAGCCCTGATGGTTGTGTGCTACCTCCAGTATTCAAGACAATAAGCCTGTTTGCACCAGTTGCTGGGGAACATGGGTGGGAGGGTGCTGTTGCACCATGTCCTGCTTGTTCACGCCTGGCCAATGGCTGCTTGGCCACTGTGTGAACAGAATGCTGGACTAGATGGACCCTTGGTCTGATCCAGCAGGGCACTTCTGATGTTCTTATGAAATTCTGCCTCCATGATTGCACTCTGTGGCTATAAGGGATCCTGGTGACCATTCATCCCTGTGGCCAGATACCTCTGGTTTTGTACTGCAGACCCCACAATGCCCCACAATGCCTTTTAAAACCCACACCGCCTTGGGTTTTAAAAGGTGCGGCACAGAGAGAAGGGCTTGCTTTTGCTCAGCCAAGTTTACCCACCAAACCTTTGTCCTGCCCTCCAGATGATCTCTTTAACATCCCATTTTTGGCCGCAGCCTAGAAAATGTGTGTATGGGGGCTGGGGTGGTGGGTGGAGGCTGCTGCTGGGGATGAACATTGACCCGTCTCGCAAGTGAAAAAGAAATATAGGGCTGAGCATTGATGGCTACGTAGGGTGTCCAGGTGTCCTCCATAACGATAAAGAAAGTTCAGAAGGAAGAGCAAAAGAGGCAGAAAAGGTGGCTTCATTCAAACGCCTCCAAAAGACACACTTGTTCACCCAGGCCTTAAATGAATTAACGACGCCACTCCATTTTACTGTTCTTTTATTGTTGTTGGAAGTGTTTTAATGCTATGTTTTAATACTGAGCCAGCGTGGTGTAGTGGCTAAAGAGTTGGACTGGGAGTCGGGAGACCTGGGTTCTAGTCCCCATTCGGCCATGGAAACCCACTGGGTGACTTTGGACTCTCAGCCCAGCCTACCTCACAGGGTTGTGGTTGTGAGGATAAAATGTGGAGGAGGATTATGTACGCCGCCTTGGGTTCCTTGGCGGAAAAAAGGTGGGATATAAATGCAATGAAAAATAATAAAATAAATAAATAATAATAATGTGTTTTAACATTGTGAACCGCTGAGGGATTCTATTCTATCTAGAGGTATATATATGTTACAAATAAACGTCCAGTTCTGGGCTCCACAATTCAAGAAGGATGCAGACAAGCTGGAGTGTGTTCAGAGGAGGGCAACCAGGATGATCAGGGGTCTGGAAACAGGATGATCAGGGGTCATCCAGGATGATCAGGGGTCTGGAAACAAAGCCCTAGGAAGAGAGACTGAAACAACTGGGCATGTTTAGCCTGGAAAAGAGAAGATTGAGGGGAGACATGATAGCACTCTTCAAATACTTAAAAGATTGTCACACAGAGGAGGGTCAGGATCTCTTCTCGATCCTCCCAGAGTGCAGGACACGGAATAACGGGCTCAAGTTAAAGGAAGCCAGATTCCGGCTGGACATCAGGAAAAACTTCCTGACTGTTAGAGCAGTACGACAATGGAACCCGTGACCTAGGGAGGTTGTGGGCTCTCCCACACTAGAGGCCTTCAAGAGGCAGCTGGACAACCACCTGTCAGGGATGCTTTAGGGTGGATTCCTGCATTGAGCAGGGGGTTGGACTCGATGGCCTTGTAGGCCCCTTCCAACTCTGCTATTCTATGATTCTATGAACCTATCCATCGAGAGCACCCGGAGACCAAGGCAGGGCAATGCACACTGTTACTGGGTCACTGTCTTCCACCCTAGAGGAAGAGGGATTTATTTCTATTTAAACTGATAGGATCTATTTCTAAATTTGCATCGATGCATATCAATTAGCATATGCAAATAGTGAGCATGTTGGCATCTCCCATTTGCCCTCTTTTGGGGCAGTGCATAAGCAGCCGCCCAAGATGGACTGTTGGGCTCACCCCATAAAGCACTGAGGTGGGGACTATCAGTGGCTCTTGGCCACCTCCAACATCCCCTCTTCCTCTGGACATCAGTCTGCTGACTCCCACTTCCTGTTGCTATTATTCATTACATTTATACACCTGTCCTGCCAAGGACTTCCGAGGGGCATATACGATTCTTCCCCACCCCTTTTGATTCTCAGAACAGCCCTTTGAGGTAGTTTAGTGACTGGCCCGAGATCACCCAGTGAGCTTCCTGCCTGAGTGGGGATTTGAACCCGGGTCTCCCCAGCCCTCGGCCTCTAGCCATGATACCCCCCAGACTCTTCTGCTGTTGCCTTCATGTGGGCGTCCCAGAAATAACTGGCTGGCCACCGTTGGAAGCAGGGTACTGGGTTAAAAGGACCTTTTCGTCTGACCCTGCAGGGCTCAGTTTGTGTTAGGAGCCACTGATACACTTAACACAAGCTGAGCCCTGCAGGGTCAGACCTAAAGGTCCTTCGCTATGCTGGCCAATGGAAAGCATCAATATACAGAAGCAATTATCTGCCTCTAGTGAATAGGAGATGCTGAGGGCATATGAAGCGGGAGGAATTAACCTATCCTTCCCCAACCTGGTATCCTCCAGGTGTGTTGGACTAGGCATACGCAAGGGGTGTGCTGGGTGTGCCCAAGGGACTTTGGGAGTTGTAGTCCAACACATCTGGAAGGCATCAGGTTGGGGAAAGGCTGGCTTAGTTTGTATGCTCCGCTTGTGAGCTGGGTGCTGCTGGAGGCTGGGTGCTGGGCAAATGTAGAAAAGCGGTGATGGTTAAGCCCCTGGTAGCTGGGGGGCGGGGGCGCTGTGTTATGCTTGGTGAGTCACAAGCTGTAGTTCAGAGCTGGACTCCCTTAGAACAAGAGGACGGCCCTGCTGCACAGGACACCAAAAAGCCATCTAGTTCTGCATCCTGTTTCCTGTTTCCGTTGGGTGGACAGCCAGATGCTTTGGGGAACAGGCCTCCTTCTGTTGTTGCTTCCCCCCCCCCTTTTCTTTTCTTTTTTTAAATCCCCAGCATAGGCATGTGCACAGCACATTTCATTAGGGTATGCACTCAGGAAATTTTATTTATTTCTTAAAGGCGAACATTGGTTGAATACTCAATCATAAAGGACATTAGTTTTATTCCTTTAAAATACCGTAGACACTGATGCCTTACTCCGTGTTCAGCTTGTCTGAGCATGGGACGGCCGTTGCAAGGGAGTGTGTGTGTGGGGGGGAGAATGGGGAGACGATCCTCAAGCCCAGCACTGGTGGGGTTTTGTGGGGACACTGGCCGGAGGAGGGTCTTATAAGGCAATGTTAGCCTTCGGGTGGGGGGGGCTCCTCCTGGCCTCTTTGAAACATGGCTCCTAGCAGAGAGGGTCCCGGCACAGCAATTCTGTTTCACTCCTGCTACCAGGAGCAACGGTGTTCTCTCAGAGGCTATGGTTCTTCAGCGCGGTGGTGGGGCAGCCGGAGGGCAGCTCCCACCATTTATTCATTAATTGCCTTTTTATACCGCCCAATAGCCAAAGCACCCTGGACGGTTCGCAAAAATTAAAACCATTCAAAGAATAAAACAAACAGTATAAAAACAGGATATAAAATACAATATAAAAGTGCAACCACTACGATCTCTCTATGGATCCCTACTCAATGACACCCTCAATTTGGCACTTGTTGCTTGAGACATTAGGGTGTGCCTGGGCACACCCGGCACACCCCTTGCGCACGTCTATGATCCCCAGCAACATCTGGTACTCTGGAGGAGACTGCTTTTATGCGTGGATGGTCAGTTATTAGCCATCCTGAGTGGTAGCCATTGATAAACCTAATGGAAGGAGAGCCCTCCTGGGTCAGAACGAAGTCCTATGCATGTTTAGACGGGGGGGTGGAATGTCCTACATTTGGCAGAGGCATGCTATCTTCTGTCTAAACTATCTTCTGTCTAAACATGCATAAGGTCACATCCTTAGCCAGACAGACAGATGCCTCCAGGAATCCCACAAGCAGGGCCCCTTCCCTCTTGTTTGATCTGGTGTTCCAGGGTACACTGCCTCCGAACGTGGAGGCTTCATTTAGTTTTCATGGGGCACAGCCATTAATGCGGCTGCTCTTCTTCAATGAATCTGTCCAATATTATATATTTTCAAACCTCCTAAAGAAGCTACGATCTCTGTCCATCTCCATCTCTTGTGACAGAGGAGCCCCAGTTTTTAGCAGCACATTGACCTTGATAGGCTGGAGTGCTGGGCTGAAAACAACAGAATGAAATGTAATAGGGATAAATGCCAAGTTCTACATCTAGGAAATAGAAACCAAATGCACAGTTACAAGATGGGGGATACTTGGCTCAGCAATACTACAAACGAGAAGGATCTTGGAATTGTTGTAGATCACAAGCTGAATATGAGCCAACAGTGCAATATGGCTGCAAGAAAGGCAAATGCTATTTTGGGCTGCATTAATAGAAGTATAGCTTCCAAATCACGTGAGGTACTGGTTCCTCTCTATTCGGCCCTTGTTAGGCCTCATCTAGAGTATTGCGTCCAGTTCTGGGCTCCACAATTCAAGAAGGACGCAGACAAGCTGGAGCGTGTTCAGAGGAGGGCAACCAGGATGATCAGGGGTCTAGAAACAAAGCCCTATGAAGAGAGACTGAAAGAACTGGGCATGTTTAGCCTGGAGAAGAGAAGATGGAGGGGAGACATGAGAGCACTCTTCAAATAGTTGAGAGGTTGTCACACGGAGGAGGGCCAGGATCTCTTCTCGATCTTCCCAGAGTGCAGGACACAGAATAACGGGCTCAAGTTAAAGGAAGCCAGATTCCAGATTGACTGTTAGAGCAGTGCGACAATGGAATCAGTGACCCAGGGAGGTTGTGGGCTCTCCCACACTAGAGGCCTTCAAGAGGCAGCTGGACAACCACCTGTCGGGGATGCTTTAGGGTGGATTCCTGCATTGAGCAGGGGGTTGGACTTGATGGCCTTGTAGGCCCCTTCCAACTCTGCTATTCTATGATTGTTCAAAGGAGAAGATGAACCGTGCGAGATGGGAACAAACTGGGCCCCACATAGTCCAGTATCCCACTAACCAACCTCTGGGAAGCCCATTCCTCATCAGGGATCAGTTTTGAACTGTAGCTGGTTATAATGACTTCCCTCATAGCCTCACCCCCAGGGAGAGTCCGTAGCCACCTATATATTAGAGACCACTACATCCCCTCTTGCTAAGAGATCAGCTCCATTGGACTCCTTCTCTACCTGAACTGTTTCCATTTCAGATGGTCGTTATAAGAACTACAATATAACTTTAAGAATTGGTGCCTGAGTTTGCTTTTTTCCTCATCCCTCCCAATCTCTTTTCCTCTTGTGTCATGTCTTTTACATTGTAAACCTGAGGGCAGGGATTCTGTTATTATGAGGGTTATGGAAATTGTAATCCAACACATTTGGAGGGTGGAGTGGAGAAGGCTGAGACAGATAGATCTAGATATACTACTTTTCTATTATTTATATTCAAACAAATTAACACCGTGGTTAAAAACTCCATCATAAACACAGACAGGTGCTTCCAGAGGATGCTTTTTCTGTGCCTCGTTCATCGAATTTTACAAGAGGTCCAGATGACAACGTCTTTGCATACTGCTTAGGGTGGCCATATGGAAAGGAGGACCGGGCTCCTGTATCTTTAACAGTTGTATAAAAAGGGAATTTCAGCAGGTGTCCTTTGTATGCCTGGAGCACCTGATGAAATTCCCTCTTCATCACAACAGTTAAAGATACAGGAGCCCAGTCCTCCTTTTCATATGGTCACCCTAGACTTCTTCAGTCTTTTTTTTCTTCACTAGAAAAAAAATGTTAAGGGGAAAAAGGGGCAGAAAAGATGGAATATCTTTGGAGTGCTAGCAAAGGAGCACACTATCAACAGGAAGTAAACAACCCACTAATAAAATCCCACGAATAAGTTTATGAGACATGACTGCAATCCTTTGCATGAGTTCCTAGGCGTAAGCGCCATTGAAATCAGTGGTGCTTGCTTCTGATTTCTAAGTTTGGCTTAGAAAACACATTGTGCTTTAACGGTCTTGCATTGAGCGTGAAGTCAGAACCCCATCAAAGAAAAGGAAAATGTTGGATTCGTTCTATGCTAACTTGTCACCAACAGTAATAAAACTTGAAAGCCTCATTATCACCTCGTTCGCTTGCCAGAGCAAGGCGGAACCCGGCACACTAGCAGACGTTGTTAGCGCTCCTGCTCTGGAGAAGTCCGGGAACTGCGCTCCCCTGTTGTCCCTGTTCTGCTACACCTCCGCTCCTGACCCAAGTGTGTTATTATTGGGGGCTGTGGCGCCCTCTCCGATGCTGTGCCGCGCACCAGTTTTACTCCATGGCTCTGGCTGAAAAGGAGAGAAGGGAGCAGCACAAGCGGCCTTCACATGGCCAAGAGGGCCGGGCTGCACAGACGGGAGACGTTCGCTGGCGAAGCCACGAGGAAATGGATGCGATGAATATTTGATGAAAGAGGCTGCTTGGAAGAGGAAAGGAGGGCACAGATTTCCCAAGCCGCCTCCTCGAGACATTTTGGTGGCATCATTTCCTCTCACGGCTGAAGGATCTCCAGTTAAAATCCTTCCCCACCCCTCCAATAAAACTCCTTGACGCTTTTGTGAATGAAGACGCTCGTCTCGTTTGTGGCTGCGGCCAGGGCCCGGCCTCTCACTGCTGCCCCAGCCATAGACGGCAGCTCCTCGGGAGGAAAGGCCAATTCCTAGGGCTGCAGGCTTATTCGGGAAGCAAGGGCGGGATTTACTCCTGAGTAAACATGCTTAGGGTTGGGCAAGTGCAGCTGTTTGCTGCACCTCAGCTTCCAGATCAAAGGCAGAGGCTTTGATTTAACTTTCCAAGCAGCTGACCTCTGCAAGGAGATTTCACAGCTGACCTCTTGCAAGGCTGAAGCTTCATAAATCAGTAGGGGCACCTTGAACATCGGAGTTAAAAGGTTACAATGCTTCTCCTCAGGCCGAGGTACTGGCATTAAGAGCTTTAAGCAAAAATAGGTGAGTATTTTTGGCCCAGCCTGTTTTGCCTCCACCCATCACAAAAATGTGCCCCTTGAGGGCTTCTCCGAAACGGAATTGAGGTTTGCCTCCCCTTTTCTAGCGTGAACACACCCCTAAGTAATATACATCCTTGTTCAAAGCTGGTCGGTCAGAGCAAAAGCCAGTTCCACGATGGCAGCAATGTCAACACCATCCATTCTCGAGAACATAAGAGCCCTGCTGGATCAAATCCAGCATCCTGGGACCTACACTGGCCAAGCAGGTGCCTCTGGGAATTATCTGCAGACTACCCCTGAACATGGAGGCTTGATGTCACTATCCTATCTCAGAACCATTTGTTCTGTGCCACAAATGCACCTGGTCCCCCTTTAAAGCCTTCCAAGCTAGAAGGCATTTTGGGGCAGGGGATCTCTCAGCTGGCATCCTCTGTCCAACTGTCAGCAGCCAGATTCTCTAGAACTTGTAGGGTCCGTTTTGTTACCACTAAGAGCTACCTGACAGAGCACCTTCTCCCATACCAGCCTGCCACTCCCTGATCCACAGATCAGCACACACACACAGTTGTCCTATCACCTGCACAGGTACATCTGACTTCAATCAAGAGAAGGGCCTTCTTTGCTGTAGCCTCTGCCTCTGGAATTCTCTCCCCGCTCCTCTTCATTGACAGTGCTGAGGCACCTGTTGAAAAAGTATCTGTATACCCAGGGATTGGCTGGTTTTAATATCCAGCTTGATAGGTTTTTCCTGGGGCTTGTCTAGACAGGTTCTTTAATGTTTCAGGACACATGATGCAGCTGTCCATTCGCCGCAGTGCCGGGTTTTTAATGCGATAATATTGCGCATATTCACATTTGCGATTGATTGGATCAATGGCCGGGTTTGCACTGCCTTGTGTGTGCTTGGGGGAGTTAAATTGCATTTTGACATGTGGGTGTAACTTTGTGGGCAGGACAAAGTGATTGGCCAATTTCCCGCCTTCCCACCTATCGCGTCCTCCTCTGGCTGCCTCGTTCCTTCCCGCCGTTTTCATGTTGAATTATATGAATCTGCGGAGGTCCGCAGATGGAGCTTTAGAAATTAAAACAAAGAGGGGCGAACAGGCAGCGAGAGGGAGGAGACGTGTTCAGTCCCCCTCTCGCATCCTCCTCTGCTGCCTCGTTCCTTCCCACCCTCGGTTTTCCTCTTCTATGAATCTGCAGAGCTCCGCAGATAAAATTTATAGCTTTGCTCTTCTATACTCCATAGGATCGTATGTGTGTAAGTGCACATGTGCGCATTTATAACTGCAGTACAAAAAAAAATTCAGGAGATAAATCGCTGTTGCTGCTGCAGTGTGACTCTCTTCGCCTAGATTCGGATCTAGGAAAATTCGGGTTTATGTTCAATGAAGATCAATCCTGTTGTCGTATAGACGGGGGCCTGGTTGCTTTTTCTCTGTATATTTTATTGTTGTTTTAGGGTACAATCCTATGCATGCATGTCTAGACAGGAGAAAGACCTACAGTTTCCAGCACTCCTCAGCCAGCCATGCAGGACTTTTTCTGTCTAATGCATAGGATTGCATCCTTAATGCCCTGTGATTTGGTAATAAAAGAAATAATAATCACTGATGGTCAACCTGTCCCCAGCGAATTCATCGAATGCTTTTGAAGGTGCTTGTCTAACGCAACCTGCTGTTTCCTACAGATGCCCACGACCAGGGAAAGAACCCTCTGTTTATCCCCAACTTCCTATGTTCAGAGCATGGAGGTTTGTGCATTTATTTTAGGAAAGAATGAGAATTTTGTTTCAGTTTGGTTTTGATAAGGATATACCACACCTGGAAAAGTTTCCATATTTGGGACTAAAGGAACTTGAGATATTAAAAAAATTGAAACGTGGGAGAAAATAAAACCGACCCATTTACCCAGCCCTAATGTATGTATGTATTTCCTTTCATTCCATTTCTATGCCACCCTCACAAAATAGAGACGGCAATAGGGGTAGGCAACTTGTAGCTTTCCAGATATTTTGGCCTACAACTCCCCTCATCCCCTCATCATTGGCTATGCTGGCTAGGGCTGATGGGAGTTGTAGGCCAAAACATTTGGAGGACCACAAGTCGCCCATCCCTGCCCAAAAATTAAAGATGTATAAATATAAAAACATTATATATATAACCAAACGTATGTAAGAACAAAAATATATAATAAAATGATAATATATTGACCCTGTTCAGATGACACACTAAGCCACAGTGGTGAAGCATTTTGAGGTAAAGATTATGGCTTAGTGTGTCATGTGAACCGTTCCTAACCATGAGGGTTTTTGTGAATTGCCCAGAGTGCTTCAGCTATTAGGCGGTCTAGAAATGAAATGAAATGATGAATAAATAAAACAAAAAGCCCCAAAGTAAAACAGCCTCAGAATAAACCAAAAAGTAAAAGGAACATAAAAAGAGTACCGCTGTGCAAAACCGAGGCATTACAAACTTGGGAGAATAAAAAGTTGTTCTCCTGGTATAGAGAACACAACACCATAGGCGAGCCTCTCTGGAAAAGGCATTCCACAACCAGGGTGCCACCATTAAAAAGGCCCTCTCCTTAGTAATGACCCGCTTTGACTCATTTGGTGGAACACCTGGAGGAGGACCTCTGAAGATGACTTAGGGTTTAGGCAGATGTATATGGGACGAGACGATCCTTAAGATGTGCATTCATGTGCAAACAGGTCTATGGGGAAGTCCTGCTTCCATTTGAGGGAATGAATGCAGTAGCTTTTGTCTGCGGGGCTGGGCTTTTGGCTGGCTGTTTTCTCAGCCATGAGCCGTCCATCTAGGATCTGTGCGGACTCGCCCAGTAACTCCACCTAGACCCGTCTTCCAAGAATGAGCTGGCTCAAACACAACTGGAACTAGCGTCCTTTGGTGTAGCCAGGGTGGGTGGGGATGGTCTACTCTGGAACGAGGCAAAAAGGGCCAGTGAGAGCTTTCGCGCAGTGTTTGGGGATGATATAATGAGAAAATGGCCAGCAAATCAAACAAATATGATTGTCCTGTGTCAGGGGTCAGGAGACAAAGGGTCACTGGGCCTTTCCCTCAGAACACAGTGGGGAGGAAAACGCCCCACATCAGCATTCAGGAAAATATTTCGCTTGTCAGCTGAGTGGAATCGTCTGTTTGGGAGAGGGAGGGAGAGAACAAAAACGTTCGGGCTGCATCCAGATATCCCACAGAGGAGGCCCAGGATCTCTTCTCGATCCTCCCAGAGTGCAGGACACGGAATCATGGGCTCAACTGACAGGAAGCCAGATTCCGGCTGGACATCAGGAAAAACTTCCTGGCTGTTAGAGCAGTATGACAATGGAACCAATGACCTGGGGAGGTGGTGGGCTCTCCCACACAAGAGGCAGCTGGACAACCCTCTGTCAGGGATGCTTTAGGGTGGATTCCTGCATTGAGCAGGGGGTTGGATTCGATGGCCTTAAGAGGCCCCTTCCAACTCTGCTATTCTATGATTCTATGAAATATTCTGTGAGTCATTACTTTGGGAAAGCAATGCCAGAAG
Source organism: Elgaria multicarinata webbii (assembly GCF_023053635.1). Taxonomy (NCBI): domain Eukaryota; kingdom Metazoa; phylum Chordata; class Lepidosauria; order Squamata; family Anguidae; genus Elgaria; species Elgaria multicarinata. Next base: position 8,046,074 of record NC_086193.1, on the reverse strand, counting down.
CTGACATCTGCTAAACTTTGAAGCTCTGCCCCTTAAGGTAGTCAGGCGGTGGTAGGGAGACCCTATTTTGGAAACCAAAAAGGCGGACAACGTGGTCAGCCCCCAAGGGGGCGTGCCTGCCAACATGTCCAGCCCCAGGGGGTGTGTCCAACACCAAGGGGGGCGTGCCCACCCAAACATAGCCTTTGTCACATGTCTGATTTTTCAGCACACAAGTAAGACAAATCCATTCAATATAACATCTTAACGTTAAAATCACTGAAAGTGAGACATTCACTTGAAGTGAGACATTCGATGTATCTGAAATTAACTTCACTTACTCCTACTTTTGCAGCTTTTGTTTTACTTTGAAGCCTTTGCTATACCCTATGTGATACATTCTCTCCTTCCCTTAATTTTTTTTTTATTATTGTATCCTCACTCTGCTGCAAACTGCTGCTGCTGTTAACGGGACTTGCTTTTTTATTTTTAAATTTAAAAGAAATGAAACTTGTGTATGATTGTCACAAGTTTCTCTATTCCAACATTAGGGTGGGTGTTGTGGGCAGCAGACACTACTTCGTCCATTCACACTTCTCACTTATATACATCAGCTTCTCAAGGCTTGTGCGTTGGCACCATTTAGCACTTCCAGACTTTGAACTCCTGCCTACGTCCTGCACAAACAAGTGACCCTGAGACCCTCTTCCTAATGCCCTGCGTTGCATGACAGCACCATGGAGCTAAGTTACAACAGGTGTCTCTGAGTTGCCTGTGCAGCCTCCGTTGTCTCTCTCTCTAAGTCATTTCAGCCAAACCAAAGCCTCCAGCCTCAAACTCTCTCTCTCTGTGTGTGTGTGCCAAAGTCTCCCGACAGTCCAGCCAGGCTGCACACTTGTGGCCGGGGGTATTGCTTATTGCTTGGTCATGTCCGGTGACTCTTACTTTAAAAACCTCCGCCGTCAGCCGCCTCCACCTCCTCTCCTCCACACAACCTTCTTAAAAGCCTGCAAGGATGGTGCATGGCGGGGAGTTTGTTCCACAGGTGTGGGGCCACTGCTGAGAAGGCCCTCTCTCATTTGGACGAGGAGGTGCAGGGAACGCTGATCAAATTTGCAGATGACACAAAATTGGGTGGGATAGCTAATACCCTGGAAGACAGAAACATACTTCAAAGTGATCTTGATAGGCTAGAGTGCTGGGCTGAAAACAACAGAATGAAATTTAATAGGGATAAATGCCAAGTTCTACATTTAGGGAATAGAAACCAAATGCACAGTTACAAGATGGGGGATACTTGGCTCAGCAACACTACAAACGAGAAGGATCTTGGAATTGTAGATCGCAAGCAGAATATGAGCCAACAGTGCAATATGGCTGCAAGAAAGGCAAATGCTATTTTGGGCTGCATTAATAGAAGTAGAGCTTCCAAATCACGTGAGGTACTCTATTCGGCCCTGGTTAGGCCTCATCTTGAGTATTGTGTCCAGCTCTGGGCTCCACAATTCAAGAAGGATGCAGACAAGCTGGAGCGTGTTCAGAAGAGGGCAACCAGGATGATCAGGGGTCTAGAAACAAAGCCCTATGAAGAGAGACTGAAAGAACTGGGCATGTTTAGCCTGGAGAAGAGAAGATTGAGGGGAGACATGATAACAATCTTCAAATACTTAAAAAGTTGTCCCACAGAGGAGGGCCAGGATCTCTTCTCAATCATCCCAGAGTGCAGGACTCGGAATAACGGGCTCAAGTTAAAGGAAGCCAGATTCCAGCTGGACATCAGAAAAAACTTCCTGACTGTTAGAGCAGTGCGACGGTGGAATCAGTTACCTAGGGAGATTGTGGGCTCTCCCACACTAGAGGCCTTCAAGAGGCAGCTGGACAACCGTCTGTCAGGGATGCTTTAGGGTGGATTCCTGCATTGAGCAGGGGGTTGGACTCGATGGCCTTGTAGGCCCCTTCCAACTCTGCTATTCTATGATTCTATGATTCTATGTGGAGACCCACCTAATTTCCCTCACTGGTGGACAGATGAAAAGGACCTCTCTTTCTGATCTTAAAGTGCAGGAAGGCTGGAATGGGTGAAGGCAGGTGAATGGGTCTCAAAATGTTTAGGGCTTTAAAGGTCAACACCAGCACTTTGAATTGGGCTTGGAAACACACAGGTAGCCAGTGCAGCTGGTGCAGTATAGCTCTTATGTGGTCAGATCGCTGTGGCCCCACCAATACTCGGACAGCTGCATTAATAAAATCATAGAATAGCAGAGTTGGAAGGGGCCTATAAGGCCATCAAGTCCAACCCCCTGCTCAATGCAGGAATCCCCCTTAAAGCATCCCTGACAGATGGTTGTCCAGCTGCCTCTTCAAGGCCTCTAGGGTGGGAGAGGCCACCACCTCCCTAGGTCACTGATTCCATTGTCGTACTGCTCTAACAGTCAGGAAGTTTTTCCTGATGTCCAGCCGGAATCTGGCTTCCTTTAACTTGAGCCCGTTACTCCGTGTCCTGCACTCTGGGAGGATCGAGAAGAGATCCTGGCCCTCCTCTGTGGGACAACCTTTCAAGTGTTTGAAGAGTGCTATCATGTCTCAATTCTGCACTGGCTACCTGTGTCTTCCCATTCTCCCCAGCTAGCCAGACTACTCTCGCTGGGGGATGATGTAAGTTGCAGTCCGTCACATCTGGGGGACACCAGGTTGCAGAAGGGTGCCGTAGACCAATGTCCTTTGGTTCCTGCCTCTGACTCTTGGGTTCTGCAATCTTGGGTTTGAATCCTGACCTTTGTATATACTGCTGTCTGTCCCACAATGTATGCCCTGCCCAACACTTATTTATTTATTTATTTATTTATTACATTTTTATACCGCCCAATAGCCGAAGCTCTCTGGGCGGTTCACAAAAATTAAAACCATCATAAAACACTGACCTGCCTGTTCACACGCCAACAACAGCCAAATCAAACATGTCATCCCATTTAGGTCTTGCCGGAGATGATCGCTTCTGCCACGGTTGACAGGGCCGGGATCTGAGGATCGCCCACTGTGGCCTCCTTCTCATCCCCGTTGGGACTGAAGCTGGCCGCTTCCCTCTCTTCCTTGCAAAAAGCCACTTACTAGTAGTTTATAATGCTCGGGAGCTAGGAGGTGAGTGCTTTGGATGACATTGCCATGGCAACAGAGATTAGCCAGGCAACGAGGATGCTCTGGGAGAGAGTGGCGGCAGCAAAGAGGTGGCCTGAGATGAGCCTTATTTCACAAATAAATATACCCAGAGGTGCAAATCGGGGGGGGGGGGGGGGGGCGGCGGCTGTGCTGAGTAGCAGCTGGTACATGTACAGCCACTTGGGCTCCTCCGCGGGTTGGCCTGGCCTTGGCTGATTGTTTATGCCATTGTTCAAGCTGTGGCACCAACACCCAGAGTGCCCCCCCATGACCCCCCAGAGTCTGGAAGGGGCTGAGGGGGGTGGCAGACAGGCCTGATGCCAGCATGTGGGCTGGGGGCCTGCCACTTCCCACAACAGCCTTTCCTCTCAATCTTTATGTTGTGAGGCAATATATTTTTTTTAAAATGAAAATGGATAGTCGGGGTGGCCAGCTGGGCATCCTCACTTTATCATCTTTTGCTGCAACAACAACATGGCCCTTCTCCCCAAATAAATCTGTTTAGCATCGGAGCTGCAGAAACCAACTCCATGTTGTTATTATTTCTTACGTTTGCATACCGCCCCATAGCCGAGGCTCTCTGGGCGGTTCACAACCCTGTACTCAAGGTGGTGCTATGACTTAAGTGGGTTTAGAACACAAACCTGCACATAGTCCAAATATTTCATTTGTTTGTTTGATCAGGGTTGGCAAACTGCTTCCCTTGAGGTTTCATTTTTCCTTTTCTTTCTTTAACGTATCAGCACTGTAAAAGACTAGGATGGCAGGACTAGGAGTCCGTCCCTGGGTCTGGAATGGCCTGGCTGCACCATGGCGTTCAGTTGGGGGTTTATGGTGATCCTAAGATGAGCCGTATTGCTGTTGGGTTAGGGTGACCCTATTGAAAGGAGGACAGGGCTCCTGTATCTTTAACAGTTGGATAGAAAAGGGAATTTCAGCAGGTGCCATTTGTATAGGATGACCCTATGGAAAGGAGGACAGGGCTCCTGTATCTTTAACAGTTGGATAGAAAAGGGAATTTCAGCAGGTGCCATTTGTATAGGGTGACCCTATGGAAAGGAGGACAGGGCTCCTGTATCTTTAACAGTTGGATAGAAAAGGGAATTTCAGCAGGTGCCCTTTGTATAGGGTGACCCTATGGAAAGGAGGACAGGGCTCCTGTATCTTTAACAGTTGGATAGAAAAGGGGATTTCAGCAGGTGCCATTTGTATAGGGTGACCCTATGGAAAGGAGGACAGGGCTCCTGTATCTTTAACAGTTGGATAGAAAAGGGGATTTCAGCAGGTGCCATTTGTATAGGGTGACCCTATGGAAAGGAGGACAGGGCTCCTGTATCTTTAACAGTTGGATAGAAAAGGGAATTTCAGCAGGTGCCCTTTGTATAGGGTGACCCTATGGAAAGGAGGACAGGGCTCCTGTATCTTTAACAGTTGGATAGAAAAGGGAATTTCAGCAGGTGCCCTTTGTATAGGGTGACCCTATGGAAAGGAGGACAGGGCTCCTGTATCTTTAACAGTTGGATAGAAAAGGGAATTTCAGCAGGTGCCCTTTGTATAGGGTGACCCTATGGAAAGGAGGACAGGGCTCCTGTATCTTTAACAGTTGGATAGAAAAGGGAATTTCAGCAGGTGCCATTTGTATAGGGTGACCCTATGGAAAGGAGGACAGGGCTCCTGTATCTTTAACAGTTGGATAGAAAAGGGAATTTCAGCAGGTGCCCTTTGTATAGGGTGACCCTATGGAAAGGAGGACAGGGCTCCTGTATCTTTAACAGTTGGATAGAAAAGGGGATTTCAGCAGGTGTCCTTTGTAGGCACGCAGCACCTGGTGAAATTCCTTCTTCATCACAACAGTTAAAGCTGCAGGAGCCCTGCCCTCTTTTGTATCTGGTCAAGAGGGCAGGGCTCCTGCATCTTTAACTGTAGTGAAGAGGGAATTTCCCCAGGTGCTGCAGGCATGCAAATGACACCTGCTGTAACTCCTTTTCATATGTTGGAGTCTGTTGGTTCTTGTGTTCACAGAGAACTCTTTGGGGGCACCAGCCAGGCTGCTGTGAAGAAACCTGGGTGGGAGATCAAAATCCCACAAAGGTTGCCTAACTGGAAGCTTGGGGAAAGGGGGAGGCAAAGGTTGCAAATCTGGTCTCAGAGGCCGGCTTCTCCAGCTCTCAGAAATTCATCTCCCTCCACCACTGGAGGCTCCAATTGTTAGTGGGGCGCTGAGTCCACTCCGGATTTCAGTCAGAACCAGTCAGAGATCTAAAGGAGCACCTTCGAGAGCTCCTTTAGAGTTCTGACAGATTCCAACTGAAACCGGAAGCGGATTCACCGCCCCATTGACTTCAGAGCCACCAGCCTCCACTGCCCATTATTATTATTATTATTATCATCATCATCATCATCATCATGTATACACCACCCCATAGCCAAAGTTCTCTGTTAAAAAGTTAAAAACAGTGAACATTAAAAACAAATATACAGAATTTAAAACCATAAAAAGCATAAAATACAAACAAAAACAGACAATATCCGTTTAAAACAGCTACTCTGGGGTCAGTTAAAAAACTCAGCATATGCTGTTAAATGCTGTTAAATGCCTGGGAGAAGAGAAAAGTCTTGACCTGGCGCCTCTACCCTGTACGTTTATTTCTTTAGATGATCTGTAGTGTTTTTACCCCCACCTCTTCAGCCTAAACAGAATCCCAGAGAGGTTTACAAAGATTAATAATTAGACAACCCCTCCTTGCAGGCTTACAATGTAAAAGACACGACACAAAAGGAGAAGGGATGGGGAGGAAGGAGGAAAAAGGCAGAACTCTGGCACCACCGGTCCTTAGTTTCAAAGTTTCTTAGAGGTGTTCTTCCTGGTGTAACGGACCTCAGGTTCCTAGATATGTAATTAGCTCCAACAACAGTGGGGAGATTAACACAAATTTATAAAAGAAAAGAAAGGCAAGTACAGAATTCAAGTAATAAAGAAAGGGGAGTCAAAAACCTATAACACTGATGCTAGAATAAACGCTTCCAGCATTTAAACAAATACAGTGTCAACACTTAGACCCTTACTACACCTAAGGATTACCCCAGGAAAAGAGAGGGATCGTACCTGCCTGCTCCCGGGATCCCCTGTGTGTCATTTGCATGCACAGGGATGATCCTGGGACGATCCCTGGGGGATAAAAAGGCAGGTGTAGAAACGGCCATGGTAACAGTAGCAGTGCGGTGTAGTGGCTAGAGTGTTGGACTGGGAGTTGAGAGATCTCGGTTCTAGTCCCCACTCGGCTATGGGAACCCACTGGGTGACTTTGGGCCAGTCACAGACTCTCAGCTAGATTGACCCTATGAAAAGGAGGACCGGGCTCCTGTATCTTTAACAGTTGTATTGAAAAGGGAATTTCAGCAGGTGTCATTTGTATATATGGATAACCTGGGGAAATTCCCTCTGCATCACAACAGTTAAAGCTGCAGGAGCCCTGCCCTCTTTTAAATCTGGTCACTCTAGTATAGCTCCTGCAGCTTTAACTGCTCTGATGAAGAGGGAATTTCACCAGGTTCTCCATATATACAACTGATACCTGCTGAAATTCTCTTTTCTATGCAACTGTTAAAGACACAGGAGCCCTGTCCTCCTTTTCAGATGGTTACCCTATCTCAGCCCAACCCACCTCACAGGGTTGTTGTTGTGAGGATAAAGTGAAGAGGAGGAGGAGGATTCTATATGCTGCCTTGGGTTCCTTGCAGGGGAAAAAGACGGGATATAAATGCAGAAATAAATAAATAAATATCTGTTGCAGTCCTGTCCTTCCTTTCCCCAACTTCCAGAGATCGCTTCAGAAGACACAAAACTGTTTGCTTCTCCCGTCAGGCCTGATGCAGCACAGACCCTTTATTCCCTCCAGAATTGATGCTTCTTTCTTTCTCTTGCTACCACTACTCTTGGCCTTCTGCTGTCTCCTGTGCTTATTCTGTAGTTCTTCATCTGTATTCTTCTTCCTCGCATGAAGACTTTCTTTAACGCCTCTCAACTTCCCAATTCCCCTGTTACTTGGGACACTTGCTCCCCCCCCCCACCCTGTATCTACCTGATACTTTCAGCTCCTGCTACCCTGGCAAGGAAGGGTGAAGCAAGCTCCCGGTCGCTATTCCTTTCCTGGCCGAGGTGTGGGGCCAGGCTGGCCTCCGTCTTGTCAGGATGTTCTTCCTGGGAGTCAGGGGTGCAGCCTCCCAGTTGTCCTGGATGAAGCCACAATCTGCAGTCAAACAAACAAAACGTTTATTGCTCAATCCACAGATCATTGCAACACATACAGACTTGAAATTTTACTATGCTATTATTCAATACCACAGATGGTTAACACTACAGAGCTATCAAGTACATAACATCCATTACTGAAATGATGGTTAAAATGGGTGAACAGCAGACGTACAGAAACCTTTAATTACTTTTCAATCACAATTCATTTATATCTCTGAATCTTTATAGCACCTCACACCAATAGTATCCAAAAACTTTGCTCTGCATCTATTAGCGTTCACTGCAAATAGTGCAACCCTCTGAATCACATATGAGTCAGTTGAATGTAATAAATAACTCCGTTTTTCCTTAACACCCCTCTATTTCACTTTCTTTAAAACAGGCTCCAAATAAGCTTTTCTTATGTCTGTGTATAAGGGACAGTCACAATCTGCAGTCCCAGAGAACTGCCAACTGGAGCCTTTTGGTCCATCAAGCCCGGAATTGTCCCTCTTTGCATATTGAGCAATCTTTTCGTTTATTTCATTTCCCCTGCTTGGCTGGAATGCTAGGAACTAGTGACTCCAAAAATGCCTTCTTGCCCTCCATCTACGCAGGCTCTTGATGCAGGGGCAGAGCGAAGGTGTGGGGGGACATTTATCTACTCCATCAGCTTTATTTATTTATTTTTTTAAAAAAAGACACCTGCAGGAAATCTCCCCGGCTGCCTCTCCCCGGGTGATTTTTCAAGCCGTGTGTGAACTTTAGCAGTGACAACCTTCCCATGATGTCAGTGAGCTAAAGTTCAGTGGAAAAACAATGTGTGTGGAGAAGCCTTGGCTAGGAGGTTGTGTGTGTGTGTTTTTAAACCCATGGCAATTCTGTTTTTGCGTCGCTCGTGCAGGAACACTGGAACAGAGGGGTGAGGTGCCAAGTGTGACTCACAGGGTAGGCCTCTGGCGTGCGCAGCCGCGTCGCTTCGTACGCTGTGCCGTCGCTTCCCAGTGAGACGAGCGCTCAATTAAACCATGCTCAGACGAGAAGGTGGAGGCAGTTCATTTCAACTGCCAAACCTCAAAGGAACCTGAAGAGAAGGTGGCACCCTAAGAAGAGCGCCGTTGAATCAGACTGGTCCAGCATCCACAGTAGCCAACCATTAGCCCACAAGCAGGGCAAGAAGGCAACAGCATCCTCACCCCACCCTGTCTCCCATATGTCTCCAGAATGTGGTCCTCTGAGATAGACATTTACCTATCCTGGTTTTAAAGAATTGATAGACCTATGCAAATAAGGCAGTCTTCTCCAACATGTCCCTCTCCAGATATGTTGTACCGTTCCCATCATGGAATCCATTGGGGATAATGGGAGCTGTTGTCCTACACATCTGGACAACCGCGCCAACAGGTTGGAGAATGCTTTGATAAAGACGTAGGAAGGAAGAGATTCACTGCAACAGACCAAGGGTCCGTCTAATCTATGATTGATTGAAAATATTGACATACCAGCCTTCATTACCAAATTACAGGGCGGTGTACAAAATTCACTAAAACAATTAAAACAAAATACAAAGCCACAATAAAAAATACCTGCTAAGCTAGATATTGAAATGGCAAATGCCTGGATAAGCCAATGAGTTTTTCATCTCACATCCTGTTTCCCAGTTGCCAATCCGTTCCTTCCAGGAAACCCCGCAAGCAGGGAACCCCCGAGTCCCTTGGGCAGGGCCTTCTCTGTAGTGGTTCCTCAGCTTTTGGAACGTGCTCCTGATTGAGTTGCAGCTGCTCTCTGCTACTCAATCAATTTAAAGAAGCGTTAAAAACTTTCTTCTCAAGCAGGGGCAAATTGCCGCCGACCATCAGAAGCAGAAAGTGTAATCCAGCCTTCCCCAATCTGTTGGACTACACCTCCCATCACTTCCAGGCTATGCTTGCTGTGGATGATGGGTGTTGTTGTCCCATGCATCTGGCAGGCACCAGATTGGGGAATGGTGTGGCCATGCCAGTTGGGGTATGTGTGTGATGAGACTACAAGCTCCATCACACGCTCCCTACCTTCGCTTCTCCACCTGTGTTTTTGTTCCTCAAAAGAGGAAGTACAGAACGAGCACGAGGCCCATTGAGTCCGCTGTTCTATTGGCGCTGCGTCTCCTGCACACAGCCGGAGAGAGCAGAGATTCCATGATTAAAAAAACATTGGATTAAAGAGGGGGCGTTGTCGTGTGAGGGGGGCAGGAGGCAGGCGACATCATGGGAGGGACCTGAGCAAACTCCGTGAGGGCCCAGGAACGAGCGTGCAATAAAACGCTCGTCGGATGGAGCTTTACAACTCCAATCATCCCTGAGCACTGGCCATGCTGGCTGGGGATAATGGGAGTCAGAGTCCAAAATGTCAGCATGCTGGGGGAGGCCAGTGTCATCCAAGGCAGACAGAAAGCCAGGTGTTGTAAGTAGGAGTTTCCCAAAATTTGGCTTAATTCAAATTTCATTGTGGATTTTGGAAGTCCGAACCACACAGTCCTGGGCAGGATCTACACCACTGCCTTATCATGGTTTATAACGGTATTGACAACTGTTGGGGCTCATGACACATTCCATACGCGGTTTTCAAACCGCTTTCAACGTGCCAAATCCTGCTTGGTGCAGATCTGGTCCCGTTTCCAAAGTGGAACTGATGCTCTCTTAAAATCTCTGCATTTTGTAGCAAGCCATAAAAATTCCCCATTAATGAACCACTGTAAACAAGAAAAGAAAAGCAGTCTTAATGCGATTGTACACGATTGCAGGAAGATAGTTTTTGGTAAGACCTGCAGACACCACTTGCTTTGCCTGCAGGCCTTCTCTTCCTCCCCCTCACAGCCTAATGTGTCCCTCTTCTGCCTCGCCCCTGGCCCTCTCACAGTACTGAGCCCTTCTGACCTTATCATTCCTTCAGCTTTGTCTCATGAGTAGTTGGAATGTGCACAACCCCCCCCCCCAAGCTGTCTTAGAATCAGAGAATAGCAGAGTTGGAAGGGGCCTATAAGGCCATCAAGTCCAACCCCCTGCTCAATACGGGATGCATCTTACCAGCCAATCAGCACCTAGAGGTTGCCCACTTTTGCAAACGTCTCTCTAACAGTGGTTCAACCTGCAACGAAGAGCAGGTGACCAGGCATGTCTCTACATGGCATGAAAAGCTGACTTCTAAGTCCCGGCGGTTTTCAGACTTGGTGCATTTTGGGGGCCCGTCAGTAACCCAAGAGACTTCCCTGCTACAAAGACAATACAATATAGGAAGGGCTGGAAAATCTAGAGGGGGAAGTGTCTGTTTTTAGCAACCAAATGTGCAGAGACAGGGCAGGGGAGGGGTCAGGAGGCGGGGAAGGAAAAGGTCATTAACTCTCCATCTCTGCTGTATCCGGTTAATTGTGAAAGGCAGGGAGCCCCCGCGAATCAACGCCCGCACGCCTGCCCCCTACGATTCTTCCTTGGCACGTACAGCACCCACACATGCGGCTGGCTTTTAGAAACACACCTTTGTTTTAGTGTTATGCATATTAAGTCTGTGCAGATATTTGGTTATTGTAGGAATAATGCGTAAAGGATAGAGGCGGCTCCTTTATCCTCACACACAGAGATGTCATAGAAATCTGCAATGGAATCAAATGAGTTTGGATTCTTATGAATTTGAGCAGATCCTACAGATTTGTGAACCATTTTTCTAATTTTTCTGACTATTGTGCAAATTTAATAATGGGAAAATAGACTAAATTTAAAACACACACACCCACACACCCACACCCACACACACACACACACACACACACAAACAGCCAAACCTGTGCATTTCCCCCATAAACGAAAGCATGAAAATGTGCATTTTGGGGAGGATTTGTGCCTACACCTAAAAAAAGATATAATAGAGCTGGAAAAAGTGCAGAAAGGGGCAACTCAAATGATGAAGGGGCTGGAGCATCTCCCCTATGAGGGAAGGTTACATCAATTGGGACTGTTTAGCTTGGAGAAAAGGAGGCTGAGGGGAGACAGGATAGAGGTGTACAAAATGATGCATGGGATGGAGAATGTGGACAGGGAGACATTTTCCTCCCTCTCTGAAAATACTAGAACCCATCGGGGTGATCCCATGAAACTGATGGGTGGGAGATCCAGGACAAATAAAAGGAAGGACTTCTTCACACAGCGCAGAGTTAAATTATGGAACTCACTACCACAAGATGTAGCGATGGCCACCAACCTGTATGGCTTTAAAAGGGGGTTGGATAAATTCCTGGAGAAGAAGGCTATCCATGGCTACTAGCCCTGATGGTTGTGTGCTATCTCCGGTATTCAAGGCAGTAAGCCTGTGTGCCCCAGTTGCTGGGGAACATGGGCGGGAGGGTGCTGTTGCACCATGTCCTGCTTGTTCATCCCTGGTCGATGGCTGGTTGGCCGCTGTGTGAACAGAGTGCTGGACTAGATGGACCCTTGGTCTGATCCAGCATCAGGGCTCTTCTGATGTTCTTATACCTTTGCGCAAGTCCGAATTTGCACAAGTCCGAATTTTAATTTTTTAAAAAATGATTCTGTCAATAAGTGGACAACAGAACAAAAGGCGCCTGACATCTGTGAAATGCAGATGGACGGGGTTTTACACAATTCGTACATCCCTACTCACCCATTAACAGTTCTGTATGCACAGGGGCATACAAAGACCCAAATGCACATTGTTGCATCTGAACCCTCATCTGCCCCTTGCGAAAACAGAGCGCACACCTCTTGCGCAGGGAACCAGCGTATCTCTGGGTGTACTGTACACCTGCAGGGCTCTATCCAATAGGTCCTTCCGTGTGTCTGAACTCACCCCAGTTTGGACAATCATTTTGGCAGCTTATTGATTTATTTGAGTGTTGTTGTTTTAATTTGTAAATGAAAACACACCTAGTCAAAAAATGTTAACAAGAGAAGGGGGGGGAAGGAAAGACAACCTATAAACTAACACAATAACAATTTCATCCTCCCTTGTGTGCATGTGACTTAACACAGAATCAGTGTTCTAAAACCTAAATTATGGATTCCGTTTTAAGAAAAAAAATCTGTTTGAAGGATTTGCAGGATGGGTGGAAGGTGGTTATGTTCCAATTCTGTCAATTTATCCTTTTGAGCCAGTACTGGTACTTCAAACAACTGTTCCCTGGAAATGGTTATTTTGGCAGTTTATAAATGTCGGTTCAGGGCTATTAAGGGTAGAGATGAGAATTTCATTTGCTTTGTTCCCCCCCCCCCCCCTTTAAGGACTGAGCAAGGTTCACAAATCTTCCCTGAATAGGATGGAAGACACTTGAAATTGAACACAAAAGATGTCCTTGAGCAGGAAGCAATGGGGAAGTGAGGGCCCAGGACAGTTGGCTGGTCAAACTCAAGAGAGTGACAGTCTTAGGGTGGCCCTATGGAAAGGAGGAGAGGGCTCCTGTGTTTTTAACAGTTGCATAGAAAAGAGAATTTCAGCAGGTGTCATTTGTACGCATGCAGCACCTGGTGAAATCCCCTCTTCATCACAACAATTAAAGCTGCAGGCGCCCTGACCAGCTACAAAAGAGGGCAGGGCTCCTGCAGCTTTAACTGTTGAGGTGAAGAGGGAATTTCACCAGGTTCTCCATATATACAAATGACACCTGCTGAAATTCTCTTTTCTATGCAACTGTTAAAAACACGGGAGCCCTCTCCTCCTTTCCATAGGGTCACCCTAGACAGTCTGTCTCTGATGTCAGGGCAATTCAGGAACGCAGGGTCCCAAGGAGAAGCCAAAGGGGTCAGAGACTCCAGGACAAGGTATCAGTGGGGGGCAGAGAGGATCGAAACATGGAATTGAGGTACACAGAGCTCAGGCCTGTGTGTTTTCCAGTAACAACCAGACCTCAACTGGGAACTTCTGTAGCCTGGCCTCCCAGATTCTGCCCAGACCCAGCTGAAAAGGGGTTGCCCCCTTCACAGTTCCCTACCCAGGAGGAGGCCCTTTACTCAAGAGTAGCCTGATTATGCTACACCTTGAAGCGCACCGTCCGTTGACAGGTGGCTGCTCGCACCTTCTGACACTGGTGTTCCCTGGAGCTGGAAGGGAGGCTGACCCACCCCCAGTTCTTCAGGTGATTCGAGGACCCCGTGGACAGGCCCTCTGCTGCAGAGGGGCCCGGCCAAGCTTCTCCTGAGCTGCTGCAAATGATGGACATTGCAGTCCAACACATTTGGAGGGCGCCCAGGTGGGGAAGGCTGTTTTAAGACGTCCTGGTTTCTCATAATTCGTTGACATTGTAATTGCAAACCAAAGACTGGTGAAGAAGTGCCTTCGCATAAAATTGGTTCCAGCGTGTCATTTGCTGCATCGTACTGCCCGTTCTCTGACGGCATACGACGGGGCATCTTAATTTAGTTCTTTTCCTTGTTTCTTGGCATTTAAACTTCTTTTTAATAGTTTTAAATGGTTTTAACTTGTTGTGTGTCATAGAATCATAGAAAAGCAAGAGCTGGAAGGGGCCTGCAAGGCCATCAAGTCCAACCCCCTGCTCAATGCAGGAATCCACCCTAAAGCATCCCTGACAGAGGGTTGTCCAGCTGCCTCTTGAAGGCTTCTAGGGTGGGAGAGCCCACAACCTCCCCAGGGAACTGATTCCATTGTCGCACTGCTCTAACAGTCAGGCAGTTTTTCCTGATGTCCAGCTGGAATCTGGCTTCCTTTAACTTGAACCCGTTATTCCGCGTCCTGCATTCTAGGAGGATCGAGAAGAGATCCTGGCCCTTGCTTAATCCTTGCTGTGCGATTCCTTGAGTCTCTTTTAGAGAATAAATGTTATTCTTGTGTATTTATTCCGAAGTAAGTCCCACTTCGTTCTTTGGGACTTATATCCAAATGCGTGTGCACAGGCTTGCACTCGCTTCAGTGCTCAAATTAGGGGTGGGGGTGAGGGGTGGTAAATTAGAGTGAGGGTTGGGTAGGACTGAATCATTCTCTCCCCCTGCCCTCTAATCTAGCCTGACATCACACGTCAGCAGTGCCAGGCAATTACTGATGCCTCATACTCTTAGAAGGGCCCACTGCCACCCCCACTGCCCTTCCTTGAACCAGAAAAATCAGCAAATTGTAGCCCTTGCGCTGTCATTATTTCTTGCAGCAATGTGACCGGCCACGTGCCCTCTCGATCCTTGCCCCTCCTGGCTAATGAAAACTAGCTGAGGGGGTTTGACTGGGTGGGTCCACGGTGTGGTGAGCACTTCTCTTTGGGAAGGGGAGGGCCCTGCCGTCCTTAAAGAGGTGGTAGTGCGACCACTCCTGAAGAAGAAGCCCACTCTGGACCCAATGGTATAAGACAACTATCGCCCAGTTCCATCACCCCTTTCTTAGGGAAGGTATTGGAGAGGGTCTTGACGGAACAACTAAAGGCACTCTTGAGGGACACTGATTATCTAGACCCATTTCACTCTGGTTATGGGACTGAATCAGCCTTGGTTGCCCTGATGGATGGCCTTTATCGAGTGAGAGACAGAGGGAGTGCAACCCTATTAATTCTGCTCGATCTCTCATTGGCTTTTGGTACCATTGACCATGGTGTCCTCCTCGACTGACTCCATGGGACGGGCGTTGGAGGCCCAGTGTTCTGGTGGCTCCGGTCCTACCTGCAGGGTCGGTTTCAGAGAGTAACATTGGGTGATCATTTCTCAGCCCCTTGGCAATTAAGCTAAGGGGTACTACAGGGTGCCACCTTGTCCCCACATCTATATGAAGCCTTTGGGGATGGTCATTAGGGGATTTGGAGTAAAATGCCATCAGTACACTGATGACACACAGCTCTATCTTCCTGTGACATCCAAATCAGGAGAGGCTGTGCGAGTCCTAGATCAGTGCCTAAACTCAGTAATGGCTGGATGAGAGCCAATAAACTGAAGCTGAATCCTGGCAAGACGGAAGCCCTGTGAGTGAGTGGTTCCCGAGTCCGGGAGACAGGCTCATTGCCTGTTCTGGATGGGGTTGCCCTCCCACTGAAAGATCAGGTTCATAGTTTGAGGGTGCTTCTTGATTAAGTAATGTCGCTGGATGCTCAAGTGGCCATGGGGGGCTCGGAGTGCCTTTTACCAGCTACGGCTTCTTCTGGACAGGGATTGCTTGGCTACAGTGGTATGGGCATTAGTAACCTCAAGACTGGATTACTGCAATGTGCTCCATGTGGGGCTGCCCTTAAGACTGCTCTGGAAGCTGGAGCTAGTGCAGAACGCAGCAGCTCGGCTGTTGTCAGAAGCTGTCTCTTTCCAGCATGTAACTCCTTAGCTGAAGAAATTGCACTGGCTATCTATTGGCTACCAGGCCAGGTTTAAGGTTTTGGTACTAGTGTACAAAGCCCTAAACAACTTGGGACCAGGATACCTGAAAGAGCGCCTTCTCCCTTACCATCCTACCTGATCACTGAGTTCACTGGAGGGCATGCTCTTGGTGGTTCCATGTGGACCTGGGGCCTGAGTTTATTGGCTCTCATCCAGCCATTACTGAGTTTAGGCACTGATCTGGACATCAGGAAAAACTTCCTGACTGTTAGAGCAGTACGACAATGGAACCAGTTACTTAGGGTGGTTGAGGGCTCTCCCACACTGGAGGCCTTCAAGAGGCAGCTGGACAAGCATCTGTCAGGGATGCTTTAGGGTGGATTCCTGCATTGAGCAGAGGGTTGGACTCGATGGCCTTATAGGCCCCTTCCAACTCTGCTATTCTATGATTCTATGAATCCACCAGGAGAAGAGCCTTTAGTATAATGTCCCCTTCTCTGTGGAACTCCCTGTCCCTGGAGGTCAGGCAGGCGTCAACGAATAGCTGCTTCCTGCACCTCCTGAAAACAACTCTGTTTCGAGAAGCGTTCCCCAACTGACTAACTGCTTTTCTGGTTCCTTTGTTTTTAAATTGAACAATTTTAATTTGCTTTTTTAATCTTCTTTCTTTTACTGTTTATACCTATGTTCACCATTCTGGAATCTGTGTTAGATAATTGGGCGGTGTATAAATATTGTTAATAATATAAATACTACACTAACAACAACAACAACGATAATAATAATTCTTGAGCAGGGGGTTTGACTTGATGGCCTTATAGGCCCCTTCCAACTCAACTTGTCTATGATTCTATGATCATCATTGTCATTATTATTCAGTTTATTTATTACATTTCCATACTGCCCAATAGGCAAAGCTCTCTGGGCAGTTCACAAAAATGAACGTTTAGCCTTCAACACAGTAGCGTCCGTCACAAGAAGGAGAAGTCTTCTGATTTGGGCACTGACAGCGCTAGATCTTCTGAGAAAGTCTCTATGCACTGGGGTGGGGAGGGGTGGGAAGAGGCATTCATGTGTTTCTGCACCTTCTATTCTTTTCCCATCTTTCTTTCAGGATCATCGACACAAGTACAATTCAGCAGGAGAGACTCCAGGCTATAGCGGTAAGTTCTCTTTCAATTGGCTCACTATTGGATCTTCCTCCTCCTCCTCCTTTTAACATTTGTAGAATGCTTTCAAGTGTTCAAAGTGCTTCCATGCATAATTTAGCTGTGATCCTGGTAGCAACCCTGTAAGGCCAGCCAGTATAATTATCCCCTATATGGAATAATAATATTGAGATTTGAACCACGGTCTTCCTGATTTGCAGCTCAGCCTCTTAGCTGCCTCAATGAGCATAATTGTTTTGGTGGAAAGGCAGAATATAATTCAAATAAATAAATATAAACAAATTAGCCACTGCACTACTCTTCCCTACAAGGAGATCAATTTAATCATCACCATCATCAATAATAATAATAATAATAATAATAATAATAATAATAGCATCTTTAAGCATGTTTAGGGCATGTTTAGCCTGGAGAAGAGAAGATGGAGGAGAGACATGATAGCACTCTTCAAATACTTGAAAGGTTGTCACACAGAGGAGGGCCAGGATCTCTTCTCAATCCTCCTAGAGTGCAGGACACAGAATAATGGGCTCAAGTTAAAGGAAGCCAGATTCCAACTGGACATCAGGAAAAACTTCCTGACTGTTAGAGCAGTACAAGTGGAATCAGTTACCTAGGGAGGTGGTGGGCTCTCCCACACTAGAGGCATTCAAGAGGCAGCTGGACAACCATCTGTCAGGGATGCTTTAGGGTGGATTCCTGCATTGAGCAGGGGGTTGGACTCGATGGCCTTGTAGGCCCCTTCCAACTCTGCTATTCTGTGATTCTATGATCTTAGCTTTCCTGTGACTTAGGCCATAGCTAGACCTAAGGTTTCTCCATGGATTGTCCAGGGGTCAAACCTGTTCATCTAGGTGACACACAGGGGATCCAGTGCTTAGGCAGGGGTGAACCCTGGATGATCCCAGGATAAACCTTAGGTCTAGCTGTGGCCTTAGAGTTGGTTGTACTTAGCACCAGTTGTCAGTGCAGCAGTGAATCCACTTCGGGTTTTAAGTCAGAACTTAAAACCCGAAGTGCCTTGGAGAGCTCCTTTAGAGTTCTGACTGGTTCTGACTAAAACCCGGAGCGGATTCACCACCCCACTGACAATGGAGCCAGCAGCCTCCACACTCCATAGTAAGTGTGTTTGCAGTCACGAGCCCCCTAAATCCACCCCACAGGGTTCCAGCAAGATTGCCCCCCAACTCAATATTACAGCCTAATGCTACCTCTCCAAATCATCTCGGCAGGGCTGGGCAGAGGGGGGGAGCAGTTGGCATGGGCCTACGATTTTGAGGGGGGCTACTCCGAGTCCCCCTGGGCAAAGTTGCTTGATTTTTCTGTTGTTGATGATGAATTTGCCCAAAGAAAAGCACATTTCTGAATGTGAAGAAGTGATGCCTTATATACCTCTTGAATAAAAGTGCTTGCCATTACCTTTTTTATAAATTGTTCTAGTTCATATGTATTTAGAACTGATTAAAAAATACTTAATGAGCAGTTGGAAAAGGGGACTACATTTCCCATCTGGCCCGAGGCCTATTACCAGCTTTGCCCGGCCCTGCATCTCGGCCACTACCAAAATGTTATCGATCAGATTAGACCCTACGCCTGCTCCTTCTGTTATTACTGGAAAGC
This sequence comes from Elgaria multicarinata webbii, assembly GCF_023053635.1. Taxonomy (NCBI): domain Eukaryota; kingdom Metazoa; phylum Chordata; class Lepidosauria; order Squamata; family Anguidae; genus Elgaria; species Elgaria multicarinata. Next base: position 8,027,628 of record NC_086193.1, on the reverse strand, counting down.
AGTTCAGAGGCCCTCGGGGTGCCATGACATCGGCTTCGTTAAAACGAATTAATGAAGGGAATGATTATCAATTCCAAAGCTGCAGATTTTCTGGCTTCCTTGCTGCAGGCAACTTTTTCTGCTGGGTGGGAAAATGATCTCACTTGTACCAGCAGAGTTAGAATCCCTTCTGCCCGCCTGGAGATGGGGGCGTGTGTGTGTGTGTCCCCCACCAGTTTGTTTCTTCTCCCCTCCCTGCCTCGTTCACTCTGCACTACATCCCATTCCTCACAATTTAATGGGGGGAGTTTCTAAAATTAATTCCAGAATTGGAGCGTGCACAATTTGTGTTGCAGCTTTTGAGGTCCACCAATTCATTTGCGTCTCTCCCTCTAGCTGCGCTACTAATGCTCATGTGCGCATTTAAAAACACCACAGAAAAGCAAGCCCAGAAGTCATCGTGGGTATGCTTTATTGATAATTTATTTTATTTGTTATGTTTATATCCCACCATTGCTCTAAGGCATACGTGATCCTCCTCCGTCTCCTCTCCATGTTATCTACACAACAACCTTGTAGGGTAGGGTAGGTTGAGAGTCAGGGACAAGCACAAAGTGAGCGTCATGACAGATAAGGGACCAGAACCCAGATCTCTCAAATCCAGTCCAACACTCTGCGCTGGTTTTGCGTCCAGTTCTGGGCTCCACAATTCAAGAAGGACGCAGACAAGCTGGAGCGTGTTCAGAGGAGGGCAACCAGGATGATCAGGGGTCTGGAAACAAAGCCCTAGGAAGAGAGACTGAAAGAACTGGGCATGTTTAGCCTGGAGAAGAGAAGATGGAGGGGAGACATGAGAGCACTCTTCAAATACTTGAAAGGTTGTCACACAGAGGAGGGCCAGGATCTCTTCTCGACCCTCCCAGAGTGCAGGACATGGAATAACGGGCTCTAGTTAAAGGAAGCCAGATTCCGGCTGGACATCAGGAAAAACTTCCTGACTGTTTGAGCACTGCGACAATGGAACCAGTTACCTAGGGAGGTTGTGGCCTCTCCCTCACTAGAGGCGTTCAAGAGGCAGCTGGACAACCCTCTGTCAGGGATGCTTTAGGGTGGATTCCTGCATTGAGCAGGGGGTTGGACTCGATGGCCTTATGGGCCCCTTCCAACTCTGCTATTCTATGATTCTATGATTCTATGACTAACCATTGCACCATACTGTCTCTCTGATTGCATTGAGGTTCTTTTCATGCCACGCTATACTGGAGTGTGCATGTGCTCCTGCTCATTGGTGAAACACCACACTAAAAGAATCTGGATAGTATTCTTCCACAGTTGCATCAAGATTGCTTTCTTTGCAGTGTTTTATCGTGCGTGTCTATATTTGTAACGGGGAAGCGAGGGAAAGAAACGGAACTGTGCAAACTGCTCTGCTCATGATGGGCACAAAATTTGGAAATTATAAATAAAATAAAACGACGGAGGTTTCTTAATGCATCAGTTCCACTTCGGAAAGAAGGTCAGGGGATTCAGGCAGCCAAAACCCAGAAAGAAATTCAGAGGAGGAGAATGTGGGAGCTGAGTCACTCCAGTCACTCAAGCGGAAGGGGCCGTTAATGTTGCTTTCCCAAATGGTCCCAGATGCGCATGTCTTGACCCAAAGACCTCTCAATTCAACTCTCTGAATGGTAGAATCCCAAAGATGCATGCCAACGGGACAAGGAGGGAAAGACCATTTTGTTCCTTGGCTGGGGTGGCTTCTTCAAATTGGCTGCCCCCCCGCCGCCTGCCGCCGCCGACTCCGTTCTTAGTCGCCTGTAGCTTCGGAGGAAGCGGAGCTGGTTACCGGGGGGCCTCCCAAGTGAGCAGCAGCATCCGGCTGATGTTGCAGCTTCACCGACTTCTAAAGGCGGAGAAGAAAAGGGCCAATGTCCGGGGCTAGAAAAGGGTGTCATTGTCAAAGGAGACTCACTGGGACAGGGAAAGGGGCGGGGGGGAGAGCAACAGCAGCAGCGCCATCCAGGCAAAAGTGGAGCATTTGTACCTCTCTCAAGGCTACAAACCTCTCTGGAGTGCTTGGGAGGTGGCGGAACAGGGGGTCGTCGGGTGGGGGAAATTCAGCCCTCCCCAACCTGTCGCCATCTAGATGTGCCGGACCGCAACTCTCATAATTCCCAGGCAGTACGGCCAAGGGCAGTCCGACACACCTGGAGGGCAAAAGGTTGGGTAAGGTGACCTTATGGAAAGGAAGACCGGGCTCCTGTATCTTTAACTAGGGTGACCCTGTGGAAAGGAGGACCGGGCTCCTGTATCTCTAACTAGGGTGACCCTATGGAAAGAAGGACTGGGTTCCTGTATCTTTCACTAGGGTGATCCTATGGAAAGGAGGACCGGGCTCCTGTATCTTTAACTAGGGTGATCCTATGGAAAGGAGGACCGGGCTCCTGTATCTTTAACTAGGGTGACCCTATGGAAAGGAAGACCGGGCTCCTGTATCTCTAACTAGGGTGACCCTTTGGAAAGAAGGACCGGGCTCCTGTATCTTTAACTAGGGTGACCTTGTGGAAAGGAAGACCGGGCTCCTGTATCTTTAACTAGGGTGACCCTATGGAAAGGAGGACAGGGCTCCTGTATCTCTAATTAGGGTGACCCTATGGAAAGGAGGACCGGGCTCCTATATCTTTAACTAGGGTGACCATATGAAAAGGAGGACAGGGCTCCTGTATCTCTAACTAGGGTGACTCTAGGGAAGAAGAGAGAGCTCCTGTATCTTTAACAGTTGCATAGAATAGGGGATTTCAGCAGGTGTCATTTGCATGCATGTAGCACCTGGTGAAATCCCCTCTTCATCACAACAGTTAAAGCTGCTCTTCTTTGTGGTGTGACCAGTTACAAGAGACAGCAGGGCTCCTGCAGCTTTAACTAGGGTGATCCTATGAAAAGGAGGATCGGACTCCTATATTTTTACCTAGGGTGACCCTATGAAAAGGAGGACAGGGCTCCTGTATCATTACCAGTTGCATAGAAAATGGAATTTCAGCAGGTGTCATTTGTATGCATGCAGCACCTGGTGAAATTCCTTCTTTTGTATCCCGTCACTCTATATAGCTCCTGCAGCTTTAACTGTTGTGATTTCACCAGGTGCTGCGTGTCTTGTATTAATTGCCTCCCGCATTTCATGTCACCCACTACTGGCATGGTGCTGCCAGAGCTGAAGGCGCTTCCCCTCTGCTTGCAGTACGCTGTGTTCCTTTCCCCTGAAAAAGCCTGCCCTGCACAGATTTCCAAAACAAAGGGTGTGTTATGTCGGCTACAAGGATCGGTCGGGCGGTGGGGGTGGGGATGGAAAAATAGCCATAGTCCTATAATGAGGTGTTATCAACAGTTCAGAACAGAACCGTGCACTCCTACAATGTGCAGCATGGTGCCTTCATGTTCAGCCATGTGCATTTGAAGCATGTGTCCCAGAGGGGCTGCCTCTCCCGCAACCCCACCCTTCCCCATGACTCTGCAGCAGAGCCCTGGACTTGCATGTGAAACGTCCTGGATTCAGGTCCTGGCATCCCCAGGTAAACAGATCCCAGGTGACAGAGCTAAGAAAGACATTTGAAAAATCCTCTGCCAGACAGAGGGGGCAGGCAATATGGGGCCGGGTGGGCCACTGTGGGAGGCAGCTCCCCACCTTCAGCAGCAGCCTCCACAGATCAGTGGCCGGGTGCACGCTTGGCACACGGAACATTCCGGGTTCAACCCCCAGCATGGCCGGGTCAACCGTTCTCTAGTCGCTGGGCCGGGAGAGGCTTCCCGTGCTGGAGTGCTACTGCCAATGGTAGATCGCACAGGGCAGGATGGTCCAGTGGCCATGTCAGGATAAAGCCACGCCACATCGTTAATGTGGAGTCTTCGTGATAGAGGCTGATAAATGAAGACGATGGCGAGCATTTAAAAGTCTCCAGCCTGCTTCACAGGCATTAAAACCAGCTCCCGTTTCAAGGTGCTGGTTTTAACCTATAAAGCCTTACACAGCTTGGGGCCACCACACCTGACGGAACGCCTCTCCTGACATGAACCTACCCGTACACTGCGCTCAACATCTAAGGTCCTCCTCCGGGTGCCTCCTCCGAGGGAAGCTCAGAGGGTGGCAACAAGGGAGAGGGCCTTTTCAGTGGTGGCCCCCCAATTCTGGAATGATCTCCCTGACAAGACCTGCCTGGCGCCAACATTGTTATCATTTCAGCACCAGGTTAAGACTTTTCTCTTCTCCCAGGCAGTTAACAACATAGGCTGAGTTTTTTTTTAAACTCACCCCAGAATAGTTGTTTTAAATGGATATTGCTGTTTTTATGCTTTTGATGGTTTTACATTTCTATATATTTGTTTTTAACATTCACTGTTCTTAACTTTTGTAAACCACCCAGAGAGCTTCGGCTTGGGGCGGTATATAAATGTAATAAATAAATAAATAAATTTAGTTGTTACTCTGGGAGCTGAGGCAGGGAGAGGGGGAGAGGCTTGCCGTGGGCCACGTAGTGAGTTCAGGGCCAAAGTGAGCAGAGCCGGTCACCTGCCAGGAGCCCCCACCCCAGCAGGGGGTGCCGGCAAGAGCCCCCTCTTCTTCCCCCTTGCAACCAGCTTTTGCTCTGGCCCAGACGACCATGACGGCGAGATCACTGAGTCTCAGCCTATCCTACCTCACAGGGTTGTTGTGAGGATAAAATGGAGGGGAGAAGGATCGTGTAAGCCGGCTTGGGTTACTTGGGGGACAAAAGGTGAGATATAAATAGAAGGAAGGAAGGAAGGAAGGAAGGAAGGAAGGAAGGAAGGAAGGAGAAGGAGATGCCAATTGGTCTTCTTGGTCACTTGCTGTCTGCCTGCGTAGACAATGAGAAAAAGGATGAGGAGCAGCTGGTGACCACGGCACTGGGAAGGTGGACTCACTGAGGGAGGAAGCCCATGGAGAGGGTCTTGTTCAAGGGCCTTCCAAAACAAGGAGCTGGCACCAGAGGCGAGATTCGAACCAAGGATTTTATTATTATTATTATTAATAATAATATTTATTTATATAGCACCATCAATGTACATGGTGCTGTACAGAGTAAAACAGTAAATAGCAAGGCCCTGCCGCATAGGCTTACAATCTAATAAAATCATAGTAAAACAATAAGGAGGGGAAGAGAATGCCAACAGGCACAGGGTAGGGTAAGCAGGCACAGGGTAGGGTAAAACTAACAGTATAAAGTCCGCACAACATCAAGTTTTAAAAGCTTTAGGAAAAAGAAAAGTTTTTAGTTGAGCTTTAAAAGCTGCGGTTGAACTTGTAGTTCTCAAATGTTCTGGAAGAGCGTTCCAGGCGTAAGGGGCAGCAGAAGAAAATGGACGGAGCCGAGCAAGGGAAGTAGAGGCCCTTGGGCAGGCGAGAAACATGGCATCAGAGGAGCACGAGCGGGGCAATAGTGTGAGATGAGAGGAGAGATAGGAAGATTTTGTGACTCCGACACTTAAGCCACCAAGCTTCACCAGGGAATAGTGATCCAACCCCTCTGCCTGCCTGCTCCTGATCTCTCCAGAGGTCCATCAGAACCATTGGGATGGATGGATGGGTGGGTGGATGGAGTTCCCTGGAGCCCACCTGTGTTTTGCACGCACCTTTTGCGGGCCACCACCTGCCCTTTTGCTGCACTGCTCGCCACAGCCCCTTGGATTGATCTGACCACTGTGTGTTTGTCTGCTTGGGGGAGGGGAGGGTTTAATCACCCCGCCCCAGAGCTGCTTCACCCCGGCTGGAGGCTGGCACCTTGAAGCCTCTCTTGGTTGCCAGGTTTGTGATGCTGCTCGGTTGATTCAGGGCCGGACAAAGGAGCAGATTGTTTGGAGCAAAGGGCGGCAGTGGGGGGGGGGGGGAGGACCCAAAGCAGAAAGCTGCTCAGGAGGACAAGGGTGGAATTACTTGGACAAAACAACATCGGCTGGCATCCAGTCCCAGGAGGAATCAAAGGAGGCATGTGAGACTTCACTGAGGTCTGGAAAAGTTCAGGGGGAGGGAGGTGGTTTTTGCTGGCTGAAAGCTCGCCCCCACCCCTTTAGTGTGTATATCAACAAAACAAAAAAGAAAATACATCGTATAAAGGAAAAAAAATACATATATAAGAATATCATCATTTTTCATCATGTGTACCATGCATTCCCACTCCCCCAAAACGGAGAGCGTTATACATAGATTTCAAGAAAAGCAGATCAGATATCCGTGTATTTATCCACTCGCCAGTTGCACCTATATAACACCTGTTCAAAAGTTGTTAGTGTTATTAGGTCTTCAGTCCGTTGCATTATGGGAGGTGATCATTTGTCCTTCCAATGTGATAATATAAGTTTTTTGGCTGTCATGAGGGCCCTCATGACAGCCAAAAAAGATCCATCTGCACTGAAGGAAAGGAAAGGAACCTCTCATGCAAGCACTGAGTCATTACTGACTCTTGGAGGGACGCCAGCTTTCGCTGACGTTTTCTTGGCAGGCCTTAAAGCGGGGTGGTTTGCCATTGCCTTCCCCGGCCGTTATTACCTTTCCCCCAGCTAATTGGGTACTCATTTTACCGACCTCGGGAGGATGGAAGGCTGAGTCGACCCGAGCCAGCTGCCTGAAACTAGCTTCCATCTGCGCTGACCATGTGTTAATTTTCAAGAAGCCAGTAAGTAATTTAGAAGGACATACACATTGTTCCATATTATAGATTGTTTCAGTACGAAGTTTATCCTTATTACCGTATTTCTTCAACTCTAAGATGCCATCGATTGTAAGATGCACACTAATTTCAGTACCACCAACAGAAAAAAAGCTTTGATTCTAAGAAATAATAAACGCACCCACGATTCTAAGACGCACCCCGTTTTTAGAGATTTTGGGCGGGGGAAGTGCGTCTAAGGGCGGATCCGCACGTCGGCCCCAGAGCGCATTTATGCGACTCTAGGGCACCCTGAAAACGATAGTCTGTACTTGCCTGTAAAAAGAAACGAGGAAGAGACGCCGCCGATGACGCCGCCGACGCCCAGCTTCCTGCTCCCCGGCCGGCTCGGAGAGCTCTTTTTGAAGAAGGTGGGGTAGAGAGCTTCTTCCGCTCTCCACCCAGCTCTCCGTCCCGGCCGGGGAGCAGGAAGCTGGGTGACGTCGGCGTCGTCATCGTCTCTTCCTCGTTTCTTTTTACAGGCAAGTACAGACTATCGTTTTCGGGGTGCCCTGGGGTCGCATAAATGCGCTCTGGGGCCGACGTGCGAATCCGCCCTTAGAATCGAAGAAATACGGTATAACCTCCTCCCCCAAAAGGGCAGCTATGCCAAAGCATGTGTTAAGGAAGCATTAGGTGTATTACATCTCCAACAGTTGTGTGGTTTAGACAGACCCTTATTGAAAAGGCATTGTGGAGTCCAATAAACCCAAAACAACTTTTTTTTACTGAATAAGACGATAGAAGCTTCAGATACGGACGCTGGAACAACAGTTCATTGATTAGGCAAAATAGGACATTCCAATTCATTATTCCAATCCTGTCTTAAACTGTGGGTATCATATTTACTTACTGCTACTAAATTCTTACAAGTATGGGTCGTGGATCGACGTGTCAGTTCAGCTGTTATAAGTGTTTCTGACAGTGCTGGAGGCTCTGAAGCTGTAAAAGCAACTGGACCAAACCCAGATTCCAGCAAGTGTTGCTATTGAGCTGTAGCAAGTAGATCATATATAACACACTAGTCTGAAAATGGCAAAAACTCATTGTCTGGGCCTATTAATTGATCCAAAGTAAAAAAATAATAATCATGTTATTTGTCCATATCTTCTTCAAAAATGCTTTCCTTCCCATTCTTAAATCTGGGTTTCCCCATAGGGTCAATTTTGCATGAGAGAATGGCTCAAACTGTAATTGATGTGATATTATACGCCATGTCTCTCTAGCAGCCAGAATTGTAAGAGGGGGGTTACTTATTCTGATGTTGGTTACTTATTCTGGTGCCTACTCAGAGAGAGGCTCGGAGTGTGGCAACGAGGGACAGGGCCTTTTCAAATTTTTAATATTTTTTATTCATTTTCAACACTATATAAACATAGATAAACATTTCCAAAATATAACTGAAACTAACACAATAAGGAAAAAAAATACATCAAATATCTGCTGCATACATATTGAATAATTGTTGAGTACAAATATCAAAAACTATTACATATGCCTTATCACATTACAACATCTTCATTCTTAACATAAATGTGCACCCCCCACCTCGGGATCATTCTTGAGTCCAAAATCTAATCATTTCTTCTGCTGGTGGTTTCCCACTTCCCTTAGTAAACACGAACACTAGGAACTGTTTCCAGATTCCTTCGAACTCATTTATTTTAGTTACGCCTTTTCTCCACTTAATATTACATGTCAGTTTATCATTAATGGCTATGAGGGACAGGGCCTTTTCAGTGGTGCCCCCCAGACTATGGAACAATTTCCCTGACGAGGCTCGCCTGGCGCCAACGCTGCTATCTTTCCAGCGCCAGTTTAAGACTTTCCTCTTTGCCCAGGCATATGGCAGCACATCTTAATCACCCATATGTTTTGGTTTTTTAACGGCTTTTAATGCTTTATGTGTGCATGTTCTGTGTTTTAAAATTTTAAATTTTGTATACTTGTTTTTATCTCAATTTTAGAATTTCTGTAAACCGCCCAGAGAGCTCTGGCTATGGGGGCGGGATATAAGTGTAATAAATAAATATAAATAAATAAATATGTGACGAGAACCAAGTGCTGTCCATTTGGGAAGAGGTTCTAACTATAAGGTTTCCAGAACTGACCATGGTGGCAGTTCTGAGGGAGCAGAAGAAGACCAAAACTTAGAACAAGCCGATAGGTAAACCCGATGGTACAAAGCTAGGTCTGGAAAACCAAACCCACCTTCTTTAATTGGGAACTGCATCCGTTTCAAAGATATTCAAGGTGGGGAAGAACCCCAGAAAAAATTACAAAACAAAGCATTAAGTTGTTGAAAATATTTGCCAGGTATAAGTAACGAAATCCCACGTATAACGTAAAGAATTCGAGGTATAAGGTTCATTTTAAGTGTGTTGACTTTACCCCACAAACTCAACTTTAACAGTGCCCATCTGTCTATATCTCATGTAATCTCACTAATCACTTTATTTCAGTTTATTTTGATCAATTGGTATTCATTTATTTTGATCAATGAGTATTCCCAGATAGGTAATAAAATCAGGGCACCACCGAAATTGGCCATTAGCCCACACACTAGGAAATATACTATCGCCAGTTGGCATCAGCTCTGACTTTATTAATTGAGTAACCGGAAAGATCACCAAAGGTGTTACTCAATTCCATCAAAGCAGGAATCAATGCCTGGAGTTCAGAAATAAACAATAAAAGATCATCTGCGTAAATAATAATTTTAAATTCTAGGTCAGTATGTACAAACTTGTGAATACTACTATTCTGTCTAATTGCACAAGCCAGGGTTTCCAAACATAGATCTAATATCAGAGGGGAAAGTGGACATCGTTGCCTAGTACCTTGCTCAATCATGAAAAACGCCAACAACCAACGTCTTGCTCTTTGAGTCGGATATAAAATTCTAACCCAATTCAAAAATTCCCCTGGAAAGCCAAAATGACTCCATGTAGCAAGCATAAACTTCCAATGTATTTTGTCAAAGGCCTTCTCAGCATCCAGAGACAATTGCTGCCTGGTCCGTTCTTTCTCTGTTTAAAGCTAATCCACAACTAATCTCAAATTATTGGCCCGCTGCCTGTTTTTAATAAATCCCACTTGATATGGACCAGCCAATCATAGAATCATAGAATAGCAGAGCCGGAAGGGGCCTACAAGGCCATCGAGTCCAACCCCCTGCTCAGTGCAGGAATCCACCCTAAAGCATCCCTGACAGATGGTTGTCCAGCTGCCTCTTGAAGGCCTCTAGTGTGGGAGAGCCCACAACCTCCCTAGGCCATTGGTTCCATTGTCGTACTGCTCTAACAGTCAGGAAGTTTTTCCTGATGTCCAGCTGGAATCTGGCTTCCTTTAACTTGAACCCGTTATTCCGTGTCCTGCACTCTGGGAGGATCGAGAAGAGATCCTGGCCCTCCTCTGTGTGACAACCTTTTAAGTATCTGAAGAGTGCTCTCATGTCTCCCCTCAATCTTCTCTTCTCCAGGCTAAACATGCCCAGTTCTTTCAGTCTCTCTTCATAGGGCTTTGTTTCTAGACCTCTGATCATCCTGGTTGCCCTCTTCTGAACACGCTCCAGCTGGTCTGCATCCTTCTTGAATTGTGGAGCCCAGAATGTTGTAATGACTTGTTGCAATCTATCAGCTAAAATTGCCGTTAATATTTTAATATCAACATTTATTAGTGAAATTGGTTGATAATTAGCACATTTAGGGTGGTCCTTGGCAAGGTTAGGGATGGCTGTAATATAAGCATCATTTAATGATTAAGAAAGCAAACCTGTTTCAAATATATATTTGTAAAGTTGATAACGTTTTGGAGCTAGAAAAGTAGAAAATGTTTATATCCCACAATAAGCTCTTTCCAAAAAGAAAAAGAAAAAAAGAGAAGAGAAAAGAGATTATCGCTTGTCAGCGAGGCAAACGCTTTTAAAGAAGAGTGCAGTCTTCCTAAATTTCACTTCCAAGGAAACCTCATCTAGTTTCCATAGTGGGTTGGGAATTAATGATGTTTCTGGTTTAATCCCATCTGCCCACCCACCCTGCCCCAAAGAATGCAGTGCAGGCTTGGCTTGGCTTTAATTTTGCACGCCAGTGGACGGTAGACAATAGCAGTAGCGTAGTAGAAAAAATATTATCACGGGGCCATGGGTTGTAGCAACGTGCAATTAGAACAGCTTTATATGAAAACAAATGACATCATATCTGGCCCATTTCAGATGGGATGAAAGCGTGATTAAAATTCCCCTGATACAAGTAGCAGCCATTAAAAAATAATTGAAACAAGACAGGCCCTTTTAAGTGTAAAATTGAAAGCTAAAATGTATGCAGTAGGTCAGACCCTTTCCCCAACCTGGTGCCCTCTAAAAGTGTTGGACTACAACTCCTGGGCTGGGGATTATGGGTGTTGCAATCCAACACATCTGGAGAGTGCCAGGTGGGAGAATGCTGCTGCAGATAAATTCTGAAAGGGGGGGAAAAAGTTGTATCACAGTTCCTGCACTCGAAGGTTTTCTCTTATCCCACTAGGGCCAGTTCTACACCAAGCAGAATATTGCACTATGAAAGTGGTATGAAAGTGGTATATAAAAGGAGCGGTATCGAAGTGCACTGACAACTGTGGGAGCCCATTGACACATACTATGTACCACTTTCATGCTGCTATATCCTGCTTGATGTGGCTCCTGCTTTTTATATACCGCTTTCATACCGCTTTCATAGTGGAATATCCTGCTTGGTGTAGATGAGGCCCAGGCAGCATCCAATGACTGAATGGGCTTTACTGTGTTAGGCTGCAGGCACCAGGCCAATGCGCTTTCATTCTGTGGTCTTTGGAATGAATTGGATAGCACCCGAGAGCATTTTGGTGTATGAAACAGGATTCACTTGAGATCTGTTCACAGAGGGTGTCCCTGCTCCACTTCACTATACTGGGAAGTACTCTGGCTATTACCAGTATTTGTGTTTGTTGTTGTTGTTGTTGTTGTTTTAAAATAAGAACATCAGAAGTGCCCTGACGCTGGATCAGACCAAGGGTCCATCTAGTCCAGCACTCTGTTCACACAGTGGCCAACCAGCCATCGGCCAGGGATGAACAAGCAGGACATGGTGCAACAGCACCCTCCCGCCCATGTTCCCCAGCAACTGGTGCACACAAGCTTATTGCCTCGAATACTGGAGATAGCACACAACCATCAGAGCTAGTAGCCATGGATAGCCTTCACTTCCAGTAATTTCTCCAACCCCCTTTTAAAGCCATCCAAATTGGTGGCCATCACTACATCTTGTGGTAGTGAGTTCCATAGTTTAACTATGCGCAGTGTGAAGAAGTAAACAATATTTCTAGCAATAATAAGCATGGTACAAAGGATTTCAAGTTGCTCAGGGACTCCTCTCCCCCCCTATTTTAACCTTACATCAACCCTGTGAGGTAGATTAGGCTGAGAGACAGAGACTTGCCAGCCTACTTAAAGGAGGTCAGGCGTATAAATGCAGGCAGGGATTCCCTTGAATGGTGAACAACTTTTGGAGTCATTCAGCCAGGCAAACCCTTAATAAGAATCCATTCTTGTTTGCATTGGGGAGAGAACAGTGATTGCTGTTCTGGCCAAGCACGCTTCCTGAGTTGCTTCATGTTTGATTTCCCTTTCAAAATGAGGGCAAGAATGTATTGCAAACAAGAGATGCCATTGTCCGTCTTCCCTTGGAGCGAAAGGGGCCCCGCGCTTCCCTCCACCCTAATTAAATTAAAATTCCAATGGGAAAACATGAGGAGGGGGTGTAAATGAAGCTTAGCAGGAACCTGGTCAATGAAGCAAACCCACCCGGGTGTGGAACCAGGAATTGAAGAACAAGGTCTCTTGCCATCTAGCCAGCATGGCACAGTGGATCTCAGAAGTGAATGTCAGGGGTATTAGAGTTGACTGAACTGCACCAAAGTGCATTGGAGCGCATTGTAATCATCTTTCTCTAACTGATTTTAGGGTAATAACAACAAAAAAGAGGTGTGTGGCTACTGCTTGGTTCTCGAGGGTGACCAAGGACAACTTGAGCAGGGAGTTGGACTTGATGGCCTTGTAGGCCCCTTCCAACTCTACTATTCTATGATTCTAAGACTTTATATGTCAGCCTCCTAATGTATTTATTTATTTGTTACATTTATTTTCCTCTAAGGAGCCAAGGGTGGTGTACATGACCCTTATGTTTGGCCCTGTTTTCGAATCCCACGAGAGAGTAAATGTCTACCCATCAGTGGCCAGAAGGAAATTCAGGGTGGGGGCATCGCTTAAAGACCATCTTCACTCGTGTGAACCTACCTCGGCCAATGCAACTGTGATCAAACATCCACCTGTCAGTACCGATGGTGGGTCTCCACTCGTGGAATTCTCTCCCTGCTGAAATCCACCAAGTTGCCTTTCATGGGCTGCAGGAAGGAGAGGGGAAAAACTTGTTTAATTCCAGGATGCATTTCCAATTGATTTTGTGTATATATGTGTGTGTGTGTGTGTATGGTGGTTCTTACTCCTTACATTGTTATGTGGTTTTTTTTCTTCTTTTTAACAGTTTTTGACATTTAATGGCTGGTTTTAGCTCTGTTTCATTTATTGTTACCCTTGATTTATTGGCTTCTTCGGAAAAGTTTTATCTTTTTATAAGCAGGATATAAATAATAAAAATAATAATGAATACTGATGATGATGATGATGATGATGATGAAGGCATTTCTTTTTTGTAATGCATGGAGAAGCCATAGCAATTCACTGGAATTATCCACTTGGCGCGCTCTCGCTCTCTCTGGCTTACCTTATCAAATGAGCACTAAGCAGGCCAAATTGACTGTTAAAGATTCCATGCAGTTCCCTTAAATTTTCTCTGCTTAGAGGGTGACCATATTTTGGAAGGCAAAAAAGAGGACCATATGGCCGCCCTCAAGGAGGCGTGCCCACCCCAACATGCCCAGCCGCTAAGGTGGTGCCATCTTGACATGGCCACCCCCCAAGGAGCGTGGCCTTGGTCACATGTCTAATTCTACACTTCCCTTTACATAGATTTCAAGTATGAAAAACCATACAACTACTGGTCCAAGGCAAAGATAACATGAACCTATTCTAATTCTTAATTTTAAAGTTCAATTATATTGAACACCAAAGTATCCCATGCAAGTGAAACGATCCAAAGTTATTCCCCTGTCTAAGAAGCTATGTAGGAAGAGTGAGCAGCTGTAAAGATGCAGGAGTAGATGTTAGACATCAAGATGTTATACGTTTTGATATATACATGAAAATACTTTTAGGCAACACTTAAGTCTCTGAGTCTCTTAGCTCTCTTGATCCATAGTTATGTGTGTGCATTATATATATGGGGACATGTCATAACTCAGCTACTGGGAGGACTGCAGCTAGGCTCAGAGGGAAAAGAGAAGTCTGAGCGGGGTGGCAGAGGACACCACCATCCCTGCTAATCCAAAAGTCCCAGCACTTTGACTCTGTCAGCCCTGGCTGGTTCCATGACCCCACTGGTAAGCAGAAGTGCCTCTGCACTCCAGCAAGGTATCTCTGGATGAATCCAAGCCACTGTTAATGGCCAAGCAGCTAACCAGAACAGCATATGGCTCATAACACCTCTATACATCGTCCATTATTTTTTTAATTACCACAAACTATTGCTGCTGCTGCTGCTGCCATGCCTCCCTGACCCCGCTGGTTTTCCTCTTTCTTCTCCGCTTCTTCCAAGGAGAAGACCAGATTGGCACTGGGGACGCGTTCCTGGAAGTCCGGGAACGTGTCCTTCTAGGCCCTCCCAGCACTGATCCGGGCCTTCCCCTTGGCCAGCGTGATTGCGGCAACCAAGGAGAAAGCCAGATCAGCACTGCGAGGGGCTGGGAAAGTCCGGGAAAGCATCCTTCTAGGCTCTCCCAGTGCTGATCCAGGCCTTCTCCTTGGCTGGCACGATGGTGTCAGCCAAGGAGAAGGCCCGGATCAGCGCAGGGAAGGGGCTTGGACAGGCAACTTTACTGGAAATTATAGCACATTAAGAATTCCCCCCAGACCCCGGTTTGCCCCTCCCCCTGTTTCCCAGACTTGTCTGGGGAATCCAGGCGTCTGGTCACCCTATATAGACAGTTTAGGGTCATATCTATGCATTACATGCCAGATAAGGGGTCTTCCTTAGCAGCTCCACATGACAGCAGCTCTGTAGGGTAGATCAGGGGTGGTCAGACATGAGTCTTGTGGGGTCTACTCTGTGGTGGTGTTGCTTTTGCTAGATTCCAGACATCCCAGAGCGAGAGGCAGGTGAAGAAGCAGGTAGCAACGGAGAAGAGGAGTGGGGCCCTGCTGGGGTGTGGGTCGTGAACAGCCACTTGACCATGGCTGTAGCTAGACCTAAGGTTTATCCCAGGATCATCCCGGGTTTGTCCCTGCCTGAGCGCTGGATGCCCTGTGTGGCACTTAGATGAACAGGTTTGACCCCAGGACAATCCTGGGATAAACCTTAGGTCTAGCTACGGCCCATGCCTACCCTTGACCAGTCAATCCTGATTTCCCTTTTGCCTATTCTTGAGATAGAATGAGTTCCCATAGATCCGCCTTCCTCGACCTCGTGCTCTGCAGATCTGCAGGGCATCAGGTTGGGGAAGGGTGGCATAGATTCTGAGATCTTATTGCTCATCCCTAGAATCTCTGTTTGTTGCTTGGCCTAGTTGTGTCTGAGAAATGTGTTCAGATCTCTGTGAATCCAACCTACAGGTTCCGCAATGGAGCGGCTTTTCCCGAGTCACATGCCGATCGGCTGTTTATTTTCGGGTGGGGGGTCAGGGGGGATTTGCACAAATTTCCACTTGTGCTAAGACACATTAACACCACTGTGCATTAGCACAAGTGTGAATCCGCGCTAATGTGCATTAGCGCAAGTGGAACGAAATGATTGTACATCCCTTTAAAAAATTCCAATTCCGTCAATGAGTAGATAAGAGAGTGAACGTCTATCCATGAAACATAGTCGGAATAGATTTAACAAGGGCACCTTTCCCCCATTGTAAGCCTATGCGGCAGGGTTTTGCTATTTTTTGTTTTACTCTGTACAGCACCATGTACACTGATGGTGCTATATAAATTAATTAATTAATTAATTAATTAATAATAATAATAATAATAATAATAATAATAATAAAGCATAAAAATACACATGGTGGGGGATTTGTGCATAGGGGAAAATTTGTGGATTTTCACAAGTGCGAATTTGTGCAAGTTCTAGAAAATGGGGTGGGGGTGGAATTCCCTCAATGAGTGGATGATGGAACAGAAGGCTCCTGATAATCCGCAAAACACAGATGGACTCCTAGCTGAGCAGAGAAGAGAAGAGGAAGTGGAAGGAAGACCAGGCTACAAAAGAAGAGTACAGACAGGTGACACAGAAGTGCCGAAATGGCGTCAGGAAGGCTAAAGCTGAGAATGAGCTGAGAGTAGTGAGGGATGCTAAAAGCAATAAAAAGGCCTTCTTCAGAGATGTGAGTAGTAAAAGACAGAGGAAAGAAATGGTGGCTCAACTGCTTAACGAGGATGGCAAACTGATAACAAATGACAAAGAAAAAGCCGAAATGCTCAATTCCTACTTTGGCTCAGTCTTCTCTCAAAAGCGGCTCTATGACCACCCTGGAAAAAGTGAAGTACCAGGTGAAGGGCAAGGATTGCAGTTTGAGATTGATAAACTGATAAACTGCATCCTAGAGTAATAAAAGAGCTGGCAGAAGAACTCTCAGAACTGCTGTCTATTATCTTTGCAAAATCATGGAAGATGGGTGAGGTGCTGGACGACTGGAGGAGGGCTAACATAGTCCGTATCTTCAAGAAGGAAGAACCTGGGAACTACAGACCAGTCAATCTGACATCCATCCCTGGGAGAATTTTTGAGTAGATTATAAAGAAGTCAGTTTGTAAGAACCTTGAAAACAATGCAGCGATTACAGGAAGCCAGCATGGACTTGTCTTTTTTTTTTTTTTTTATAATAATTTTTATTCATTTTCAACACTATATAAACATAGATAAACATTTCCAAAATATAACTGAAACTAACACAATAAGAAAAAAAATACATCAAATATCTGCTGCATACATATTGAATAATTGTTGAGTACAAATATCAAAAATTATTACATATGCCTTATCACACTACAACATCTTCATTCTTAACATAAATGTGCACCCCCCACCTCGGGATCATTCTTGAGTCCAAAATCTAATCATTTCTTCTGCTGGTGGTTTCCCACTTCCCTTAGTAAACACGAACACTAGGAACTGTTTCCAGATTCCTTCGAACTCATTTATTTTAGTTACGCCTTTTCTCCACTTAATATTGCATGTCAGTTTATCATTAATGGCTATGTCCCATACTTCTTTATACCATTCTTCAATAGAATATTCCCCTTGGATCTTCCAGTTCCTAGCTATCATCAATCGTGCTGCAACCAACAAACTCGATATCAGCTCTATAGTTCCTTTTCCACACTTTATATCTTCAAATAGTGACAGCAATGCTATTTTTGGTGTTTGTTCTATTTTCATTCCCACTATTTCTTCAATTTCTGAAAACACCATCTTCCATAATCTTTGTACATATTTGCATTGCCACCACATATGTAAATACGTTCCTTTTTCCCCACATCCTCTCCAACAATTTGCTGAATGTTGATCACTTATCTTATTCAATCTAACCGGGGTTAGGTACCACCTCCATAAAATTTTAAAATAATTCTCCTTTATTCTTACTGATAAACTTCTCAACACTCTTTGTTTCCATAGTCCCTCCCAGCTCTGTCGCCCTATTTGTATCTTCAAATCTGATTCCCAAATCATTTTCTCTGTATTCTCTCTAAACTCCTTCTCTAACAATATTTTATATATTTCACTCATTAATCCTTTTGAAACTATACTACTTCCTTTTCCTTTCTCCTTACTTACTACTAATTCTTCAAACCTCGTCATCTTTCTGCACATTCTATTATCTTTAATCCACTTTTTATTCCATTGTTCTAATTGACCATATTCTAGCCAAGATAGCTTCTTCTCCTTTAACAAATTTTCCATATCTTCTCTTGTTTTAATAGCTCTTACCCAATCCTTTAATTTTATTTTATTTTTCTCTTTTAATATTTTACATAATCTACCCTTTAGATCCTCTGGGAAATTCTTTAACATTATTATCGGTGCTAAGGGAGAGTTGCTCGGAAGCAGCTTCCCTTTAAATTTACTCCAAATTTCCCATTGAGTCCTCAGGAGTGGATTATCTATACTTCCAACCCACTTTCTTCCTCCATCTTTAAAAAAAACATTCTCCAGATTCATCTCTACCTTACTTATGATTTTTTCTTCCATCCAATATAAATCTCCTACTCCCATAATTGCTTCTACAACATGTCTTAATCTATTTGCTACGTAGTATAATTTTATGTTTGGGAGACCCATTCCCCCCTTTTTTTGGCTTAGGTACCAATTATTTTTATTCACTCTTGCTCTCTTTTCTCCATTACAATATTTATTAATAATATTTTGCCAACTTTTTATCTCGGTTTCTGATATTTTTATAGGTAACATCCTAAATACAAAATTAATTTTAGCTAATATCTTCATTTTTATCAAAGCTATTCTCCCAAACCAAGATAAATTTAATCTTTTATATTTTTCCAATTTCTCTAGTACCTCCTTCTTTAACCTCGTTAAATTTTCCCTTTCTAAATTCTCTAGATTTTTTGTAATTTTAATTCCCAAATATTTAATCTCGTTCTTAACTTTCAATTCCATTCCCTTAAATTCCCAATCCTTTTCTTCCTTCTTAGTATAGTTAAACAACATCATCTCTGATTTAGACCAATTTATTTTTAACCCTGTAATTTCCTCAAATTCCCTCAACTGATATTTAATTCTTTCTAATTTTCTTAATGGATTCTTAATGGTCAATAAAGTATCATCCGCAAACATGTTTAGCTTTATTTCCCTTACCTCTCCAATTCCTTCTAATTCTTTATCCTCCCTTAGTGCCTTCGCCAAAACTTCCATAACCATTACAAAAAGGACCGGCGAGAGCGGACATCCTTGTCTTGTTCCTCTGGCTAGTCGTATCTTTTCAGTAAGTCCGTCATTTACCACCACTACCGCCGTATTTTGGGAATATAGCTGTTCTATTACATTTTTAAATTTATTTCCAAATCCCAATTTATCTATAATACTCTTTAGTGCCTGCCAGCTCACACAATCAAAAGCTTTAAAAATATCTAATGCCATAATACCTGCCTTAATATTTGCTTTTTTTATTACATTTATTACATTTAAAACTCTACCCACTAAATTATGCATATGTCTTCCTACCACAAACCCACATTGATCCGCTCCTATATATTCTGCCAAAAATTTATTTAGTCGTTTGGCCATAATAGATGTAAAAATTTTAGCATCCTGATTTATTAAAGAAATAGGTCTATAAGAATCGGGATTAGTCAAATCTTTATCTGGTTTTGGGATCAGAATTATCACTGAATGTTCCCATGATTCGGGTATCTTCTCTCCTGATAATATCCTATTATAAAGTTCCATTAATTTTGGAACTAAACAATCTTTGAAGACCTTATAATATTCTGGACCCAAACCATCTGCTCCTGGTGATTTACCCACTTTTAACTTATCAATAACCTCTTCAACTTCTCTTTGAGTTATTACTGACTCCATTAACTCCTTATATTCTGATTTTATTTCCTTCTTTATAAACCTTCCAATATACTCCTCCACCTTTTCTTGTTGAATTTCTTTACCCTTGTACAATTCCTGATAAAATTCCTGAAAAATTTTTATTTTAGCTTTCATTGCATGACAATAATTCCCTCGGCTATCTTTCAACGTTTCTATCCCATTCCTCCCTTTTTCTTTTTGTGTGAGCTTGGCAAGCAACCTCGAGTTCTTATCACTGTTTTCAAAATATTCCCTTTTCATATACATTAAATTCTTTTGAATCTCTTCTATATTTAAATTTTCTAATTGTTTCTTCTTAGCTTGTATTTCCACTAATTTATATTTATCTTTACTTCGCCAATATCTTTCCTCCAAGTTTTTAATTTCTATCTCTAACTTTTCCTGTTCTGCACGTTGTTGTCTTTTTAAACTACATGTTTCTCTAATACAGATTCCTCTTGCTACAGCCTTCATGGTGTCCCAAATGACTGACCCAGCTGTTCCTCCTTTTTCATTAATTTCCCATGACTCCGACAGTTCCTTCCGAATTTTATCTACTATTTTATTGTATTTCAATATCTTTGTGTTCAACTTCCATCTATATGCCTCTTTATAATCTTTCTTAACTGTAAATTCTAAACTTAACAAGGCATGATCAGTTACTTTTATTACCCCCATTTCCATTTTACAAATCCTCGTTGCAAAGTCTTTTGAAACAAATATATGATCTATCCTGGAGTATGTATGATGAACTGGGGAAAAGTATGAGAATCCAGGCCTATTCCCGTTAAGTAAGCGCCACGAATCTAAATAATCATTTTCTTTTACTAATTTATTCAATATAGTCATATTGTTCCTCTTTTCAGCATTAGTGGGATTTGACCTGTCTCTTTTATTATCCATAACCATATTAAAATCCCCAGCTAATATAACATACCCCTCCTTAAATTCTTCTATTTCTTTAAACAACTTTATAAAAAACTCTCTATGCCTCTCATTTGGGGCATAAACATTAATCAAAGTATAGACCTTTCCCTCAATTTTACCTTTTAACATAAGATATCTACCCTTATCATCCTTTTTTACCTCTTCTAATGTAAACCCACTTTTTTTTGAAATCAAAGTGGCCACTCCATTTTTTTTTGATGTCCCTAATGACTTTTCATAATAGGCTAGCCACTTTAATTTTATCATATTCGAATTCTCGGAGCCTTGGTGTGTCTCTTGGATCATTATAATATCTGATCCCTCTTTATTAAGCATTTGTTCTATTCTCTTCCTTTTCACGACTGCCCCTAAACCTTTAACATTGAGTGTTGATACCTTTATCTTTTTATCCATAATCACCCTTTTGAAATCTCTTCCGATCCCTTGTGCTCAGCAGTTCAAACTTGCTTACATAAAAACACAAACTCCATACATAAAACCCCCACCCTCCTACCCCAATCCCTCCTCCCCTACCTTCCCCCCCTCCCCACCCCCCCACTCTAATCCCCCCCCATATCCCCGTGAGTCTAGTACTCCAGCCGTCTACTTTAAAGGGGGAGGGGGGAGGCAGTGCTGTGCCTGGCCGGCAGGTTTCTATATTAGCATTTTTATTTGCAATTATCTCCAAACATAATTAACAATTCTCTTACTCTCCAGATGTCCCAGCCTCATTCCCTCCCCCACCCACTCCAGCCCCATCTGCTTCCCCATCCAGACCCAGCCTCTTCAGCAAATCTTTACCTTGATCCAATGAGGTTACTCTATGTTCCCTCCTCCCATATGTAAATCTTAAAAAAACCAGGTAACCCCATGCATAAGGAATTTTATTCTTCATTAATGTTTCCGTTATTGGTTTAAGACTACATCTCCAATCTAATGTACGTTGAGAAAGATCATTGTAAATTTGCACTGGTTTGCCTTTATATTATATCTGATTCTTAAATCTCAATTCTTTCATAATTTGCTCTTTTTTATAATAATTACCAAATTTCACCAAAATGTCTCTTGCCCCTTTGTGGTTTTGCCCCCCCACACGATGGACTCGATCCGGATCCAATCCGTTTATTGATATATCAGGCATCAGCTCCTTGAACCAGTTCACGATGATTTCTCTAAGATCTTCTCCCTGCGACTCCTTTAGCTGCTTTTCAAAAATTAGATCTACTAGATTAATCTTCCAAGGCAATCGATCACAGTACTCATTCTTTAAATTGTATATTAGTTGATTTCTCAAAAGCCTCTTATTTCTTCTGGTCCAAATCCGCTTTAGCCTCTATCTTTTTGATCTTATCCGAATTTTCCGCCTTTTTATCCGCTAAATACACAATTGATGTCTAAATTCACTCATATGCTGATCCATTTTTTTAAAATATGACAATGTTATTTTCAGCTATAATGGGCCTGATCTCCATCAACGAGGGAGGGTTACTACCACTTTCTCCTCCTTCAATCATATTTTTTTCTTTATTTGGTATTGTATCCAAAGGGACTGGGTCTTTATCTTCCTCCTCTTGCTCAACTCCAGGGGCTGTCCTTTCCAGTAGGGAGAGGTATGCCAAATTATGATTTGAAAGTTCCTTTTTTTATGATTTGAAGGTTTCTTATTTTTTTTTCTTCTTTTTTTCTTTTTTTTTTTTCTTTTTCTTTTTTTGTATATTGAGCTTTGCCCAACTTTTGATCTTTCTTTTAACGTTAGGCATGGGACTCTTCTGGGTAGGGCATAAATCTTAGAGTGTAACTCACTTCCTTAGCAACTTATGCTGGCTTCTCTGTTATATATCAAACACTTTTTCCTTCTTCATGAGGGGGGGGGAATATCCAGTTCACAACAGCATTCACTAGAGGGGATCAGTTTAATCATTCGCAGCCTCTCAGCTTCCCACATCTCCCTCACCGAATGCCGAATGCAGCTTCTTCCACCTTCTCTCCCCCCCTTCTCACCACGCCAATAAATCCAATCAACAACTTCCACCTTACAAAGCCAGCATTTCAATCTTTCCCATGTGAGATAAGAATGAAAGGTTATAACACAAATCAATGTCCAGCAAGCATAAATTCCTTCTTTTTAAACTGCGTCAGTGTTACTTTCGGTTTTGATAGTGTTGCCGTTTACACAGACATTGTATTAAATATCAATCATCTCACCTCCCTTCTTCAAATCTCTCTGCTTTTCCAGCTCCTGTGACTTTTATAATCATTTTCTGTCGTTTGCTCAAAGATTTATGCCCATTAGAAGAGAGATAATTGCTTTTTCCGGCAAACGCCGCTTAGAGCCTCAGAAGAAACCCGCCATTGCTCAGGCGGCCAGCTCCGCCCCCAGCATGGACTTGTCAAGAACAAATCCTGACAGACTAATCTGATCTCATTTCTCACTTCTGGACTGTGGGAACGCTGTGGAAATAATATATCTTGACTTTAGCAAGGCTTTTGACAAAGTACCACATGACATTCTGATCAGCAAACTAGTTAAAAGTGGGCTAGATGGAACAACTATTAGGTGGTTGGACTCGATGGCCTTATAGGCCCCTTCCAACTCTACTATTCTATGATTCTATGATCCACAGTTGGCTACAGAATCGGACTCAAAGAGTGCTTATCAATGGTACTTTCTCAAACTAGGGGGAGGTAACAAGCGGAGTATCGCAGGGCTCAGTCCTGGGCCCAGTGCTCTTCACAAAAATTATTAATAATTTGGGCAAGGAGGGGCAGGGAACACTTATCAAATATGCAGATGACACACAATTGGGTGGGAAAGCTAATACCCTGGAAGACAGAAGCAAACTTCAAAGTGATCTTGATAGGCTGGAGCGCTGGGCTGAAAACAACAGGATGAAATTTAACGGATAAATGCCAAGTTCTACACCTAGGAAAAAGTAACCAAATGCACAGCTATAAGATGTGGGTCACTTGGCTCAGCAATACTACAAGCGAGAAGGTTCTTGGAATTGTTGTAGATCACAAGCTAACTGTGTGATGTGGCTGCAAAAAAAGCAAATGCTATTTTGGGCTGCATTCATAGAAGTAGAGCTTCCAAATTGCGCAAAGTACTGGTTCCTCTCTGTTCAGCCCTGGTTAGGCCTCATCTAGAGTATTGCGTCGAGTTCTGGGCTCCACAATTCAAGAAGGACGCAGACAAGCTGGAGCGCAGACAAGCTGGAGCGTGAACAGGGGTCTGGAAACAAAGCCCTATGAAGAGAGACTGAAAGAACTGGGCATGTTTAGCCTTGAGAAGAGAAGATGGAGGGGAGACATTAGAGCGCTCTTCAAATACTTGAAAGGTTGTCCCACAGAGGAGGGCCAGGATCTCTTCTTGATCCTTCCAGAGTGCAGGACACGGAATAACGGGCTCAAGTTACAGGAAGCCAGATTCCGGCTGGACATCAGGAAAAACTTCCTGACTGTAAGAGCAGTACGACAATAGAATTACCATATTCCTTCGATTCTAAGACACACTTTTTTCCCCATATAAACATCTCTAAAAACGGGGTGCATCTTAGAATCGCAGGTGTGTTTATTATTTCTTAGAATCAAAGCTTTTTTTTTCTGTTGATGGTACTGAAATTAGTGTGCGTCTTACAATCGATGGCATCTTAGAATCGAAGAAATATGGTAGTTACCTAGAAAGGTTGTGCGCTCTCCCACACTAGAGGCAGCTGAACAGCCACCTGTCATGTATGCTTTAAGGTGGATTCCTGCATTGAGCAGGGGGTTGGACTGGATGGCCTTATAGGCCCCTTCCAAGTCTACTTTTCCATGATTCTATGAAATCTGTATATCCCTAATTAAATGGAATTCTTTCTGTATGAAAGCTTGTAGGCAGGATTGTTGAACTGAAAAAGAACTACATTTTTTTTTGTTTTTTTAAAAAGGATAAATCTTCCATTTTTAAACTTTTTTTGTGAGTGCAACTTTTCTTTCTCTTTCAGAGAAGGGATCGCATAACTAAATTAGATCCTTTCTGGAGTTCCGCATCTTACTTAGTGCTTTGTAATGTTGCCGTCAATGTTGCGTACAGCGCCTTGCTGCTTGTGATACTCAATTTCAATTAGCGGATTGGCATTTGATTTTTCTTTTCCTTCTCTTCCTCCCATCCTTCTGGCTCTGTGATTTCAGGAGAAGAGGAAGCGCCAAACCGAGATTGAAAATAAGCGGCGGCAGCTAGAAGATGACAGGCGCCAATTACAGCATTTAAAGGTATAAAGAGATATCGGACTGTATGTAGGGTGACCCTATGAAAAGGAGGACAGGGCTCCTGTATCTTTAATTGTAGGATGACCCTATGAAAAGGAGGACAGGGCTCCTGTATCTTTAATTGTAGGATGACCCTATGAAAAGGAGGACAGGGCTCCTGTATTTTTAATTGTAGGATGACCCTATGAAAAGGAGGACAGGGCTCCTGTATCTTTAATTGTAGGATGACCCTATGAAAAGGAGGGCAGGGCTCCTGTATCTTTAATTGTAGGATGACCCTATGAAAAGGAGGACAGAGCTCCTGTATCTTTAACAGTTGCATAGAAAAGGGAATTTCAGCAGATGTCGTTTGTATGCATGCAGCACCTGGCGAAATTCCCTCTTCATCACAGCAGTTGAAGCTGCAGGAGCTATACTAGAGTGACCAGATTTAAAAGAGGGCAGGGCTCCTGCAGTTTTAACTGTTGTGATGAAGAGGGAATTTCCACCAGGTTCTCCATATATACAAATGACACCTGCTGAAATTCCCTTTTCTATGCAACTGTTAAAGATACAGGAGCCCTGTCCTCCTTTCCATAGGGTCACCCTAGTAATGAAGCGTCCTGTTAGAAATGCAGTTAGCAGATAAAAAAACAAACAAACGGCAAAACAGAATTAACCTTTGCCAGTCCCACGTGCACACAAGGCTATCTTATAATAATAATAAAGGAGACCACGCCCTTCTTTGTTAAAGAGAAGGTAAAATGTTTTTGCTCACGAAGTGTTCTTGCATATAAAATGCAGGCGCAGTATAGGGTTTCAAAAAAGAAGTTTGTTCATTCCATTTACACAAGTAGGAGCAAACGAGCAAACACAAGTTCTCCCAGCAATGGTGGAGGTCAGAGAGAGGCGGGCGGGGGGGAGGGGAGGAAAGGAAGAGATCACAGGAAACCACACTGTAGGCTATAGAGATCCTAAGGCTCACTGTGGTGAAAATCCCCATGAACTAACTAACTGCAACTCTGCCCAGGTGATGTTGCAATATTCCCAACAATAACAAAAGCTACTGCAGCTTTAGTAAAGCGCTAACATCCTCACTGAGGAAACCCAGAAGTGACAACTGATTGGGATAAGAATCAGACTGAAATGAGGGGAAGTAACTGGTCTCTCTCCTTTTCTCTGCGTTGCCTCCAAGTCAAAGACCCTGCGGGAAAGATGGCTGCTGGAAGGCGCTCCTTCGTCCACAGCAGAAGACGGCGAGGCCATGAAGAAGCAGATGCAGGAGGACGATTTGAAGGCCAAGGAACTGGAAGACAGCATCCAGAGGTAATGGGCAGCCTGGGAGCCCAGATTTTTTTCGGTGGGAGGGCACATTTGGGATTTTGAGAGCCTTAGGTGCTCTCACAAAATGGCTGCCATGTGAGAGGGTTTGCCCAGTCAGCCGTGGTGGGCGTGGGTGGTCACAGAACCCCCTTTTCCCAGAAGCCAAATTGGTGAAACTGAAAGAAAAGTCACTTGGCCAAAAACCTAAGTAGGGCAGGGATGGAAATTTTGACTGGAAAGCAGCACATAGTTAAACTATGGAACTCACTGCCACAAGATGGAAACCAACAAGGACGATTGTAAAAGGGAATTAGGCAAATTCACAGAGGATAAGGTGACAGCTATAAGTGGGTATATAGCATGCTTTTGTATAATCTACACCTACAGCCCTTTTGCAACGGAAGAAGGTGAAGGCGAGTTTTCCTGCTTCTGCAATCGGCACTCACAGGGCACATCCGAGCAAAGTTTCCCGCAATGACAGGAGTGCCGTTGCGGGAGCACATGGGCCCCATTACCGCGGTTCCGCGTGTGTATCGATAGAAGTGGGCGTGGCTAGGCAGATGGGTACAGATCACCGGATTATTATTTTTGAATTACTTCCGAGAGATGCGCACCAGCGCAGATACACAGCAACACATGGGATAGGAACTCTGAGGGATATGCACTTTTACACGTGCAAAACCATCAAAATGTGCAAAGGCAGATAGCGTTATTGTCGATTTAAAAAGGAGCTTCGGGAATTAGTTTAGATCTTTCTTTATTAAATAGCACATTTATTTATTGGATAACACATTCGTTTTCACGACAGGAAGCGGAGGAGAAACTAATTCTGTTCGTTTCCTGTTGTGAAAACGAATGGGTTGTTCAATCAGAATCTGGACTCTTATACTGAATTGTATTCTTTGTGTCTGAATTTTGTACTGGAAGTGTCTGCGATGACAAAAACAGAAAGTCCCGGGACTGACCCAGCCGCCCACGCACAGCATTGATCGCTTCGGCGTGGCACGCGTGCAGCTGGGGCAAATGTCCTCTTCTCTAGGACACAGCAGCATTGGGATGGGGGGCGGAGGGAGGGTGGGCGGCAGCCGCCTTCCCCCCCCTTGTATCTCTCCTCCCAGTGTGCCTCTCCTTTTGGCTCCATCGTAACCCAGCCGACGGACTCGGTTTGGGAGGCCAAAGAGGGGAAGATGGCCAGGCGAAGATTAAGCGTGAAGGGACACGGAAGGGTTACGTAAGCTGCGGAAATGTCTCGGTTCCCTCGAGCGCAGCTGCTGGGCTTGGGCGTTCCCTGGAAAGGACAGCGCTGCTGACCCGCCTCCGTGGGTCTCCCCCTAGGATCCATCACAGAGTGTTCCTGGCAGCCCCTGGGTTGCCAAGAAACAACATCCTGACCAAACGCTCCCTTCATACAGCTGGAGCCAGGCTCCGTTTCCCCCTTTAATCTCCGTTTCAGGCCTGCCGGAGGTTTTCACAAGCATGTCCAGTAGCTAGGGTGACCATACGGAAAGGAGGACAGGGCTCCTGTATCTTTAACAGTTGTATTGAAAAAGGGAATTTCAGCAGCTGTCCTTTATATGCATGCAGCACCTGGTGAAACGCCCTCTTCCTCACAACAGTTAAAAGCCTTGCCCGCTCTTGTATCTGGCCACTCTAGTATAGCTCTTGCACTTTAACTGTTGTGATGAAGAGGAAATTTCCCCAGGTGCTGCATGCATACAAATGACCCCTGCTGAAATTCTCTTTTCAATGCAACTGTTAAAGATACAGGAGCCCGGTCCTCCGTTTCATAGGGTCACCCTACAGTAGCAAGACATGCAGACGCCATTACGGCAGAAACGAATCGTTCAGTCTGACCCTCCCCATTCCTGCCTGGAAAGGCGGGGCTGCAGTTCAGTGGTGGACCGACAATACTGGACTAGATGGACCAAGGGTCTGAGTCAGTACAAGCAGCTTTCTAAGTTCCGAATTCTGAATCCCAAAGTTTAAATTTCAAGAGCCAGTGTGTGCAGGGGGCTGGCGAGGGGACCTGGGTGGGTCGCTTTCTTTCCTCCCACCCTGATCCACCCCAACAGGGCTGTTGCAAAAGACCAAAGAGTGAATCAGGTGCAACACTCCCAGCTTTTCGAAAAGAGGCCAGGATTTATTTATTTTTAAAAAAAATGTGAGAAAAATAAATGTTGCATTTCAAATCTGATTCTTTTATCCTGCCAACATGGCTCTCTGGAGCTTTAAGGGACAAATCACAATGTCAGATATAAAACCAACAGAAATGCACTCCTGAACAACAGCAGCAACAACCAAAACCTTTTAAGGGCTAATCAACAGTAGCACCTGAGAGACAAAGCAGCCACGAAGTGGGTCCATTCTTTAAATGAGCTTATAGATGTCTTAGATAAAACCTCTCATTGCAAATACTAAAATGCAATGAGAGGTTTTATCTCAGACATACAATGAACTCATAAGACTTAATTCTGGACAGACTGCCATAGCATTGAGCTGTAAGATTTTTAAGTGTCCTGTAGAACAGCCTTCCCCAACCTGGTGCCCTCGAGACATTGAATCATGGAATAGTAGAGCTGGAAGGGGCCTATAAGACCATTGAGTCCAACTCTCTGCTCAATGCAGGAATCCACCCTAAAGCACCCCTGACAGATGGTTGTCCAACTACATATTGAAGGCCTCTAGTGTGGGAGAGCCCACAACCTCCCCAGGTCGTTGGTTCCATTGTCGTACTGCTCTAACAGTCAGGAAGTTTTTCCTGATGTCCAGCCGGAATCTGGCTTCCTGTAACTTGAGCCCATGATTCCATGTCCTGTGCTTTGGGAGGATCGAGAAGAGATCCTGGGTGACAACCTTTCAAGTATTTGAGGAGTGCTCTCATGTCTCTCCTCCATCTTCTCTTCTCCAGGCTAAACCTGCCCAGTTCTTTCAGTCTCTCTTCATAGGGCTTTGTTTCCAGACCCCTGATCATCCTGGCTGCCCTCCTCTGTTGGACATGTTGGACTACAACTCCCATCATACCAGCCAGCTTAGGCAGGGGCACCAGACTGGGGAAAGCTGAAGCTGGACACTCTGAAGTGTCCATGAGAGTTTGCAGTGGGGACCATATGCAAAGGAGGACAGGGCTTCTGTATCTTTAACCGTTGTAGAGAAAAGGGAATTTCAGCAAGTGTCATTTGTATGCACGTAGGACCAGGTGAAATTCCCTCTTCATCTCAACGGTTAAAGCTGCAGGAGCTGCACGCATAAAATGACACTTGCTGAAATTCTCTTTTCTCTACAACTGTTAATGATACAGAAGCCCTGTCCTCCTTTGTCAGGGTCACCCTAGATTACAGCATTGGACTGGGACTTGGGAGATCCAGGTTCTAGTCCCCACTCAGCCATGAAGTTCACTGGTGACTTTGGGCCAGTCACTGCCTAACCTACCTCACAGGGTTGTCAGGAGGATAAAATGGGGAGGAGGAGGACCATGTACACCACCTTGGGCTCCTTGGAGGAAAGGCAGGATTTAAATATAATAAAAAAAAATTGAGATTGCACCAAATTGTGGAATTTAGGGCATGTCCATACTATCTAGTTGTTATGATCTTGGGGTCTCAGTCGTTATTCTTTTACTTGTGTAAGATTAAAAGAAAGCAATAGAAATATTTAGAAAATTAAATTTCAGGGTGTGTGTTTTTAAGCAATCAGATGGTCACACACACACACCATTAAGTAGACCACAGCAGATTCCAGAATCCCTTGTTTGCTTGCCTCTTGGCCTGGGCGAATACATTCGCAAGCATGTTGTTTAATAATGAAGCAATGACATTAGTGTATCCAAGGCTGGCACCAACGGTAGGCCTGGTTGGGTCTTCCTTGGGGCCCCTCCAAAGCTTGGGGCTAGCACTGGTTGTACTATACCATCTGGGGATAGGGTAGGGAGCTGGGCTCTTCTCTAACTTCTTGTGTTAGCGTTCTACCCCCTGGGTTGTTCCACTTAAAAATACATGTGCCTTCCGATACGATTAGAATCATAGAATCATAGAATAGCAGAGTTGGAAGGGGCCTACAAGGCCATCCAGTCCAACCCCCTGCTCCATGCAGGAATCCACCTTAAAGCATCCCTGACAGATGGTTGTCCAGCTGCCTCTTGAAGGCCTCTAGTGTGGGAGAGCCCACCACCTCCCCGGGTCACTGATTCCATTGTCGTACTGCTCTAACAGTCAGGAAGTTTTTCCTGATCATAGAATCATAGAATAGCAGAGTTGGAAGGGGCCTACAAGGCCATCCAGTCCAACCCCCTGCTCAATGCAGGAATCCACCTTAAAGCATCCCTGACAGATGGTTGTCCAGCTGCCTCTTGAAGGCCTCTAGTATGGGAGAGCCCACCACCTCCCTGGGTCACTGATTCCATTGTTGTACTGCTCTAACAGTCAGGAAGTTTTTCCTGATCATAGAATCATAGAATAGCAGAGTTGGAAGGGGCCTACAAGGCCATCCAGTCCAACTCCCTGCTCAATGCAGGAATCCACCTTAAAGCATCCCTGACAGATGGTTGTCCAGCTGTCTCTTGAAGGCCTCTAGTGTGGGAGAGCCCACCACCTCCCTGGGTCACTGATTCCATTGTTGTACTGCTCATTGTTGTACTGATCATAGAATCATGGAATAGCAGAGTTGGAAGGGGCCTACGAGGCCATCGAGTCCAACCCCCTGCTCAATGCAGGAATCCACCCTAAAGCATCCCTGACAGATGGCTGTCCAGCTGATTAATCAACATTCGCCTGACAGGTTGGAGAAGGACCTGGAGCAACTGGAAAATGGCATCTCGGCATCTTCCACCAAAGAGAACATGGCCGATGAGACCAGGGTGGGAACCAAGGAAGAGAAGCTTCCACACACGCCGAAGGTTGGAAGTTCTCTCGTTTTCTCTCTCTCTCTCTCTCTCTCTCTCTCTCTCTCTCTCTCTCTCTCTCTCAGCCTGGCTTACCTCACAGGGGGCTTGTCTATATGCCCTCCATACCCCACAGTGGCTGCGCAGTGGCGCTGCAGTGTTTATATGACACAGCCGCCAACTCGCACCCGCCACTTTTCGAAGCACCGTTTCGCCTCGACTTTTTCAATTGCTCCGACGCCAATCGCCTCGGCGACACGTCCCATTCGCCCATCGTAGCCTTCTCCTTTGCTGAGGGTTACTCTTCATTGCGCCTGCTCAGGCTGGGTGATGGGAGGTCGTATAGCACGGAAATTAGGGATGGCGCTGGGGAGTTGCCGGAGTAATGTGGGGCAGGCACCCAGCAAGCGGCAACCCTTGCATGCTGAGGGTCTGGGCTTCAATGCGAGCTGAGGTTGTGGGATGTGGAGAGAGAGGGGCTTGATCCCCAGCAGTTTTCATAGAATCATAGAATAGTAGAGTTGGAAGGGGCCTCTTAAGGCCATTGAGTCCAACCCTCTGCTCAATGCAGGAATCCACCTTAAAGCATCCCTGACAGGTGGCTGTCCATTTCACCCATTAAACTGCTCCATAACAAGGGGCAGTGAGGAGAAGGGGGGGACCCTTGTGCTGCCTTTCCCCCCCTCTGCCGCCCCCTGATATAATGCTCATGTTGAATTAAGGATTTGTCCCGTCCCCCCCAGGCCTGAGGTTCTGCAACCCTGGACTGTCTTGGCCAAGAGAAGTCCCCTAACATTTGCAAAGCGCTTCTGTGCATGTGGTTTCCCCTGTTTTTCCCCAAGGACAGCCCCAGTGCACCATGCAGTGACCCTCCAGAGAGCCCCACGCCAACGCCACCCCCACCCCGTCCCACACACATGTGCACAGCATGTTGAGTCCCAGCCAAGATTATTAGCTGCATGAAGTAATTCCTGCTGGTGTCATGCTGTTAATGTATGTCTGCTCTGTCTTTCCATAGACACCTCTCGGCTCAGCCAAAGGTACGTATTATCACTTATCTATCACTTTTTTTAATTGTAACTCTGAACTAAGGTACCCAGCATCTTTCTTTGGCAACTTCCAGAAGGAAGTTTTTTTGCTTTAACACTGTCGCCTTTCAGGGATCCTGATGTTCATTCTGAAATGCAGGGCGGAGAGATGCAGTGACTTCCTTTCTGTCCCTTAACTCTGCTGTGGGTTTGACGTCCCTAAGTATGTTTCCTTTTAAATCCTGGCTTACCAGGAGGCTTACCAGAATCAGTCTTAGGACTGAAGCAAGTGGACCTCGCTTGGCTCAGCTTTCAGCTGGGTTGCACATTTTCTGCTCTGTGTTACTGGTTTTTTTTATGCATTCGTGGAAAATTTATCGCACTTTCACTACTTCCCACTCACAATTTTTCACACGTCCTTTAGACGACACCGTCTGCCTCCCCCGTGCCTCCCTCTCTTACTTGCCTTTTCTCCGTCACAAAATCAACCCCTTTTAATCCAATTTATTTTAGGAAACAGAACATGCCGCCATTTCTTGCTGTGTGCAGGAAAAGTGGTGCAATAAAACGGCCCCTGATTGGGTCCCGTGGTCTTTGTTTACTTCCTCTTTCTTCTCTGGGAAGAAAGAAGAAGTATTGTGGGAGAAGCGGGTGTGGGAAAGCGATGGTAGGGAACCATGATTTCCCCCTCGTCTGATGACACTCTATGAAAGCGATATATGGAATGTGGATTGTGACCCAACAGTTATCAGTGCAGTTCAATGCCGCTATAAAACAGTAGTGTAGACCTAGCAGTGGTGTAGATCTAGATTCCAGAAGGAGGGCCTTCTCTGCTGTGGCACCCTGGCTGTGGAATGAGCTCCCTAAGGCGGTTCGCTTGGCACGTACATTATATGCTTTTAGACACCAGGTGAAGACCTTTTTATTCTCCCAGCATTTTAACATTTTAACAAAACTTGGTGTTTTAAATTTGTAATTTTGCATTGCTGCTGTTTTTATCTGGTTGAGCTTTTATATTGTATTTTATATTATGGTTTTATACTGTTGTTTTATACTTTGAATGTTTTTAATTTTTGTGAACCGCCCAGATTGTTCTGGCTATTGGGCGGTATAGAAATGTAATTAATTAATAAATAAATAAATAGATTGCGCAACCGCAAATCTACACACCTATTCTCTCAGATGCACAT
Source organism: Elgaria multicarinata webbii (assembly GCF_023053635.1). Taxonomy (NCBI): domain Eukaryota; kingdom Metazoa; phylum Chordata; class Lepidosauria; order Squamata; family Anguidae; genus Elgaria; species Elgaria multicarinata. Next base: position 7,994,646 of record NC_086193.1, on the reverse strand, counting down.
TGGCTTCCCATTGAACTAATACTGGACACTGATCTGCTTGAGAGAAAGGAGAACGCCTGGATCTACAGAGTCAGAACTTTAACAGCTGCATAGAAAATGGAATTTCAGCAGGTGCCATTTGTGTGCAGGCAGCACCTGGTGAAATCCCCTCTTCGTCGCAACAGTTAAAGCTGGCAGCTTTAACTGTTGCGATGAAGAGGGGATTTCACCAGGTGCTGCCTGCTGAAATTCCCTTTTCTGTTAAAGATACAACTGTTAAAGATAGAGGAGCCCTGTCCTCCTTTCCGTATGGTCACCCTAGGCTGCTCCTCTTCCCCGTTACAAACTTCTTGTTCACCTGCCTCTCACTCTGGCCCAGATAACGGTGCTAGTGAGAAGGAGGAGCAGGAGACGCCGCGGCCTCCTTGCTCCCTGGTTCGCTGCCTGCCAAGCAAGCAAGCAGGAGCCATGATGAGGAAGAGGGGGAGAACAAGCTCAGCTGGGGACAAGGGCAGGGAGATGGAGGACTCCGTGAGGGAGCGGGCCCATAAGGAGGTCTTGGTCAAGTGTCCTCCAAAACCTGGAGCTGGCATTGATATTGGTTAGGGTGACCATATTTTGGAAACCAAAAAGGAGGACAACATGGTCGCCATGTTAAAATTATTTTTAAAAATTAATTTTAAAACCTCAAACTTTTTTTAAAAATCCTAAAACTCAATGGATGGACAGATCTGTTTCAAACTTGGTATGGCTAAAGCTCTACCTAAAAGCAATTATGGTGCCAAGTTTCATCTCTTTATCTTTAAAAAGGACAATTTGAAAAATAATAATTTTAAAACCTCAATTTTTAAAAAATCCCTAAAAATCAACAGATGAACAGATCTGTTTCAAATTTGGTATGACTAAAGCCCTTCTTAAGAGCTACCATCGTGCCAAGTTTCATGTCTTTATCTTAAAAAATGACGGAGTTATAAGCATTTTTGTTAATTCCCATTAGAGCTGCTCTTTGGAGAAAATCCGGATTTCTCCTCCCCCTCCCGGATTTGTCATCAAAAACCCGGACAAATCCGGGCAAATCCGGTCATATGGTCACCCTATATTGGTGAAACCAATCGGTGACGACTGAAGGCTGGGGCATTATTTTTGCATTCCAAACATTAACTTCCTTTTTCTCTTTTTCTTCTCCTGAAGCAGACAACAAAGTCTCCAACAGTCCCATGAAAGTGGTGGAAAGCGGCATGATGAAGGCAGGTAGGTTGGGGCTCGCTCTCCACCCTCGTTTGGGGCTCCTTCAAGCCCCCTTGTCCCCCAGACCCGCCCTGTGCCAGCCCTAACGGCATGCCGCGTTCCCTGCTTGTGCCAAGGGCCAGCAGCCCGAGGGCCTCCTCCCGCAAAGCATCTTTCACCAATCCCAATCGGAGGGGTGGAGAGCCCCCTGCTAAATCCAAAGCCGTGCCTTGCACTCTGAAAATGCCCCGGTCACCGCTGTGCTGAGCTGCCTGCCGCTTGCTTCTAGAGTCATGCACATTTTAAAGAGATTTGCAGACTTGATTGGCGTTTGCCGGAACACGATTTGTTGCCAGGGTGTTTTCTGCCATCTGTTTTTCATACCACGGCTTGAAAAGGAAACGTTGATGGCAGTGTCTCTGAGAAAGTGCAGAGTGCTTTTCCTTCATTGCTGAGTGTAGAATGCATTCGCACATCAGGGATTTCTGTGGGGCGAAGGGCAGAAGATTATGTTTCTAGATTATCTCAATTCTTTAAGCATCTCTCTCTCTCTCTCCATTCCTAATTGAAGAATTTAATTGGAAGTTTTAAGTAAATAGATGTTCATTTTATATTCTAAGTGCAGAAACTAATTGGGAACTTTAAATAAATGAATTTGTGTTGTTTTAGTCTAACTGCAGAATCTAATGGGAAGTTTTAGATAAATAGATTTGCACAATCGCAGAAACTAATTCGCAGTTTGAAATGAAATACATTTGCATTGTGTTATTCTAACTGCAGGATCTAAATGGCAGGCCTTCAATAAGTAGACTGGGATTTTTCTTTCTTATTTCACAACTTAATTATAAGTATGCTTAAAACAAATAGCCTTGCACAATGAATGCTAACTGGAATAGACTCATCCACGAGAGGAGGATGACGTGGAACAAAAAGGAGGTGGTGGATTGGACCCTTCCACTTTGGCCTGCATAGGGTGACCCTATGGAAAGGAGGACAGGGCTCCTGTATCTTTAACAGTTGTATAGAAAAGGGAGTTTCAGCAGGTGTCATTTGTATGTGTGCAGCACCTGGTGAAACTCCCTCTTCATCACAACACTTAAAGCTGCGGGAGCCCTGCCCTCTTTTGTACCTGGTCACTCTAGTATAGCTCCTGCAGCTTTAACTGAAGAGGGGATTTCACCAGGTGCTGCATGCATGCAAATGACATCTGCTGAAATCCCCTATTCTATGCAACTGTTAAAGATACAGGAGCCCGGTCCTCCTTTCCATAGGGTCACCCTAGTTAGAGATACAGGAAACTCCTTTTCATAGGATCACCCTAGTTAAAGCTGCAGGAGCCCTGCTGTCTCTTGTAACTGGTCACACCACAAAGAAGGGCAGCTTTAACTGTTGTGATGAAGAGGGGATTCCACCAAGTGCTGCATGCATGCAAGTGACACCTGCTGAAATCCCCTATTCTATGCAACTGTTAAAGATACAGGAGCTCTCTCTTCTTCTGCCCAGGCCTGCAGGACCAGATATGGCATTTCTGAATGCTAATCCATGTCAGAAAGTCCCTGCAAGTAAATAAACACACCAGAAAGAAATGGCCTACTGAGCCTGCTAGATTTGCTAGATTTCTACAAGCAGGGTGTTTTCCCATGTAGGCAAGAACTTTGAGCTTTGCTAGATTTCTACAAGCAGGGTGTTTTCCCATGTAGGCAAGAACTCAAAACCGTGATACTGACTGAAGCAGTGGAGGCTGGTGGCTCCGATGTCACTGGAGCGGTGCATCCATTCCAGGTTTCAGTCAGAAGCTGTCAGAATTTTAAAAGCCTTTGGATAGCTCTCTTAGAGTTCTGACTGAAACTCAGAATGGATTCACTGTCCCACTGACGGGTCAAAGAAAGAGAACTGTCCCTGCAAGGTCAAAGAAAGAGAACTGTCCAGAATCGTAAATGCAATTGCCCCTGGGGGGGAAAACCACATGTTGTTTTGACCAAGCGGTGTTACGCATTAACCACACCAGAGTTGTAATGTGCTTCGAGCACTCCGAATGAGCTGCTATTGCTCGATCCGTTTCCACGCCCCGGGCTCAAACATTATTTCTATCATTGCACTCTGAATGTGCCTCCCTTTGACAGATATCTGTGTGCGCATGCACACACACACACACACACACACACACACACACACACACAATCATCTAGATATTACAGGACTGTTAATCAATGAAAAAGCAGAAGGCTGCAATCTCATGCACATGTCCTAGGGAGTGCGTCCCGTTGAAATCAGTGGAATGTACTTCCAAGGAAGCCTGCATAGGACTGTGCTGCTTTGAACTAGCACTGCAAGGTTGTGCTGATGAATCAAACGGATTAAACTGTTCGCAAGGAGTACCGGATAAACCTGGCAGCAGAGGATGATTTAAAAATGAATACAAATACTTGTGAAAGCCACACATGGCAAAGGAGAGTGCCTCTTTTAAGATGACTCCTGCTGCATAGGATGACCCTGTGGAAAGGAAGACAGGGCTCCTGTATTTTTAACAATTGTATATGGAATGAGAATTACTGGAGGTGTCGTTGGTATGCACGCAGCACCTGGGAAAATCCCCTCTCCATCACAACAGATACAAAGAGGGCAGGGCTCCTGCAGCTTTAACTCTTGCATGTGCTGAAATTGACTCGTGCTGTGCAACTGTTACAAGATGCAGGAGCCCTGTCCTCCTTTTCATAGGGTCACTCTACTGCTGCGTGAACTGCATGTTCATTATCTAAAAACGTCAAGGGATACTGTGGTGTTATCTGGGAAGTCACAGGATCTCCCAGTTTGTAAAATCGGCATTGTGCTATAACTCCACCACTAGATGGCACTGTCTCATTATACACAAGGGAGCCTTTCCGAGAAGGGAAGTTTTCCATTCAAAATCATGTCGTCGCATGTAAAGGACTGTGTCGTTATAATGCGAAGACTGCAATGGACAAAAACCCTAGTAAGGCTGCAGGATTTGTGTAGAGAAGCTCACACAGTCTAAAAGACACAGCACAAAAGGAAAAGGAATTAGGAGTGAAGAGGAAGAAAAAGAAAAACCCAGGCACCAGGTCTGAGTTTCAAAGTTCTTGTAGGTGTTCTTTCTGAAAGCGAGCTCCCTGCCTTTCTTGTTTCTCTGGCTGATGTAAGGGGCCAGGGTGGTCGCCCCCTTGCCATGATGCTCTTCGTGGAGGAGAGTTGCGTCCAGTTCTGGGCAGCAAACTTCAAGAAGTTTCAAATTTGGTATGACTAAAGCCCTTCTTAAGAGCTACCATCCATACTCAGGAGCACTATAGATTCCTATGAACACCTTTTTCTTTCATTCTCTTACCAGCTTTCCCTTACGTCCGAGGTGGGAAACCTTAGCCCCAGGGGCCAAATCGATCCCTCCTCTCATCCCAGTTTGGCCCTTTGGTGTTCCCCCAATGGCCACACCCCTTTTTCCTGGCCACACCCCTTTCCTATCCAGTGGTTTCTCAGCTTTTGTGCTGTATGCACCCCCCTGCCATTGTAAAAAAAAATGAAATACATCTTAGTGGCAGTATGTATTTATTACATTTTTAAACTTCCCAATAGCCGAAGCTCTCTGGGCAGTTCACAAAAATTAAGTAAGAGCTTGAAGCTACAATATACTGGTATTTTTGAGTTTGAGGCCTGCCTAACACTGGGATATGCCCCACACAAGAACTTCTCCAAAATGGATTTCAGCTCCTGGGCTGAAACAGGTTCAACACTAGGTTGACCCTATGAAAAGGAGGACAGGGCTCCTGTGTCTTTAACAGTTGTAGAGAAAAGAGAAATTCAGCAGGTGTCATCGGGGTACACGTAGCACCTGGTGAAATTCCTTCTTCATCACATCAGTTAAAACTGTAGATGCTATACTAGAGTGACCAGATCCAAAAGAGGGCGGGGCTCCTACAGCTTTAACTGTTGTGATGAAGAGGGAATTTCACCAGGTGCTGCATGCATACAAATGAAATTCCCTTTTCTCTACAACTGTTAAAGATACAGGAGTCCTGTCCTCCTTTTCATAGGGTCACCCTATTCAACACTCTCAGGTTTACATATAGCCTGTTGTTTGGTATGGTTTGTTGCTGATTCTGAAAAGGAAAGGAAAGGAAAGGAAAGGGGGTCAAATGCCAGCCAACGGGCCCGTGCATTTCACAGGCCTAACAGCTCACTGTCCTGCCTCTACTGGTTGCTGCGACCACTTCCTGAAAACACGCAGGCCGCTTCCAAGAATTCGCTCCATTGCTGTTTCTCGTTCCGTATCCTCTTTGTAACCAGACGTTCCAGGCAGCCCTTCGCTCGCTTTGCAGGGGTGGACAGGGGCGGCCTGTGTTGCCTTTGTAATCATAACAATAACGGGTATTATGGGATGTGTGCAGCCACTCTGTGGGTGGAGCAAGGAGGCGTCTCCTGCCTTGGCTGCCCCAGCCTTCCTCTCTCCGGTCTTGCTGTGCATCACCACGGCCCCCTCACTTTTACCCCAAACGCCCCTGCCCAAGTCCTGTACTTCTCTCGCTGCGGAGGCCACGGGGCGTGTTGGTCAGCCACACTCCCAGAATCCCCCAGCCAGGTATGGACTCCCCTCCCAAGGCAGCGACTCGCTCTTTCCGCAGACCTTTCCTCCAAACCCAGCTCTTCCAAGAAGCCTCGGTTGTAACCCCTTAGCAGCTCAGAGCTAGGCAACCTGGCAGCCTCATGTTTTGGACAACCGTCCCCATCAGCCCCAGCCACCATAGCCAGGGGTCAGGGATTAGGGGCCACTGCCTCCCCCTGCCTCAGGCCTTCTTCCCTGCTGAAGCTAAGACTGCGTCTCTCCTGTGGCCAGATTAAGACTGTAGGCTCCTTGAGGACAGAGAAACCAGGTGCTTCGATATTATTATTATTATTATTATTATTATTATTATTATTAATAATAATAATAATAATAACAACAACAACAACAACAACAACAACAACAACAACAACAACATTTCTATACCACCCCCATAGCCAAGGCCCCCTGGGCAGTTTACATAGGGTAAAAACACTTAAAAACAATATACAAAAATTTAAAATCAGAAAAACATACAATTTGAAACCACAAAAACAAACCCAGGCTAATTACATGTTGCTAAATGCCTGGGAGAAAAGTCTTGACCTGGCGCCGAAAAGATAACAATGTCAGCGCCAGGCGGGCCTCGTCAGGGAGATTGTTCCACAAGTGGGGGGCCACCACTGAAAAGGCCCTCTCTCTCGTCCTCTGAGCTTAGAATCATAGAATAGCAGAGTTGGGAGGGGCCTACAAGGCCATCGAGTCCAACCCCCTGCTCAGTGCAGGAATCCACCCTAAAGCTTCCCTCGGGGTAGGCACTCGGAGGAGGACCTTAGATGTTGAGTGCAGTGTATGGGAGGTTCATGTCGGGAGAGGCGTTCCGTCAGGTATGGTGGTCCCAAGCCATGTAAACAGGGAGGCCCTTGTGCTAAGAATCACAAAGCCTTGTGACCCTAGTCTGCCTTTGCTTGCTTGTAAGGAAAAAGATGGAAGAAGTGGAGGGGAAACGCCGGAGGGTCATGAGTGGAAAGCGTCGTCTTCTGGGGGTCTTTGAAGGAGGCAAGGCCTCGTTCTGGAGGCGACCGCCGGGCGTCTTTTTTTGTGGCGTCTCTCTGAGAGCCTGGGACTGGGGACAACGCCCCACTGATTGCAGAAGGCAGCCGAAGGAGCTGCACATGGGGGCACCAGAACTTGGGATGGGACTGCTGTGATCGGCCGTGCTTGGCCCTGGAGAGGACGTGCTTGGAGAGGACGTGCTTGGCCCTGGAGAGGAGGGCCCCCTTGCTGCTGCCCCCCGCTTCCTCTTTGCACCTCTAACCTTTGGGAGCTCGCCTGCGGGCACTGCCACCGCCCCTCCCCCGCAGCTGCCTTGCACCCCGCACCTTCCCCTGCTCCTACCGAGCGCTTCGCCTCCGAGGGGTGAGAGGGACGCACGAAGGGCTTGGGGTGCTCACTCTCCTGTTTGTGTCCCAGCTATGTACTCTGTGGAGATCACTGTGGAGAAGGATAAACTCACGGGGGAGACCAAGGTCCTATCCAGCACCACTAGACTTCCCAAAGACCACTCAGTTCAGGGGGTCAAAGTGTACGAGGACGAGATGAAAGGTAGGCACCCTGGGAAGGGTCCCCAAATCGGAGGCGTGCTTGGAGCGGACTTGGCCCTCACAGGTGCGGCTGCGTCGCCCGCCCCTCCACCTCTGGTCAGCAACTAGGGTTTAGCCCTGGAACTCCACCGGGGCCAAGCAATGGCTCTGCTCACTATCCCAGGGGCAAAGGGCTCCCCCTGGTGGAGAGCGATGGAGGCTGTAGCAGAGATCCCACACTTCAATCGTCTCTGGGCCCTGCTCCAATCAAGTAGCAAAGAGCTCATCTCAGTCTATGTGCAAGGAGTTAGTTGTTGTTTAACAGTGGGGGAGCATTCCAAAATATGAATGGGGTGAGGGAACACCCCTACCTGCTGTCTGGAGTGGTACAGATCAGAATTTTATCCCATGGTGCTATAGATTGTGTTAGAACCAGTGTGGTGTAGTGCAGAAGAGGGCAACTAAAATGATGAAGGGGCTGGAGCATCTCCCCTATGAGGGAAGGTTATATCAACTGCGATAGTTTAGCTTGGAGAAAAGGAGGCTGAGGGGAGACATGATAGAGGTGTACAAAATTATGCCTGGGGTGGAGAATGCGAATAGGGAGACCTTTTTCTCCCTCTCTGAAAATACTAGAATCCGGGGCCATCCCATGAAACTGATTGGTGAGAGATTCAGGACAAAGAAAAGGAAGGACTTCTTCACACAGCACAGAGTTAAACTATGGAATTCACTACCACAAGATGTAGTGATGGCCACCAGTTTGGATGGCTTTAAAAGGGGGTTGGAGACATTCCTGGAAGTGAAGGCTATCCATGGCTACTAGCCCTGAGGGTTGTGTGCTATCTCCAGTATCAGAGGCGGTAAGCCTGTGTGCACCAGTTGCTGGGGAACATGGGCGGGAGGGTGCTGTTGCACCATGTCCTGCTTGTTCATCCCTGGCCGATGGCTGGTTGGCCCCTGTGTGAACAGAGTGCTGGACTAGATGGACCCTTGGTCTGATCCAGCATCAGGGCACTTCTGATGTTCTTATGTTAGTAGTTAGAGTCACGGACGATGACCTTGAACAGGTGGGTTCAAATGCCTTATTTCATCATGAAGCTCTCAGGCTGACCTTGGGGCCACTCACTACCTCTTGGTCTAACCTACCTCACCAGGTGGTTGTGAGGATACGATGGGGGGGGTATGTATGCTCTCTTGGCAAAAGGGTGGAATAGGAGTTTAATTAATAATAACAACCAGAGAGAGTTGGGTTGGAATCCCTCTCTCTTAGACCTAACCTACCTCATAGGGATGTTGTGAGGCTGTGATAAGTACCTTGGATACCACTGGGAACTTCCCAGGAAAAGAGCGAGATAAAATACAGAACAGGTCAAGCAGGTCTCACAATGCAATCCTATGAGTTCAGTGGGGTTTACTCCAAGGAAAGTGAGTACAGGATGGCAGCTTCTGTTGCTTCTCACATGTCCCATGTGGCGCCCTCCAGATGTGTTGGACTACACCTGCCATCCACCCTAGCCAGATGGCACATCCAAGAAATCTTGGGTAACTGGTGCTCAACCCTGCAAAGATATACAACCCTGAAGTGGCAGAGTCTGGCAATAAGCCGTGGTTTATGGGAGCAGAAGAAATTGTACTTTAATTAAAAAACCAAAAACACCCGCCAACTCTTGAAATAGAACATTCCAGAAACAGGGCGGAGCCTGAGGGGGTGGAGCCTGGCACTGCAGGGCACATATCCGTGCCCTCAAGGTGGAGTTCTCTATTTACCTACAGTCGGGGGGTTGGGGGGCAGAGCAGGACCCATTTATTTACTACTCATCTGCTGGTGGAGGGCAAGAAGTCGAAGGGCTTCGGTTCACCAATTCCCAAACCTTAGAACTGCTCGTTCCTTGCCCAAATTCAGCCTGCTTTTGTGTGTTTGTGTGTGAGAGAGGTTGGCCCTGATCTGAAAACACACACACACACAGACATTCAGACTGGTTTGTTTTGCTGTACACTTGTATTTCGTATATTTTTGAATATTATTGTGATGTTGTTGTAGTTTTATATTGTTAAATATTGTTGTAGTTTTAATTTTTGTGAACCACCCAGAGAGCTTCGGCTATTGGGCGGTATAAAAATGCAATAAATGAAATGAAAAATGAACCATGAATGAGTCAGCATAATATGCATTGAGACAACGGTTGGCAAGCTAAATGGGGCATGAGAGATCAGTGTGCATTTCTTAGGCCCCACAAAGTGAGAAATTGGGGTTGTAGCAACAAGTTGCCAACGTCAAGATGGTGCTGAGAACGTGCTGTTCCGCTGGAGTCACTTTATTTATTTATTTATTTATTGCATTTATATCCCGTCCCATAGCCGAAGCTCTCTGGGCGGTTTACAAAAGTTAAAAACAGCAATCATTAAAAACAAATATACAGTTTAAAAACATAAAAAGCATAAAAAACAACCATATCCTTATAAAAACAGCTATTCTGGGCTCCGTTAAAACAACAACAACTCCGCATATGTTGTTCAATGCCTGGGAGAAGAGAATGATCACAATGTGGGCGCCAGGCGAGCCTCGTTGGGGAGATCATTCCAGAATTGGGGGCGGGGGGCACCACTGAAAAGGCTCTCTCTCTTGTTGCCAACTTCAGGGGTTCTTTGGTCATCTGCTCATTGTCTAAATTTGACGGTCAGTCTCCTAGTCCTCACTGTGTGCCCTCTCTCTTTCTCCCCTTACAGTGGTCCATGCCGTCCGTGCTGAGGACGGGGCTCTGGAGAACGGCCTCCACCAGCTCAGCTCCTCTGAGGTGGATGAGCTGATCCAAAGGGCCGACGAGGTCACCCTGAGCGAAGCCAGGGAAGAGGCCAAGAGCAGCGCCCCTAGTCAGAAGACCACGCCCCGGAAGGAGATCACCGGGGTCCAGGCGAAACCGGTGGAGAGCCCAAAGCTCCTGGCCTCAGGCGACGGCCCGGAACCCAGCAAGGAGCAACCGGTCACCATGATCTTCATGGGCTACCAGAACGTGGAAGACGAGAATGAGACGAAGAAAGTGTTGGGCCTCGAGGGAACCATCAAGGCGGAGCTGGTCATGATCGAAGACGCCGAGAACAAGGCGGCGGGGCCGGCGGATTGCACGGGGAAAGACCCCGGCCCGCCCAACGGCAGCGCGAGGGAGCCCGTGACGGCCCTGCCTGCGAAGGAAGAGAACCAAGCCGGGGAGCAGCCGTGCGCCAACGACACCGACCCCAAAGAGGCAGACCAGGATCTCGCCGTGAAGAAGCAGCGTTGTAAATGCTGCTCCGTCATGTAAGAGGGCCCTGCCTGGAGTCCCGCCCTCCACTGCACAGCCAATCAGGACTGCCTTTCCCCCATCACTCCCCCCCCCCGGACACCTTGGCCCCGCCTCCTCAGTTCCCCTCTAAGTTCTACAGTCTCCTGGGTTTCAAGTGTTTTAATTTTGACATAATCAGACATTCTATTCCCCCCCCCCCTTATTTCCAAGTGTCTGGGGGAAATATAAGTGCAGCTCGGGTGAAAAAGGTGTAGAATATCCGACAACGACACAGAGCTGCCAGATTCATTTCCCCCCCTCCTGCCTCCACCCAACTAACATCCTTATTCACTTTTCCATAAATGGGACCGATGCAAAATATTTTATTTATTAGAGGAAGTGCCCCTTTGCCCCTCATCCCTTCTCTGTAGCACGACTCATCAGGAAACCTTACCAGACTTCTCCAACCTGCAGTCCTCCAGATGTCTTGGACTACAACTCCCATAATCCCCCAGCCACTATGTAGTAGTCATAGCTAGGCCATACTCCAACGCATCTGAAGGACACCAGGTTTGGGGAGGCTGCCTTAAACTGTCATGGTCAAACGATCTTTGATTTCCACTTAATTAAAAAGAGAAAGAACCACTTCGTAAAAACGGGGGAATCCATATTTTCTCAACTTAATGGACCAGCTTAACTTCTGTTATCTGAAACAGCCTTTTTGATGGATGGTCTGTTTGGAGAAGAAAAATAGTAATTGGTCAAGCAAGGACTCTTAGTTCTTGGGTTCTTCCAGGGGGTCTGGGGCCATTGGAATCAAGTGACCTTTGAGATCCCCGAAGTTTTTCCAGGACACAACATCCTAACATCTTCAAGTACGTTGGTGACAAGTTCCTTTTACAACAGAAGCATTAATATCGGAAAACTAGCCTCACACAATCCTATTCTTACTCGTGCTTTAAAAATATGCCGGTCAGTTGTTTGGGCACGACAGAATGCAGTCATGCTCCGAAGCATAGAGGCGTCATGTGCAAGGCAATCCTACCAGGACTCCTAGAACACTTGTCATCAGCAGCGTCCCAATTGTCGAAGGAGTGTTGGATGAAGGAGTTGCGATGGTTGGACCTGAAAGCTACAAGGAAGTTGTTTTTGATCCTTGTGTATTTTTTAAGCACCCTGATGGTTACCTCTCCAGACTATAAAATGGGTGGGTGGGGGGTGTTTGGTCAACACCCAAGTTGGGCTTATAATTCAATCAGCAGTTGTTGATGTGAAATTATGCTGCTTGATGGATTCCAAAAATGGAGCAAAGAGAGCCATGCCATAGGGTCAGGTGCTCGGCACCCAGTGCTAGGTGGATCTAGTCTGTGACCAGCATGGCTGCAAATGGCCTGGGGCAAGGAAATAGAGGGTGTAAACTAAACAATTGGTCCTCACTAGCTAGCTTGGGGAACTGAGCCACATTCACCAGGGTTGAAACAACCAGCGAATCCATTACGGGGAAAAGGCAAAAAGCAAACAGCACAACTGTACATCAGAGAATCATGCCGGAGCATAATGTGAAGGAGCAGAGAGGCAATTCTCAGTCACAAGTTCAACAGAACTTGGAGATAAACAGTCACCAGATAGAGATGGAGGGGATATTAGTTCAGTTGGCATTTTAATGGAAAACACAATTCGAACCAAAGCGTGAACTGAAACTTGGTTCTCTTTCAAAATTCACACATTTCCAAAATTTTGCAATGGCGTTCGCCCATCCAAACTGGATACTAAGAAATGGTATGTTAGGGAGAATATTTCAAAAAGCATTCTATTAGGAAAATTTCTTGCACTCCCCCCCCCCCCCGGGTATATTAGGCAATGCTGTATACAAAAATACAGGTATTAGCAGAAACGCACACAATGATGCCTACAAATTTCCATGCAATTCCCCCCCCCACTGCCAAAGTTCACTTTGATGCAAACTTTAAAAATGTTGGGGAAATTCTCAAAAGTTTGGGGCGAACCAAATTTAAGATGGGGGGAAAATGAGAAACTGGGAGAAAGTTTCTTGGCTTAGAAGGAGTACCTGCCATTCCCTCTTAAGTCATAGAATCATAGAATCGTAGAGTTGGAAGGGGCCTACAAGGCCATCAAGTCCAACCCCCTGCTCAGTGCAGAAATCCACCCTAAAGCATCCCTGACAGCTGCCTCTTGAAGGCCTCTAATGTGGGAGAGCCCACAACCTCCCTAGGTCACTGGTTCCATTGTCTTATTGGTACCCATGGGTGCCTGATGCCAAGCTACCTTTGAGGAGGAACCTCTCTGAAGATTAGCTTAGGTGGCCGCTGGCCTTAAAACCCTTCTCTTTTCTTCCCCCCTCCCATCTTTTTAAGAAAGTGGCCTGACAATATCAGATGTAGAACTGTAATTAAAGACATTTGCCCCAGCCCCTCCACAAGGTGTATAGGAACCCAGCCTGGTCAAGTGATTTTAGCACACCCCTTAGTAGTAAAGATAAAATAATAATAACTAACGATTTGCTTCTTTTTCAAGGCGCCCAAAGCCAGCTGCCTGAGGCACCTGCCTTATGGCAGAGACCTCCCTATAAGTCTCTCCTTCCCCACCCCCCTTCTCAGTCTGTACCTTTCCCCATTTCATTTACTTCAGTACAACCTTAGTTGTGATGGCCGGGATTTTTCTTAGACAAGAGGTTTGTGAGGTCCAAGCCACGGAGAGGGTCGTATACTCTAAAGAGGTTTCTTTTCACACTCCCACGCCACGATCTGACGTGCCAAAGTGAACTGCCCCACCTCAGAAAAGGTCCGATTCCACCTGCCTCCAGAGGAACCTTCTCCCAACCTGATGCCCTGAAGATGCATTGGACTACATGTGCCAGCATGCCTCCACCAGCATCTCCAGATGTGTTGGACCATGCTGACCGGGCCATCTTGGTACTGCCAACACATCTGGGAGGCGCTCGGTTGGGAATCCAGCTGTTCTGATATAGTATTACTCCAGACATTTGAAACCTAAGGCGCTTTTACACAGAGAAACATATTGTTGGATCTGCTCCCCAGGAGCAGGAACTTCCTGACAATTATGGGATGGCCCAGTTGGTAATATGGCCTCTTGGACTTGCTTTCGAGGCCTGTATTCACCGCCGCTACTATGCAGTCCAGTTCCTTGCTGAGGAATGGACCAGGAGGCTCCAAATTATCAGCTCTCCCCTTTTTCCTGGAGTGTCAGCAGGGCCCTGATCCAAAGCATGTGTGGGACCTGGCCTCCTCCTCTTCCTCCTCTTTCCAGCCAGGTTTCCACGGACTCTCTGTCCTTGGTATCCCAAATGTGATCTTGGAAGGTTTGGAGCTGGAGGGGGCAGTCGGGGTGTGTCATATCCCCTGAATTGGCAACCTCCCCACGCAGGGCATCTTTGGGGAGGGGGTGTCCCCTTGAACCCTACAAGTGTTGGGACCATTGATTGGGTCCTCCTTCTCTGAGTTCAGGTAGAAAAATGGTGGGGCGTGACAGCAATAGAGCTGCATCAATAGATCTTGATGCAGCCGTATCATCACCCATAGCCATGAGAGAGGTCAGGGATCAATAAGGATGCTGGGAGTTGTAGGACTTTTCTCCTGTCTAAACATGCATAGGATGACGCCCTTGGTCTTTTGAGGTCGTTGCCATCCTACCATGGAGTCTGGGAATAGCTGTCCTAGAGGTCTTAGACTCATATAGTAGAGTTGGAAGGGGCCTATAAGGCCATCAAGTCCAATCCCCTGCTCAGTGCAGGAAATCCACTTTAAATCCTCCCTTCCTTCAACCAAAAGGAACTAGAGACAGACCCTCCCTCTGCAGTATCCTGCAAGCACTTCCTCCCCCACCCCCGGTAGGACCCAAATCCCCGTTTCTAAAACCCACCCTGCAACACGACGGGCCTCGTGGTGGCTTCTTTTTGCACATTTCTGCTTGGTATGACAATCATTTCTTTGCGCAGGAGCTCCACCCATTTGCCCTCCTCAGTCCTGCTGGAAGCCGCAGGGGTTGGAAACCCCACCAGTCATGTGAACGTAGGAAGTGGCTTGGCCCAGAGCCAGCCCATTCGCCCATGTGGTCCAGGGCTGCCTCTTCAGAGAACGATCTTCCGCAAGGCTTCTTAGCGGGAGATGCCAGGGGTCAAACCCAGGGCCTTTTCCATGCCAAGCAAACCCTCTCTGCCACTTCCCCAGTTCTACCTTCTTGAAGAAGTCCGTAAAGCTGGGTGCTCTTTTCCTTTTTCCTGACTGGTTGCAGCTAATCCCTGGGCAAAGAGATGCAGCAGTCAGCTGATGGAATAATATAATACAGGGTGGCCTCAAAGCCAACACCCTCCAAATGTGTTGAACTACGCATAGGCCATGCTGGTGTCGGGGTATTGATGGGAATTGTAGTTCAACACCCCTGGAGAGTGCCATGGCGGGGAAGGCTACTTCAAAGGGTTAGTTTTGATGCGGAATCTTCACCATCATAGGTGACCGTTGCCCGGACTTGGTCTGTGGTTCTTCACTCTTAAAATGGCGCCCTCACGTGGCAATGCAGAGGGGCTCAACTGCCCCAGCGCAATGTGATTGGCTCTTTTGGCTTCCAACGGACACATGTCCATTTTGGGTGGCGACCAATGGTGAGTGTTGGCTCATAGAGATGCGGGGGCTAGAGTGACTCCCCCTGTCTGCATCCTGTTGCCACCACCAAAACGGTGGCTTTCAAATGGTAGCAGGAAGTGGGTTTACATTTTATTTATTTCCGTCTCTATGGTTGAAAATTAACGTTCAATTTCCTGTTCCAACAAACAAAAAAGGAGAGTGGGGGGGATATGGCAAAGGGGTTAACAGAAGCAACACCCAAAGAAAAAAATAACCAACAACCATGACTCAAACTCACTTAATTGTGACTAAATTCCTTTGGGATTTATGATGGTTGCAACCACGTCCCATTCTGTCAGTTTCAAGTCCCATTCCATCAGTTTCATGTCCCATCGTCAGTTTCAAGTCCCATTCCATCAGTTTCACGTCCCATCGTCAGTTTCACGTCCCATTCCATCAGTTTCACGTCCCATTCTGTCAGTTTCATGTCCCATTCCGTCAGTTTCATGTCCCATCGTCAGTTTCATGTCCCATTCTGTCAGTTTCAAGTCCCATTCCATCAGTTTCACGTCCCATTCTGTCAGTTTCACGTCCCATTCCATCAGTTTCATGTCCCATCGTCAGTTTCACGTCCCATTCCATCAGTTTCAGTGGTGCTGGATTGTGCTCAAAAAGATCATCAGCAATTCTGTAACGACCATGAAGAGCTGGATTTACTGCATAAGAAAGGAACCATCCAAGTGACTGCAGGGGGTGTTTAAAGGGCAGCGGAGTGTAAGCAGAGAGGAACATAATTGAAGCGGAGTGGGTTGCCATCATCCGAATGCCTTGCACCAGAGAGAGTGGATTATGTCAATGCATCCTTTCAAAACATCACCATCTACTTTGGGGAGCTGTGGAGCTGGAGACGGAAGCATTTGACCCCCAAGCATCTCCACACCAAAAGATGTTCCCAACATTTCTACCCAAGCCAATTGGATCGATGGGCTTGTTTTGCTTGGGACCCCAAATCTAGTGTTGTGATCCATGCATGGTCCACAAGTTCACCCCGCTGCAATGCTTTTGTCTTCCCAAGATCACCAAAGTTTGCAACCCCCCACCCAAGGGGGTCCTGAAAAACACTGCCTAGGAACGGGCCTGCCATTTTGCCAGCGATGCAGGAGTCATCTTCGTAGGATGGGGCCCACCGCCATCAGCCCAAAATCCCGCACAAGGACTTCAGTCGGTGTGGGAGCTCTTGCCATTCACGGTGGAGCGAGGCGAGCCCACCCCACCCTCACTCGCCCTGTATTCCTCCTCCTCCTCCCTGACAATGGACAAGTGTTGGCCTGATCCACCCCTAGCTTCTCGGGGAAGCCCTGACATCCAAACATCTGTACCACCAGCAGACAGCCTCTGTCAGCAAAGCCTCGTCCGTTCTCGCCTTCTCAATACCTCCCCTGAGCCAGCTGTGATAACGTCACCTAGAGGCAAACAGCAGCCAACACACACACACACACACACACACACCTGAATTTCTTTGACACCAGGCCTTGCACAGAGGGCCCACCGGGGGAGTTGTGTGAGGACCAAGGAGCGAGGACAGCATCACATTTTGCTTCACAGATTCCACTGCTGATGTGCTAACCCCTTTGGCCGTTTCCCCTGCCCATCACCACCGCCTCTGGTTTCTGTCTCATCTAGTGTATAAGACATGGTGATCCCCTTTGTATGCCCAGTCCTCCATGGCAGATCTCCTCTCGGCTCTCCTTGGCTCGCCGAAGTGGCCTTCCCTCTTTCTCCCCAGCTTTTCAATCTTCATGACCAGCTGTTTGAAGTTCCCCCTTTTCCCTGTTGTTGGTTTGTAATATACTGGAACAGAGCAAATAAAAGGTGTGAATCATCTGGAGAAAAAAGAAAAGAAAGCAAGTGATCCTTTCTGTTTTTCATAGAATCCTAGAATAGTAGAGTTGGGAGGGGCCTACAAGGCCATCAAGTTCAACCCCCTGCTCAGTGCAGGAATCCACCCTAAAGCATCCCTGACAGGTGGTTGTCCAGCTGCCTCTTGAAGGCCTCCAGTGTGGGAGCGCCCACAACCTCCCTAGGTAACTGGTTCCATTGTTGTACTGCTCTAACAGTCAGGAAGTTTTTCCTGATCATAGAATCATAGAATAGTAGAGTTGGAAGGGGCCTCTAAGGCCATCGAGTCCAACCCCCTGCTCAATGCAGGAATCCACCCTAAAGCATCCCTGACAGAGGGTTGTCCAGCTGCCTCTTGAAGGCCTCTAGTGTGGGAGAGCCCACAACCTCCCAAGGTAACTGATTCCACTTGTACTGCTCTAACAGTTAGGAAGTTTTCCCTGATGTCCAGCCGGAATCTGGCTTCCTGTCACTTGAGCCCATTATTGTAGGGTTTCCTTTACTGATTTAAAAAAATGTTTTAGGTCGTCCGTTAGCAAACCTGTCAGGGTGGTGTACAGTGGTGAACAACCTGGTACCCTACAGACGTTTACTACAACTCCCAGTATCCCCTAAGCAATCCTCTGGAGGGCAGCAGCCAGCTGGTGAAGGCTGAACTAGGTGATAAAACAGCAGACTCAAATCTAAAATCACAGAGCAGAGCAACCGGGGGTGGAGGGGAGAATTAAGCATAAGAGTTCGCCAGTGTAGATATTTGCAGTGAACCAATATTATCTGTTCAAGAGCCTCTGCAAATAAACACGTCTTCACCTGGCACTGGAACAACGTCAACGTTGGGGCCGTCCCCTGGGAAGGCATTCGGTCTGAGGACTGCCCCAAGAGGGAAGAGACCTTTTTCTGGTCAACTACTGACCTACCTTCAGGTGGTGGTGGTGGGGGGACCCAGAGGAGAGCTGTGGATGACATACAAAGTGTTCAGGCAGGGTTCTTTGGTAGTGGACAGACACGGTCCTCAGCCTTTTAGGGCTTTATAGGTAAGCACCAATATTTTGAATTGCATCTGGAAATGCATTGTCAAGAACCAGCAGGATAGGACTGGTAGAGCCAGTCGGAACCGAGCAGCTGCATTTTGTACTAGCTGAAGTTTCCAAACATTCTTCAAAGGCAGCCCCCCACACAATGCAATGCAGTAGTCTAACCCGGAGATTCCCAGTGCTGCCTGCTGGACGCAAGTCCTTTCCCCCTCTCTCAGCACTGAGGCAGAGGAAAGGGGTGGGGCCTGGAAGACGCTTGGTGGGAACCTCTTCGGGACAATTTCACCCCGTGGATCAATAGTTCCCCACGCCTGCTTCAGACAGTCTGAACAGATAGCCAAAATACCCCCACATCAGATCTGCAGGCAGCACCCAAAGATGTGTCTCTGTCTCAAAAGTGTGGTGAATCAGTGTGGTGTTGTGGCCAGAGTGTCGGACTGGGAGTTGGGAGTTCTAGTCCCCTCTGCCATGGAAACCCACTGGGTGACTTTGGGGCAGTCACAGACTCTCAGCCCAACCTGCCTCACAGGGTTGTTGTTCTGAGGATAGAAATGGAGAGGAGGAGGGTTATGAAAGCCACTTTGGGTACCTTGGAGAAAAAAGGCAGGATATAAATGCAATTAAAAAAAACTTTTAAAAACTGTGGTCTGTCCTTTATGCACAGACACCTAGATTACATCAGCCTTAGTTGGGGGGCGGGGAGAGATCCACCCCCCACCTTTCAGGTATTTCCCAGCCATTGAGAAGGCCAGCTCCTGAGAGCAATCAGCGTCTCCTAAACAAAAGGAAGGGTCTTGACAACTTTCCTACAACTATGAAGGAGTTGTCTTGGCTCCATTAACCCTAACCCTGTCCACGGTTCTAGTCTTACAAAAGCAGTCGTCGATTTATAAAACCAGTTTAGAACAGCAGCAGAAATATGCATTATAATTTTTTTTTAGAAAAATGACGACATGAGGCCAAATCACACATCATGTGGGTGATTGCATCACACGACTTCAACAACGTCTTCCTTCTTCCTAGGGTGACCCTATGAAAAGGAGGAACGGGCTCCTGTATCTTTAACAGTTGCATAGAAAAGGGCATTTCAGCAGGTGTCATTTGGATATATGGGGAACCTGGTAAAATTCCCTCTTCATCACAACCGTTAAAGCTGCCCTCTTTTAAATATAGTCACTCTAGTATAGCTCCTGCAGCTTTAACTGTTGTGATGAAGAGGGAATTTCACCAGGTTCTCCATATACAATGAGCCTTGTGTGACGCAGAGTGGTAAGCGGCAGTTACTGCAGCCGAAACTCTCCCCACGGCCTGAGTTCAATCCCAGTGGAAGCTGGTTCTCAGGCAGCCGGCTCAGGTCGACCCAGGTTTCCAGCCTTCCGAGGCCGGTAAAATGAGTACCCAGCTAGCTGGGGGAAAGGTAACCGCGACTGGGGAAGGCAATGGCAAACCACCCCGCTATAAGGCCTGCCAAGAAAACGTCAGCGAAAGCAGGCGTCCCTCTAGGAGTCAGCAATGACTCAAGTGCTTGCACTAAAGGTTCCTTTCCTTTCCTTCTCCGTATATACAAATGACACCTGCTGATGCAACTGTTATGCAACTATGCAACTGTTAAAGACACAGGAGCCCTGTCCTCCTTTCCATAGGGTCACCCTACTTCCTATTTACAGCACCAATCGGGCCATAGGTTCATGTGGAACCACCAGGAGCCCTTGGACGACTGGGAAGGTTGATAAGGGAGAAGCCGCTCCTCAGGAATTCTAATGCTAAGTTGTTTAAGGTCCTTATTCCCTAGTAGTTTAAAAGTAGAAGAAAGTTGTTCCCAGATTCTCTGCACCATGTGTGATTTGGTCCTAAAAGAGACCTCTTTGAGATTTATAAAGCTAGGAACAGCACAGGTGAGAACAGATACAGGGCTGCTCTCTCTCTGTTGCCAAAAAAGCAGATTTGGCAGCCAACTCAGAACGGAGAAAGGAAGCCCCATTTCACACAACTACCATGTTAACTTAGGGAATTTGCTACTCCAGGACACAATGCCGGCCACCAGTGGAGGCTGCTGGGACGGTGAAACTGCTCCAGGTTTCAATCTGAACTCTAAAGGAGCGATTGCACCTTGGAGTCCCTTTTAGAGTTCTGACTGGTTTTGACTGAAACAGATACACAGCCCCACTGACACTGGAGTCACCAGCCTCCACTGGCTTACGGGTTTTAAAAAAGAGCTTGGAAGTCAGGTGGATTGAAGCCCATTGGCCAGTAGCCATGATAGCAAAATGTAGAGCGTAGGGACGCTCTACCTGTGAGTAACAGGCACTGGGGGCAGGCAGCACCAGGGTAGGGTTGCCTCCATGCCCGGCTCTGTGAGGCTCCACGGGCATCTGGCTGTCCACTGTTGGAAACAGGATGCTGGCTGAGATGGCCCTTTTGTTCTGATCCAGGAGGTTCTTTGCTTCGATCTTCATGATTGCTAAATAAAACCTACATCTGCCTCTGGTGAGGCAGTTCTTGTGTTAGCTGTAACTTAGGGTGGCTCTCGTGGAGCCTCTTTGTACAAGAGCAATCTACCTCTGAAGTAGTAGATGTTGGGACAAAGAATAGGGGAGGCCCGATATCCACAGTCACTTCTTGTGTAGGGTGACGATATGGAAAAGAGGACAGCATTCCTGTAACTTTAACAGTTGCGTAGAAAAGGGAATTTGTATGCATGATTGCATGAAGCTCCTGATGAAATTCCCTCTTCGTCACAACAGTTCAAGCTGCAGGAGCCCTGCCCTCTTTTGTATCTGGTCACTCTAGTACAGCTCCTGCAGCTTGAACTGTTGTGATGAAGAGGGAATTTCACCAGGAGCTTCATGCATACGAATTCCCTTTTCTATGCAACTGTTAAAGATACAGGAGCCCGGTCCTCCTTTCCATAGGGTCACCCTATTCTTGTGGGTGCAACGGAGGCATTAGGCTGTCCACCGTTGGAAACAGTGGATATTTTGGTCCAATCCAGCCTGGGGAAGTCTTATATTCTTACTGCTGAGATCTGAATCATTAACCTCCCAGGGCTCTTTGCTGCTACTCTGCAAAGGTCAGTCTCCTTATCCTTTGCAGAGGTGGAAAGGGAGGACGCTCCCCTGAGGATCCCCTCCCTCCCCTCCCCCCCAATTGATCCTTAGCTTCTTCACTTCCACAAGCTGTGGGGACAACTCTTGGCTTAGATGCCTCGAAACAAGCATGGGAGACATTCATGATGGAGAGGAGGAGGGGGGTCTGTCATGGCCCCCCTCCACAGGACTCTTTGGCAGAGCCTGGCACCACAAAGGAGCTGCCTGCTTTGAGGGGCCTTGAGGCAGATCAGGGGATCCTGGGCCCTCGTGGGAGATGGCCACCGGCCCTTCCCCTCATGACTTAGTTCGCCCCTCATAGAATCATAGAATAGCAGAGTTGGAAAGGGCCTACAAGGCCATCTAGTCCAACCCCCTGCTCAATGCAGGAATCCACCCTAAAGCATCCCTGACAGATGGTTGTCCAGCTGCCTCTTGAAGGCCTCTAGTGTGGGAGAGCCCACAACCTCCCTAGGTAACTGATTCCACCGTCGCACTGCTCTAACAGTCAGGAAGTTTTTCCTGATGTCCAGCCAGAATCTGGCTTCCTTTAACTTGAGCCCGTTATTCCGTGTCCTGCACTCTGGGAGGATCGAGAAGAGATCCTGGCCCTCCTCTGTGTGACAACCTTTTAAGTCTTTGAAGAGTGCTATCATGTCTCCCCTCAATCTTCTCTTCTCCAGGCTAAACAGGCCCAGTTCTTTCAGTCTCTCTTCATAGGGCTTTGTTTCTAGACCCCTGATCATCCTGGTTGCCCTCCTCTGAACACGCTCCAGCTTGTCTGCCTCCTTCTTGAATTGTGGAGCCCAGAACTGGACACAATACTCTAGCTGAGGCCTAACCAGGGCCGAATAGAGAAGAACCAGTACCTCACGTGATTTGGAAGCTCTACTTCTATGAATGCAGCCCAAAATAGCATTTGCCTTTCTTACAGCCATATCACACTGTTGGCTCATATTCAGCTTGCGATCTACAACAATTCCAAGATCTTTCTCGTTTGTAGTATTGCTGAGCCAAGTGTCCACCGTTGGAAACAGTGGACTCAGAGACAGATGTGCCTCTCGACTCAGAGACAGATGTGCCATGTGGCCACCGAGCCCCAGGGAGCACAGCTACCCGGCTGAGTCAGCTGCCAGGCACAGAAGGATCTGCCTGAGGAATAAGGACTTCTCCTGGCATTATGGGCTGCAGCTGTGCTCTGGGTGGGGGCTCAAAAGGCCCAGGCTTAAAAGCCATCAGTTCCATACACCGGGTGCTGGAGCAGTGTCAGAGCACCTGCTTGCCTCTGTTTTTGCCCTGCTCTGGACCTCAGACTCCCTACAGACCTTGCCTTTGAAACTGACCTTGGCTACCTCCTTGGAGCTCCGCCCCTGCACCACTGTGAGTTGGACAGGGACTAGTAATGGCCGTGAGCCCTGATGGCTAACAATAGAACCTCCAAGCTCCGAGGCAGCCTATCGCTCTCAGCCCCTTGGCTGGCAACAAGCAGAGCCTGTTGCCTTTGCGTCCTGCTCGTGAGCTTCCCAGAGGCAGCTGACTGGGCTGGCTTGGTCCAGTTGAGTGGGGGTCCTTTTCTGTTTCTGTCAGAGGGGCCTCTGTAACTCCACTGGATACATGTTAGGGGAGTTTTACACAGACACACACCTTCCCCCCCCTCCAGTGCGTCAAAGCCCCCTGGTCAGCAACATTCCAGCCTCTGCATTCTGCCCGGTCAGCGACACCCCCTCCCCTCCCCTTTGTCTGGCCTTCTCCACGAGGCCTGGGATGGCATTTCCCCCTGTCAGCTTCTCCATTGCCGCCTGAGCCTCAGTCTTTGTTGCTTGCAAATCCTGGAAAAGCCCCGAATGGCCCAGCTGACCTTCCAAAACAGCCAAACACTGAACCCACAAAACGCCATCAGGAAGGACTGAGAGACACCCAACCCCATCCCCACTGCTTCCCACCCTAAGGTGAGTCACTCGAGAACACAGAGAGTAGCTGGGAAGGCCGCTGACTTGGGCCATGAGAAATTGCCTTTATGAAATAGCAGGTGGCCCCCGGAGGGAGTCTGCATGCCGCATCTCTGCATGTTTTGCCACTCGGATTTCTCTGCCTGGCCATAGGCCTCTGGGGATAATCTGGTTTCCTCTCCATGTGTGATTGGAACATTCAATCCCTCTTCGTGGAAAGCGGCTATGGGGGCACTCGGCCTCAGAGGGGGGGTCTTTCTTTCCAACAATGGGAGATATTTCTTTCTTGATCTCTAATACGCTCCCCAGCTACATTTATTTCCCAGGGTTAGTCTCTGTTTTCTGGAGAAAGATTTTGGAAGGTGCCTTTAAAAAAATGAGTCTCTGGCATTGATGACTTATTTATTTTTATATTGCATTTATATCCTGCCGTTTTTCCTCCAAGGAACCCATAGCGGTGTACATAACCCTCCTCCTCTCCATTTTATCCTCACAACAACAATCCTGTGAGGTAGGTTGGGCTGAGAGTGGGTTTCCATGGAGGAGTGGGGACTAGAACCCGGGTCCCCCGACTCCCAGTCCAACACTCTAACCACTAGGCCACACTGGTTTCCAGATTCAGCTTCCAGTCCTCCATGTCTCTCCAGCAGCCTTCCCCAAACACAGCCATGGTGGGCACCAGTTGGGGAAAGCTGCTCTAGAAGTTAAATCCCTAAGTTTGGGGGGGGTGCATCTCAAGTTACATGCACGTCATGGAAACTCCTTGCCAGCGGACTGCTTGTCCAACCTTTCACTGATTTATGCTTTATTCAAAAGACTGAAGTAGCACTGCTCCCAGTGTGGCTTACATAAAAATGCAGATAAAAACACAAAAACTCAAACTATAATCATAACAAATCGCAACGTCTTAAAATTAAAAGACTGCCTAAAATAAACAACAGTGAGTACTACTGAATATGTTTCAGGGGTTGAAACAGACATAGATCTACTCTGCTGGGGAACTCACAGCAAAGTCAAAAGCAGGACTCGAACCCAGCGTTTCCAGATGCCAGAGCAACTCTCACTCCAGGGGGCCAAAGTGCTGCCCTCATGTACTTGTCAGTCCTATTAATGATAAGGTGACCATATGAAAAGGTGGCGAGAGCTCCTGTATCTTTAACAGTTGTATTAAAAGGGGAATTTCAGCCCCTGGTGAATTTGCAGGAGTAGAGTGACCAGGTACAAAAAAAGGCAGGGCTCCTGCAGTTTTAACTGTTGTGATGAAGAGGGAATTTCACCAGGTGCTGCATGAAATTCCCTTTTCTCTGCAATTGTTACAGGAGCCGTGTCCTCCTTTTCGTATGGTCACCCTACTCTCTTCAATCCCAGGAGTTAGAGCGAGGAACAGAGAAAAGTGTCTTGTACCAGGTGGAATTATTTCTCCAACTACCCCAGGACGGTCTCACATTACCCACTACCGTGTCCTTTTAACTCGGGGTAGCACGAATATGAACTGGAGGCCTTGTCCATATCGGGTTTTTTTTTAGTGTGCAGTTGGATACAAAATGTGCAGTATAGAATCGTAGAGTTGGAAGGGGCCTCTAAGGCCATCGAGTCCAACCCCCTGCTCAATGCAGGATCCACCTTAAAGCACACCAGACAGATGGCTGCCCGGCTGCCTCTTGACTTGCCTCTCCCACATCCAAAGTGCATGTCAGCAAAGGGAAAGCACCATTCCCCTATTCAGCACCCTTCTGCCATCCCTCAGGAGGAAGACTTCACAAGTGCGTGGTATGTTCGTAGGGTGACCATATGGAAAGGAGGACCGGGCTCCTGCATCTTTAACAGTTGTATAGAAAAGAGAATTTCAGCAAGTGGCATTTGTCTATATGGAGAACCTGGTGAAATTCCCACTTCATCACAACGGTTTAAGCTGCAGGAGCCCTTTTGTATCTTTTGTAAAGCTTCACTCTAGTATAACTCCTGAAGCTTTAACTGTTGTGATGAAGAGGGAATGTCACCAGGGGCTTCATGCATACAAATGACACCTGCTGAATACAACTGTTAAAGATACAGGAGCCCTGTCCTCCTTTCCATATGGTCACCATACGCAAACAAAGGATGGCCACACTGCTCCGGTTATTGGGCGGTATAGAAATATAATAAATAAATAAATAAATTTTTCTTCCCCCCCGAGAACTTTGTACATGCTCAGAGGCTGCCAGCCTTAAATCAGAACTTCTGTTAGCAAATGGTGGCCATCCATCAGCATTAGGTGGTGTTTTTTAAAGCCTCTTAAGATATTTGTTTTATTTCAATCTCTGTTTGATTAATTGCTATCCTTTGGATTAATTTATACTGTTCCTTTGAAGGGACACATAATTTTTGATGATTTTGCATTACTATGTTTTATCCTAGAACCATACACTGCCTTGTGAGGGTTACTCTGCCTTGAAAGCTGGTTTAAACTTCTTTTAAATAAATAAACGCCCCCCCACCCATGCCCATCTTTCTTCCCACAATGGGAGGTCTACAAGCAGGATCTGAGCGCAACAGCACCCTCCCACTCAAATTCCCCAGTATGCTGCTTCTGATACTGGAGGTAATGAATAGCTATCATGACTAGGAATCTTTGATGGCTTGATCCTCCATGAATTTGTCTCATCCCCTTTTCAAACTGCTCAAGTTGGCAGCCCTCAGTACGTCTTGTGGCAGAGAGTTCCATATTATTATTATTATTATTTATTTATATAGCACCATCAATGTACATGGTGCTGTACAGAGTAAAACAGTACAAGACCCTATGTAAATACCAAGACCCTATGTCAACAGTGTGCTGTGTAAAGAAAGGAATTCCTTTGGTCTGTCCTGAATGTCCAACCATTGGGGACTAAATTTTTATTCCCTTCAGTATTTTAACAGTCGACAAATTAATTTTAACTTTGCTGTTTTAAATGTGTATTTTAAATTTGTATTTCTGCTCTGCTGCTGATTTTATCCTGGTTGTGCTTTTATATTGGCCCTGTTCAGACCACACACTAAACCCTGCTGCTTAACCACAAAATGGTTAATGGAATGCATTTTGTGGTTAAGCAGCAGGGTTTAGCGTGTGGTCTGAACGGGAACACTATTTTATATCATGTTTTTATACTGCTGTTTTATACTTTGAATGGTTTTAATTTTTGTGAACCGCCCAGAGAGCTCCAGCTATTGGGCGGTATAGAGGTGCAATAAATAAATAAATAAATAAATCAGAATGAAATGTAATAGGGATAAATGCCAAGTTCTACATCTAGGAAAAAGAAACCACATGCACAGTTACAAGATGGGGGAAACTTGGCTCAGCAATACTACAAATGAGAAGAATCTTGGAATTGTTGTAGATCACAAGCTGAATATGAGCCAACAGTGCGATATGGCTGCAAGAAAGGCAAATGCTATTTTGGGCTGCATTAATAGAAGTATCGCTTCCAAATCACGTGAGGTACTGGTTCCTCTCTTTTTGGCCCTGGTTAGGCCTCATCTAGAGTATTGTGTCCAGTTCTGGGCTCCACAATTCAAGAAGGACGCAGACAAGCTGGAGCGTGTTCAGAGGAGGGCAACCAGGATGATCAGGGGTCTGGAAACAAAGCCCTAAGAGGAGAGACTGAAAGAACTGGGCATGTTTAGCCTGGAGAAGAGAAGATTGAGGGGAGACATGAGAGCACTCTTCAAATACTTAAAAGGTTGTCACGCAGAGGAGGGCCAGGATCTCTTCTCGATCCTCCCAGAGTGCAGGACACGAAATCATGGGCTGAAGTTAAAGGAAGCCAGATTCCGGCTGGACATCAGGAAAAACGTCCTAACTGTTAGAGCAGTACGACAACAGAACCAGTTACCTAGGGAGGTTGTGGGCTCTATCCCACACTAGAGGCCTTCAAGAGGCAGCTGGACAACCACCTGTCAGGGATGCTTTAGGGTGGATTCCTGCATTGATCAGGGGGTTGGACTCGATGGCCTTGTAGGCCCCTTCCAACTCTACTATTCTATGATTCTATGATAAGATTGCCCCTGAGCATGGACAGAGTGTATTGCTTTCACTACAGTGTGTCCACACAGAAGGGCTTCCAGAACAGAGGGTGGTTCCAGAGAAACTTGTTTTGCCATGTCTTTTTTCCTGGAAATTCAGGGCTGCAGTTAGTTATCGCTGGAGAAAGGTGGGTAGGTGGGTGGGGGAGAGTGAGAGTGAGAGTGAGAGTGAGAGTGAGAGTGAGAGTGAGAGTGAGAGTGAGTGAGAGAGAGAGAGAGAGAGAGAGAGAGAGTGCAGTAGAATGTAGACCTCAGGAGTGCAAGACAGGAGCACTTCACAGCCCTACCCAGTCTGCACAATTCCCAATTCCACTGCCGTCACTTCTAAAACCACAAAACAAGCCCTGAACTGCATTCCAAACAGAAAAGGAGAAGGCAGTGCTTTTGCCCAATGGCGCCATCTAGAGCCTTTGGGTAGCATTGCTCTTGTGTGCTGCCACCACGGTTCATGGAAGAGAGTTTTGTTTTTAATCTGGCCTTAAATTCATTTGTCAGCTTAATGTTCTCTCTGAGTTTAAGACAGCTGTAAAGACCAGTCTCTTCCAGCAGGCCTACCCAGATGAATTTTAAACCTAAGAATTTTATGTATTACATTTTAATTGGTGGTGTTCCCCACCTCAATCCAGGGGGAGAGGCGGATTATTATTATTATTATTATTATTATTATTATTATTATTATTATTATTATTATTATTATTATTCCACTGTTCCTGGCAGGATCTACACTACTGCTTTAAAACAGTTTATAACAGTAGTGGCAACAGTAGGGTGACCATATGAAAAGTTAAAAGGAGGACAGGGCTCCTGTATCTTTAACAGTTGCAAAGAAAAGGGAAGTTCAGCAGGTGTCACTTGTACATATATGGAGAACCTGGTGAAATTCCCTCTTCATCACAACAGTTAAAGCTGCAGGAGCTATACTAGAGCAGCTTTAACTGTTGTGATGAAGAGGGAATTTTACCAGGTTCTCCATATATGTACAAGTGACACCTGCAGAAATTCCCTTTTCTATACAACTGTTAAAGATACAGGAGCCCTGTCCTCCTTTCCATAGGGTCACCCTAGGCAACAGTTAGGGTCCATGACACACTCCAGATACAGTTTTCAAACCATTTTCAAACTGCCATTATCCTGCTTGGTGTTTAACCAGAGACAGCCTTGACTTTAGGAATGAATCTGACATTCTTTCTGTCTGAACTTCTCACTGGATCATGGCAATCCAAATTACCTAGCCGTCTTTCTGCTTCAGATGCTTCTAAAAACACCCCTATTGCATCCCACGCCCCCGGCTGCCCTTTTACTTTTGTATTGCTGCAGATGTGTAAATGGCAGTCACAACTTTTTTAAATAAATAAATAAATAAATAAATGTGAATTTAACAAAACAAACAGAAAATAAATCCTGAAAACCAAAAAAACAAACCAACACTGCATACATAGGACTGTTATCATTTTTTCCCATCAGATATACCATTTATAAAAAAAAGGGGGGGAGGCAAGAGAATTATACAAAGGTTTCTAAAAAAGGTGACCAAATATCCATGTACTTCACCCATTCAAATGTTGATAGCGTTGTTAAATCCTCAGTCCATTGCATTATGGGAGGTGAGCCTTTATCCTTACAATGTAATAATAAAAGTCTTTTAGCTGTCATAAGGGCTTGGAAAATCCATTTGCGCTGACCGTATGTTAGCTTCCAAGAAGCCGGTAGATAGTTTAGGAGGACATGTACAGCCTTCCATATTAAAGATTGTTTCAATACAAAGTTTATCCTTACTATAACCTCCTCCCGAAAGGGGACAATTACCGGGCATTGCCAAAATGTATGAATTAAAGAAGTATTCAGTGCATTGCATCTCCAACAGTTGTGCAAGTTGGACAAACCCTTATTAAAGAGACTTTGTGTACTCCAATAAACTTGAAACAATTATTATTATTTTTGCTGAATAAGACATGGCCTAAGATCAATAGAATTTATTTATTACATTTATATACCACCCCACCTCTAAGCCTTGTGTGATCTTAGCAGCCGAAACTCTCCCCACGGCCTGAGTTCGATCCCAGTGAAAGCTGGTTCTCAGGCAGCCAGCTCAGTTGGACTCAGCCTTCCATCCTTCCGAGGTCGGTAAAATGAGTACCCAGCTAGCTGGGGGAAAGGGAACCGCGACTGGGGAAGGCAACAGCAAACCACCCCGCTACAAAGTCTGCCAAGAAAACGTCAGTGAAAGCAGGCGTCCCTCTAGGAGTCAGCAATGACTCAAGTGCTTGCACGAGAGGGTCCTTTCCTTTTTTTTCACAGCCGAAGCTCTCTGGGTGGTTTACAACAGTTAAAAACAGTAAACATTAAAAAAGTATTCAAAATTTAAAAAACCATCAGAAATATATAGACAACAATATAAAAATAACATTATCCATTTAAAAACAACAGTTCTGGGGTCTGTTAAAAACAAACTTAACGTTGTTAAATGCTATTAAATGCCTGGGAGAAGAGAAAAGGCTCCAGGCAAGGCTCATCGCGGAGCTCATTCTACAGTCGGTGGGGCCACCACCGAAAAGGCCCTCTCCCTTGTTTCCACCCTCCAAACTTTCCTTGGAGGAGGCGCTCGGAGGAGGACCTTAGATGTTGAGCACAGTGTTTGG
Source organism: Elgaria multicarinata webbii (assembly GCF_023053635.1). Classification (NCBI taxonomy): domain Eukaryota; kingdom Metazoa; phylum Chordata; class Lepidosauria; order Squamata; family Anguidae; genus Elgaria; species Elgaria multicarinata. The sequence goes on along the minus strand of NC_086193.1, from coordinate 7,964,787 downwards.
GTAGGTTCATGTCGCGGGAGGCGTTCCATCAGGTATTGCGGTCCCAAGCCATGTAGGGCTTTATAGGTTAAGACCAGCACCTTGAATTGGGCTCGGAAACATAGAGGCAGCCAATGCAAGCGGGCCAGAATCGGTGTTACATGCTCAAACCTCCCTGTTCCAGCTATCAATCTGGCCGCTGCATTTAGAAGCTTCAGATACAGACACAATTGCAGCCACAACTTTAATTTCTTTCAGTTTGTTGTCTTCCCGCCCCCTCCCCTCAGCATCGCTGATGCGCACATGCGTGTGGATAAAAACACTGCCAAAATGCCCCCCCAACCTTCATCAATTGTACGTACATTCGTCTTGCAATGCTTTGCGTGTCATTTTTCTGACGGCACAGGGCATGTGAGCACATCACACACCGTGCGCATAATCTGTGAGCATTTCTTTGCAACTGTTTCTTTTCTATCACACTTTCTGCAAATTGTCATTCTTAAGTTGCAAATACCTTTATTTGCGAGGTTGTGGTGGAGATTTCTTAGGACAAAACCCGCACACAAATATTGTATGCCATCGAACATATATTTATTTATTTATTACATTTATATACCGCCCCAAGCCAAAGCTCTCTGGGTGGTTTACAAAAGTTAAAAACAGTGAACATTGAAAACAAATATACAAAAATTTAAAAGCATAAAAACAACAATATCATTCAAAACAGCTATTCTGGGGTCAGTTAAAAAATAAACTCAGCATATGTTGTTAACATACACTAAAACGGTCTACAATCTGTGTGTGTCACAAACTCTATCAGTCCTTCTTTTTCGGAAAACGTTTCCGCCTCTCGGATGTAACAGGACTGAAAGCAGATACTTCATGCACGAGCCTCGGTGCTTTTGACCCACATTCAGTTGCGGAACTGTGCAAGTCGCTCTTCCTCCTTCCAGGCTGCCTCTCACCTGGAGGAGCTGGAGACTGAAGAGGCCTCTGTCTAGGACTGGGTGTGGAACAGATAGCTTACCTGGCCAGGTGTGTACGTTAATGCACTCTCTGCTTCCTCCTCAGTTTGGCTTGGAATCCCGACGGATCGTGGCTGCCTGCGCAACTGGGTGTCCTGGAAGAGGAGAGGCACTTGGAAAGCAGCTACTCCTGTATCTCACAGCACCAGCAGAGGCCCAGCGAGGACCTGAGAAGGCCTTGCTCCGTGACTAGCGATGTTCCGATACACTCCACCATGGCAAGTCCTCTGTGCAGCCTTGGAGTCCCAGGGGCAGGTAAGACAGCGAGCGATGCTTTACAAAACTCTGCCCAGCCACAGTATACAGTCAGCCGGCCCCTTTTCACCTCACAAGAACCCTGCGAGGTAGGCTGGGTTGAGTGCGACATGCACTCAAGAGGCAGCCAGACAGCCACCTGTCAGGGATGCTTTAGGGTGGATTCCTGCATTGAGCAGGGGGTTGGACTCAATGGCCTTGTGGGCCCCTGACAACTCTGCTATTCTATGATTCTATGATTCTATGCTGAAAGTCTCCTTGTGAGATTAAAAACATAACAGCCCCCTGGACCAGATGGAACATGGGTCCTTTGAACCTAGCAAACTGTTTCCAACTGTGATCAGCCAAGAGGTTGGGAAAAAACCACAAGGAGGGCAGGATCGCCCTCTCCTGCTCCCCAGCACCTGGTTTTTAGAGTTACACTGCCTCTGAACATGGAGGTTCTGTTCTTGGCTCTCCAGGTTAACTGATATCTATATGGTGAATTTCTCTAACACCATAAGATTGTTCAAAGAGCTCTGTTGGATCAGTCCCCAAAGGTCCATCTAGTTTCCAAGTCAAGGGTGGGATTTTGAACCCAAGTCTCCCCTGCCCCAAATCCGACACTAAACAATACGAAAACGAACATTTATTTATATCCTTTTCCCAAGGAGTTGCATGGGGCAAAGTACAGCAGTGTAAGCTCATTTTATTTTTCACAACGACATTGTACGGTAGACCAGGCTGGCGGGCCTGAGGGTCTTTTAGTGGCCAAGCAGGGATGTGAATTAGAGCAAGCCGGCCACTATCCCAGCCCGGCCCAGCAAGACACTCCTTTCCCAATGGCTCAGGGTTGTTCCACGTGCTATGTTTTGGAGGCGCGTGTCTTCAAAAGGGGAGATGTGACTGCAAATCCATGGATCCTACAGGAATGATTACCAGAAAGCTGGGATTTCCCATGCCCCCCTCCCCTTTAAGCCATGTCCTTGGACAAATTAATATGAATTGCACGTCCATCTCACCCTTCATGGCTCTCCTCCATTTTATTCTCACAACAGTCCTGTGAACACAACCAGCACAAGGTCACCAGCAAGATTCATGGCGGAGTGAGATTCGAACCTGGTTCTTTCCGCTTCTAGCCTGACGTTATAACTGCTGCCCATGCTGGGTCTCTTGCCAGACTTCTCCATCACAGTCTCAGTAGGGCCGTGTTCCTGGAGGAATCTCCCCTAGGGTCAGTGGCATTTGTTACTAGAGACAGGGGAGAAATTTGATTGTTTCGCATTTTAATGCAAACTTACCTATTTTCGTGTTTTTGAACCAATACGCGAACTGAAACTCAGCTGTCCTTCAAGATATGGAGTTATTCCCTGAATTTTGCAGGAGAGTTTTCCAAGTTAAAAAACAAAACAAAATCTGTCCCAAAAAAATGCATATATGTCTGGAGAAAGTACACACAAAAATGCATATGTTGGTGAAAATAACATCTTTTTAAAATGCATTATATTAGGGAAATTGTGTGCCAAGATGTGTATATTAGGCAGAAGAGTGTACAATAATGCATGTATTAGGAGAAACGTACACAAAAAAGCTGTACACATTTTCATGCAAACTTTAAAAAAATCCTAACGTTCAGAATTAACTGAATTTTGAGATTGGAAAAAGAGCAACTAGGAGAAACGGGCAAAGTCAAATTATTTGTTACCTCCTAGTACCCTCGTTGCAGGTCAGACAGGTTGGTTCAGATGCAAAAAGAGATTGATCCCCAAACCCTGAGGCAGGGGCTTCCACCTCTGTGATTTTCCTGTCCCAGGTAATTTGGCAACACAAAACCTCGTCCCGTAATCCCTTTTGTTCACATAACCCTGAAAAATCATCTCTGGGCAAGAGGCTTAGCATGGCCCCGGCAGGCAGGACCTGGGAAAGAGATCTGTTCTTTCCCAGTGAGATCTCCCAAAAGCCATGACAGCAGCAGGTTAGCAATTGCACTGACTTGAGGGTTCTACAAAGGTCTGTGGCACCGGTGAGCAAGAGTCAGATTTCATTCAGTTTCTCATGGACCATCTCAGGTTTGCTGGCTACTCAGATTCTAGCATAAAATCTTCAGCTATGTGGAGCTCAGTCTGACCGCGCCAGGAACGAATATCTTAAATTCTTAAACATTATAGGGTGCAATCCTAAGCATGTTTAAATTGTAGGACTTTTTTTTCCTGTCGAATCATGCATAGGATTGTGCCCTGAAATGCAAAATTAAGCTGACTTAACACAGACCAGTTATTGCCTTAAGTCAGCGTTCCCCAACCTGGTGCCCTCCAGATATATATGTTGGACTAGAATTCCCATCATGAAAATCCCTAAGCATTTTTACACGCATCTCTCCACATGCAGGCGGTTTTGCCAAATACGCACATTGCCTTTTTTTCAATGCATAACTTTTAATGTGGCTTTCCCTAAGATGGGCATTTTTGACCACATGCTTTGATTGGAGAATCTCTTTGCATGTTTTGTAGATGTGCGAATTTAGGAAGGCTGAGTTTTAGTCTGCAGAACAGTCCGAATTTGCGAAACTTGGGTAAATTCATGTTAAAAATGCAAATTGGCCAATTGGCCATGCTGGCTGAGGATGCTGGGACTTGCAGTACAACACATCTGGAAAGTACCAGGTCAGCGAAGGCTGAGTTAATCTGTCTCCATGCCAGTATCACAAACTAGTCCTAATTCTCCTTGCGGAACCCATTATTTATTTATTTATTTATTTATTTCTATAGCACCATCAATGTACATGGTGCTGTACAGAGTAAAACAGTAAATAGCAAGACCCTGCCGCATAGGCTTACATTCTAATAAAATCATAATAAAACAATAAGGAGGGGAAGAGAATGCACCAAACAGGCACAGGGTAGGGTAAAACTAACAGTATAAAGTCAGTGCAAAATCAAGTTTTAAAAGCTTTAGGAAAAAGAAAGGTTTTTAGCTGAGCTTTAAAAGCTGCAATTGAACTTGTAGTTCTCAAATGTTCTGAAAGAGCGTTCCAGGCGTAAGGGGCAGCAGAAGAAAATGGACGAAGCCGAGCAAGGGAAGTAGAGACCCTTGGGCAGGTGAGAAACCCACTGAGTGGGGCGTAGGCTTTTTTTTTTTTAAAAAAAATACAGGCCAGCCCTTCTTGGCAAACAGAGAGAGGCTCAATGAATCCTGGTTTATTATACACAGTCCCAGACCTGTTCAACCAAGAGAACTCAACCACCCAGTTTCGATTGGCTCATAAAAACCCAGCCAGCCTGAGGGTGCGGCATCCTCATCGGAAGCTGCGGACTTTGTCTCAAGGAGGCCGTTAAAATGAGTCCGTCAGGAGCATCACCTGGTCCTAACGCTCCGAACACAGGCCTGCCCGCATCCTGAAGAAACCGCCGTACGCAAACATTTCTTCTCGGACAGCGTGCAAGGAGCTGGAACGATGTGGGGTAGGTTTAACTTCCCCTGATCCTGCAGGGACTTACGGTGGGCCGGAACAAGGGGGGATCCTAAACCGCAAGGGAGAGCAGGGCCAGCTCTATCGTGAGGCAGGGTGCGGCAGCCACCTCAGGCGGAAGATGGAGGGCTGGTGGCAGGGGCTCAGGTGGCCCTGGGTTCTATCCTCTACTTGAAGCGCTGCCCAGTCCAAGGTGTAAAGGTAAAGATCCTTAAGAAACACTCAGGAAGGGAGAAGCAGCAGCAGGACACAGAAGTTGCCCGTCCACAGGTAGCAGCACCTCGAGAGCAGACGGAGCAGCAGGCTCACCTCTCACCTGGTGGCAGTCTTCCCCACTAGGGTGAGATGTACTGTGCTTCTATTTAAATGTGCATCCAGTCATCTGAACTGGCATATGAGACATTTGTTAGGGTGACCCTATGGAAAGGAGAACAGGGCTTTCAAAGGGGGTTGGATACATTCCTGGAGGAGAAGGCTATCCATGGCTACTAGCCCTGATGGTTGTGTGCAATCTCCAGTATTCGAGGCAGGAAGCCTGTGTGCACCCATTGCTGGGGAACATGGGTGGGAGGGTGCTGTAGCACCATGTCCTGCTTGTTCATCCCTGGCCGAGGGCTGGTTGGCCACAGTGTGGGCGCGGATTGAGAGACTAGCTCTGGTGCCGTTAAAAATTATTAAAATCTTTAATGGTTCTTGTCTGTGTCTGGAATGCACGACGTTTCGGATTAGAAATAATCCTTCTTCAGGAGCTGATTCTGAAAACCTTATTCATACATTTTAAATATTCTCTGGAGCCCTTTTCCTTTCTGGGCGTTCTGCCACTGTGGGAACAGAGTGCTGGACTAGATGGACCCTCGGTCTGATCCAGCATCAGGGCACTTCTGAGGTTCTTAGGGCTCCTGTATGTTTAAGCAGGTGTCTTTTGCACGCAGGCAGCACCTGGTGAAACGACCCCTGCTGAAATTCCCTTTTCAGTACAACTGTTAAAGATACAGGAGCCCGGTCCTCCTTTCCATAGGGTCACCCTGCATTTGTGCAACCTGTGTCCCTTTTTATCCTCTTTTTTCCTGAAAGGTCCACCTGGTTGCCAGCAGTGGCAGGTTCCCCTAACCGTTCCTCCTGCTCCATCCCAACCCCAGCTGTGGTGCCCTGCCGGCTAGCTTGTTCCTCGCCTGACTTTCTCACCAAACCCCTTTCCCCGACGCATCACAAACAGCGCCACTGCGCAGGGACCCTGACTGTGTGAGCTGCCAGCCCTGGTCAAGCACTCCAAAAGGCCCCACGTGCACAGCTGCACTGCTCTGCCCTCCTGATGCCCACCGGTGCCGGTGCCACCGCGTTACAGCTTTCTTTGAGTGGACCACAGAGTGGGAGCTCCTGACTATAAGGTGTGCCAGGGTATTACTTTGAGTGCCATGCAACTTGCCCTGTGCCACAGCTGCCCTGCATTACCCACAAATTGCCATTATCATTTATTTATTGCATTTCTATCCTGCCCGATAGCTGAAGCTCTCTGGGCGGTTTATAACGATTTAGATACAGCATACAAAGTTTAAAAACCATTTCCATGAAACGTGCAGACGGACAGTAGGCACAGAGACCAGGATCTCTTCTCGATCCTCCCAGAGTGCAGGACACGGAATAACGGGCTCAAGTTAAAGGAAGCCAGATTCCGGCTGGACAGCAGGAAAAACTTCCTGACTGTTAGAGCAGTACGACAAAGGAACCAGTTACCTAGGGAGGTGGTGGGCTCTCCCACACTAGAGGCATTCAAGAGGCAGCTGGACAAGCATCTGTCAGGGATGCTTTAGGGTGGATTCCTGCATTTAGTGGTGGGTTGGACTTGATGGCCTTGTAGGCCCCTTCCAACTCTACTGTTCTATGATTCTAAGCCAAAGACATTGCTGGACATCAGGAAAAACTTCCTGACTGTTAGAGCAGTACGACAATGGAACCAGTGACCTAGGGAGGTGGTGGGCTCTCCCACCCTAGAGGCCTTCAAGAGGCAGCTGGACAACCATCTGTCAGGGATGCTTTAGGGTGGATTCCTGCATTGAGCAGGGGGTTGGACTTGATGGCCTCGTAGGCCCCTCCCAACTCTGCTATTCTGTGATTCTATGATTCTATGAGACCACATCTGTCTAAAACCAGCTTTGAGCAATCAGCCATAAGACCCCAATCTGCAGAACATCGACAATTGCTAATTTGCATGTCTAGATTTATTTATTTAACACATTTGTATCCCGCCCTATAACATTAAGATCTCAGGGCGGCGTACAGCTAAAAGCATACAGTATAAAGCAATAAATAGGCACAGCTAAAAACAAACCATGAACCAAGTTAAAACAATGTATTATTTAAAAGCAGTAAAACAATTAAAACAGTTAAAACAATGTGCCTAGTGAATTCAACCATTAAAAGCTTTGTTAAAAAGCCATGTTTTCACTTGGCGCTGGAATAAAACCAGCGTTGGCACCAGTCAGGCCTCCAAGGGGAGGGCATGCCACAGTCGGGGTGCCACAACAGAGAAAGCCCTCTCCCTTGTCCCATCATAGCATAGATGCAAGTTTACAAGTAACAGCTGTCATTCAGACAGAAATGCAGCCCATCTTGCCCTAGTTTGAGAAGACTGACCTGGTGAGCACTGAAACGTTGCTCTCCAGGAGCTGCTCAGTGTCCTCTGCTCTCCCTCCTTAGAGTTTTTTTTTTTTTTTACTTGGACTGCACAGCTCTTCAAAATGAGGATTGTCCTCTGCAAAGTAGGGCACCTGGCCACCCCGCCTGTGCCCCCTCAGCTAACCTGTTGCCCACCACTGCAGTGGAGGCCACTGACCTGTCACCACTCTTGTGTTCAGAAGAGGGCAACCAGGATGATCAGGGGGTCTGGAAACAAAGCCCTATGGGGAGAGACTGAAAGAACTGGGCAGGTTTAGCCCGGAGAAGAGAAGATGGAGGGGAGACATGAGAGCACTCTTCAAAGACTTAAAAGGTTGTCACACAGAGGAGGGCCAGGTCTTCCAGATAACCTGGACCTGAGCTGTATTATTATTATTATTATTATTATTATTATTATTATTATTATTATTATTAAAGATTATCTACAGGGGCCCTTCTCCGTGAGCCCCTGCCAAAGGAAGTGAGGCAGGTGGCTACTAGGAGGAGGGCCTTCTCCGCTGTGGCACCCCGGTTGTGGAACGAGCTCCCCAGAGAGGTCCGCCTGGCGCCTACACTGTACTCCTTTCGTCAAGACCTTTTCATTCTCTCTGTATTTTAACACTTAATTTTAACTTAAATTTAAATTTTATTGTTTTAACTCTGTATTTTAATTTTATATCAATTCTGCTGCGTGGTTTTTATCCTGGTGGTGCTTTTTATACTGTATTTTGTATTTGTGCTTTTAACCTGTTGGTTGTTTTATTATGGTTTTCATTTTTGTGAACCGCCCAGAGAGCTTCGGCTATTGGGCGGTATAAAAATGTAATAAATAAAATAAATAAATAAATAAATTTGCATTTTTATACCGCCCAATAGCCGATGTTCCCTGGGCGGTTCACAAAACCTAAAACCATTCAAAGTATAAAGCCAACAGTATGGAAACATGATATAAAATACACCTTAACACGGATTAAAACATACCGTACAGGATTAAAACTTCTTGAAAACAGCCGGAAAACGTCCCGAAGTGTCCGTGGCTGGGGCCTGCCGGTTGTCCCCGCGTGGCGATCCCTCCTGGGTTTGGGGCTTGGGCGACGGCTGCTCTCCTGCCCGGGAGCGCGGCCGGAGCGCGCTCCGGGGCAGGGGGCGGCGCGGGCCGGGCTGGCTGGCTCCGGGCTCTTTTTTGCGCGCGTTGCGCCAGTTCCAGGAATTGCGCGGCGGGCGGAGAGGAGGTCTTATCGGGTCGCCGCAGCCCTCCGCCTCCCGCCTGCCTCGCTCCCGGGCCAGGTGCCCCTTAGCAGGCCTCCCGGCAGGGCAGCAGGGAGGGCGGGCAGAAGGCTCCGCCGGCTGCGCGCGGCTGGAAAGCGCTCTTTGCTCTGGGCTCCACAACGGCGCGGCGCCAGGGCGCGAGGTGCGTCGCGGTTGCAGCCCGGCCCGGGGGAGAGAGATGGGCCTCGGGGAGGCCGGACAGGTCGGTGAGTGCCCCGAATCTCTCCAGGGTGGGTGCGTTCCGACGTGAGTCTCCAAGGCGCGCGATCTTGCGTGTCTGTCCCGCGTGCGATACGAAGAGGAAAGTTTCCAGGGCCAGGTTCCCCACCTGCCGCGAGCGCCTCCCAGAAGCATCCCCCTCCTCCAGCGTCCCCCCCCCCCTGGAATCGAGGGTTTGGGCACCCGAAGGATTCGTTATCGTCCCATTTAAACTTTTTTACCCTTTTGCACTTAAGTTGCTAGTCCTTAAGGCGCCAGGGCAGGATCTACACTACTGCTTATAACGGTTTATAATGGTTATGGCAACAGTTCAGGCCCAGGACACATTATATACAGTTTTCATACTGTTTTAAAAGTGTTATGACCTGCTTGGTGTAGATCCCAGGAGAAAGCTTGAAAAGGCCTGGGAAGGGTGCGCCGAGGCGCTGCGAGGAAGACAGAAGCAGCTCCCTCGGGCTGAACAAGCAAGGCTTCCCTTTAGATTCTTACGCTCGCTCAATGGAACCTCCAGGTTCAGAGGAAGTCAGCCCTTAAAAACATAAGAACTGCCCTGATGCTGGATCAGACCCAGGGTCCATCTAGTTCAGGACTCTGTTCACACAGTGGCCGACCAGCCATTGGCCAGGGATGAACAAGCAGGACATGGTGCAACAGCACCCTCCCACCCATGTTCCCCAGCAACTGGGGCACACAGGCTAATTGCCTCGAATACTGGAGATAGCACACAACCATCAGGGCTAGTAGCCCTTGATAGCCTTCTCCTCCAGAAATTTCTCCAACCCCCTTTTAAAGCCATGCAGATTGGTGGCCATCACTACATCTTGTGGTAGTGAGTTCCATAATTTCACTCTGCGCTGTGTGAAGAAGCCCTTCCTTTTCTTTGCCCTGAATCTCCCACCCATCAGCTTCATGGGATGACCCCAATGGGTTCTAGTATTTTGAGAGAGGGAGAAAAAGGTCTCCCTGTCCACATTCTCCATACCTACAAGGGGGGCGGGGGCTGCCACTCCCTCTGCTTCCTGGAGACATCCGGTTGACAATGGTAAGAAACAGAATGCTTGATGGAGATGAGATGGAGGCCCCTGCCCGCCCCCTGCCAGGTTGATCCAATAAGGGGCATCCTGATGTATTGACTGCTCTGAACCAGCTGCTGGGGGCAAAAAACAGGGGAGCGCTATGCCAGCTTTCCCAAACTCAGGGACCTCCAGATGTGTCTGGCTACAACTCCCATCATCCCCAGCAGAGCATGGGACTGGGGATAAGGGGAGTTGTAGTACAACACATAGAATCATATAGTTGGAAGGGGCCTCTAAGGCCATCGAGTCCAACCCCCTGCTCAGTGCAGGAATCCACCCTAAAGCATCCCTGACAGAGGGTTGTCCAGCTGCCTCTTGAAGGCCTCTAGTGTGGGAGAGCCCACAACCTCCCTGGGTAACTGGTTCCATTGTCACACTGCTCTAACAGTCAGGATGTTTTTCCTATAACTTGAGCCCCTTATTCTGTCTCTTGCACTCTGGGCTGATCGAGAAGAGATCATCAGGGGAAATTGGACTGGATGGTCTCATTTTTGCTTGATTTGGGAGGGCGCGTTCTTACCACCCACTGGTAATATACAAGTGCTTTGTCCACGTCCTATTTTCCTGAGAAAAATGGGGACTGTTTGTTTGCTTGTGAAGGCCCTGGCAGGCTACCAGTACATACCTGATGTGTTACAAGCAGTCCAGTCATATTCTTCAGACTGGGACAGAGGTGGTAAAGATCCTCAGTGCGCCACCCACCCCTGGCACCAAGAGAGCTCTCCAGACCTGGAGCTGCTGCCTGCGTGCTACAGAGGCAGAGTGGGGGACATACCGGCCAGTGATGCCAACTGCATGCAAACAGCCAGCCGGCTTTCACGCAATGCCAACGGACTTTTGACTTCTCTGCGTGAGATAAGCTGCCGAGAGGTCATAAAAGTCTACCTTTGTTCCGGTCAAAGGTGAGGCAAGGAATGAGAGAGCAAACTGCTGATGGAATGAATACACCTTAAAGAATTTAGCAAAGTGGAAATACCTGGGGGAGAGAGGCACGGACAGGCATTCCTGAGCTCTTGTTCGACCTTCACTTTGTGGGGCGGGGTGGGCGGATGAAACGGTGCATTCCTTTTCCTCTGACTGGGGAACATGGGTGGGAGGGTGCTGTTGCACCATGCCCTGTTTTGTTGGTCCGTGGCTGACAGCTGGTTGGTTACTGTGTGAACAGAGTGCTGGACTAGATGGACCCTCGGTCTGATCCAGCATCAGGGCACGTCTTATGGTCTGTTCTCTTTTAAAAACATCCTGTTTCCTACCGCAACTGAGAGATGCTTCTGGGAAGCCCACAAACAAGGCAGAGGGCAACAGATGCCTCCTGCTTCTGCCTGCTAGCCACTAGTATTCTGAGATAGACTGCCTTTGAATAGGGAGGTTCAGTATAACGGCCAATGTGAGGAAGGTCTCGCAGGGTCAGAGCAAAAGCTGCATCTTTATGACAACTTTCCTCCACCGGGTGCACTCCAGATGTGTTGGACTACAACTCCCATCAGTCCCAAAATGGCACAGATTTAGGTTTTATGGTTTTATCTTCTATGGAGAAATGCTCATTTGTTAGCAGGTGCCTGGTGACAGTACTCTTTGCAGTGGAGGCTGGTGGCTTCAAAGTCAGTGGGGTGGTGAATCCGTTCCAGGTTTCAGTCAGAGCTCCAAAGGGTTTGGACTACTGCAATGCACTCTACGTGAGGCTTCCCCAGAGAGCGGTGCAAAATGCAGCAGTTTGGTTTCTGGCAGTATCAGACCATATTACCCCCATCCTGAAAGACCTATACTGGCTTCCAGTTGCATTCTGGGCTCAATTAAAGGTCTTCATCTAAACTAGGGTGACCATATGGAAAGGAGGACAGGGCTCCTGTTCTTTAACAGTTGCATTGAAAAGGAAATTTCAGCAGGTGTCATTTGTATATATGGGGAACCTGGGGAAATTCCCTCTTCATCACATCAGTTAAAGCTGCAGGAGCCCTGCCCTCTTTTAAATCTGGTCACTCTAGTATAGCTCCTGCAGCTTTAACTGTGGTGAGAGCGGTAAAGCAGCAGTTTCTGCAGCTGAAACTCTCCCCACGGCCTGAGTTCGATCCCAGCGGAAGCTGGTTTCAGGCAGCCAGCTCGGGTCGACTCAGCCTTCCATCCTCCCGAGGTCGGTAAAATGAGTACCCAGTTAGCTGGGGGAAAGGTAATAACGGCCGGGGAAGGCAACGGCAAACCACCCCGCTATAAGGCCTGCCAAGAAAACGTCAGCGAAAGCTGGCGTCCCTCCAAGAGTCAGTAATGACTCAGTGCTTGCACGAGAGGTTCCTTTCCTTTCCTCTCCATATATACAAATGACACCTGCTGAAATTCCCTTTTCTATGCAACTGTTAAAGATACAAGAGCCCTGTCTTCCTTTCCATAGGGTCACCCTAATCTAAACGTTAAAGCCCTAAGCAACTTAGGGCCTGGCGGTGTAAGGGACCGCCTGACTCACTATGAACCTGCCTGGGTATCCAGATCTGTGGGAGAGGCCCTTTGAGGGCTCCTCTGCTAACAGAGGCCTGTTTGTTGGGCACATGTGAACATGCTTTCTCCTGTGTGACTCCCAAGTGGAACACACTTCCCTTAAGAACGGTGATTGGCCACCTAATCTCCTGGCCTTTGAACAGGGTGCGAAGGCGCGCCATTTCCATTTCACTTTCTGAAACGTAGTTTTTAATGTTCTAGGGTGTGGTCCCACGGATTGCACCCTTGGTGATCGGAAGCCCCTGAATTCAGAGGTGGGTGATCATTCATTGCGGGTTGGATATGTGCCTCCCGTCCTCTCACCCTGGAGAATTTGCTAAACGGCCTTTTTAGGGAGGGCGCGTCAGAGGAGGAGGCTGGAGGAGCCTCGGGATAATTCGTATCGTGGCCTCTCCGGTCGCCTTTCTGCCCCGCCCATTGGAATGACCCCTTTCCCCCTCTCCAAGGCCAATTTTCTGGCCTTAGAGGGCAGCCGGCATGGTTCTCTCCACACAGCCTGCAGAGGGGGAGAGCAGGGGTGCGGGTTCTCCATCTCCCAAGGGCAGAACACTGTCTCTGACCTTGGAAGTGCAGCTCCAAAAAATCCTATGGTCCTCGGGATGCTCATCCAGGGATCACAGAACTCTGTTTATAATGTTCTTGCTTTTATTGTTGCTGGGTTTTATGTTTTCAGCTGTTGTGCATCACCTTGATGGCTTTCTAACAGATAAGGCAGTATATATAAATGTTAATATTAAATAAAATACATGAATTTTTTTTAATGGTGGGAAATAAATACATTAGGTAGATTCCCTGGCTGAAAACTTTGCCTTTTTCTCGCTGAGAACCAGTATCATGTCTAAACTGCACTACTTCAGAGCGCCAGAGGCTCCCTTGATGGAGTACGATAATTCCCTGTGATCTAGCGTAGCTTTCTCCTTGCTGTACTCAGTTTTCTGTGTGCTGGGAATATTTTATGCGAAGCAACATTTGATCAGGGTGAAGTGGTACAGTCCACATACGGTTTGATTTCCACCGCGAGGACTAGCCGCTTGCAAAGCTGCTCAAAGTGCTTTAGCGTAGCCACTTAAGCATCATCAGAAAAAAGAGGGGGGAAGCCATCACCGAAAATGAGGTCACAAGAGAACCTAAGGTGTGCATGATATTTGCCTATACTGATTGATATATGTGTTGATGCAAGTGTGAAAATAATTACTATGATTTAAATAGAAATGAGATACATCGCACTATATTTATTTATTTATATACCGCCCCACAGCTGAAGCTCTCTGGGCGGTTTACAACAATTAAAAATAGTAAACATTAAAAGTATACAAAATTAAAAACCATCAATAACATAAAAAAACAGTGTAAAAACAACAGTATCCATTTAAAAACAACAATTCTGGGGTCCAGTAAAAACAAACTTAACATTGTTAAATGCTGTTAAAATGCCTGGGAGAAGAGAAAAGTCTTGACCTGGTGCCGAAAAGATAACAATGTTGGCGCCAGGTGAGCCTCATCGGGAAGATCATTCCACAGTCGGGGGGCAACCACCGAAAAGGCCCTCTCCCTTGTTGCCATCCTCCGAGCTTCCCTCGGAATAGGCACACGGAGGAGGACCTTAGATGTTGAGCGCAGTGTACGGGGAGGTTCATGTCGGGAGAGGCGTTCCATCGGGTATTGCGGTCCCAAGCCATGTAGGGCTTTATAGGTTAAAACCAGCATCTTGAATTGGGCTCGGAAACATATAGGCAGCCAATGCAAGCGAGCCAGAATTGGTGTTATATACTCAAACCTCCCTGTTCCAGCTATCAATCTGGCCGCCGCATTTTGCACAAGCTGCAGCTTCCGGACCGTCTTCAAAGGCTGCCCCATGTAGAGGACATTGCAGTAATCTAATTTGGAAGTTACCAAAGTATGGACAACTGAAGCTAGGTTATCCCTGTCCAGATAGGGGCGTAGCTGGGCCACAACCGGAGTTGGTAGAAGGCACTCCGTGCCACCGAGGCCACCTGAGCCTCAAGTGACAAAGATGGTTCTAGGAGAACCCCCAAGCTACGAACCTGCTCCTTCAGTGGGAGTGCAACCCCATCCAGAACCGGTTGAACTATAGTGGAGAAGACCTTGACCAGTTGAGCTCTACCCCCCCCCCGGCTGCAATCTCTCCCCCCCAGCTGCAATCTCTCCCCCTGCCCCGATGGGCACAGCGCTCCTGAGGAGCGCTGCGCCCCGTCCGCCGCTTTTCCCGGCTACTCGCGAGTAATTGTGGTAGCCAGGAAAAGCGGTGGAACGGTCTACACGCTCAGCGTCTTGGGCTCAGTCCAAGGCCGCGGGAAATACTGGGCTACAACTGGAGCCCGTTATCCCGGGGCAAGGGAGGGTTGACCCCTGCCTGAGCCCGGGATCCCCTGTGCGTCATTTGGACGCACAGGGGCGAGCCCGGGGTTCACCCCAGGCTAACCCGTGGTCTAGCAAAGGCCTATGAAAGCGGTATATAAAAAGCAGGAGCCACACTACTGCTTTATAGTGGTACTGAGGTGTACTGACAACTGTTGGGGCCCCTGACACATCTACATCAAGCAGGATATGGCACTATGACAGTGGTATGAAAGCGGCATATGGTCTGTGTCAATGGGCCCCGACAGTTGTCAGTGCACTTCAATACCTCTATAAAGCCGTCGTGTGGCTCCTGCCTTTTATATACCGCTTTCATCGTGCAATATCCTGCTTGGTGTAGATGAGCCCTGTCTCTCTCTTCTTCGGGTTGAAACTTAAGGACTCCCCTCTCAAAGTGGGCTGCCCTGAACAGGTTCCCAATTTTGAGCCTTCATCAGACACTAAACTACACACACACACACGCCAAGTTGTTCCCCTAACACTGAAGACTTGGGGAAGAAGCAGAAGCAAGCCTGAATTCTGCTTCAGACGGTGAACACCTGGAAGTGCAAAACAGATTCGATCCCCACTGTGAGGTGAGAATAAAACAAGCCCTGCCTTGTTCTCCCTGGTGAGAGAAACTGTGAGTCAGATCATGTAACTCTGCCATGTAGCTTTGTTCTCGTTTCTGTCTCCTTAGACATCCTGGGGATGGAGGTGGGAGGGCGGGGGGGGGGCACACAGCTTGAGCAGGCAAAGGATGTCTGCTGGTTAGGAGCAGGCAAAGGATGTCAGCCCTGGTTAGGCCTCATCTAGAGTATTGCGTCCAGTTCTGGGCTCCACACTTCAAGAAGGACGCAGACAAGCTGGAGCGTGTTCAGAAGAGGGCAACCAGGATGATCAGGGGTCTGGAAACAAAGCCCTATGAAGAGAGACTGAAAGAACTGGGCATGTTTAGCCTGGAGAAGAGAAGATTGAGGGGAGACATGATAGCACTCTTCAAATACTTAAAAAGTTGTCACACAGAGGAGGGCCAGGATCTCTTCTCGATCCTCCCAGAGTGCAGAACACGGAATAATGGGCTCATGTTAAAGGATGCCAGATTCCGGCTGGACATCAGGAAAAACTTCCTAACTGTTAGAGCAGTGCGACGGTGGAATCAGTTACCTAGGGAAGTTGTGGGCTCCCCCACACTAGAGGCCTTCAAGAGGCAGCTGGACAACCATCTGTCAGGGATGCTTTAGGGTGGATTCCTGCATTGAGCAGGGGGTTGGACTCGATGGCCTTGTAGGCCCCTTCCAACTCTGCTATTCTATGATTCTATGATTCTACAATATTCCCCCCTTCCCTCCAACAGTCAGTGTGGCGTAGTGGCTAACGTGGCTAACTCTGTGTGACAACCATTTAAGTGTTTGAAGAGTGCTCTCATGTCTCCCTTGTTGGGCCCTGCTTTCTGTAATCAGTAGACTTTTAAGATCTGAAGAAGGTCTCTCGTTTCCTAGCTGTCTCTTACCATGCCACGGGTGTAGAAAGGCTGTGTAGGCACCAGGGGAGTCTGGAACCGACTTAACAAGGGCAGCCTTTACCAGCCAGTGCCCTCCAAATGCGTTGGACTACAGCTTCCATCATCCCCAGCCGCCATGGCCCAATTTCACATGATCTGGACACTATACTTCTGCTGCTGACGCCTAGAATCGCATTTGCCTTTTTAGCTGCAGACTCAGCTAAACTCAGCTGACTCCGGTTTAGCTTAGTAAAACATCGACACAATATTCTTTGTACATATACCAATGTCAAGTCAGGAGCTGCTTATCCTTTCGTTGTTCCAGTGATTCTTTCCATTTTGCATTTATCTCTGTTGAAATGTATTTGGTTAGTTTTTTTGACACAGTTCTCCATCCTGTCATGATCATCTTGAATTCGGTTTCTCTCTTCTGAGGTATTAGCTACCCCGCCCAGTTTGCCACCTGACGCATGGTATCCCCCCATTCTGGAGACAATTGAGGGGACGCCCACCAGTCCTTCTGGGCCTTTAGCCAAAAGGCTTGGCTGGGGGGTTTAGTCCACATTTAACCATTCTAGCAAACAAAGCCAGCTTCACATGGACTGGAATTGCCAATAGGTTGATATAGAGGAGCGTTCTAGCAAATTTACACAGCTGTCGCCGCTGGACATAATGTTCCCACCCCACCTGCTCTGACCCCCTAGGCACGGCCCCTGATATAGGTCCATCCCTATAGCCCCCTAAGAGAGGGGTCTGTCCACTCCATCCCCTTTAGATGATGATGCCCCACAGCAGAGGGGAGGGGGCAGGCCTATAACTTTTGGCTAGTATTCCTTGCTTTCAATCTGCGTTCTTTTTAATACTTTAACTAGTTTGTTTGCTTGCTTGGGGGCTTGTCTAAACAACATGAAAACCACGAGTGCTTGGTTAAAATCTGCTTGCTGAAGTGTTGAATCAGGATGCAAAATTTGGTTGAAATCAATCAAACAGTATTGAAGCAATAAATCGATAAAAAAAAATCATTTACCAACTTTTTGGTTCAAGATGGTGGTCAAAATTTTCACTAGGCCTAAAAAACGTCCCAGATACACGTAGAACAAATCCTAAAAGTTTCATAACAATCGGATGTACAGTTTTTTAGTCCATCGAGGACATACAAACACACGTTTGCTTTTATTTATATAGACTGTGGCAGTAATCATAACCAAATATAATTTGGTAGTGTTTTGTTATCAAGGCACATGTGCGCATTATCAAAGGAAAAACATTGACACAAATAAACCGCAGTTCCTGTAGTATTGCAGAACAAAATTCAAATGTCCACAAACCGAACAACACAAAATTTTATTGCATCCATTCCAATTTGGAATCAAGGCCGGGGAATTTTGAACTCCATAATCTAGGGAGAACTTTAGAGGAGGAAGATTTTGCTGGTACCGCTAGCGATGGCTTGCCACCATTAAGCACGGGTGAGGGTTTTGTTCTGTTTGTGAGTTTTGTTATATATAAGAATTTACCAAACTTTGCAAATCTTTTTCTAAATGGGATATTAAAAATTCCAATGTGGGAGAAAGTGAAGCTGACACATTTATCCATCAAATGTCAGGGGAGGGCTTTGAGTGCTGAGCCCTGGATTTGAATCCTCGTGTATTCAACCACGTTAATGCCACTGAATTCCCGGGCAGGTACCTGCCACTCCATGGCAGCCACGTACAACGTGGTCCTGTCCATGCTGGAAATAGCTGTGTCTGCTGACGTTGGCCAATGTAGAGGAGTGAGAATTTCATTTCAGTTTGGTTTTTATAAGAATTTTGCAATATTTTGTCCATTCCTTCAGAAACAGAGAGGAAAGGACTTGAGGGATTTTTTTAAAAAAAAATGAGTGTGGGAGAAAGTGAAAGGGACAAACTTTCCCATCCACCTACGCCCAAATCACCTCACCCTGTTGCTGACTGGCAACCAGCTTTATTGGGTGCTGGAAATGGACTGAGTTTCACACAACACTTGGGTCAAAGTTCGCTGCCTTTTACGGATTGAGGAACTCCATTATGACTCACACCTTTCAGTTGTTATTCACACACACACACACACACACACACACACACAAATCAACACTGCGTTAGAAGGGCGAGGGAGTCCATGTTGGCTGAACAGTTCTACAGAAATCAGTTTCGATTCCATTGATTGAAGACTGCATAATTCCTAAGGTGCTTCTCATTAGTAGATATTTTCATGTCTTCCAGGAGAGGGTGATAGCTGCTAACTTTTATAGCAGGGTAGCCCAGGCGGACCGACTCCACATTTTAACCTGGATCAATTGTTGTCACAGGGACAGTCAATGTGGTGTAATGGTTATAGTGTTAGACTGGGACCCGGGAGACCCAGGTTCAAGACCCACTGAGCTTCTCTTGGGCCTGTCATTCTCTCTACCCTAGAGAGTTGTCATGAGGATATGCACAGATCTGGACTCTTTGAGCATGCGGGAGACGCTGTGGCTCAGTGAAAGAGCACCTACTTTTTCTGTAGAAGGTCCCCAGTTCAATCCCTGGCATCTCCAACTGAAAGGGCCAGGTTCCAGGCAAAGAGAAAATTCTCTGCCTGAGACCCCACAGAGCAGCTGTCATTCAGAGCAGGTAATATTGAGCTGGATGGGCAAAACAGTCTACCCTGCAGGAAGGCAGGTTCCTATATCTGTGCTTCTTTTTGTGTATATATCAACACATACTTTTTCTTTTTTTTTCCCTCCAGAGACCACAAAGCCCTGTTCTTGATGTAAAGGCTGTTCAAGAAAACTGGATAACCCAAACAATCCCTTTAGCTGAAGACCATCTACCAAAAACCCGAGGAGGAGGAGAAGAAATAGAACAAGAAGAACAAGAAGAAGAAATACACGAAACATTACTTCCAAAAATGGAGCCAGACACCAAAGACCTTCTCATTAGCTTCGCTGAAAACATAGGCCCCAAATATGAAGAACAGAATGGACAAGAAGGAGAACTGAACTTTGAGGTCCAAGGCGACACGTATCTTGACTTTGGGCACTCTGGTCAGAAGGCCGGAATAGAATGGAGAATGATGGATCCCTCAGGAGAAGAATCCAGAATGGAAGCAAGTTCCATAAATAGAAGCGAGGACCTCTGGACACCCCCACCAGACAGAGAATCCAAGCTGGAAGTGGTCAGTCTGGGCTCACTCTACAATGTCCGGGCTTATAAAGGGGAGAAGAAGCCTTCCAGACTTTATGATGAAGAGGAGGAAGAGGAGGAGCGATATAAGATCCCCCCTGAGGACCTCTCGCCCGAGATAGCGAAAGAACTTGACGATGAAAGGCGGGAAGTTATCAAGAGCCAAGTGGTGAGGAAGAGCACCACCATGGCGGTACGGTGGAATTCCATGGACGAGTTGGAGGCCATCAACGCCGCCGTGCCTGACAGGGAGGCCCCCGAGGCTAGAAGGAGCTATTACACAGGGTTTGCCACGTGTTTCGACAACCCTTCCCCCAGCTGGGTGAGCAGCCCTGTTGATCCTGAAAACATAGACACCGAGCAGATCAATTTTGCTGCTGCCCGCCAGCAGTTCCTTGTGCTGGAGAAGGCGAATCCAAAGCTGTTGATGGGTCCCAAGAAAAAGGCCGTGTCTCCAAGGGGACCACAGGCGGCAAAGGAGGTTTATGGGAGAGAAGAATGCCTGCGCCCTGTGGTTCTGAAACAGGAGGGTGGCAGCTCTGGTGGCTATAACCAGAGAGAACCGGCCGGGTCTAATGAGAGGGCAGAGTTTCTCATCCCCCAGAGAAGAGGAACCACTTCTTACGGTCAAGTCGCAAGAGGTCAAAACTCCTCTGCAGAAAATCTGGCTTCCAGCTTGGGGGAAACACCCCTTGACGTACATATTGTGACTGCTGATGGAAAGGCATCCCTGGCAATGCCTGGTGTCCCTCTGGATTCGTTGGCCGGCGGCCATGATCCAGCCAAAGAACCGGAGGCCAGCAGCGAGACGCCCATTGAGCGGGAAATCCGATTGTCCATGGAGCGGGAGCAGGACTTTTGGAAAGAGCGGGGGATCCACCGAGTGCACAGCAGAGATGAACTGGTGGAGATCCGAGCCAAGCCGCTTCTCTCGTCCCCGGTCGCTTCTCCGACTTCCTCCAGGAAAGGGAAGGAGAAGCCTCGTGTTTCCTTTTATGTCCAGCGGGAGATTGAGCAGGAAACCAAGCGTGAGGAGAACTTCCAAAAGGAAGGGAGGCTGCTGGGAACGTATGACAGGGGTGGTGGTCAGCAGCTGGCAGATCGCCGGAAGGTCTTTGAGCTGGAGGAGGAAACCCAAGAAACTCCGTGCAAACCCCCGAAACTGGGAGAGCTACGGAGCCTCCCGAATGGTGAGTCCAGCCCAGCCCGCCGCAGCGTTACCACAGACTCACATGACGGAGGAAGAATCGCTAAGCAGGACGTGAACTGGGATTCTCTGGCACGGCGGCCGCCTTCTGCTCCAGATGCCGGCAAACGACGACCAGGGAACGAATCGCCCTTCTTGAGCCAACGCTCCACCGCTTCTGACTGGCAGATGGATTCTCCCAGACTAAGACAGTCTGACACTCGGGGATTGAAAGTTCCGGGAGAAGAAAGCGCGCTACGGAAGGAACATTTCGCCATTCCGGTTCAGAAGCTCCGGTTCTCTGTTTCTGACGACCGGGGACCGCCTAGCACCCAAAGACGAGAACAGAGGCCTGAGTGGGCCGCTCCCCGGGAGGACCTGTATACTCTGAAGTCGTGGAGGCCCCGGACCTCAGCCCTGATCGACCAGGAGATCCAGGATGCTTTGCAAAGGGAACTGGAGCTTCAGGAACAGCGGAGGAAGGCCAGGCTGGTCCCTGAGATGGGCCCAAGCTCTCGGTTGTCGTCTCGAAGCTCGGGTAAGAGGCGCAGTGGAAGGCCTACGGTTTAGCAGCGGCGTGGGAGGCGACCATGAGCTGCCAGCTTTTAACGTATTGATTGGGAGACTAGATTGTCAGGAATGGATGCAGCCCAAGACGGCAGGGAGTACAATCAGGTTGGCAGGAATGGGAGACGGGGCCTTTTCAGTGGTGGGCCCGTATCTCCATACCTCCCTTCAGAAAGTGAACTTGGCTCTCTCCCTATTTTCTTTTAGTTGAGCCCCAAAGATGGTTTTTTTTAAAAAAAATTAAATCTACCTTTGATAAACAAGATAAGGCTAGTTTTCATTTAATACTGCCCTTTTTGGTTCACTTTTAAATGTTGTGCTATTGTTGCTTGTGCATTGTTTTCTTGCTCTTCGGCGTTTTGTGTTTTGCACTTTCAGTCTTTTCTTTTTTAAACTTTTAAAACCTCAGTTTCAATATTTTTGGTACTGATCATATGAATGCATTATTCTTTGTCTGAGGTTGGGTTTACTGTGAGCCGTCTTGGGAAAATGTTTTGTTTTGAACAGCCAGTGTAATGTATTCCCCTATTTCTTCGATTCTAAGACGCACTTTTTCCACATATAAACATTTATTTATTTATTTATTTATTTATTACATTTTTATACCGCCCAATAGCCGAAGCTCTCTGGGCGGTTCACAAAAATTAAACATCTCTAAAAATGGGGTGCGTCTTAGAATCGCGGGTGTGTCTTAGGGTTTGTTTTTTTTCTGTTGGTGGTACTGAAATTAGTGTGCGTCTTACAATCGATGGCGTCTTACAATCAAAGAAATACGGTAATTCGAGTGTTGGACTGGGACTTGGAAGATCTGAGTTCGAGTCTCCCCTTATCCATGAAGGTTGTTGTGAGGTTAAATGGGGGAAAAGAAGGATCATGTAAGTTGTCTTGGTTCCTTGCAAGACGGAAAAGAGGCAGGATATAAATGTACTGATAAATAATAATAATAATAATAATAATAATAATAATAATAATAATCAATTAAAATATTAATACAATTTATAAAATAATAATTTAATTTCTACAAAGACAGGTGCTCTATTAAGGATCCTGCCTTCCTATCTTCAAAGGAAGCCTTACTCCTAGATTCTACATAGAATCATAGAATAGTAGAGTTGGAAGGGGCCTATAAGGCCATCTAGTCCAACCCCCTGCTCAATGCAGGAATCCACCCTAAAGCATCCCTGACAAACGGTTGTCCCCATGTAAGGGACACACACTACCAGAAATGGTGGTCTATAGTACAAGCCCATAATATATCTATAATAATAAAACAGGAAGTGTGTCCGTCTGCGCTGCAGGGCCAAGGTGGCTTCATACAGTTCTTTCCAACTTTGACAATTGCTTACCTTTGTTTGAGGGGTGCCCTGTATCGAACCGAGTGATAGTCCAACCTGTAGGAAGCTGGGTCCGTTCGCTGATTTGTTATAACCTAATACACAATATTTGCTTAGTTAAAGGAGAAAGGGGAGGGGGTTTATTCAGGTTTTTTCACTTATACTACTGGTGGGAAAAGCAGGTAGATTTTTTTTCTTGGTTGAAAACAAGGATTGGGAAAAGTAAGAGTCTACTATGAATCAGGATAGGAAAACCCTACACCACCAGTCCTTTCCAATCTGATGCCCCCCAGATGTGATGGATTGCAATTCCCATCATCACCAGTCAGCCCACGCTGGCTGGGGATAGCCCTACCTTCCCAGCAGACACCAGCGTGGGGAAGGGCTGTGCTACACATTGCTATTACTCGGCATCTGCTTTGCCCCTTAAGACAGAACTAGAAATCAGGTCTGAGTTTGAATCTTACCCCTTTCACACCTCTTGAAAAAGTACCTTTGCTCTCTCAGCTGACTGGCTCCATCTGGGAATAGCAAAGTCGAGGAAATTCTCTGTTTAAAAATGCATCAAAATCCTATTTTTCTTCTTCAGCCACTTCAGGCGTTTCTGGCAACTACTCTGTGTCTACTTCGCCCGTTTTCGCCCCCAATTCACCCACAAAGTTATTCGCTTCGCCTTCGCCGGACAAAGCCTGCTTAAGGAAGTCGTCCTTGGAATCCAACATGAGAACTTGCCAGAGTCCACCGATGAGACAGAGAGAAGGAGGAAAGGTAATGAATTGAGGGGACACCTTGCCCAGTGATATGAGGGTGGCCACTGACACAGAAGGCTCTAAAGGGGAGGGGAAGCAAATACATGGAGGAGATATCTAACCATGGCTATTAATCAAGATGGAACCTCTAGATTCAGAAGCCAAGGGCTTCTTTAGATTAAGGGGAAATTGCATTGCTTTAACAGGGCTTTGCTTCCTGCATTTCTTGTGCAATTGTAATGGGCTGCATTACACAGGCAGAGCAGGGCAATCATGTGGTCTATAACTGAAAACTTCCCCACCTCATAGCTTTGAATGGAACAGCTTCCTCTAGTGGGTGCTTTGTAGCACAACTTTGGCTGCTCATGGTAGGAAATCCCTCAATATTTCAGAAGAATTTGGATATCAAGGGGCGTGTTTTTAGAACGGGGAGATATGCAGGAGGTTGACGACGACATCCAAAAGACCCGCAAACTTCTGTGAGTGACCAGTCACGAGTTGGGCCTCTAGAATCATAGACTAGTAGAGTTGGAAGGGACCCATAAGGCCATCGAGTCCAACCCCCTGCTCAATGCAGGAATCCACCTTAAAGCATCCCTGACAGATGGTTGTCCAGCTGCCTCTTGAAGGCCTCTAGTGTGGGAGAACCCACCACCTTCCTAGGTCATTGGTTCCTCTGTTGTACTGCTCTAACAGTCATGAGGTTTTTCCTGATGTCCAGCCAGAATCTGGCTTCCTGTCACTTGAGCCCATTATTCCGTGTCCTGCACTCTGGGGTGATCAAGAAGAGATCCTGGCCCTCCTCTGTGGGACAACCTTTCAAGTATTTGAAGAGTGCTATTACATCTCCCCTCAATCTTCTCAAGGCTCAACATGCCCAGTTCTTTCAGTCTCTCCTCATAGGGCTTTGTTTCCAGACCCCTGATCATCCTGGTTGCCCTACTCTGAACACGCTCCAGCTTGTCTGCGTCCTTCTTGAAGTGTGGTGTCCAGAACTGGATGCAACACGCAAGATGAGGCCTAACCAGGGCTGAATAGAGGGGAACCCGTACCTCACACGATTTGGAAGCTCTGCTTCTATTAATGCAGCCCAAAATAGCATTTGCCTTTCTTGCAGCCACATCACACTGCTGGCTCATATTCAGCTTGTGATCTACAACAATTCCAAGATCCTTCTCAATTCATAGCGATGTTGACCATAAGAAAAAAACATCCATAATCTGTATTAGTGTAATACCTTTACTGTGTTGTATTATTCTGGAGGCATGTTCTATTCTTTGGATCGCCAAGATGAAATTAGACCGCTTGTGAAAGGAATGACAGTTTATTGATAGAAAATGGATGCAGAACAATAATGCAAAGAAAGCTCACACATCTCTTCAGCCCACGGAGCTGGCAACTCCCAAAAATCTGGCTTTTGCTGGGGCCCCAAATCAACAGCAAACAGAGATTGTTCCTTTGAACCTCAAGTTCTCCAAGTTGGCGTGCATGTTCCCCCTGGAGCGAGGCCGAACTGGTTAGGCCTTAGCTCCATCATTTATGAAGGAAAGGAAAGGAACCTCTCGTGCAAGCACTGAGTCATTACTGACTCTTGGAGGGACGCCAGCTTTCGCTGACGTTTTCTTGGCAGGCCTTATAGCGGGGTGGTTTGCCGTTGCCTTCCCCGGCTGTTATTACCTTTCCCCCAGCTAGCTGGGTACTCATTTTACCGACCTCGGGAGGATGGGAGGCTGAGTCGACCCGAGCTGGCTGCCTGAAACCAGCTTCCGCTGGGATCGAACTCAGGCCATGGGGAGAGTTTCAGCTGCAGAAACTGCTGCTTTACCACTCTGCTCCACACGAGGCTCTCCATCATTTACACCCTGTCTAATATTCTAGTACATGCTCAAAGCATGCAGGCAGGTATTAAGTTATCTGTCCTATGACTAACAGATCCCAACATTCCAGCACGGCCAGGGTGTGTGTGTGTGAATATTCCTCATTTCCTTAGCAAGATAGAACAATAAAACAAACAGAGGAAATTGCTTAACTTGAGTATTACATTCTTATCAGTGCCAGACAACTAGCAATTGTTAAGCCTGTGTATTGGAGCCAGCTTGGTTGATACCCATCTCTCTATGAGAAGCCACAGAGTTGCCCAATATAGCTAGGACCTCCACTATGAAACAAGAGAACTGCCTTTTAAACAGGCCTTTAGACATTTAATAAGCAGCATATTAGCTCACTAGAACCAAATGACCACAAAAATGTGCAAGCTTTCAAGATCCCCAGATCTCTTCATCAGACAAGATGGTGCAAAAGGCAGGTTTGGGGAGGGGGGAAACCTAACAACTGGATTTTATACTTCCAAAATTAAACACGTTTCTCTTCTTGGTTCCCAGCCATCCTAGGGGCAGATGCAGGTCCGACCATCGCATGGCCTGCAGAGTCTAATTTGAATTCTCTGCAAAACCCTCCCCTCCGCCTCCTTCCCCACTTCATTTTGGGACTCTGAACATGCTGACACTGAGTTCGCCGTCACCAGGATTCTTTCTCTCCCCACCCCAAACCTGCTTTTTTTTTTAGAGCTTCTTGCCTGATGAAGAGATCTGGATATCTTGAAGGCTGGCACAATTTGTGTGATCTTTTTGGTTGCTCTAATAAAAGTATTGCACGGATGGGGATTCTGGAACCATTCTTATTCTGCTTGCCTTTTAAGATGTGCTGTTGAAAACCTTCTTGAAGCAATCTTCTGCCTTCTGAAGTTTTTAGTTTTGTACCTGTCTTTCAGTTGTTTAAACTGCTGCCTGTTTTATTTGTGTTTTAGGATTCTGTGTGAAAGATTGTTGTTATTATCTTCTTTGGTCCTATTTTCAGTGTGTAAAGCCGCTTTGGTAATGTGGACAGAAAAGTAGCATGTAGTAAACCAATCTAAACTAGGCTAAGGCAGGAGCCACACTACGGCTTTATAACAGTATTGAAGTACACTTGCAACTGTTGGGGCCCAGGACACATTACATATACCGTTTCAAACCACTTTCATAGTGATATATCCTGCTTGGTGTAGATCTAGGGCTGCAATCTGACAGTACTACTAGGCAGGTGGCTACTAGGAGGAGGGCTTTCTCCGCTGTGGCACCCCGGTTGTGGAACGAGCTCCCCAGAGAGGTCCGCCTGGCGCCTACACTGTACTGCTTTCGTCGCCAGCTGAAGACCTTTTTATTCACTCAGTATTTTAACACTTAATTTTAACTCAAATTTAAATTATACTGTTTTAACTCTGTATTTTAACCTTATATCAATTTTGCTGCATGGTTTTATCCTGGTTGTGCTTTTGATACTGTATTTTGTGTTTGTGTTTTTAACCTGTCGGTTGTTTTATGATGGTTTTAATTTTTGTGAACTGCCCAGAGAGCTTTGGCTATTGGGCGGTATAAAAATGTAATAAATAAATAAATAAAAATAAATATGTTCTGGAAGACGTCCTGGAAGTGCCACTCCACTGATGGAGAGGGGAAATCCCCAGGTGAGATGGCATCTGTGCTGCCGGAGGCCCCCCGTGACACCTGAAGGACGCACCACCAGCATAGATGTCCCGCCGACAGTGGGGGGGGAAATAGAACATTCCGAGGGGATGTTGGGGGCAGACAAGGGATCTCCAAGATCCCGAGCCCCCTTGTTCCCTCGATACATCCACAACCCCGGAATGGCACCAGCCCTAGGGCTGGCATCTTTATTCCCCTCCCATCTGGAGTCAACAAGCAGGAATGTGGAAAACTCTGTCCCTTCTCCCCACCCTAGCCGAGAGCTTTCCACAATGTGTCATAGGGGTAGGACCTCTTCCTCCAACCTGGTGCCTTCCAGATGTGTTGGACAGCGACTTCCATCATCCCCCAGCCAGCATAGCAGTTGGATGATGGGTGCTGCAGTCCTGACAGATGTGGAGGAGGCCAGGTTTGCGATGGCAGAGATGAGCTGGGGTTTAGACAATGATTCTTAGAATAAGAAAAAGGAGCGTGATGAAGTCACAAACCCGGTCTTTTTTGATTTGCGAAACACTGGCGGGCGTCCAGCCACCCATGTTTCCTCTCCTCTGACCTTTCTCTTTTTCCTCTTTTCCAGTATGCTGGCATTGAACTCAGCGATGAAATTGACACAGAGGTAAAGTAAACTTGGGTAGGGGAGAGACTGGGGAGGTTTATGTTTTTTTTTATTGTTCTGGCTTGGCTCCCTGGAATAGGAAGGAGAACATCAGAAGTGCCCTGATGCTGGATCAGACCAAGAGTCCATCTAGTCCAGCACTCTGTTCACACAGTGGCCAACCAGCCATCGGCCAGAGATGTGCAAGCAGGACATGGTGCAACAGCACCCTCCCACCCATGTTCCCCAGCAACTGGGGCACACAGGCTTACTGCCTCTGATACTGGAGGTAGCACATAGCCATCAGGGCTAGTAGCCACTGAGACATTTGCCTTGGGCTGAATTGGGGGTGGGGGGGATCTTGTGTGTTCTCCGCAGAGCACCCTAAAAGCAGCAATTTGGCTGCCCTTGCATCCCATCCCCAGAGAGGCAATCCCAACTCAGACGTTTCTCCTTGGTCCTCCACTCACAAGCCGGGGTTTCTGTGTCTCACTGTCCCCAGAACCAGTGGAGGCTGGTGGCTGCAATGACGATGTGGTGATGAATTCACACCCATTTTCAGTTAGAACCCATCAGAACGCTAAAGGAGCAGATTCTCTGCCCCACTGACATTAGAGCCACCAGCCTCCACTGCCCAGAAGTTGTATTGTTCTTTTCAGCACTGGCTGATCTTATATGATCCCAGTTTGGTGTGGGGAGAGGGGGCAGATGTGTCACCCCCACAGAGGTCTCTGTATCTCTCCCAAAGAGAAAGCAGCAAGTTGATCCATTAGCATTCCTCTGTTATGTCCCAGCACCCTTCCCCAACCTGGTGCCCTCTCAGACCCAACCAGCATGGCCAATAGTCATATACTGTCTCTGCAGAGGCCATCAGTGGGAGAGGAAGCAGCAGCCAGGCACCTCCCCATCATGCCTGGGTCCAGTTCCAGCTGAGAGCCCCTTCCCTTCTGCTGCCAACTGTCACTGCTGAACACTGCTAAGAATGTAGTGCCTGAATTTGCTTCTTCTTTTTTCCTCCTCCCTCCCAATCTCCTTTCCTTTTGTGTCGTGTTTTTTAGATTGTAAGCCTGTGGGCAGGGACTGTCTTAAGAAATACTTTTATAAGCCGCTTTGGGAGCCTTTTTGGCTAAAGGACAGGATAAAAAAGGTAAAATAAATAAATATATGATGGGAGTTGTAGTCCAGGTGGAGGAAGACTCCCCTTAATGCACGGCCATCACAAAATTCTCCCCCTGCCCCCTGTAATGATTTAGCAATCCTATAGCAAGAATAAGCATCCCTAGTTATAGATACTTGTGGATTTAAGGGGCTGGAGCATCTCCCCTATGAGGGAAGGTTACATCAACTGGGATTGTTCAGCTTGGAGAAGAGGAGGCTGAGGGGAGACATGATAGAGGTGTAGAAAATCATGCATGGTGTGGAGAATGTGGATAGGGAGGCACTTTCTTCCCTCTCTCAAAATACTAGAACCCAACGGGGTCATCCCATGAAACTGATGGGTGGGAGATCCAGGACAAATAAAAGGAAGGACTTCTTCACACAGCGCAGAGTTAAATTATGGAACTCACGACCACAAGATGTAGTGATGGCCACCCATTTGGATGGCTTGAAAAGGGGGTCGGATCAATTCCTGGAGGAGAAGGCTATCCAGGGCTACTGGCCCTGATGGTTGTGTGCTATCTCCAGTATTCAAGGCAATAGGACTGTGTGCACCAGTTGCTGGGGAACATGGTTGGGAGGGTGCTGTTGCACCATGCCCTGCTTGTGGGTCAAAAGGTGGTTGGCCACTGTGTGAACAGAGTGCTGGACTAGATGGACCCTTGGTCTGATCCAGCATCAGGGCACTTCTGAGGTTCTTATGTTCTTAAGTCTAATGCACGCTTACTTGGGAATAATTCCCTCAGAACCCATTGAGACTTAGGGCCTTGCTAGACGACGGAGCAGCCCGGTGCGAGCCCCGGGCTGGCCTCTGTGTGTCCAGATGACGCACAGGGGATCCCAGGCTCAGGCAGGAGTAACCCCTCCCTTGGCCTGGGATAACCGGCACCGAGATCACGGGGGATGGGGGGGATTGGAGATCGCGGGCGGGCAGGGGGATCGTGGGTGGGGGAGAATTGGGGGGAGCGGGAAACCCTTAATTTTTTTTAAAAAAAAACCCCTACCTTCATCGTTGGTGCGCTCCTGCACACATGGCCCCTTTAAGGAAGAAACAAAATGGCCGATGCGACGGGGCTTTCCTTTACCCCGCCGCGTCAACATGTGGATAGGAACGGAAGCCCATGCTACTTCTAGTGTGGGCTGGCCCCTCCACATGCCCAGATTTTAAGGTAGCTCTAGCAAGGCCCTTACTTGAGAGGAAACATGCATAGCAAAGAGTCCTGTGGTCCCTCGGCTGATCCTAATATAGAGGCAGAGCTTTCGTCTGCAGATCTTAAAAACCAACACACTTATTATGTGCCACAAGACTGTAAGTTGGCACAAGATCAATGTGTTTGTGTGACTTCAGACGAACAGCGAGAACGCAAACTGCAGTTTTTGTGACCGGGACAAGGGCAGTTCTTCCTTCTGCACCAATTACCTGATTGAACCATTAATGTGTTTGCAGGTTGTGAACTCCACCAAAGTGATTTGCCGGAGGGGAGTCCTTGCTCAGCTTTGGGAGACCGGACAAATCCGCAGAATAGACAGCGACAGCGACTGATCCGAATGGGCCGCCCTTCTCGGGCCCTTGAAAAGAAATGCTTCAGGCTGCAGAGGCTACCGGGCTCTCCTCGGCTTTGGGTGCTTTGATTCCCTCCCCGCTTTTATCTTGTGTGTTTGGGACTTTTCAGCAGTGGGGTCTTGCCAACCAATCTGTGCCACTTTGGGGACTGCGAATGTGGGTTGAGTTTGCTTATAAGAGGCAAGGCCCCAAATCTAAACGGCACCACTGCCTTGGTCCTTGCAACAGAGTCCTGCCTTGCAAACGAGGGCCGGAACAGTCTCTTCTCTTTCCCACGAGGTGGACCCTGCCTGCCACGGCTGCATCTTTAGACTTTGGTGGCAGCCGGCAGCCACACGCTGGCACATGACATCCTTAAAGCAGAGCTCGCATTTCCACGCCAGCTTTTAGACCCAGCGCCTCTCAATGCAGCGCCGCCTTGAAGAAAAGGTGTGGTGGCAAAGAACCGCAACACGCCCGTGAGGACAGGATCTCCGTGGGATGGGCGCGTTAGGTCCCCCTCTGTCCCAACTTACGAGCTGGCTTCTAGGAAGACCTAGATGGCTCTGAAGTTTGCGCACCAAATGTAGCGTGATCTCCTTTCTCCCCAAGAACGTCTTGTTCTGCACAGCCCTGAGTGGCAGGGTGTTTCAGTCCGGCCTCCCGCAATCCAGGACTCTCCAGCTGGGTTGGACTACAACGCCTGTCATCCCCAGCCAGCAGCACCCAGAGGGCTCCTTGTGTACAAGCTGAGCAGGGGTGCACCTGGACTGGCAGCCCTGGTCTTTCGAGCAACAGGAACATCCCCAAAAGCCAACTGGAGGCATTTGCGACACCCACAACCCCCCCCCCCACACACACACCCATCTCTGATGGCTGCATGTTTCCAGGCCTGCTGCAAAATGTCACCACGTGTTGCTTTTTCCCTCTTATCTGCCCCAAGCTGAACTGAAACTCAACAGCTTTTGCCAGCCTCCAACTAACCAGGTAGCGAGCATATTTCCCCCTGATATGTATAGCCATCATGGCTACTAGCTGTTGCTAGCCTTATCCTCCATGAAGTCAACTCTTAAGTGCCTTTGCAGTCTCCAGCATCTGTTGGTGTAAAAGGAGACGTCCAGCACCAAGCGTCCTCTGCCAAGACCCCACACTGCAGACTTCGATCCAGGGCTCCGTGGACCGCCGTCCCATCCCAGCTGGAGACAAGGCCAGCGAGAAGGGACGCTCATTGAGAGGTGGGCCCATGGAGAGATCTCGCGCAATGGACCTCCGAAAGGTGGAGCCAGCCCTGGCCATTGCTGCCCGTCAGAGCAGACGTTGCTAGGTTACGTGGGTAAACCACCTGATCCGGGACAAGTCGTCTGCCGTGGTTCCTTCCTGCCAAACGATCCCTTGGCCTGGCTTTGCCTCCTGACAAAACAGCCTGCGCGGAGGGTGCAGGGGAATCATTGGCTGCCTCCCTGTTGTGCAATCGGATCAGGACTTGTCTCACCCGGCTTCCTTCGCATCCGCCCTCAATGAATAATTCCGCCACATCTGTGCCATTACATCAGGGGCACAGAAGCTCAGGCCCATGAACCAAATTGAGCCTGCTTGGGGTCCCAATCCATCCTTCTTAGAACCCCAAGTGGCCACGCCCCCTTCCCTTGGCTCCGCCCATTCCCCTTTCACCGTTTCACAGCTTTGGGGCAGTATTTTTTCTGCATTCTGAAAAGACGTTGAAACAAGGCCTCTGCTAAGGCCCTACTTCCTGGCACCGAGCGCTTGAAGCTGAAATGTGTCGCTATTTTGGCCCTACGCCTGAGAGCTTCTCCCAAATTGAATCCAGCCCTCAGGCTAGGAGGGGTTTGTCACACCCCGGGATTGGATCATGCAATATAAGCCTGTTGCAGAGAGCAGAGAGAAGGTCCCCGTTGCACCTCTGCCTAAACTCCAGGTCTGGTCTTGTTTCTTTCCAAAAAGCCTGGACAGGTAACTCAGCTGTGTCTCTGTTTGAGGTTACAAGCCAATACACACTTCCCTGGGCGTTAGTCCTATTAACCTCCCTGGGGCTTACATCTGAGTAGACGCGTACAGGATTGCACGGCCAATCACTCCCAGTGCTGATGGTCGGAAGAATGACTCACTCATGCAGGCAATTGTTCCATCTAATAAAGTGTGCTGTCGTTTTATTCCTTGACCTGGAAAATCATACGCTCCGATTGATTGATTTGTTGGCCCCCGTTCTAAGCAATCTTCCCTGTTTTAGAGAGATCTGGAGAACATGGGGCAGAAGGGGGGTGAGGAGAGAGAGATGCCTTTTAAAAAATAGAACCGCAAGAGCTACCATGCTTTAGATTTCAGTGGATGAGGCTGCAATATGAATATACATTTACCTGGGAGTAAACCCCATTTAACTCAATGGGACTTACTTTCTTCTAAGAAGACATGCATAGAATCATAGAATCATATAATAGCAGAGTTGGAAGGGGCCTACAAGGCCATTGAGTCCAACCCCCTGCTCAATACAGGAATCCACCCTAAAGCATCCCTGACAGATGGTTGTCCAGCTGCCTCTTGAAGGCCTCTAGTGTGGGAGAGGCCACAACCTCACCAGGCAACTGATTCCATTGTTATACTGCTCTAACAGTCAGGAGGTTATTCCTGATGTCCAGCTGGAATCTAGCTTCCTTTAACTTGAGCCTGTTATTCCATGCCCTGCACTCTGGGAGGATCGAGAAGAGATCCTGGCCCTCCTCTGTGTGACAACCTTTTAAGTATTTGAAGAGTGCTATCATGTCTCCCCTCCATCTTCTCTTCTCCAGGCTAAACAGGCCCAGTTCTTTCAGTCTCTCTTCATAGGGCTTTGTTTCCAGACCCCTGATCATCCTGGTTGCCCTCCTCTGAACACGCTCCAGCTTGTCTGCGTCCTTCTTGAATTATGGAGCCCAGAACTGGACACAATACAAGGCCTAACCAGAGCTGAATAGAGAGGAACCAGTACCTCACGTGATTTGGAAGCTATACTTCTATTAATGCAGCCCAAAATAGCATTGGCCTTTCTTGCAGCCGTATTGCACTGTTGGCTCATATTCAGCTTGTGATCTACAACAATTCCAAGATCCTTCTCGTTTGTAGTATTTCTGAGCCAAGTATCCCCCATCTTGTAACTGTGCATTTGGTTTCTATCTCCTAAATAGGTCTGCACTGTACATCTCTGATAGAGTGCATCTTGGCTCTCAGACACATGTGCGTTAAATGCATGCGCATGGACACTAACATATATAGTAACATCACATGCAGCTGGAACAGCTAATTTTGAAGCACTGTTGACTTATGATAGGAACAGTGTGCATGCGTGCAAGAGAGAAGGAGTGTGTGTTTCGCCACTAGTCCAACCTTCCCCAAGCCGGCACTGGCCAGATGTGCTGAAATACAGCTCCCATCATCCTCCAGCCTGGATGGGGATGGTGGGAGTTGTAGAGCCTCATCCCACATACCTGTTTCCCTCGAATTATCCCCTACAGTGCTAAGCTGTCGCCATTGTTGTTGCTACCGGGCGTCTAGATCTTTTGCATACCAGGAACTGGGTTTAAGGGGGGAAATGTAAAAAAATCATAAAAAATCAACAGATGAACCAATCCGATTCAAATTTGGTATGCTTAAAGCAATCCTTAATATCTATTACTGTGCCAATTTTGATGTCTTTATCTTTAAAGCTTACGCGGATGTAAGCATTTGTTTAATCTTTCTTCAAATCCTGCTCCTGCGCCCCAGTGGCCGCTCGGAAAACAACAAATGATACCCTCGAAAACTAGTAGCAAAATACGGCGAGGCTTTTGCCTTTGAAGCACAATTAAAGCAGGATGCACGGGAGTACTTCACAATAAAAGCAGATTATAAGCTGGAAAACTTCGGAGTCCTCTGCACACAATTCGCAGTGATTGCACAGTATAACGCTGGTGTGAAAGCTCGTAATCTTGAGAGTTCCAAGTTGGGAATGTTTGCCCTGTTATTTATTTATTTATTACATTTATATACCGCCCCATAGCGGAAGCTCTCTGAGCGGTTTACAAAGTGATAAAAGAACAGGCACCTACTTGCCTCTTCAATCAGGACAGGGCTTGTTAGAGCAGAGCTCAGCAATAAAGCCGGTGTTGGGGAAGAATGAGATATACAGCAAGCCAGCATCGGAAAGGTGGTAATACAACTCACTGCCTTGTTTTTATTAGGGAGCTCTTGGGAGCGATGCTTTCACCCAAAGCTCTGTGCTGGATCTTTTCTAAGGCCGCGCCAAATCTCACTAGAGAATCTTCATCATGAATGTGGGGGCAGGCCAGATTGAGGGGACAAAAATGGGACCATTTTGGGGTGCCGTGGTGAAATTCGCCATCAGGTGTAGGGCTTACCATTCACAGCTGCATCAGCCGTACCTTTTCGAGAATGTTAGTGTTTATATAGTGCCTTCGGTGTGCGTGGCACTTGAGGAGCGAGTCCCTGCCCCAAGGGGCTTACAAATCTAAAATTCAACCGGGGCTGGGTGGTAAATAGGAGGAGAGTTTGGGATGCTTTCAATTGCTTAGACATTGGCCTCATCTACACCATGCAGGATATTGCACTATGGAAGTGGTATGAAAGCGGTATATAAGAGTCCGGAGCCACACCAAGCAGGATATAGTGGTATGAAAGCAGTATATGGTATGTGTCCATGGGCCCCAACAGTTGTCAGTGCACTCTAATACTGCTATAAAGCAATAGTGTGGCTCCTGCCTTTTATATACCACTTTCATAGTGCAATATCTTGCCTGGTGTAGATGAGGCCTAAGTTACAAGCTGAGTGCTTTTATTTATTTATGTCTTTATTGAAACCGTTTCCTCTGCCCTCTTTGGCTGAAAAGGCTTCCAGAACTGTGCACAGGTTAGTAATAAGACCAGCCCCTGTTCCCAGGCTTACAACTTTAGCTATGACACAAAAGGAAACGTGATTGGGAGGGTGGGGAGCAAACTCCGGCACTAGAACTTAGTTACAAAGTTCTTATAACTACCCGCTGGAATAGAAGCCGATCGAGGAGAGGAGGAGCCAAAAGCTACTGATCTCTCCTGAGACCAGTCCCCCGCCTCTGGCTCCCGCACTGGCGTTCCTTCCTGGCATCTGCACGGGAAGGAACGCAAGTGCGGACTTTGAGCTACCACTGTGCTGAGCACCGGGAGAGATGGGGGAGGAATGAGGCAGCCAGAGGAGGACAAGGAGAGGGACACAGGGCGCCCAAACCACCTCTCCTCCCTCTGACCTCCCTCTGGCTGCCCATTCCTCCCCCCACCCCATTTTATTATTATCTGTATCTGCACAGCTTCGCAGATACAGATTAAAAAATGGGAGGAACAGGCTCTATTCCTCTCCTCCCCGTTTATTATTATCTGTATCTGGCAGCTTTATAGATAGATTTTTTTAAAAAAAAATAAAAATTGGGGGGGGGAATGCGCACCACTCTCCCCCCCATTTTTATTTGCCACAGGGCTCTCCTGCAGGTCCGCCTCCTTCCCTGTCCAGCTGATGGCAACCAATCGGGGTGCCATCAGCTGTGACATGCTTCCACTGACAAAAAAGTCAGGGTAAGTGCCGGACTTCTCTGGAGCGGAGTTTCTGGGGTTTGCCCCTGGATGGCTTTGCATTGGGGCTGCATCATGTAGTTGACCTGCCGCCACTCCGTATCCACCCCCATCGTCTAGACCAGTGGTTCCCAAAGTGGGTGGTACTGCCCCCTTGGGGGGGGATTGCATAGGGGAGTGTTAAGAGGCAAGGAAGCAGCAGGGGGGGCGCTCGAGGTGGTCTTTTCCGAGAAGCGCCTCTCCAGAAGGTCTTAAAACCCACAGACATTTTTATGGGAGAAGGTAGTTTGGTCCCAAGCCATATAGGGGAAGAATCCACACATGTATTAATACCATTTAAGAAGAGTCCTTTTAATGGTGAATTGAAATGTTTCAAAAGCATCAAAACGCTGATGCAGAGACATACCCTGCTTGGTGTGCCCCGCCACGCTGGCTGCAAAACAGGCATTCACTCTCTTTTCCCTCCCTTGGCAAGCCTGCGGTGGGTGCTTCGGATTTTGAATAAATATTCAACTAATTGTTACTGTTTTGAATTTTATTGTTATTATCTTCCTTAGTGGGTCATTGAAAACTGCTATTCTGAATAATGATTTTTATAGGGTAGGGTAGGGGGCACTGGGCTTGAGTTTGTGGAACCAAGGGGGCGGTGACCTGAAAAAGTTTGGGAACCACTGGTCTAGACAAGCCCCAGGATTGGGCCCTGCTGTTTCCTCTCGCCCATTCCTGCAGGCTAACGCAATGGCCGTTGCAAGACTTTGCTTGCCATTTCGGGGTGTGATGGCTGCCATCTCCCCTCACCCCACAGAATGCCTTGGCATGATGCCTCATCGAAGGCAATCTGGGAGGTGGGAACAGTGAGAAGCAAGAGGTGGACAAGAGTTGCTTCGTCTACAGCAGCAGCAAAGGAAGAAATTGTCACTGCTAACCGTGAGCTCCTCATGAAACATGTCAGCGAATTTTGCCCCCACCCTGACATAATTCCAAGGTGACTTCCCAAATTTGCCACCTGATCGGAAGTGAGGAAAATTCTGGGCCGGGTCTAATGCCTTCACAAAGGTTTCATTGGGAGCGTACACTTCCCGCAGTTCAAAAGGTCCGCCTGGCGCCTACACTGTACTGCTTTCGTCGCCAGCTGAAGACCTTTTTATTCACTCAGTATTTTAACACTTAATTTTAACTTAAATTTAAATTTTACTGTTTTAACTCTGTATTTTAATCCTATATCAACTTTGCTGTGTGGTTTTATCCTGGTTGCGCTTTTTATACTGTATTTCGTAATTGTGTTTTAAACTGTTGGGTGTTTTACTGTGGTTTTAATTTTTGTGAATCGCCCAGAGAGCTTCGGCTATTGGGCGGTATAAAAATGTAATAAATAAATAAATAAATAATAAATAAACACACCAAAAGAAAATACAAGGAATCGTACAACCTCGTTTCTTAAGAAAAAAGAAGATAAATATATTCTAGTCTTTAGTGGCTACGAAGCGTTCCAAAAAGTAGGCACTAAAGCATGACGTATATCTCGGTTAATTTAATTAGTTTTCTTGCATTTGTTTTTTTAAGTTAACGCTAACCTGATAGAAATTTCAGCAAACTGCAAGTATTTCAACTTCCATCAGAGGGCGGGACGACCTTATGGAAGTCCTGGGCCAAAGTGAGCAGAAAACTGTGGCAACGCTATTGCTTTCTGTTCCTCCAACACCCTAAAGAGGAAACGCAGTGCCTTTTTCATCGGCCACGCCCAGAAGAAAACAACAGCTACATATCCTTCTGTTGCAATCTGGAAGAGGCCCAGAGTTCCCAAGTCTCAAGCCTGTCCCAGAAGCCCAGCTCAGAGAGAGAGAGAGAAAGAGAAATCTTTCTGGATCCAGGACTAGGTTGATTTCAAGGTCAAACAAGTCTTTCTGAAACGCATCGTTTTCCAAAGTGGTACCTTTGGAGAAGACGAGCGCCCTGCTGTAAATGAAGGAATAGAAAACGCATCATATCAAGGACACCAGGGCACCTAAGGGTGCAATCCTAGACATGTTTAGACAGAAATCAGTCCTACAGCTCCTAACATGCTGAGAGTTGTGGGAATTATTTCAGTCTAAACACACCTAGGATTGTGCCCTAAATGAGCCTTCTTCAACCATGATTCCTGAATTGAGCAAGGGGTTGGACTCGATGGCCTTATAGGCTCCTTCCAACTCTTCTTTTCTATGATTCTAGTTATAAGCCAGGAAATGGAACTTCCGCGTGCAACAACATTCTAACCAGATGTACACTAAGCAGGATATGACACTTTGAAAACCATTTGAAAACTGTATGTGGCGAGTGTCCTGGGCCCCAACTGTTGTCACTACTGATATAAACCATTTTAAAGCAGTAGTGTAGCTCCTGCCTGAAAGAACTGGGCATGTTTAGCCTTGAAAAGAGAAGATGGAGGGGAGACATGATAGCACTCTTCAAATACTTAAAAGGTTGTCACACAGAGGAGGGCCAGGATCTCTTCTCGGTCATCCCAGAGTGCAGGACATGGAATAACAGGCTCAAGTTAAAGGAAGCCAGATTCCTGCTGGACATCAGGAAAAACTTCATGACTGTTAGAGCAGTACGACAATGGAACCAGTGACCTAAGGAGGTGGTGGGTTCTCCCTCACTAGAGGCCTTCAAGAGGCAGCTGGACAACCCTCTGTCAGGGATGCTTTAAGATGGATTCCTGCATTGAGCAGGGGGTTGGACTTGATGGCCTTATAGGCCCCTTCCAATGCTACAATTCTATGAACCTGATGCCCTCCAGATGAGTTAGCCATACAAGCTGGGAAAGACAGGAGTTGCATTCCAACACATCTGGAGAAGGCTAATCCAGATGATCTCCAGTTCTCGTACAGCACCGATAAACATAATCCCCTTCAGTAACTACGTACCTTCAGGATTGTTTGTTTTTATTGTTTGTTTTCATAAAGATACAAAACGATAAACATATGTTTAAGCACATCAACACATGACAACAAAAGCATACATAAATACAGGTCAGACAGGATCCCACTGTTCACCGTCATTAACGTCTGTGTAAAGCACTTTTATGTACACAAGAGTTTGGGGGAGAGGTGGTTCGAATCTGAATGTGGATTGAGGGCTTTTCATGGCAACTGTTTTTATGTGTCATTGTAAAGCGCCACAATGCCGGAAATGGTGAGGTAGTGCTTTAAAAATGTTTTCATAAATAAAATAACGAAGAATGCATTGGAACACAGGTACAAAGAGTTCAAAAGAAAACAACAATACACAAAGTATTAGGGCTGCACATGGACACACACACACACGATCCGATCCGCAAATTCCAGACCAGGTCCGCTCCGCCCCGCGTTGATCTGCCTATGGTCCACTCCACTCCACTGCGGAGCTGCGGATCCAAATCAGAGCTCAGCGGTGGCGGGTAAGGCCCCCCTCCCTCCTCCCCCTTAACTGCATCCGTCGCAGTCTGGCAGCTGCTTCAACTGAGCCTGAGGACGTGATGGACTCAGGTAAGACCCTTCCCCCCTGTCCCCTTACCTGGCTCCGCCACCATCGCCGCAGGGACTGCAGTGGTGGCGGAGGCACCAGGTAAGGCCCCCTCCCTCCTCCCCCCTTACCTGCGTCCGTTGTGTTCTGGCAGCAGCTTCACCTGAGGCCGAGGCTCAAAGCAGAAGGGCAGGCCATGGTTGCGGCCTGGTCTTCCGGTTTGAGTCCTCAGGCTCAGGTGAAGCCGCTGCTGGAACGCGACGGACTCAGGTAAGACCCTTCCCCCCTGCCCCCTTACCTAGCTGTACCGCCGTCGCCACACGGACTGCAGCAGTGCCAGGTAAGACCCCACTTACTTTTTTCCGGCGCTTCAGATCGAGGTGAAGGATCCGCTTGGTCTCGATCCTCTTTGCCTCGATCCGCAGCCCCCCCGACCTGCTTCGTCTCCGCCTTTGTCAGAGGCGAATCAGGCCACCTCGCTATTGCTTCTATGCTCCGAAGCGAAGCGGAGCACAGCCCTACAAAATATTTAATTACAGGCGCAATCCTATGCACGTTTAGAAAGAAAAAACTGGAGGGAAAAAACTTGTAGGACTTTTTTCGATCTAAACCTGCACAGGGTTGTGCTCTAAGAAATGGTAAGAAGCATAAGACGCTTTATGGTTCCCCCTGCCCTTCACTTTCTGGATTCAGTGTGTTTCATTCCGCCACTTCTGATAACAGGTTGTGGGTCCAGAGAACACTTGTTGCTGTAGGCAGTGACTGGCTGGAGGCTGTTGGGCATGGTAAGACTGTTTTCTATCTAAACATGCACAGGGTTGCGCCCTAAATCCAAGAAGAAAGAAGAGCCTCAGAAAACCTATTAACATACTGAACATATTTAATATAAAACATTAAATAACTATTAAGCAGCTACTAAGGATGGTCAAAGCACATGCCGTTATTTTTGGAAACAGGAAATGTGGGGGAAAGGAAACAGCCGGCGTCGTGGTCCCTCTATCCCCACCAGGGCCTCGTTCTGGAATTTTAGGATTACTTTCTGACTACCAAGGGTGGGAATGTCGCAATGGCTTTGCCTGAAATCAGTTGGGCTCAGCCTTCCTCAACCTGGTCTCCTCCAGATGTGTTGGACTACAACTCCCATTATCCCTAGACAGCATGGCCAATATGAATGGGTCAACCTGGGTGCTTGCTGCTTTCTCTTTGGGAGAGATACAGGGCTCCATCACACCTACTTTTCCCCCCTGGTTTGGCTCCGCAATTTCCACCTCAGTTTCATTAGCAGGACAAGCTAATGGTCCCTTTCACATGTGTTTGTGGTATCGCCATTGTACCGGTGGAATATCCTTTTGCTTGTTTGCTTTCCCAGCCTTCTCCTTCCCCCTCCAGTTCATCAGTTCTTGTTGTTCAACTGAGTCAGCACAAGCCCGTTCGTTCAACACAGCGTGCTGGAGGAGGTGAGCTGCCCCACCCCCTCTTTCATCAGCATCACCTCCCTTCAAAGCACACGCCCGCCCCACCCCCCAACAAAGGACATAGTGAAAGGACGGCAAAACACGAAGGCAAAAGGGTGCTTTAATCCCGCATGGAGGAAATAAGCCAGACTTCCCCTGCTCTAGGAAAACACAGAAAACGGAGGGGAAGTGGTGGGGTGACCGCAGGACAGGCACGACATTATGTGAGTTGCTGCACTCACAAACGGCAAACCAGGCATGACAAGAGTGCGATAAAACGCTGGTGTGATGGAGCCCTAAAAGGGGATCTCTCTGGGGTGACACGCCTCAAGCTCCCCCAGCTAGAATGTGGTAAGTTCAGACTCTGTGTGAGACAGAACGACCAAAACAGGTATAGGGACCCAGACCCTTCCAACTCTACTATTCTCTGATTCTATGACCATGTGGTTATTAGAATCATAGAATAGTAGAGTTGGAAGGGGCCTACAAGGCTATCTAGTCCAACCCCCTGCCCAATGCAGGAATCCACCCTAAAGCATCCCTGACAGACGGTTGTCCAGCTGCCTCTTGAAGGCCTCTAGTGTGGGAGAGCCCACAACCTCCACAGAAGGTGAGGGTGTTATATTTTTATTTCTTTACTACAGCCTCTGTACTGCCTGGGGATGATGGGAGATGCAGTCTAAAACACCTGGAGGCTTCCAGGTTGGTGAAGGCTGCTCTAGTATCATCACTGGTGCTACAAGAAGACAGGTCTCTGCCCTGGGGGGATTACAATCTAAAATCTGACAAGGGAGTGGTGAATGGGACAGCACTGTCTTCGGAGCTTGCAGGCACCACCAACAGTAGTCAACGCCTCCTTGCAAGCAAAATGATTCCTCGTGCAGCAGCTCCTGCACAGGGGAGCTGGGTGACCTGCTGAGCCAGAGAAGAGGCTCCGGTTTCCACAGCCCAACAGGTGAGAGGTGGAGAATCCTGAGAAATTATGCATGAACATCTACTGCAGGCCTCACCGGTATCTGCCCAGCTGTCGTCTGCTTCGTGTGGGTTGTCTTCTGTTTCCCTTTCTTATACATGTATTAATCATATGTGCTTTCCCCATCGCAGGTCTTCGTTCAGCTCTCCTTTGGTAGTCTTGTGGGGATTCTACTTTTTGGCAATTTGTATTTCT
Source organism: Elgaria multicarinata webbii (assembly GCF_023053635.1). Taxonomy (NCBI): domain Eukaryota; kingdom Metazoa; phylum Chordata; class Lepidosauria; order Squamata; family Anguidae; genus Elgaria; species Elgaria multicarinata. The sequence continues at coordinate 7,922,971 of NC_086193.1, read as the reverse complement.
AATTTTGTGCATCTTTTTGTTGTAGGCAAAAGAATATGCAACATTTCCTCCTTCTTAACGTCTTACAATCATAGAATAGTTGAGTTGGAAGGGGCCCACAAGGCCATTGAGTCCAACTCCCTGCTCAATGCAGGAATCCACCTTAAAGCATCCCTAACAGAGGGTTGTCCAGCTGCCTCTTGAAGGCCTCTAGTGTGGGAGAGCCCACAACCTCCTTAGGTAACTGGTTCCATTGTCGTACTGCTCTAACAGTCAGGACGTTTTTCTTGATGTCCAGCTGGAATCTGACTTCCTGTCACTTGAGCCCGTTACTCCGTGTCCTGCACTCTGGGAGGATCGAGAAGAGATCCTGGCCCTCCTCTGTGTGACAACCTTTCAAGTATTTGAAGAGTGCTATCATGTCTCCCCTCAATCTCCTGTTCTCCAGGCTAAACATGCCCAGTTCTTTCAGTCTGTCTTCATAGGGCTTTATTTCCAGATCCCTGATCATCCTGGTTGCCCTCCTCTGAACACGCTCCAGTTTGTCTGCATCCTTCCTGAAGTGTGGTGCCCAGAACCGGACACAATACTCTAGATGAGGCCTAACCAGGGGACGAATAGAGAGGAACCAGTACCTCACGTGATTTGGAAGCTATACTTCTATTAATGCAGCCCAAAATAGCATTTGCCTTTTTTGCAGCCATATCACACTGTTGGCTCATATTCAGCTTGTGATCTACAACAATTCCAAGATCCTTCTCGTTTGTAGTATAGCTGAGCCAAGTATCCCCCATCTTGTAACTGTGCATTTGGTTTCTGTTTCCTAGATGTAGAACTATTAAATTTCATTCTGTTGTTTTCAGCCCAGCGCTCCAGTTTATCACAATCACTTTGAAGTTTGAGTCTGTCTTTCAGGGTATTCGCTATCCCACCCAATTTTGTGTCATCTGCAAATTTGATAAGCATTCTCTGCACCTCCTCATCCAAATTATTAATAAAAATGTTGACGAGCACTGGGCACATTTCATTCATGAGCCTTCTACATTCTCTCTCTCTCTCTCTCTCTCTCTCTCTCTCTCTCTCTCTCTCTCTCTTCTTTCTTTCTTTCTTTCTTTCTTTCTTTCTTTCTTTCTTTCTTTCACACATTCATTCATCAATGCTCAAAGTACCGCAAGGTCAGAGTTACCTTTTTATTTGTGACTGCTCCTTAACTACAGTTTTTAGAAGCTGGTGCTGGGTGGACATTGGGGGGGGGGGTGAGGAGGGAAATGATTTGGCAAATATTGTGGGCAAGGCTCTGGATTTTCTTAAGTGTTCCCTACTTTGCCCCTTATAATTTGAGCCTGTTTTTCGTCCATGAGTCCGTCTGTCTGTCTTCCTTTCTTTTGTAACACATAATATTTCACCAGTTAATACTAGAAAATGTTTGCAAAGTTATCTACCAACAGAAAGGAGTTTTGCTTTGTTTTTTAGTCACTTGACCTTACAGTAAGGGGTAGGCAACTGGTGGTCTCCACATGACTGGGTCTACAGCTCCCATAAACCCTGACCATTGGTCATGCTAGCTGGGGGCTGATGGAAGTTGTAATCCAAAACTCGGAAAGGCACCAGATTGCAGATAAAGTGCCAACAGTCATTAATAAAAGTAGCAGCAAATTTTATCAGGCTCTACGCATAATTCAGTAGGTTTTGCCACGCTCCACACATAACCAGAGAAAAGGCCTTCTCTGTGGAGGCACCCAACTTTGGCACGCGCTCCACACCCAAGAGGGGCCATCTGGTACCTGCATCGTTCTCTTTTCAGAGCCAGGCAAAGACCTCTTAAAAAAAATCCCCCAAACTTAAAACACACAAATAACAACAACAACAACAACAACAACAACCAAGCAGAGAAATTTTAGTTTAGAATTTGATCTGGTTTTACACTCCTGTTTTATTTTTCTTGTAATTTTGGATTTTATGATGTTATTTGGAGCTTGGTAAACAATTGGTTCGTAGAGCCAGCGTGGTGTAGTGGCTAAGGTGTTGGACTGGGAGTCTGGAGATCCAGGTTCGAATCCCCACTTGGCCATGGAAACCCACTGGGTGACTTTGGGCCAGTCACAGACTCTCAGCCCAGCCTACCTCACAGGGTTGTTGTGGTGAGGATAAAATGGAGAGGAGGAGGATTATGTACGCCGCCTTGGGTTCATTAGAGGGGGAAAAGGTGGGATATAAATGCAATAATAAATAAATAGATCTGCAGTAGATCAGGAAGGGTTTCTGATTCCCAATTGTTTAAGAATAGCAACAACAAGATGCTTTTTCCATCCTAATGTAGGCAGCTGCAATGAAGAGAGCTTAGAGGAACCAGGTTCTGGAAAGGAATTCCTGGACTTAGAAGGTACTCAGAGGCACCTCGTCCTTTCATTCGAAGTGTATTTCTTTTGCACCTGGCTCTGATTGGTGTATTTTGGGGTTCTGGCAGAATACAAAGTAGATAATCCAATAAGCCTGATGTTGCCACCCTGATACAATTTACTGAAGGACAGGATACCAACAAATTTAACAAAAATGTAACAAAATAATGATAAAATGATAATTAATTACCAAAGTCTGAGCGAGCGTGCAGCAGAAATGTAATAAGGGTGACTCCTTGCCCACTTCGACATTATGCAGTGCAGAAACACCAAGAGCCGGGGTGGGGGGAGGAGAACAGAGAAAAGCCCAAACAGTTTGCATTTCTCAGAGAGGCCTTCCCAAGAGCCCAGTGGGGGGGAATGTGCTTTTCTGTGTTTGTGTGTGCACAAAGGAAAGGGGTTGTTCGTATAAACAAAATATCCGTTCTTGATGGGGTGGAATGAAAAGTATGCAGCAGTTGGAGATGTCCCGTTACATGAAGCGGAGACCAGATGAAGGAGTTGGGGCGGGGGTGCTTTAAGATGGGGGGTGTTGTGGGGAAGAGGCTTGTGTGCATGGCTAACTATTTGGGGTGAGGTGGGGGCACTCCTCCAGGCATTTGAGTTTGATCACGTTTCACACACACAGGGCTTTACAGGGTTAAACAGTTTCCTTCAGGCCATGGAAGGTTTGCCATTTCCCCCCACCCTAACAAAAATGCTGGTGTTGTGATGCTGTCTGTATTTACCTAGGGTGACCCTATGGAAAGGAGGACTGGGCTCCTGTATCTTTAACAGTTGCATAGAAAAGGGATTTCAGCAGGTGTCATTTGTATATATGGAGAACCTGGTGAAATTCCCTCTTCATCACAACAGTTAAAGCTGCCTCTTTTAAATCTGGTCACGCTAGTATAGCTCCTGCAGCTTTAACGGTTGTGATAAAGCGGGGATCTCAGCAGGTGTCATTTGTATGCAGGCAGCACCTAGTGAAATTCCCTCTTCATCACAACTGTTAAAGCTACAGAGTGACCAGATACAAAAGAGGTCAGGGCTCCTGCAGCTTTATCTGCAGGTTTACTCCTGCAGCTTTAACTAGGGTGACCAACTGTCAGGATTTCCCCAGATTTGTCCTGGTTTTTGTTCTTTCCATGGTATCAGGGGGGATTTTCTATCATTTTCAATAATGTCCTGGAATGACACACCTTCCTCTTTAAGGCTGCCATTAGCATGGCAGGAGGGAATGACATGCTTTCTTGAGGCACATCATTCCCCCACCCCGAGCTCCAATTGAGGTCTTAAAGGGGAAAGTGGGTCATTCGTGGACATTATAGAAAAGGCCCCAATTGGAGTGGATGGTGGTGGTGCAGAATGAAATCCTTTCCCCTCCTCCACTCCAATCGGGTTCTTTAAGGTGGCGGGGGAATAACGTACTTTCTGCAAGACTCAGAAAGCTGCTTCCCCCCACACACACTAGGTGTCCTCTTTTTTGGTTTCCCAAATATGGTCACCCTAGCTTTAACTGTTGTGAAGAGGGGGGGATTTCACCAGGTGCTGCATGCATACAAAGGACACCTGCTGAAATTCCCTTTTCTATGCAACTGTTAAAGGTACAGGAACCCTGTCCTCCTTTTCATTTGGTCAGCTTATATTTATCAGGGACAATCTCTGTTTGCTCCAGGTTTGAAGGCGGCTGAAATGTGCACAAATCCTGCTCTAGGCAACTTCCGCTTTGACAGGAACTTTCCATGACACTCAGACGGGATGGAAGAAACAAAGGCATCTGAGCTCTTGTGCATGAATAAATCATCCTGGGCCTGAATTATTTAGCAGTAGATGTTGCAGCACAAGAAGCAATATGTCCCTCGTCCAACGGCCTGGGCATTTCAGTAGTCTCTGGCACATCCTGGCTGTATGGCAGCCCAGAAGAGCTGCCAGGGTTTCTTTAATGGGTGCTAATAGTGGAAAGATGTTTCTTGAATGGCTCGTTAAGGCTAATGACTACCACTACCCTGGACATGCCTACCAGGCAAGGTGGAAGCGCATGTGTGTGTGCGTGTAAATGTAGGGTGACCATATGAAAAAGAGAACGGGGCTTCTGTATCTTTAACAGTTGCCTCGAAAAAGGTGTCATTCAGCAGGTGTCATTTGTATGCATGCAGCACCTGGTGAAATCCACTCCATCACAATAGTTAAAGCTGCAAGAGTTCTGCCATCTCAATCAGGTATAAAATAGAGCAGGGCTCTTGCAGCTTTAACTGTTGTGATGAAGAGGGGATTTCACCAGGCATACAAAGGACACCTGCTGAAATTCCCTTTTCAATACAACAGTTAAAGATACAGGAGCCCTGTCCTCCTTTTCCAATGGTCACCCTAGCTAAACAAGCCTGAATGCAGAATCCTAAGCGTATTTATTCAGAGAAAACCCCACTGAATTCAATGGGGCTTGCTTTCCTACAAAATGTGGAGCTGTTTGGAGAAGCAAGCCTTTGGATGAAGGCGGAAGAGAATATTTGCAAATGGTTTTGTTGTAGGAAGCGGGGAGGGTTTTTTGCACAGAAAAGAATTTGAAGTCCAGATTTCAGCTATGTCAGAGGGAGGTTGACCAAACAAGACCTCAAACTCTCACAAAGTCTTTTGGAAATCTAGCCTTTGTGGTTTCAACAAAATTCCTTAACTCAGTAGGCAGGAAATGGCTAGGCCTTTTTTTTCCCCATGGTGCACGCAAGGAAATGAGTAATCAGAAAAGCCTAAAGGAGCAGCTAACGACAGGAAAGTGTTGAAATAACATAGAAAGATAATGCCAAAACAATACGAAACTGCCAATATGCCAAAGACTAGAAAGGCAGGGGAAAAAATCCGCTATTAATTATGCCTTCCCTTACCACATTTTGGAATTTTGATTAGCTCTAATTGTTTGTTTGTTTGTTTGATCTTTTCTATCCCACTTTTTTCCTCCTTTAGAAACCCAAAGCAGCATACTCAATCCTCTTTTCCATTTTATCCTCACAACAACCCTGTGAGGTACCTTTAGGGTGGCCATATGAAAAGGAGGACCAGGCTCCTGTCTCTTTAACAGTTGCATAGAAAAGGGAATTTCGGCAGGTGTCATTTGTATATATGGAGAACCTGGTGAAATTCCCTCTTCATCACAACCGTTAAAGCTGCCCTCTTTTAAATCTGGTCACTCTAGGATAGCTCCTGCAGCTTTAACTGCTGTGATGAAGAGGGAAATTCACCAGGTTCCCCATTAAAGAGCTATTCACTTATGTTGGAATATAGAATCACCTTTGGGTGATTGGACAGGGAAACTAAAATAAGAGGGAAGAGGGATTATCTTCTTTAGGACACCATGGCAAGGAGGGCTAGCACTGTATAACTTTGGGGGGGGGGGCGTATTTATAACATCGGCTTTCCAGTTGAGATGAAAAATGGTTCAACACACCTCATCTCTAAAGCCATGTGGCTATTTTTCTATGGCTGTTTTTGCAACGTTTTATCTTTTGGACACACCAAGCAAACCGTTTTAAAATGGTAGTCCAGTAGCATCTGACCCCTTGGAAAATACACAAAATTAATTACTTAGGGAATGGTGTGTGTGCTTTCCCCCCACAAGTCATGGAAAAGTAAATGAACTAACAATGTCTGGGAAATAGTTAATAATGGTTGAAAGAAAGAAAGAAAGAAAGAAAGAAAGAAAGAAAGAAAGAAAGAAAGAAAGCTTCTGCCAGAATAAATGTTATAGTTTAACAGTTGTAGCCTTCTCTTTGCAAATTCAAGGGTTAAATGTAGCACAAATAGAGGCTAATTGGTGTGTTTTTTAAATTGTTCAGATAGTTTAATAAATTAGCATGAGCTTTTGTGGGTTGCAATCCACTTCATCAGATGCTGTAAGTTGAACTGGAGGCTTTTGAGTATAAAAAGTAGGGCTGTGCACCGCTTTGGCTCCAGGCCAATTCAGGCAGAATCCAAGCGCCCTGGAAGAGATCATCAATTTATCTAAGGTAGGACCTCTGAACAGATAGATAAATAAGTCTGCTATATAAAAGTGAGCAGACTGTGGAGCCATTTTGGTGCCCATCACGGTACCATGGCTTTGTAGATATAATAATAACATCAGAAGAGCCCTGATGCTGGATCAGACCAAGGGTCCATCTAGTCCAGCACTCTGTTCACACAGTGGCCAACCAGCTTTTGACCCACAAGCAGGGCATGGTGCAACAGCACCCTCCCACCCATGTTCCCCAGCAACTGGGGCACACAAGCTTACTGCCTCGAATACTGGAGATAGCACACAACCATCAGGGCTAGTAGCCAAGGATCGCCTTCACCTCCAAGAATTGATCCAACCCGCTTTTAAAGCCATCCAGATTGGTGGCCATCACTACATCTTGTGGTCGTGAGTTCCATAATTTAACTACATGCTGTGAGAAGAAGTACTTCCTTTTATATATGCTGGATCTCCCACCCATCAGTTTCATGGGATAACCCCCTTGGGTTCTAGTATTTTGAGAGAGGGAGAAAAATGTCTCCCTGTCCACATTCTCCATACGATGCATAATTTTGTACACCTCTATCATGTCTCCCCTTAGCCTCCTTTTTTCCAAGCTAAACCATCCCAGTTTTATTAATTTATTTATTTATTTATTTATTTATTTATTTCATTTTTATACAGCCCAATAGCCGAAGCTCTCTGGGCGGTTGACTGTTACAGCAGTACTTCCTGACTGTTAAGAGCAGTACGACAATAGAACCAGTTACCTAGGGAGGTTGTGGGCTCTCCCACACTAGAGGCCTTCAAGAGGCAGCTGGACAACCATCTGTCAGGGATGCTTTAGGGTGGATTCCTGCATTGAGCAGGGGGTTGGACTAGATGGCCTTGTGGGCCCCTTCCAACTCTGCTATTCTATGATTCTATGATCAGGAAAAACTTCCTGACTGTTAGAGCAGTATGACAATGGAATCAGTTACCTAGGGAGGTTGTGGACTCTCCCACACTAGAGGCATTCAAGAGGCAGCTGGACAGCCATCTGTCAGGGATGCTTTAAGGTGGATTCCTGCATTGAGCAGGGGGTTGGACTAGATGGCCTTGTGGGCCCCTTCCAACTCTGCTATTCTATGATTCTATGATCAGGAAAAACTTCCTGACTGTTAGAGCAGTATGACAATGGAATCAGTTACCTAGGGAGGTTGTGGGCTCTCCCACACTAGAGGCATTCAAGAGGCAGCTGGACAGCCATCTGTCAGGGATGCTTTAAGGTGGATTCCTGCATTGATTCCTCGATGGCTTTGTAGGTCCCTTCCAACTCTGCTATTCTATGATTTTATGATGTAACCTTCCCTCGTAGGGGAGATGCTCCAGCCCCTTCATCATTTTAGTTGCCCCTTTCTGCACTTTTTCCAGCTCTATATCCTTTTTTAGGTGTAGTGACCAGAACTGTTCACAGTATTCTAAGTTTGGTCGCACCATAGATTTGTATAAGGACAGTATGATACTGGCCATTTTATTCTCAATTCCTTCTCTTATAATGCTTAACATGGAGTTTGCTTTCTTTACAGCGGCTGCACACTGGGTGGACATTTTCATCGAGCTGTCCACCAATCGGTCCATAAATTTGAAATCATTACGGTAAGTACAACCAGTGATAGTTTCATGGCAATATTGGAAATGTCTTTGTCATGCTATATCTTCATGAGGAATCTTTGTGCAAAGCGATTGAACACCCATGGTTGCATCTATGGGTCCCTCAGGGAGGTCCCTAGTCTCCAGCTGATCTGTTATATCCTGTAAGTAGCTGCAGTGGAGGCTGGTGGCTCTGATGCCCGTGGGGTGGTGAATTTGCTCCGGATTTCAGTCAAAACCAGTCAGGACTCTAAAGGAGCTCTCCAAGGTATGAACAGCTCCTTTCAAGTTCTGACTAAAACTCTCAGCAGATTTACCGCCTCACTGACATTGAAGCCACCAGCCTCCACTGAGTAGCTGGCTGTATTCCTGAGAAATAGTCTAAGGATGGTGTCAACATGCCCAGATGCATCCTCTATTACAATATTGAATGAATGAATGAATGAATGAATAAACAAACAAACAAACAAACGTGTTAGTCTTTAAGGTGTCACAAGTCTCTTTGTTATTATTAATGAAATCTTCATTCTTGTATTAAAGAATAAGGCCCACTATTATTTTTAATCAGTTAAGCGAAAAGCTTTCCTTGGGCCAGCCTTCCCCACCCCAGCACCCTACAGATGCTGGCTGGGGATGATGGAAATTGTAGCCCAACACATACAGTGCACCCTGGGTTGGGGGAAGCAACCTGTCCTAATTTGAAACAAACACTTCCCTACCTCTTAATTGCTGCACAGATAATATATGCAAGAATGCAGAAATTCCAAATTGCCTCCCAGGGGAAAAACTGATTAGGCCACAATCCTATTCTCACGTTCTGCCAGCCAAAAGGTGGGGCTTTGGAGCAGAAGCAGAAAGAGCAGGAGTTCCCCAAATGCAGCTGGACTGGTTTGCCACATTTTGAAGTCGGAGAAGTAATACACACGACCATCTAAAAACCCGTCCATCATAATATCATTAAGCCCAGCCCCTAAAATTACCCAACTGCTCTACTGGAGGGGTGATAACGCTTGGCAGGGCCCTGTTTGGTTGGGAGAATACCGGTTACGCCGGCTGCCATGACAGACACTCTGGCAGAACAGGAATGGGGCAAAGTCATGCTCTTGGTTTCCAAGGATTGATAGAGGATGGGTTGGTGGTGGCTCCAGCTGGTCACAGGATAGGACTCTGATGAGAGGGTGCAGACAGGGAACTTAATGAAGGGCTCAAAGAGCAGTAGCCCCTCCACTCTCTGCTCACTCAGGCTTTCGGCACTGCCAGGGGGCAGGATGCTCAGGGGCCACAAGTGGGATGGGCGCTGCTGCCAGGTCTCATGGCCCAGTCAGTTGGACTGGGGGAAAGAGGCCAGGCTGCTGCCCAGGTGCTGCTACCTGTAGATGGCCAACTTTGACTTTCCCTGCTTAGGGCTCTATGTTGTTAAACCAGACTTGGGGCATAGCTGGACGGGGCAATATCCTGGTGCTTGCCCCGGGATCGTCCCTGTGTGTCCAAATTACGCACAGGGCATTCTGGGAGCAGGAAGGGATGATCCCTCCCTTGGCCCGGGATATCGCCCTACAGTTGTAGCCCCCTTTTTCCGCAATCTTGGGATGATCCCAAGACCACGGAATGTGTCCCGGTGTCGCGTTTTGTCCTGGCTCCTCACGAGTAACCGCAAGGAGCTGGGCATGGAGCACAGAGCTCTTTAGGAGCTCTGTGCCCATCGGGGGTGGGGTGGGGGGGGAGCGGGGGAAATTAGTTTTTTTTTTTAAAAAAATACTTACTATTTGCGCACGAGCACTCATGCGCTCCGTCCCCTTTAACAAAGAAAACAAAATGGCGGGCGCGATGTCGCATGCTGCGTGTGAACCAAGGTGACGATCTTGTGACCATAAAATCGCCTCCCTCCAACCCCCCTCGTCTAGCTGAGGCCTTGGACTGGACCAGTGTTCAAATAGACTTGCAGAGGTAAGGAAGCAGGTGCCCCCCTCAAAATGTTTTGATTACAAAGCCCATCAGCTCCAGTGAGTATATCAGTGGACATTGACAATGGGAGTTGTAGTCCAAAATATCTAGAGGTGTGGGTAGCCAACCTCTGGATCAGTTTGCTCTTTGGTCTGTGTCATCAGGACTCTTCTTATGTTCTCAACCAATATGAGCAAATATAGTCAGTTTTGCAGGGTCCCTTTTGGTGCAGAATCTGGATTTTTGCTGCTTGCAGAGGTTCCATGGTTTGGACATAGGAAGACCCACCATCTCCAGTCAGCTGTTTCTTGGCTACAGGAGCAAAGCAATTTCATTTTATCACAAACAAAGAGAGTCAACCTGGCAATGAAATTAAATCGCTCCTCGCTGAAACTCAATATAGCCGTGTAATATAATCGTGTGTGTGATGCTTTTCCTCCCAAACTCAATTTCTTGACAGCTGGGGAATTGGAGATGGGATGGTGAAGCTGAAATTAAAACACAGAAAATTGACTGCCGGTTTCTTCCTTTCTTCTCTTCTCCCTCTCAATCCTCCCGCCCACTTGCTCTTTTTCCAAAAGTAAAACAGGGCATTAAACTGTTTGGCTTTATTTGCTGATATAGCATCTTCATTCTGAGTAAAAATGTTTAGGATTGGCCTGGAAGGCCCGCTGAAGGAAAAGGAACTGACAGAGCAGGAATAACTCCCATTGATCCAGTTCACATGATCAAAACAGCCTACCATGGCTTATTTAAGCCATGACGGGCTGTGGTGTGAGCAGGGCGGGATTTCCATATTCAACATCCGGCCGCATCACCTATGGTCTGCTGTTGGGGTAAGTGAAGGTTTTTCACACAATACAAAAAGCAGCGGCCAGGCATTGAATATTCAAAATGGCCCATAGTGTGTGCTGCAGCCCACCATGGCTTAAATAAACCATGGATGGGCTGTTTGATTATGTGAGTAAGTCCAGAGTTGGATGGGATTAATTATCTCGTAACTGTGTTCAGGACTGTAGCCATATAGGACAAGTCTATGTATATTTAAAATGAGGCTATGAATAGCTATCAACTCTGATAGGAAATTGGAGCCTCATACAAAATGGAGCCTCAGGCAGAGTCTACTTCTAAATACCAGAACAGGGAAGGGAAGAATGTTGAGCTTGATGATTGTTCTGACCCAGCAAGACTCTGCTTTTCTTCTTATTGAAATGCATGGAGGAGAAGAGATCTAGAAATAGCTATTGGGCATGACAACTAAATGTAAACTGCCTCCTAACATGGAGGTTTCCTCTGAATAGCCCTTACTGTGGAACAATTTGCAGCAGTCGGCTGTTGTCTTCCTGCCCTGCCCGGGGGCTTCCCATTGAGGCATCTTGTTGGCCACTGTGAGAACAGAATGCTGGACTAGATGTGCCTTTGGGATAGAATCATAGAATAGTAGAGTTGGAAGGGGCTTACAAGGCCATCCAGTCCAACCCCCCTGCTCAATGCAGGAATCCGCCTTAAAGCATCCCTGACAGATGCTTGTCCAGCTGCCTCTTGAAGGCCTCTAGTGTGGGAGAGCCCACAACCTCCCTAGGTCACTGGTTCCATTGGCATACTGCTCTAACAGTCAGGAGGTTTTTCCTGATGTCCAGCTGGAATCGGGCTTCCTTTAACTTGAGCCCGTTATTCCGTGTCCTGCACTCTGGGAGGATCGAGAAGAGATCCTGGCCCTCCTCTGTGTGACCACCTTTCAAGTATTTGAAGAGGGCTATCATGTCTCCTCTCAATCTTCTCTTCTCCAGGCTAAACATGCCCAGTTGTTTCAGTCTCTCTTCATAAGGCTTTGTTGCCAGACCCCTGATCATCCTGTCCAAATGATCCATCAGTGCTCTTCTTACATTCTTATTTGTGGAACATCCTTGCCTATCTAAATTGGGGGTTGGGAGCTCTAAAAACATGCAGCCCACTCTCTAAATTGCAGGAAGTTGGACATCAGCATCTTGCAGGCCATTTGGACAGAAATGTACTATTTCCCACGAAGGTGCTCCTCTTTTACCCAGCACACACTACTTCCAAATCAGAGCACCAGGTGAACAGAATCTGATGCCTTTTCACCATTGCTGAAAATCTCCTTTTTAAAACAAACCCTTCTGAAACAAAGAAACAACAAATAGCTCCCCAAAGAAAAAGAAAAACTGATTATTTGCACCAACTTCTGGCTCTTCTGAAATCATGCTGGGGAATGACTGAAGTAATTGGGCATGCAGTGTGTGTGTGTTTTTTTTAAAAAAAAACCTCCCAGGATGATCAGGCGACTAGAAACAAAGCTTTATGAAGAGAACCTGGAAAAGAGAAGACTGAGG